>NC_089873.1:31637500-32837500 GCF_040182565.1 Anser cygnoides
TAGGTAATACAGCCTACACAATTCAGTGTGCTCCAAGGGGAGATATTTTCTGGAGACTACGGCCAAAAATACATGCTTAAAAAATTTAGTAGCTTTTGGGGATAAAAATTTGACTTGAGAAGCTATAGGGATGATTAGCTCCCTAAATCTCTTCTGTGAATCCTATTAAATGCAACTTCTACAGCCTGAAGAGCTTCTGTCCCCCAGCTTGCTAACTCCATAGATGAAGGGAATGTGTTGTGCTGGACTAAATATTACCCTAACAGAAGGCTTTGTACATAAGAAAAGCTGGAAAAACACACATTAGATCCCAGAATTGCATGGAAATCATTTCTGTGTGCAGGCACCTTTCTTGATCTGTTGCTGAACCAATTTTGTCTCCTTTTCTTTACGGACCTGCAGAGCTGTTCATGAATACTTAATGGCTATTGAGCTTCCTACACAACTTCAGGGAAAAAAAAAAAAAAAACACCAAGGAGACGGTTTAGAAATGCTCTATTTCCAGATATGTCTTTGTTGTTGTCTCTTTGTGTGGAAACAAAGAGAACTACAACCCAAAATCATTCTCTTTTTTGGACTTAAAAATATTGCAATACTGTACAATGGTACAGATGGTGAGATACAGGCCCTGTTGCTGAGAATATCAGTTCCCTTTCATTAAAGCTCTGAATTCACTGTGACCCCATCATCCCGTCTATGTTTAGCTGAGCTATGTGGACCCAATAGATGGTCTGAAATCTGGACTGTGTCCAAGATGTCTCTGTGCACATTCAGATTGCCCTGGTAGGCAACCTGAAATCAGGGATGCAGTTTCTCTCTGTGCTCATGTAATCCAGAACATGCAGTGAATGCTAACCTTCCAAGCCCCCACGAACCTGCACCTGCAGAGCTATCCCTCATCCTTTTGGGTAAAAAGGATTGATACTTCAGATCGGTCTGGGTTTAGGGCCCAGATTTTAAGAGATTCTGAAGAGGCACCTAACAACGGGCAAACCCATGTACATATGGCCTGGGCCACATTTAAAAGGACATGGAGAGATGGGACAGTAGGGTCATGAATAGCGCTTGTATCAGGGTCTTGACTCAAAAAAAAAAAAAAAATCATCTCCTGAAAAAAAGGATGGACAGTTAAAAAAAAAAACAACGACAACAACTAACTCTGCTTTTAAATGTTGATATAAATTGTTTAATGATTATCAATTGTACTAGTTACAGCTGATATTTATTGGGAGCATTTCTCACAAATAAACAGTCGTGCAATACCACACAGTTTGTCTAACTGATCCCTTAACAAGCACGTGGTCACAGTTCATTTTCAATTTTAATCCTAATTGTGGCCATTTTTGTCCATCCTCAAAACAAGCACACTTCCAAAATCCCAGTACTCGCCATCTATGAATCCAAACATCATAAACCATTGGACTGCCAGCCAAACTCACGTTAGTCTGCTGTCTGCCCAAACTGCACATGGGCCAACGTGTCCAAATGGTTCAAGGAGAATAAAGGTCAGGAGACAGCAGTGGAGCCTGCTGCTAGTGATGTGAAAGCATGTCCTCACAGTGGCATTGCAATTTCATCGGCTCTAAAATATACCAAAGAGTACGTGGAGTAATGGAGAGTGTGCAGCATGTTCTTGGGAGATGAAAGAACAGATTTTATTAGTCAGGAAGTGTCTGGATTTGCCTCATGATACGTGCATGGATAGTCCATTTCTTATGGGCTTGGTCACTTGCATTATAAGACACCGAAATAATTACTGTATGACAGATGTGACAAAAAATGTAATCATCCTGATTTTGATCCGATTTTTAATCTTGTGTTAGCTTTTTTTTTTTTTTTTTTTTTTTAAGATACATTAATGACCGATGTCAAACAAGTGGATTTTGTACTGGTGTGACAGAATGAGCACATATTGTGCTGCCAAATCTTGTAACTAGAATACGGGTTCAGATGAATACATTAAACTTAATGTAAGCTCTGTATTAAAAGGTTGTTTCCTTTTAAGTCTCCACGTCTGACCTATTATCTGTGAATATTTCATATATCCCTGCTGCAAAAAGAAGGTTAGATTATATTAATTGGTTTATAGTACATCTGATTTAGTCAACATTTTAAAGAGGTCCGAATGTCATTTGTATTTTCTGAGCACATTAGAGATCATCTCTTGTATTTCCATATTTAAAACTTCGCAAAGTTTTGAACTGATTTGATCATAAAATTGTTTTTTTGACCATTTGACCGTTTTTTCAATGTTAAAGCAAAACACTGCTCAGCAGCTCATTACTGTGGCTATGATTTGGTAATGTTAACAGGTACACATATTCCATCATCCAAAAATTCTGCACAAAGAATCGTCTATTGGAATCTTACAGAGAAGCAAAGCTGTTTATTTAACTGAAAATATTGTTAGATAAGTTTTCTATTTCTAAATGACATTTTCTAGAGATTTTTTGCTTGCCATAGTGCCCAAGATGTTCATGGCATCCCTGTACAGAGAAAGGATAAATACATTTGCACACATTTTATCTTAAATGACAAATAAATCAGAAGCTCTGTTTTAAAAGTACCCTAATATGTTGGAAAGACAAACATTAAAAGCTACAAGGTGGTAAAATCAAGCCTTTCTGTTTAACCTTAATTTGCTCTTTTTAGTCATGTATTATAGTAGGCATGAATTACAATATTTGAATTATATAATTGTTATTGTAATTGATAATATGGCCACAGATTATGTTTTCCACTACGATGATGTCTCACTGAGCATGCAGAGTAGCATCATGGAGATACTCTGGGGATGGGTCGGTGCTAGTTAATAGGGAATGCAGCTCACTGGACCTCAACCAGTTGTGTCCATCTGATGCAGGCTCCCCTACCTGGATATTCCTCATCTCTCCAGCAGCTCCAGACATGGTGCTCCCATGTTTTCCTTTGCTTTCTCTGGTCCATCACCACCTTGCTCAGCACACCAAATTCAGCAGGCACCAAATCAGGCTGCTTCTAGCACAATGCCAGGACCTCAAGTGGGGAGAAGGGTTTTCTAAGGTTGGGCAAAAGGAGACATTTCAAGGAAAGTTCAGCTTTCCACTGGCAAGTCTAGGCCAACCTGTATGGTCAGTACAGCTCACACAGCTCAGTTGTGTTAGGAACAGTGAGAGTATGAAGTGCATTTGTACGTGAAGATAGCACATGGGATGAGGAACTGTGCGGTTAAAGCTATACTAATAAATTAAAGGTGATGACAGTTTTGACCTTGGCCAGCTAACATTCTCACAGACTATTCACTGGCACAGCTTGGAAATTAGCCCAGCCAGGGACCTTTCCTAGCAGACAGTTGCAATGAAATCCCCCTGCTGTAAGGAGCAAGATAATATAATAATGACATGAGCAATGCCAGGCCAGCTGGTCTCTGTACCAGGGATCAGGCACATTTAGTTTATTTGCCTGAATATATTCTGAAAGTCTCATTCACGCTTATTGCATCCTGACACATTGCACTTGCAACGTGTAAAACATCAGCTGTCTTTATTCACTTGGGCAGCCAGTTTGCCTGAGTTTGAGGCAACAGGACAGGATTAACAGTGCAAAAACTACCTTCCCATTAAATGACAAGTCCTTGTCTAAGCGGTGGAGTCCTCATGTTTCTTAAAGAGAAACATCAGCATGTTAGGGATTCATCAAAGTCTGCATTCTGGGCATTTGGGCATGGAAAATGTCAATCCATATACCTGGAAAAAAAAAAAAAAAAGAGTTTCAAAAATTGTGAACAAAATTTCCTAATGGAAAGTGAAAGTTGACATTTCTAACAAAGTCAGTCCACTAGCCACACCTGTAAAAAGGGTAAGTGTTACTGCACAGGGAGCAGTATGCTGCAGCGATTGGATTTACTTTTCTCAGTTCCAGTAGCAGAGCCACATTGAGGCTGCTCATTTCTGTTTGGGGTACCATGATTGCCTTAGGCAATTTCCAGCATTTTTACCTGCCTCTTGGTCAAGGAGGAAACAAGGCATTCCCTCCCTGTTATCTCCCTGAAAAGTCATATTGCCAGGTGCGTCCTCTGGAAAGCAGCAGGAGTAGCATGTGGGCTGCCATATGAGGTGTGTGCAGATGGGGTTTAGCAGCTGCAAGCTGAAAATTCTTACCTTACTTTGCTCCATTTTTTTTTCTAGCTTTGCTGTCAGTATAGGGATCAGAAAAGATTGTTGACAAACCCTTATTTCATTGGACCTTTTTTTTTGACCCAATGCACGTTTTTTTTTTTTGGTTGTTTTATATATGGCATTCAAAATCTCATTTGCTATGCAGTCACTGCAGGCAATTCCATCTTTTAGAGTTTACTGGATTCAGGTCTGGAAGGAGCCTTTCTGGAGTACAGCTGCAACTTTTGGGGTCATATTGTGTCTGTTGAAAACTATCGCTTAACAGCACGATGGTGTCACTGCCGGCATCTGAAACCTAGCCTCGCAAATTTAAAAGCCTTCAGTGCAGTTGTGACGTACACACAGCACCTACTACTGCATCCCTTTCTGATTTGCATTCATTCTTTTCTCTGATCTTTTATTTGTTTTGTTTTGCAAACATATTTCTACTGCATTATGAATATCTCAGAGCTATTTGTATTCTCTGCCACGGAGGACCTGTTTCTTTGTAGAAGACAATTTACACCATAGCAAGGAGATGCATCTTCATCCAGGGTGAACTCCAGAGAGTGATAACCATGTAGAATTCCTGAATCTGCTTATTTACCCACCTGGGCACTTAGCTTTTTGTGTCTATATGGTTTATTTAGAATGCAATTTCAAGGAATGCAATCTGGAATACACCAGTTATGTGGAGGTCACCAGAAAATACGTAAATATGCACATAAAATATTGATGAAACATTTTTGCTCTGATATTCAAAATGCTAAAGAGGAAATTAAGAGCTTGATCCAGCAAACTTCTCCTTGTTTCTTCAACTTCGTCAGTGATGACAGGCCTTTGTAAAGGTTTTTTCAATCTGTCTCTGGGTGACAATGACAGGAAGCTGACTTAGAAATAATAAATTTCTCTAGGAATTTATGAATTTCAGTGTTTAGCAGTTTACTTTAGGGAAAGCTAACATGTTTATTTGTGATGCATTTCAGCAATACACACTCAGTGTATTATTGTTTAAAATAAGCTGATGATGTTCAGTGAATATACGCATGTAATTGTCCAGCCCAAATGCAACAGAGTTGCACGCCATATTTACAAACACTCCACAGTGCAAAAGTGTTTAATATTTTTTTACAAGGCGTCATGTTTATAAGATTTTTTTCCCCCCTTGAGCAAGAATATTGGGTTTTCCTTGGAAGATCTATGGAAAATTTTGTTGGGGATTCAAAATGTCGTGGTTGAGGACAGGGATGTTTTGTAGTTGTTATAAAAGGCGTGGAATTAACTAATAACTCTTTTCCATTTACACAGTCTTTTTTTGCCTCACCACAAGTCCCATTGGGCTATTTAAAAACATGCTCATAACGAAGCTCTAGGGACTGCTGCATAATCCCTGCTATTCAGAGAAATGTTCCTGAGCTTGATTTTTCAGAGCTTCAATGTATCTGAGTAACATTGAATTCTCAGAAATCTTGTAATCCCTAGTTGCTTCATCAGGGTACTTGTTCTGTTTTATATACAAACTAGTGTGTAAACAATGGATTTCGTGGAAAGCTTAAAGAAACGCAGTCTGATGCTGTGTATATTTTCAGGGTCAAGGGAGAACATGTCTAGTGGATGGTCTTTGGAAGTATTGACCTGCTTCTGCATTCAGGATCTTCAAATAATCAAACAAAAACAGATCATTTATGCACTTGGGAAAACTTTGTCTCTAGAAACCCCAGAGCTAAGAGTTTTCTTCTATTTTTCTCCTGCAAGTGATTGTCTGAGGGTGATGGCTCTACGGAAAGAAACTTTCACAGTAGAAACTAAAAATTAAATGTTTCTGCTAATTGGGTTCATGCACTGCAGCCATTTGCATGGGGTCTGACTGTCATAGGCAATCCCAGAACAGAAAACTATAATAGATATAAGGAGGCTGAAATAAACTGGGGAAAATGCTGAAGAGGGAGGAGGTAAGAAGAGGAGGGAGAGGCGAGGTGGAAAAACCAGGGACTACTGAACCAGTCAGGATGCCAGGTCCTTCTAAGGAGGCACTGGTAATACCATGTATATATTCAGTAAGATTTCAATTTTATTTTACTTAACACAGTTGTCGAGGCCAGAAGAAAAGAAGAAAAACCCAAAGAATGGGGCTAGAGCATGAATTCTACTCATTTTCAACTACAAAATACAGTTTTACTGAATATACTGGAATAGGAAAGGCTACCATTTTTTAGCTGCAAGTGAGGCAAGTGAGGTGAAGTGCTCCTACCTTTTAAATCTTTTTTTTTTTTTTAAATGAATGAAACTATAATAATCTGATCATGAGTATGTAACCCTAGACATAGAATGAACCTGATCTTTCATTTCATCTGGAGTGCTTAAGGGAAGAAATACTGAGCTTTTCAGTGGTAGTGGTAGTTCTAATCTAAAATAAGCATCAGTGCACTGCAGTCATGTACAAAGCAGTTTTAATCAATAGGCTCTTCAGCTAAAAGATATTGGCCCTGATTTTACATAATAATTCTCTATTTTTAGTGTAATTTGCATGATCGTGCTTCTTTCCCGCCACCTAGTTTTATCTGCAGTTAACAGTTATAGGAATTAATTGAGAGATGTGGTGAAGTCTTCCCCCTTCTACCTTCTATTTCAAAAAGCTGTCAACACTGTTGTGTATCTCGTACTCTGATGTGGATACTGGTGCACTCTGAAGCTGACACACCAGGTAGAGTTTATCTGAGAAGATAAGGTTATTTGCCATGCAGATTTCCCCATTTGAGCTATTCATCCAGCCTGCCTGTGTCTAATCAGTGGAAAGAAAGAAGCACTTCTGTTCATCTCACCTTAATATAGACATCTAAAGTAAGTCAAATAAATTGCATCCTAAAATTGCCTGGTTTTCTCTGTTCACTATGAATGGAGATCAGCATGAGTGGTGTAGTTGTATATATTCATATTGGAGGCATGGGAAGGTGAGATGAATCTGGCCACTGCCTTTCAATTTTCAGTAGTTGCCTCTGTTTCATAATTGGCAAATTATGCTACAGCCGAACAGGTCCCAGGAAAAGCAATAAATGAAGAAACTACTGGCTATATTGCAATACTTTCTTACTGGAAGCAGCAAGTATTTGCATTGTCATTCAGTTAATGCAGAATAATACAGGCACAATAATTTTTACAGCTTCAGAAAACAACATTGTTATGGTCTGGATAACCTAAAAAAAATACTGAAGACATTCAAGAATAAGTTTTGCTATTATTTGAGGCCTTTACTACATGAAACCAGTCTAGCTGGGATTTATATGTCAATAAACCAATCACAGGACTGAAGGGGCTTTAAAGAGATCACCTAGTGCAGCCAAATTCCTGAGGTAAGATCATCTTCAGTGAGATTATTCTTGCTTTAAAAAAGTTTCCAATTTGGAGACTTCAAACCACAAGTACCTAAGCTGTTGCTTGCTTGTTATAATTTACAACCATTATTTTTTGTCTTCTCTGCTGTGGACTTGAAGAGCAGATGAACCTCTTTCTCTTTATTTACTTGATTGCTATCATGTGACCATCTAGTTCCCTTCCCTCTAGGCTACACAACCTTGTTTTGTCCAGTTTTTCCATATGGCACTCTGACTTTTCTCAGCATGCATCTCATTTCTGTCCAACTTTGCTCCACATCCTTCTGCCGTCATGTCCAAAACTGGACACAATATTGTAGCAAGGCTTTGCCAGACCTGAGTAAGGTGCATGGACCAGCTCATGCATTCTGCAGCTTTATCCTGCTCTTTTTAAGTGACGGGTTGAAGTTTGTTGTTCTTGCAGAAATACAACACTTGGGAATTGTCCTGGGTAATCTATATTAATCTTTTCCTACAAGACAGCTCCTGAGCCAGTGTCATGGAGGGAGAAAGGAATGACATGCATATCACTCTCGAAAGAGAAACAGCAATATGATTTACTGATAGTAAAGTTTAACCAAGTTCAATGATGGCAAAGCACACCTGATTATAATTGGAAGATACACTCAATTACACACTGTATCAGAGATTCTATACAATACTCAAAGACTAAAAGACATTATATACTACACAGAGACTACATAAGAAGCTGGGTTAGGCGACGTTACATCAAGGAAACCCTCCTGTTGTGTTGCAAGGTTCAGAGTGGACCCTCATTCTTTCTAAACCCCTTAAACTGAGGAGGTAAGGAGCCTAAGTGTGAATGAATCCACTCCCAGTTCCAGACTTGGTCAACGGTTTATGTCTAAAGGATTATATGCATTACATGAATCCTTTACGCTACTTAGCTGAGATTATAAAGTGTGATCACAAAGCACCATTACAGCACATTAACATGCTGTTTCTTTCCCAATCCACTTACCTGTAGCGATATGGGTCTTCTCAATCTCCAGAGGTAACCCTGGGAGGGTCCCTGCCCAAGGGGAAGTCCCAGTGTGCAGCCTGCTGTCGTGTCAGGAGATCTCAAAGGGCTCCTGGGCTGCTCACTATTTATGGCGTAAAATGATTAACTTATGATAACATTTGCATACAGATATTAGTTTCTTCTAAGTTTGGCTCCTGTTGGACTTCCAAACTTGGCCATCCCTGTGGTTTCTGTGTATGTGTGTGTGCATTGCTCAAATTAGCCCTTAGCTATTTGTCTTCTCTCTCCCCCAAATGCAGGATAGAGCCATCACAACCAGATACATCCTTCCTGACTGCCAGTGATGGTTATCTGCTTAGGCTGGATCCTTTGCTTAAGCAGGGAGGTTGGGGAGGTGAGTACACCATCACAGCCCATCAATTTCCTTCTCTGCATATGTACTAGTTTGCATTTGTCAGTGTATGGTACCTTTCTCAGACTGAATCTCCACTTGTCAAGACTCCTTTTTGAACTAAAACTCATCCACTGGCAAGCTAGCTCTCTTCCATCTAGACTATCTCGGAATTGAGTAGGCCATTTGGTCTCTTCTTTCACCCTGTCAACAGCATAGACAGTAGTTCATATATATTGAACTATACCATTCCAGGACAGGCCCTTGATAAACATCTCCCAGTGCAACCCTCCATTTTGACCCTGAGTCAGTGCCAATTACCCAAAATATGCCTTTCCAACCTTTTTTTTTTTTTTTTTTTAGTTTGACAACAGCATTTTTATCTAAGCCATCTTTCCCAATTTGCTCTAGGTCTATTACATGAAACCTTTAAAATTCCTAGTATTTGACATCTGCTGCCTTTTATCTGCTAGGTTGTTGTGTAAGAGATTAGCCTGGTCTGATACAATTTGTTCTTGACATATCTACAGAGAAGCAGACAGGTAGTTTAACAAAAGGACTTAAGTGCCACCTGACTCATTTCAGAGTTAGGTGCAAGGACCAGAGATGCCCTAGACCCATGTCCTCAAAACTCATACCTTCTTACTGAATCCAAATAATCTACATTCCTTGGCTTTTAAGTTTTCTCTAGGAAGTACATATTTTATCAAATCTAGTTACATTCAGTAAGTTAACTCCAGTTACGTTCAGTACTTAAATCCCAGCAGGATTAAGAGTCTCTAACCAAAGCTCTGCAGAAATAAATGAAGATTTAATGGGAGAGATATGAAGAAGAAAAAATTATGTCACTCATCCAAGACTGAGACCTTCAAGTTCTGGTCACGGTATAGAACTCTTTCTGTATTTTCCAACAGAGTGTCACTGGATGGAAAAACGCGGATGGATATTAGGCTGAAATTAATTTAGAAATTTCTTTTTCTAAACTAGCCTTTTAACGGAGGAATTGCATGCACTGCAGTGTAATTATTGTTGTGTTTAGTCACTAAAATGTTAGGAACTAAAAACTAAATAGGCATTAATTATAAACTGTAATTGTCATTTCCCCCCCCCCCCGCCCCCTCCGAGGTACAGCATCTGTTAAACGGAAAAAGCAACAAACCACCAAGAAACAAATACTAACCTCACAGGAGCTGTAACATCTGACTTCACTTATTTTTACATCTGTGGTGAAATTAAATGAAATATTATAAAGATAACACTGAATTTGTCTTAGAATTTTCATTTCTGTTGTGTTTTTATTGGCTTTGGTCTGTCAGGGTTAACTATTAATCAAGAATAAAAGCATGCAAGCAGCAGCATGTAAGCACAAAACCAGGTAGTGGTGGAGAGAATCTCAGATATGAATTTGGCATGGTTTATGCACCGAGCAGACTGGACCTTATAAAACTAGGCTGTTGTCCCCATGTTTCACTCCATGAAATATCTCAGTCTTGAATTAGTTCCACACTAATTCTACAGCAGTTGAGGCAGATTTTTCTCTGGGATAAATTTAACAGGTTATCCTGGAAGCAGATTACGTTGAATTTAGGACTTCTAAAGGGACACTCTCGTACAAGGCAACACTTCTCCTAATGCAGCCCCAGATGCCTCTCTGTTACAAGGGCACAATGCTGGCTCATGACAGTTGTGTCATTTTTCCTGGTGGAAACCCTGGCAGCTCCATCTTCTACCACTGAAAACGGGGAAATATCTTAACATGTTTCCTAAGATTAAAATATATGAAACGTGAAAATTTGGAGCATGTCATGCAAAACAGACCACAATTATTACGATAGTAGTTTCAGAAAGCTTTATAAATGTCAATTAAATTTTCACATAATCAAAGTTTTTAAGAACATTTCAGTATCTTTCTCAATGGTAATCTCTTCTAATTCACAGCAAACATTTCTCATGGGATTAAAAAGTTACCTTTCATAGATGTCTACAGGTAACAGGAATATATATTAAGTTAATTTACAGCTACAATACATGACTTTCATATAAAACTGTCCTTCTTACTAAACTTAATAATTGCTTTTAATAAATGATGATACTTAGGGTACCATTGACCCCCTAAATTCTGTCTTTATGAGTGCAACTTTTTTAATATCGTGACATATAAAAATATTCTAGTGAAATGTAGAGGAAATTTAATATCTCAGCCACTCAGTAGGTGTAACCCACAACTCATCTAACTCTAGGGAAGTCATCTCAGCTAAGCAATTAAATTTCATCACGGGAAAGAAATGGGAACTTCCAGAGGGCGAGTATCCTGTCCTAAAATAATTTGAATTTGGGACAAGAGGAGGTAAACTGCCCTCCGAAGGCTTCCATCTCCCACAAAACACAAAAGCCACATGCATAAAAAAGCTTGCTTCAAAGTTTTAATTTGTTGATGTTCAATAAAATGAAGCTATTAACAAAGAGCATGAGCTACTTCCGGATGGATGGCTTGTCTGATTTGGCACAGTAGTTCATAAATCCTGTTCAAAATGTGTTAGTAGTTAAGTCAGATATATATATGCATATATATGTATGTATTTATATATATATGAGCAAATGGACTCTAAAGCCCAATAATATTTCAAATGCTGGAACAGAGAACCAGAATGTTCGAAAGTTGAGTTAGTGATATTCACCCTGGACAACAAGTAAAAGAAGTGGTTTTGAAGCACAGGAATTAGTTGATTACCTACAATGTTTTCTCATTATTAGTTATTTCTATCTCTTCAAGTTTTCAATTAATGCTTTTTTTTTTTTTGAACTAAGTTAATTAATTAAAATAAATTCAGCAAAATTATTTGTAAATGTATTAAAAATAGTAAAGAGGGTGAAGAAATTTTAAAAAATAGATGAGCCTTTTAAAGTATGCATGTTATTACATCTCCCTGTCTTTATTTCTTTACTTTTGTGTCCTTTAACATCTTGCTTGAAAAAGCCCGAGTGAAAAATGTATAATCTTTTGATGTGGAGGTTCCTGGTCTTTGTAGTTTAAAGATTAGCCTTTTCTAGATGATCTCAACTGCTGGGCAACCAATTTATGTCAGTCTCATGAGAATTCTTTAAATTAAGTTTAGCTGCACATTGCAGAGAATATTAAAGACTGTATTGGATGAAAATTAGAACACAGAACTTTTTTTTTTTTTTTTTTTTTAATGAAATCTGTAAATTTGTTCTAAATTAATTTGTCCATAGGGGTACACATGTATGTATGTGTGTGTGCCTGTGTCTGATCTATGTTTATCTATATCCACACACAGTTAAGGTTAGGCAAACATACAGATTTCACCTAGGCAAACATACAGATTTCACCTATGGAGATTGGAGGATTTTAGCATTGCCATTAGCACTAGTAGGTATGTGGCAAATACCTGCGTGACTTAGGCTGTAGCTGTAGGACTTGAGCATGAGCTTTGGAGAAGGTATATTGATCACATAAAAGCATGCTAAGGCATTCTCACAACATACACTCTTATCAGGACAGAAGGAAGGAAAAATTGTACTAGGTATAGGACAAGTGATGAACCTCAGATTAGGTCACCTAGGAGAGGATACTAAGAAAATAAAGATATAGATAGAGAGTTATGATTAAATTGCATTATTCTGCTCATGAAATAGGAATAAAAACTAACTGATGATTATGGTAGTCTTAATAGATGTATTTTGATGCTACTCTAAACACCTTAACACCAGTACATTGTTCTGATACAGCCTAACTCCTCTACTGATGATCATCAGGCAAATATGTCAGGGTTGTGCTAGCAGGCAGTGAACCTGGTCTTTAACCACCAACCTGTTATTGTAGTTGTTTTTTTATAACAACTTTGCATCTTCTCACGGGGGCTTTGCAAGCACTGCAACGCACCAGCCCCAACATGGACATGCCAATATTCCCCAGCTGAAGACAAGGGCAGTAATGACAAGGAAGCCAGTAATCACTGACCTTGATGGCAACCAACAGCACAGATGAGAGTAGCCATATGATTTTTAGCACTAACCTTTTTATCCCATAATCAGGGACTGCCTGCTTCTGCTTCTGTACTTTGTCCTGTCTGACTGATTTCAGGTTAGATTTAGGAAACCGTGGAGGTTAAACCCTATGTTGCTGATATGTGACGACTAGCAGGCTAGTGAGAGTAAAATAAATACACTGAAAGTCCAAGAGGTGTCTGCCACAACTTAGTGGGAAGTATCTAACAGCAAGTGCTAAGTAGCTAATACCCAAATACCTACTGTGATTGAGAGTCTTCTCCCACCAGAAATGCTCCTTCTAAAAGAGCTTCTGAAAATATCATCAAAGAATAGTTCAATAATCTTCAGAAATTTGGAGCATCTTTCAGCCTTTACAGGTATGTTGAACCCTACTGCACAACAATTCTCCTTTGAAGTAAATTAATATTTTCTTTTCATATCCAATTAATACTTTATTACAAAAAACAAGTAAAAAGTAACATACAGATATGTGTTACATAATTCCCTAAAAATGTTGCTGAAAGAACAGCAATATTTCCTACTTGTGTTATTGCAAGATAAGTTTTCATTGGCAAAAAACAGAAAAAAATATCAAACAGATGTTGTATATATTCACCTTGTGTACTGAATGAGACAGGAATTTGTAGAAAAAAATACTGAGTTCATGTGAAGACTCGGGTAAAGCATAAGAGAAGGGTGATAAAACTAAGGTAATGCTAATTCTTAAAGTGTTTGACTTGCAACTTCAGTAATTACTACTATCTTTTTTCATAGTATTTATGTCTGCAGATGTATGTATACCTGAGGAAAATTGAAATCTCTTCTGAATGTGTAGGGCTGTCAGTAACCTAAGAATTTTATATTCATGATTGTCTCTCACTAGGGCTAAATTAGTAACTGTTGGCATTAATAGGTATTATCTTGTATGAGAAACAGCCAATATAGGACCACTTTTTTTTTTTTTAATTAATTTTGTTATTCTCCTTTGTTTTGTTATGGAAATGCTATAGTACGTGAGTGTAAGCAGCAATATGCATCTAGGCACATGCATCAATGGAATATGGGCTGATGAGAGATCGTATTTTTGACTCTGGCAAGACTTGGGGCAACTTCTGCTTCTCTGAAGGGACACAATTCACTGTCTCCAGTGCTATAAACTTGAAATCCTGGTAAGAGCTTATAGAGAAACAATTTTATGGAGAAGTTAAACACAGTAATCCATGGAGCTAGGTTCAAGGGAAAGTGGAGATCTGCTTGTTGAGAGGAACAGCTCATTTTATATGTGCCCGATCCATTGTGACTGGTTCTCAACCAACCCCCAGTGTACTGCAGAGTAACCTGAAGTCCAAAAGGAAAGGCATCTAGAGCTCACAGTACCAGTCAGTGATCAAGAGTGTAACTGTACTCTCATGTCATCCTCTCAATTTCCCTCCTGTTCCAGTTCTTCATTAGATAAAAATATTTTTGTTTGTATCAAAAATTCTGTCTGAGCTCCAAGGTAGCTTTTTTTTTTTTTTTTGACAGATCTCAAATCCCTATCCCTCCTGTGGAGGGATATAGGGACAGTATTCCCATTGAAAGACATGGTTAGATTAGTTGTTTCTCATTAAAATTACCTAATTTTGCCCTTCCACATCCTCAAAACTGTCTGAATCATTTTCCAGAAACATTTGAATCACAAAAGAGATCAAGCACAGGACATAATAGCCTGAATGATTAAAGCCAAAGGCATTGAAAATAGATACAGAAGCTATCTTGAACTGTAGGTCTTGCCATATGCTATATTTTAAAGCCTATAAATAAAATTATCTTACTGACATCCTTCATTCACTTTGGAGAGTTTGGAATTCAACAGGAGTATTGTTCAGCTCAGTGGTGGCTGACTAAAGTTTTTACTTTCATTTCAAAATTTTTAATACCATGGGAAATTCTTTGCACCATTTGGGAGCAATGAAAAGGAACTTGCATGATCAGCTTTATGGGCGATAGGCTTAGATGTGGTCAGAGTTCAAATTATATCTGCAAATATACATCTGAAATTCAATAAGGAAAAAAAAAAAAGGAATAACCACGGATTTTTGGATGTATTACACTGTTAGCCTTCGTAGCTGTGGCAAGGTATTTCTAAGAGACCACTCTTAAGACATTTTAATGCACTACCTTTAACTGCCCCACAGCAGCATAGCCAAAGGGCAAATTAATTGTTCCTTTTTGCAAAATTGCCAGTAGGAACATGATTTTTTTTTTTTCTTTTAGTAGTAGTCCAAGGCAGCACTGCAGCGTGGAGCAGCATATGGTCATTTTTGTATGTTTACAAGAAAAGCCCTTTTTGAAATAAACAGCCATTAGCAAAACAACAGGACATTCTAATCTTATTAATCCTCTAAAAGATTGCTGAGACTGGGTAGGGGTGCACAAAGCTCATGCTGGCCTGTGTCTCCCTTTTATTGTAATAACGGAAAGCTGTTGTCCTTGCTTCGTATTCCCCCCGCCACCCCTTCCTCTTGTGGTGAATGCCATGAATGTTTGCTGCAGGATACATGAAGCGAGGTCAGTGACTGCTGTTCCTCCGTGGGAGCTGCTGGCTCCATCTATGCCTCTGTCTTGCGGATGGTTGGATCCTAAATGACTTCTGCCTCTTTTCAGGAAGCAAACTCCTCTCAGGAATCGGCCACCCAGGGATGAAGGTACGTGTACGAGCTACAGATATAAACTTATTGTAGAAACAGAGCAACTGGCAGATGATGATTACAAACGCACCGGGTACTGAATCCACAATGTTTCTGCTTTTCACATGTTTTCTCTTCCTGCTTTGCGTTGCTGAGTGCCTGGCGCTAGTGAGGGATGTTGGAATCGAGCGAGGGGAGAGGCAGGGATGTTCTGTGCAGTGCAGAGACACCCACTGGTATATTTAAGCAAAAAATTACCCTGGCTCAAAATGTGTACGACAGCCATCTTAACTTCTGGCAGTGATATCGGAAACTAAATTTACTGAGCATTGTGAAATAATGTCCTTCAGAGGGTATGGTAAATATTAAATGCACTGCTGCAGTACGGAGCTGCCTGTGTCGTACATCTCCGAGGACATGCGGAGCAGCCTGGCGCGCCTTTCAGCAAATCTTCATCCTAAAGTTGACTTTGGTGTTTTAGTGCTCCTAGCTGCAAAATGCACCCTGAGGCAGTTTTGGAACCAAGCACCGTTCGGAGCAGTCCTGAGACTCCTCTAAACTGTGCCAGGGGCTGAAACGGTTTTATGGTCCTCATCGTAAGGAAGCAGCTAAGGCATCTAAAATCCACGGTTCAGATCAAATCTCTGCCAGTTTCAAGCTTATTAATATTTTAAATGCCTTCTGTTCTGTTACTATATGCTGTTTGCCAATACGTATAATTCAACCTGTTTCCCTTCTTTATTTCCCATTTTTTCTGCACCTTTGTACCACCCTGGTTGCTCTTTGGCATGGAAATTTTACCACTGTCCCTGTTGCTTTCAGAGCACACCCCCAGTGATAGCTCTCCTCCTCTTTGCACATTTGTGTACGCATCCGGTGCTCAGCACTGGATTAAGACACAGGACTTAAAGACCAGGCCTAAATCTCCGACGCTGGAATGATTAAATGAGAATCTTTTTTTTTTTTTTTCTGATCTATCGTTTTGTTCCTTGAACAACAAGCTTCTGCCCCCTGTGCTTGTGATAGCGTGATCTCATTTTAATTGTTATAACGATATTTGCTGTAATCTGCAGACTGCAAATCCATAAGGTCAGTGGTATCTTCTGCTTTAGGGGATTGAGTTCAAATCCTTTCAGACATGCAGTAACTAGCTGAGATGATGGCTATGAGTGAAGCGGTCCTGCCTTAATTTCTCTGGCACCTCCTTACCTCAAGCTGCACAGAAAACCCACTCCATATGCCCCTCTGCTGCAGAGACCTGGTTTCTCCTAGGGCAGAACGGATGCCCTCTGGTGTCCGTCCCAACAGAAAGGGTTGTTCATGGAGCAGTGGGGTGCTCGGGCTGGATTTGTCCACTCTCTGGTACTTATTGCCAGATGGGTGGGATATCGCGGTCAGCTGCTGCTTGTGCTCTCTCAGCTACAGACAGGGTGTTACCTGCCACTCTCTGCAGATACACAGGGGGCCAGTTTCAGCCCCGGTTCCCTCCAGAAGCTGTTTCATGCACCCTGGGAACTTGTGCCTCCTGCTGCTGCAGGTTCTCTGTAACATCCCTCCCGAGCCCTTCCTGCAGGGTTGTCACAAAATTCGCCGCTTCCCCATCTCAGTGGGTCGTGTTTGCCCTCCGCCCCCACTTGCTCTCCTCCACCATGCAGCAAGCCCCGCACTTATTTTTGGGACAGAGCACCCTCGTGTCCTCGCACTTTCCCTGAGGCAAGCAACTCTGATTTCTGCAGCAACTCAGGGGGGCTGTGGGGACAGGCAGCCCCTTCAGAAACACCCCGCCTCTGCCATAAAAAGAAATACAGATAGTAAGACAGAGGAGGTCCAGCAAAACCGCGCCATTTCATGGCTTGGAGGTGGTGTGTGGGGGGAGAGGTGGGCAGGTTGGGGGGGACACGGGTGCGTGAGGAGGTGACACGGGTGTGTGAGCGGGGGACACGGGTGGCCGTGAGAGGGACGCGGGGGGGGGGGGACACGACTGAGGTGAGGGGGGGGCGCCCCCCCCGCGCGCTCCCGCCCGAGTGACATCACCCGCGGCCAATCAGCCGCCGCCGCTCCCCGCGCCCCGCTCGGCCCCGGCTGGGGGGGCGGCGGCTGTCAGGCGGGCTCCGAGCCGAGCCGAGCCGGGCCGGGCCGAGCCGAGCCGGGCCGAGCGCAGCCCCCCGGGACGCCCCCGGGCGACGTCCCGGCTGTCAGGTAGGGCACGGCTCGGCCGGCGGGGCCGGGAGCGATGCCGCGGGGGGGGGTCCCCAGGGCTGTCACCTGGCGGGGTGCGGGGGTGCCGCAGCCGCGGGGTGCCGCAGGGAGGCTCCGCTCCAGCCCTGCTGCTGCTGCTGCTGCAGGGGTCGTGTCTCAGGGCTGGCGGGCGGCAGCCGCGTCGTCTGGGTGTGTGCGGTGGGTTAACGTGTTTTTTTTTTTTTTTTTTTTTTTTCCCCTCGTTGCGCCTTCCTGCAGTAAAAAAAAAAAAAAAAAAATTTTGATGATAACGTGCTGCTTAATTGCGCGGTTCTCCTTGCAAAACGCTCGCGCTGCGCCTTTTCTGTGTCACTTCGCTGCAAATGGCAGCGATGCCGCAGCCGGCGGCGGGGCCGGGAGCGCCGCTCGCGGGTGCTGCCGTTGCTGGGCTCCCCAAAATGTCCCCCCGGGGGCCGAGCTGCAGCCCCGGGGTCCCGGACCCCCGAGGGACACCCTCCTGAGCCCCAGCCTGTCCCCCAAAACGCCCCCCCCATCATGCTGGGATACCCACCTGCCCAGGTAACTACCTCTGCGCCATGCGGTAATGAAAATAAACCACGACCCATGGAGGAAGAACAGTTTTATCGGTTATTATATTAAGGGCTGTAAAGATATTTAACGGGAGCCTTAGGGTTTGGACGACAATCCCGTATGTAATTACAGGTGTGTACAGCTTGGGCAATAAACAACCCCACAATGCAGCCACCTGTGCAGAGATACACGTTACTTCGCGTCAGTCTGTTGTATGAAATTACTCTTAAAACAGTAAAAATAATGAATAAGAGGACCTGAGACTGCGTAAGCACAATGGAAAGCATGCTGAAATGACTCGAAGTTTAAATAATTCTCCGTTTTTATCATTAGTAGCTTTTTCATGTCTCTCCTGTACAAATCTATATGCCGAAGTGAGCTTTGGCCCATTTTGTATAAATAACAAATGACCACAGGTTCTCTAATAAGAAGTTTCCGTAATGCTGCAGAAGCCTGTTGGTAGTACAGAGCTTTTGTATGTTTATTTGTTAGTCTCTGAATACGTATCATCTATCAGCATCAGTTGCTTAAATCTTGTATTTGTGTTTCTTGATAGTTGACAGAGGAACAGCATATACCTTATCCATCCCTAAATTGTGCAAAAGGTAAAAATAAGTAGTTAAGCAAAAGACTTCTGACCTTTCCCATGTTGTATTCTCTACAGTGCTTTTGTAAACCAGCAAGAGATTTTCAGTTTTACTTCAGACAGACACCGAAAAGTGCTACAACCTCAACGCAGCTGCATGGTTATGCAAGAACTTGGTTTCACAGGACCTCAAATCAAGGATCTTACATACCTTCTGAAGAAGAAACCCTACATTATTAACAACAAAACAAATAATTTAATAGCAGCTTTTTGGGCATGACTCTCTGATACAGTCTTAACTACATGGTCACATACTGTTTTTTTTTCTGCAGGAACCCTGCCTCATTCAGTGCACAGGATGTATGGAGCTCACTTAACACAACTCAGTATTTTGCTTTTGTTTTTCTTTCTCCTTGATCGATACGTGAGCCCATGATTTATTTTCTTCTTCACATATCTCAACTCTGCTTTGAAGACAGAACTGATAACATGTGTATGGGCTTTGCTAAAGTGCTTATCATTATGTGATCAGAATGCCTCACAGACAGTTTCTACTTTATCAAATACTACCTAAGGTGAGACAAGACCTTTACAAATGATGAACACAGAGAGGGTTAGGTTAAAAGCATTCACTCATTTTTGGTGCCTGATTTGAAACTTCCACCATTTTAAATAGCAGTATTTCTGTATTTGCTCAAGTTACAAGGGCCACTGTGTTTAGTAACAGTCCTGAGTGCTCCACACCTATTTGAATGTGTCTGCAGAGCAGATGGGAAAAAGGGAAATCGCAGTTAATTACAAACTGGGGGAATCTTGGTTTAAATTGTGTGTGTGATGGTAAGAGGGATGGAGGAGACTACAACATGGTGGACTTTAACTGCCAGTGCATTTATGGCAGTATAGCCTCTCTCCTTTTTCTTTTCTCCCTTTGCATTCACTACACACATACCTGTCTCTTCAACAGGTAACAAGAGTCCTGCCTACATTCGGTCCTATTTCATCTTATGTGCATGTTTATCCTGTGCACTGGTTGAGGCAAGGTAACTTTGAAGAAACTGTATGTGTTTATTTAAATATTGTATTAAAGTGTTCACACTCAAAGGAAATGAGTTAAGATTGCACAAGCAACATGTTTGTCACTTTATGACTTTTTGAGTGATTGAGTAATATTCATAATATTCTTTCATGTTTCTTAAAAATGAGAAAAATGTAAGCAAATAAAAAATAATAAATAATAATAAAAACAAAACAAGAAAACCTAGAAAATTTTCAGCTTTCAAAGTAAATTTCTTCTTGTCTTACTGTATTGGACCACAATGATTATCAACAGGATAGGAGAACTTGGATCTCCTATTTTGCTCTTCTAAGAGCAAAGACTCTTAGCTAAGAATTATAGCATTATGAAAGTGCAGTTCCCCTTAAATGCACCAGTAATAAAGCAGAATGGGTTAATTTGTCACAGGTTTCTACAGGTATTTGTAATTGTGGAGAAGGGGTGAAAAACTGGAGTCCTTCATTCAGTTATGAGCTTTAGAGAGAATCTTTAATAGCGCATGAAGACTCTTTTGCGAGTCCTCTGCAAGCATAGTCCTTCTCATGTCATCCTTTATACATGTTTCCTAGTAGTAGTCTCATTATCCTTCTGGAGCCAGTCAAAATCGCAATTGTTACTTACTGCTGGTCTTGACTGTTCCAAATATGTTGACTTTTTTTTTTTTTCTCAGCCAGTCCCTTCTCTCCTTGCTTTTTTCTCGTCAACATTCTTTCAGCTTATGTTTCTTTATTCTCCAAAGCTTCCTTTTCTTGATTTCCTAAATCAATCCAGTCTAGTGTCTTCAGTCTGCAGGCACCTTTTCAGCACTTTTACCAGGTATTGGTCTCAACTTTTACTCTTCTTTGTAGCTCAAAGTGTTTCTTATGTTCTTCTACACAGTACTTTCCTCCTAGAAGTTGGTTAATTTTTGGGCCATTTTTAGAGATGCAGGAAAAAATGCATTAATTCAATGCCTACGTTGATGGCTTCAAAACATACTAAAGTTTTTTGAAGTGTTCTAGAATCTTTGATATAAAGAAAGAAAGAAGATAATTGATTGTTTTTTTTTCTCCATTGTTCCTTTTTAAAATTGAACTTCTCAACACAATTTTCAATGAAATTTATAGCATGTGTTGTGCTTGTATATAAGCATTAACAGAAAGCAAAGATGACAGACAGGATGCTTACTTTACCAAAGTTGTAAGTAACAGTAAACATTAGAAATTAAATTAAATAGTCCTAATTATAAAGATACATCAGCAATTCTGTCTGTATCATATACTGTATTTTTTTAGGAAGTTATTTTGCTCTGCTCTACTCTACTCACCCTGCTAAGTTTTGTGGGTTTCTGGGCTGGCAAATGAAATGTCTGATGAGTTGGAGTTGGTTTGTGATTATACTTAGGTGTTTTTTTTTATTGTTATTATTCATTTTTAATAACTATTTTTATTTGATGTTAATTTTCTACAGTTACTGCTCTTTTAGAGATACTTAGAAAAATAAGATGTAAGGCTCTTGGTGAATTGAGATCTGAATAAAACTGTGACTAGTGGAGTTACCACTGCACCATAGTATTTTGTTTACATAAGCTAGTCCTTTTGATGTTATGAAAATAACATTTGCAGTAATTTAGAAGCATAGTGTCTGAAATGGGGAACATGGAGGAGTTGTGGTTTGCATCACAAACTGAATATTGTAATTCATGTGAGAGAACGTATAAAAACGGTTTCATACATGCAGAATCTTCCTAAAAGCTTGTATGGGCAGAGCAGTGTGGGAATTCAGGACTTAACCACAGCTGGGAAAGAAGTCATTTTTAACTTCTGTGTTCTGTAAACCCAATGATTTGTTGGAGTGCCTATTTACAATTTAAGCAATATGTGATATAGTAATATGCGCACTATTTTTTTCAGACCGTCTTGATGCTAAAACTAACGTATATTCAGTATACATATATATTCACCTTTTTCACACGTAGTTTTGTTTTTCTCTGTGACTATTCTTTAGGCTTTTCATCTTCAAGCCTAACCACAGCTTAGGAGAAAAAAAATAATTTTTTCTTGTGTGCTAAAAGATAAACAGCTTTATATGTCTTAACAAAGATTTCATTTGAGATAAGTTTTGAAGTTTTTCAAACCAGTATGAGTTCTTTGAAACAAGAACTAAAGCTGGCTTTGTTTTGATAGAGGCAGTCATTTATTTTGCCATCTACTCACTGGTAAAATCTAAAATAAAGTTGGAAAGAAGTAAAATATCTTGAAATGTTGAATATCAACTCTGTATCTTCCTTTACCAACCATTATTAATGAGATTCATAAAGTGTCCAGTAGGATAATTTGTTGATAAGGAGTTAGAAGGGTTAGAAGTTGTTTCTAGGAGTTAGAAGACTGCTATTGCTAGTAATACTTTTAGCTAAAGTATAGCTGAAGTATAGCATTTTTCACTATGAACAATTTTGAGCAAAGCAAAAGGAAAATAATGATTAAGATAGATGAGAGAGCAGCTAGAAATGTGCATTTTGGTTTGTTTTCTGAATCTCTTCTTGAGAAGAATAAGTGCATCACTCTTTTGAACTATAGCAAGAGGCCAGGCTTCCCTTTCATCAGCTGTCTACAGTTCATTTCTTTTATGAAAATCAACTTTGGAATATTGAACAGTTCCCACTTCAGATTTTTATTGTAAAGGAACTCCAACGGACGCCAGCTGCTGTTGAAATAGATTTTGGGAAGGCAGGCGTTCTGAAACACTATTTTCCCCGTGTTCTTGTCATTTTGTGAACTCTGCCTCTCTTTGCTCTTTATCTTTACTATACTTTTTCCCTCTGACCTTTTCTGACTTCTAATTTTTTTAACGTGTTATGTTTTGAAAAAGTATCCACCGTTAACTTGAGGTGTTGCAATGGTATCTCAGAAAAGGTTTAACGAGGCTGTCACAATGGCAAAAGTAGCCAGCAGCTTGACTGCTATAGGTTGTTTATGAAAGCCGTAAACTAAAGAAAATGCTTGATGCACAAGTTCAACGTTAGCTGAGCATAAAAAATCTGTATGCATTTTTTGATTACTTTCATTTCTTTCTTGACTCTCTACATAGCATGTAAGAAATGTGCCTGCTATTGCAAAAATACCAGTAAATAGCTGCCAAGGCAAGAAGCGCCAATGCTGACTACTCTTCTAAATAACTGGGGTGACAGCTCAGTTACACTTGGTTGTTTAAACATCTTCCATTTTCATTTTGCCTCAGGTCTTGCCAGATGGATACAGTATTTTTATTTTATTTTCTTTTAAGTCAATATACGAGAAAAGGCTTATGCTCAGAGTTATGGAGGAAATGCTGAACAAGATTCTCAGTTCCTTGGTTCATTATCATAGTTCATTGCTTCTTTCATTTCTTGATGTTCATCAGCCCTATTGAAGAGCACGTTTTTGCAAAGCTTATTGATGCATTAACTGAAAAATTACAATATATGTCAGATGGTTTACATCACAACCTGTTTCTGTCAATATTCCTGCCTTATTATAAACTGTTTATCTGTGTAAGCATAGAATTAGTAGTTTAGATGAAGAATTAACCTCCTTCTCAGCAGTTGGGTTTTGCAAAATGAGAATCTGGAAAGCATAAACAAAAAATTAATATTGTACAAAATTGCATAATGGAAAAAATATGTAACTTTCACATTTGATACATTGATCTAGCTTTACCCAGTCACCGTTATATTAGCACAAACATATCTATATAGATTTTTTTTTTCCAATGCACTTCTATTTGTCTGGAGATAGTGGCCTGAAGAAGAAAGTTATCTCTAATAAATACCTCCAAATTAAAGAAAGAGAAACAGATAATCTCAAGTATCTGTGTTATATTAGTTAAGAATACTCAAGAAGACTAAAGGGTTTTGAATGAAAAAGACTTGATTGCATTTTCATTAACAGTGATTTGTCAGTTTCGTTATTAGGCTTTCAGAGCATGATTTTGGGGCCTAGAGGAAAGTGGTATGCCTGAGAAGAAAGATTAATTTGCACTTGGTTGTGCAGATCAGATACAGGAAAAGATAAATCTGACTAAACCAAGTATTTTGCTGTGGAAATGGCAGCTGTGAATCTGCTGCTCAGAATGACATGAAGTCCTACAGAAACGTACAGGCATAAAGAGAGTTTTGTAGTAAAAACAGCCGCAGGTTTGTAATAAAGCACAGCTGTTCCCATTTCCGCTCACATTCCCGTATTGTAATAGGTTCTGTGGGTTCTCTACCAACCAGCTGACCTAGTCTTAAATGTGGCTGAACCATAAAACCTGTTTTGTCCTATTTCTATGAGATCTTATTTAAAGCCTTCAAAAGATATAAAGACTTTTTTTTTCTTTTTTCTTCAGAGTGATTAACTCCACTCAAATGTGATGTTTGTATCTGTAGTTACAACAGCTAAGTGTCATTCAGACCTTGCCTGTGCATGTACTGGAGACACAGGGGGTTAGGATTTTATTTATTTATTTATTTATTTATTAAGCCAGAACTCTGAAATAACTGCTTTTAAGTGTATTACCATATACTTATGTTCTCAATTTTATTTACATTCATGTAGGGTGCTTCGCTGGCCTGCTGAACATTTTGTAGAAGATTTTATCCTTGGCAATGTTGCTAGCTGACACTATTTATACTGACAATGATTAGATAAAGCTTGCAAAGAGTCGCTGAGGTTTCCCCTGTGCATGTTTTTTTTTTGTTTATTTGTTTGTTTTTACGCCAAGCACTCTTTTCTGCATCTATGCTAATGTTTAGTGGTACTGAAGTGACAAGAGAAGAAAGGAAAATGGGGAAGCAATATATTTGCCTTTTTGGTCACTGTCAAAAGAATTGTAACGTTGCATAAAGCAATGAGAACTGGTCACAAGTTACTTTTGTGTTATTATTTAGTATCTGTGCACCTACAGCATTTTATATTACTGAACTAGTCAATTTACAGGCATTCTTCTACCAGACCAGTATGAAGAAAGGTTTTGCTGCTGGTGGATTGATGTAAGTACAGTGAAGGATATGCACCACCTTGAAATGAAATTTTTACTTCAGCAGTTTGGTGCCTATACCTTGCTGTTCACTACTCCTCTAGGCAGAATTATTTTGACACTTCCTTGTGAGTGTCTGAAATAAAGCACTCTGAACATTTAGGATATTCTTGGCCTGACTTTCAGGAATTTCCCTGGTTAACGTGTTACTAATCTCTTTTTATAGAGGTCTTTTTATAAAAGGGGAAGTGTTTATTGTGTGGGTGCTAGGTAGATACTATGCTATGGAATGGGGTGTACAACCAGCCAAACAGCAGTTATTTGGCTGTTAGACTTGGAGACACTGTAATCTGAAATAATAAAATAATTTAAATGAAAATCTGTTGAAGGGAAGTATGATTACCTGAGTAGGTAATAAGCTTCGTTTTGGAAATTTTGTTTCACCAGGAAGGTAGTTCCCATTTAGCTTCATAAATCACAGGCAGCATTCTGGTGAATCTGGGACTAAGTTCTTGCCTGTCCCAGGAGAATCAGCTTGTGCCCAGTTGTTGCTTGTCACTCTTCTGTCATACATAAAAAAAAAAAAAAAAAGTCTTTTCAGTCAGAACACAAAATTCAGTAAGTGCTTTTCAGAATTAAGTAGAGGGGCATTTAAAAGAGGGCTTTTATTAGCTGTTAGGATTAGGCCTTTGAACTTTACCATCCGCGTCATTCTCATTTGAGACTTTTCCCTGGGAATCCCTTTAGCATGTGTGAGGAAAAAAAAAAAAAGCCAATGGGTGAATTTGGGGGAATATTTAAAAACATTACTTAATCTTTCTGAAAAATAATATTGTTCTCATGCTTGTCTCTGAATCCATGGCCCATTCAAACTTGGCAGGCCTGGCTTTTGGCCTGGGTGGTTCTCTCATCTTCCCTGGGAGTGCTCTTGGTGGTCCCAAGAGAGCCTCTTGGTCTCTCCTGGTTGATCTCCTAGGGTCAGAGTGATGAGAAGCTGGGCCAGAGGAGGGAAGAGGTAGCAAGTGCTAATACGTGCTTCTTAATTGGCCTATCCTGTCCTGCACCTCACTCTAAAGATATCTGCATGAGTTTAATTTGAAATAAGTAGTCTGCTTTTCCCCTGGACTGGATTAGGACTGCTCACAAGTTTAACAGACGTCTGCAGCTGATTTCAAAACCGCAGGAGTGTGGCCTGTTCTTGTCGTGCTGCAGTTGCCGTGCTAGGCCCTTCCAAATCCCTCTGACTCGGAGCACAATTACCCGTGAAGTTGTCTGTCTGCTTGCTGGCAGGTGGCTTTCAAGGTCTCTGTTCACGTCAAGGGCAAAGCTCAGTGACTGCAGACACCCAAGGACTGGAGGACCTGGCCATTTCTGGAAGCCTGTGTGTGGGCACGCTGACTGTTAGGTGAAATGGGAACTTCAGAACAACAGCATCCTGGAAGGTTTGCCAGCCCAAGATCAGGTTTCACCTGATCCCAGCAAGTAATGTGGAAACCTGATACCCAATTCATAATTTGAACTGTAAGCCTGTCATCTCTCAAAATATCTGAAGAAATAAACAATGAAAGATGAAGAAGACTGTGATACTGGGTAGAGGCAGATAGGCAGATTTTCCTGTATTAAGTACAAGAGCATATAATCAAATCAATTATGCAAATTAATATAGCAGGATGATTATTTCTAACCATTATGTGAAGATTCAATAAAAATAATCTGAAGCTTTAATTCAGGCCAAGCAGAAGCTGTTTGATGAGTTAATATTCTCAAAGTGTGGACTATGTTTTTGTTAAAACCTTTCACTTTTGCCTGCACAAGGTGCTTTGTTTTCTAAACGTTTGTAGTAGAGTTGTTGCTATTATATTTTAAACCCTTTTATTGCTCTTCGTATACTGTTACATTATGTTTCCAAATAAAAATTATCTTTCCTATTTGGTATACTAAACATGTTTTGGCATGCATTTGTGACTTACTGTATATCATTAAACCACTTCTGAGGGAGGAATCATGGTCTGACAATTAATTTATATTTCACTTGGTTCGTGGGAGGATATGGACATTCACAATGATGAGCTTTTTAGTTGCAGTTTTGCATTATTGCATGTAGATGAGTGGAAACATCTGTATTCTTGTTTTTCTGTTAGTCAGACCTAGAAGGCTGCCTTAGAAGACAGCTGAAAGCAATGAAGGAATCCATTGTAGATCAGTTTCTTCTATTGCTCACCCAGAGTTTTGGGCATAAATCTTTGCTGACTTCAATGTGATATAAAAGCAGAGATGCTCCTTGTCAGACTTTTAGAAACATTCTCTTATGGTTTTACAGACAATTGCAAATAGTGCTTTCTTGTGTTAATTCTGACTGCAAAAGTGTGTGTATATACATTATTGTGTCTCTTTTTTCCTCTGTTGACGTGGTGACAGTTGGCAGGTGCTAGCTTCCAATAAGTGAGAGCTGTAAGCTGCACAGCTTGGTAATTGGCATAGAAGTTGGGTAAGGAAATTGCCTTCTTCTCTCGTGCTACAATATAGTCTTTTAAGACAAGTTCTTTTCCTTTTCCAGAGAAAATCAGCAATTATCCAGTCTTGTCAAAGAAAGTGCATACATATAAGCAGCATGAGGAAGATGTACTTGTCCTCAGAAAAGCTTGCATTTTGCTGAACCAACTATGGGTTGACAGCTCAGTATCACCAATAGTTTTGAAAACCAGTCAAAGAATTTCTGAAAGTTAAAGTGGATGCCAGTTGGAAAGACTTTAGGTGTATATGTGTGGAATGAGCAGCAAAACTTAATCCTGTCAAAGAAAAAAAGTTTTCAACTTTCAGTTATGCAGAGAGTGGTTCCTTTTTTCCCTCCATTAAAAACAACACGTCTATACAGTGCATCTGAAAATGATTCCTTGCTTGCTAGAAAATCAGGAAAAAAAAAAGTTCTCTTTTTTCCAAATTAGAGGAATGAGTCTTCTCCTGAGATTCTGTTTCAACTTATTCCATCTTTAAGATGATACGTTAGGAATATGCTTATAAATTAATTTTCATTGGAGCAGCTCTTTGTGTCTCACAAGCAGCCTGGTGCACAAACACTTTGTATGAACAGTAATAATGAGGTCAAGTAAGAAGATGCAGCGATCTGATGAATGACCTGAAAGTGAAGCCGTACAGCTAGAAACATCAAGGCACGTGTGAAAAGCATAGGAATATCTTGGTGTGTTCCTCATGAAACACAACACCTCCTTCTTTAAATTCATGGTACAAGGAATTTTCTTTCAAGAAATATAGGATTCTTTGGACAGATGAACAACTGTTCTTTGTATAATATTTATATTTGAAACCTTTTAGGAAATTCTAATGGAACACGATTTCTTTGTCAGTGCATTACTTGTTTAGGAACCTTGCCAGTTCAGTCTTCAGATGTTAACTATGAGGCTTATGCAACGTGTTACTTTATTTTTATTATTATTATTTTTTTAATTATGGAGCAATACTGGAGTTAAGGGTGAGTTGCTGAAAGGCATTAAGAAGTATGTTTTGCTATTAACAGTTATTGAAGATCATTTAAAGCGTTGGTGGGTATAAATCACACTGCACTTCAAGCCAGAATTACAGAATTTGCAGAAATCTGGCAGTCCATGAACCTAGAGGAGTTCCTTCGTACAAGATCCGAGCTGAAAATGTCTTGGTGTTTGTAGCGTCTTTTCTTCTAAGTCTTAATAGAATAATTTTTTGAGTGTGCTACCTAAGATGACTTAAACTGTACGAAGAACAAAACCATGTGCTGAAAAAGAAGACCTTTTTCTGCAGGTATTGTAATGCCTGTCTGGGTGTGTAGGAGGTAGAGGTAGGGTCCTGATCTCATTTGGGGAATCCAAACTTGGTTGTAAAGTCCCTTTTCCCTGGTAGGGAAGCGCATCAGGGAGAGGCAGATGACAAGGAAAACCTCTTACAACAGCTTTTATTAATTAAGCCTTTATTATGAACAGGATCAAATGATTAGTAAAAGCAGATAACTGCCCCCCAGGGTACACTTGCTTATTGCCTCCCCCTGCCCTCACAGCCCCACACTCGCAGCACACACTCACGTGTCCCTCACAGCCCTGAGTGGGCGCAGAGCCACAGCTGTCACCCCAGGTGTGGCCTGGCTCGCGCAGCCCTTCGTCAGAGCTGGCGTGGCTGCTGGCTGCACGTGTGCTCAGCAGGCTCTGGGGCTTCTTCCATTTCTTGCAGGTGTAGCAGCACCACGAGTCTCCGGAGCTTATCAGCGTGTGGTATGCTTTCAGATGTTTCCCTCAATGCGTGCTGTTGCTCTTTTGAGCATGCTGTGTTCTGGTGACTGGTTCATCCGCACCCGTAGAGTCCATTTTTAGCAGCTCGCACCAGCAGGGCTTTAACGATGACACGACTTTAGGACAACTAGTATTGTAATGTGAAACTGCAAAGTGGAAATGACTGACTTATGAAACGTTTTCCTCAGCCTTCTTTCAGTCTTAGTTTTTCGTTTGCAATTGGAGTCTGTTCACAGATCACATTACAGGTCACTGCAACCAGTTTGAATTTTCAGTTTTCATTTTGTATTCTGCTGTACTTCTATGGAGGTTTTGGTATTTGTTCCATTGGGACCAAGTTCAATCCGAATTTCCTATTCTTATAAAAACTGTAATGAAAAACTTGTCACATCAAGTGCATTTCATGACAATTTTCCCCAACTTCTTAATCTAGAAGTCAAATGGCAATAGCAAATGTATGTATTTCCAGGTGAGCTATTTCTATAGTAGTCATCTTTATTTCAAGATTACCCTTCCTCTTTCTCAGTCACAAATATTAGTAATTTTTATTGCATCTTACCAAACTTGTTTAATTCAGAATTCTGCCCTCGAAACTTGGGTTACGGTGAAATTTTCCAGCTGCTACTGAAAAAGAACTTTGGTGTAGTGGTTTTCCATAGCTTAAAGTACACTGCAACCTCTGCAGGCTTTCTTATAATTCCTAGAAAGGAACAGGAGACAACTGTATGGTTTTCTATTGTGATTAGCAAGTTATTATGTCTGACATTAATCACATGTGGAAGTGTGCATTGGGAATAATTTAACTGACGTCAAGGGAGTGGCACTGACATAAAAGCTAATTTTAATGAGCCTGATCTGCAGATAACCTTGAAGATGAGAAGTAATTTACATAACATCTTATTTTGCCCACAAAAAAAAAAAGTAAATTAATTCATCTTTTTAGTTGCCATTAATTGGACAGCTCTCAAAGTACTGTTCGTTCACTGCAAGTAAGACAAAAAGTTCTGATCTGGAAACAGAAGAGCACTACAATTACTATTCTTCAATAAACTGTTCTCTAAATACTGTACCCTTACTGGTCTATCAACTACTTTTAATACATAAAATTGTAGATTCTCAAGCAGTGTTGGCATTAGATTATACAGAACATGCAATGGTTGTACCCCATTAGATGATCTCTACATTTTCTTTTGTAGTACCATGTTGCTTTCCATGGGTAGCTACGCAGAATGAGGATACAAATTAAATTTGACTTTATCGCTTTGCAAAAGCCATTTCCCTAGCTTTGTTTCAAATGTTGAGTTTGTGGTAAATGGAATAACAATATATTTGAAGAAAAAGGTTTAATTGCTGCTTCTGATTTAATGCATTTCATTTCTGATATTTGCTAAGGGCAGCTTGATTGCTTCAGCATGTGAATAAATCTGGGCTGTGCTTTTCACCTCTGAAAAAAAATTGAATCTCTTGTGAATGTTGGCATTAGACGGCAAACTGTTTGGATTTACCATTGTACAAGTCAGGTAGGTTATTTCTGTGTGGGTGTTCAGCATTTCATATATCCTTTAGGTATAGATTGCAACAGTTATGCTTTAATTTCATTTCAAGACTCTTAATTACCTGAACATTTCATTTGGCACTAATATGTACCTTCGAGCATATTGGCTGTGGAGTGTTCTCTTGATGGATTCACTATATGGGGTTGTCAATTTTAGGTGATGGATAGCTCAGTAATTATGGAGACATTCTATATTTTCTAGTGAATTGTGTATTGCAGTCAGTGCTGAAAAAGCTAATTCAGGTTCTGTAGGAATCGTTTAACTCTATTTTCAAAGAGCACATTTATATCTCTATCTGGATCTTGAGACAATTTTATAAGAGTCTGCAAGTAAATTAGACAATTAGTTCTAAATAAAATTAACTAAAACCTGCATTCTTGTGGGAAATTAATATCTTGTTGTTGTTTGTTTCCTTCCATTTTTGTTCTGAATGATTTTATGGCAATGTAATAAAGTGATCTGAATGTGTCACCACTGTTATTATTGACATGTATATAAATATTTGAATTTGTGATTCAAGTATTTGAGTTTGTAATAAGTAAAATTGAGTTTATGATCCTATAGGCTACCAAAGGGCCATGTAACACTATCAGAAATTGTTAACTAAGACTGCTGTGACATTAAAAAAAACCAAGGTTGTTATTTTGTGACAGCTGCTTTGTTTGTAACAGTTCCTGGATTTCTAAATAGGTAAAAAATTAACATTTATTCAAAATACTGTGAGTAGAGACCATACTTTAAAGTGTTTCAGTCATTTTTACGTTGTTACTGCTTGGTGTCAGTAAAGGAAAGAGTAGCATCTGTCAGATAGCAGAGAGTACCTGCACCCGTGTTCCACTAAACTTCATTAGGACAATGTGCAAAAAGCACTGGGTATTTGGAAGGGGGGAGGGAAGAGAGTTTCCGGTAGCATTTACCTTTTGGGTAGTTTTTCAGTTTTTATGAGCTTCAATTTCTGATAAGGCAGTTCCTCAGTTTAATGTAGTCATTCTGCTTTCCTCTAAGTTTTCGTGTGAGTACTGTTATTAATCCTAAATATTATTATTATTATTTTTGTTATCATAAAGATTCAGAAATTGAATTTACCCAAAGATCCACCAATGTGTTTTCAAATTCCATGCTCAGATTTGTTCATTTGGAATAGAATCTAATATGTTGTTTATAAGTGACTGGGATTTGGGGAGGATAAATTGAAGTGTTTTCTGTGCAGGTTTGAATACCTATTTCAGGGCTCTCTGAGTACTAGTTTGAGTATTGAATTATGTGGATAGTTCAACGGAAGGAATGATATCACAGGTGATTTCATCTGTTGCTTGCTACAAATACAAGTATTCATTTTAGCAAAAAGCAGAGAGAAATTACATACTTTCAGTGGAAGAGCTCCGGAAAAATTTTAAAGTTGTCTCCCACTTAAAAAGTCAAATGAGTCACCCTACAATATTTTGGCTTTATTAAATAGCTGTGGGTTAGGGCAGGATTTCTAAAACTCCTGTAGTGATCAGTTACTCAAAGTAATACCTTACATAAGGGCGAGTAGAAGAGGAAGGTGACAACGAAGGACTAGCATTTAGGTGTCCCTCTGCCAGAGCTGATTTTTTTCTGCTTTTGAATGTCTTGGGTTTTTGAGTGTGTGTGAACAGACTTGACCTTGCAATCCTTTTTTTTTTTTTTTTTTTTTCCTGAAAATGCCTACCTCCTTGAAGTTAATTTTTTGTTTGTTTGTTTGTTTCTTCTTCCCTATTTTAATGGACGTACCTGATTGCACCATTTTGTTTGGAAGAACTGTGAGTTCTTGGCTGGAAAAAAAGAAAACATGCTCAGGAGAGTTGGGAAGAACACACTGACCCCACAACTATTGTCTGAACAGTGAAAATCTCAATGGTCCTTTAGAAGCAAATTCCTTAAACTATTTGCCAGTGCCATTTATCTCCTTTCAGCTGCCTCTGTAGCTTAGTATAGCTCACAGCCGTGCAGATAATCCCCCAAAGACACCACTTGTATTTGTTATCTTCATGGGCATAGTGTTTTATCTTCTGTGAACCCATTTGGTACGGGTTTCTGTGTCCTCATAAGAGTGATTATGCCCAGTAACGCCCTTAGATGTTTGGACAGAGGACTGTGAGTATGCTGTTTTCATTGATATGCTGGATTTTAGTCTTAATTTATTTATTGATTTTTATTTCATTGCTTAAAGCTATTAATCGGTGTAAGCAAAATGAATAGTTAACGTAAATGCAAAGGAGCAAGAACTCTACTGAATTTCATTGTGTGCAAGATCTATTTCTGTTTCAATTGATAGGTAATGCTATTATTTTTTTTTTCCCCTAATTCAATAGGCTGCTAATCTTAAAATACTCGTATTTAATTTTGAATAAGTTTTATGTTCTGCTTTAAGATTTTGGTAAGAGATGAAATACAAGCATTCTCTATTGACACGTTTGGACAGACGGTTGTCCTGCACAATATGTGCAAGGACGTTCTTCTCTCAGGGACTGATATTCTGCTTTGACTGTTCAGAGTTGGTAATTATGTTCATTTTTGCTCTCTGATTCAGGCCCTGGAAAATATTCTTCAGGTTATCATTAGAGATAGTAGATGAAAACTGTAAGATGGAAGAAGGAGGTCTTTTTTTACATTCTGAGTTTATCACTAAAAGGAGTAATAGAAAAGACAATGCATATTGAAACTTCAGGGCATTATTTGCTGGTGCTGATACTGTCATGAGGTGGAGTCTGACAAGTCCCTGATTAAATATTTGCATGATTGGATTTCATGAGAGAAGAGGTGGTGATGGCATTTCTATTTGCATTTGTGTGTGATTCAAACAGAAGAAGGTTTTGCCTTTGATTTTTTTTTTTTCCCCTGTGTAGATGTAGAATTGATTTTAGTGTATTTCTGTCTGAAGAATTTATTTTTTGAAAGAGATAGCCTTTTTAATGGATCAGTAAATTCTAGGAAGACCACATTAGAAATCATTTAAAATAACTGTCACTTATTACATCTTTTAATCAAATACCTCCTTTTGCTTCTCAGTGGGATACCTCTTACAACAACAAAAAACCATCTTCCCAGAATGCTTAAATTATTTTTATTGACACAAATAAATTTAAGTGAGTGATCCGAATAACTGACAAATTCCGGGTTCTGAGGCACAAAACATTTCCTATTGAATCAAAATGGATGCATATAATGTTATAAAAATAAAACATCCAATTCTATGTTCCTTTTAATTTTTTGCATGAAAGATTCAGAAATTTATCCAACCTATGCTTTTTTAATAAAAGGGATGCTATTTCAGCTCCTTGGAAATACATTCCTGTCCTACTGAGCACTCAGAAATTAAACTTCATTTAGAGACATTGTTTGTGGTTGCCCATGGGATTTAGCGAGAAGCACCACAACATTATCAAACAATAGATTCATAAAAAGTTAGTTGGCTGAACAAACAATTCATTATTTCCATCCTCATCATAGGGATAGTTTATTGCTTCACTGTCATTGCTAAGACAAAAGTGGAAGGTAATATAGAACAGTTTTTGACAAATATGCTTTCACATGCTGAATTTATAGGTGAAAAAAAGATGTTAATCATTCATCTGCTCATTGTAAATAAACAAACATGAATATGTATTATCCACTATTTATTTTTTCAGTCATTCCCATTTTTATAATTGATAACTTTTAAGTATTTTGGTTTGACATTCTCCATCTGCTGATGCAGGTAGCAATCACGTTACATGAGCAGATGAATTTTCACCTAGCAACAGGAGAGTTTTCTCAACAGACAGTGATACCAGCTATTGTTCTATCTCATCCTCCAAAGTGATCTTAGAATCAAAAAGACAATGATGGAAGCTTGATGTTTGAATAAGGGAAATAAAAAAGAGGAATTATAAGTTTTTTTTCTTTTTTTGTCTATTAATTTTGCATATTAATATGCTGCTAATCTTGTATTCCAGTATAGAGAGTAAACAAACATGGATGGCTTAATTCACCTGCTATAAACCAATCTAAGGCAGTGTGGGAACGATGTTATTTTGTGTTCTTGTAGTTATGGTTTTTTTTTGCCCCCTTTTTTTTTTTTTTTCTCATGGATATAACTGATAGTTTCACCAGGAGAACTGTGTGATGAGATTTTTTGGTGATACTTGGTAGATAAGTACCTATAATAAGTAGTGCTAGTATTTGCGAACTGCCGTTACCAATTACCATCTTTAATTGTAAGTTGGTGTATCTAATTTACCATTTTATGCATATTATAAAATGATTATTTTTTTCAGAGTGTTGTGCTTGAAATTATATCAATCAGTAATAGTAACATAGTGGTTGCAGGACACTAAAGAACAGAAATTCAATATTTTAGCATGCATACATGGCAGGAGATTAAGTTTTCCCCCTCACAAATTCACATGCTTTGCAATGAAACTCTAAGACCGTCAGCGTGATACCAGAACAGCTCAGAGCTGTTCTGAATAGCTGTGGAAAAGAATCCTTTAATATCATTTTCTTTCTTTTTAAACAGAATAATAGGATTATGGGTTAAAAACTCATGTTGCTGATATACATTTTTTTCGTCTTCAATCAAAAATAGTTATGATTTTTAGTTATGATCTCTATTTCATAATGAAACAGTTAATCTCCCTCAGAAAATGGAAGAGTGCAGACTGTGCAGGTTTGTTAAATATTGCTTTTCCATCTGCAAGCATCGCAGCTATCTTTAATAAGTAGCCCTGTCACTCAGCCTTTCTCGCAGAGTATCTGATGAACCAAATATTTCACATTTTCTTCGGGAAATGTGTAGTCTGAGATCAACAAAACAGAATAGAGACCTGTTTTTTTTTTGTTTTTGGTCTGCCGGTGGGTGTTGGTAGATAGCCTGGACCTGCCTCTTGCCCTGCTGGCCATTCAGGCTCTGGAAGGCAGTGGGAAAGCTTGTAGGAGGTTGGGTGACATGGTCCAGTAGGGGCAGTACTGCTACGATGGAAGAATTCCTTCAGTGTGAAAACTCTTCTCTAATGGTTACCGTGGAAATGGAGAACTTAGCGATTATATAAATTAGTATCTCGGTTACATGTAAATGCTCTGCAACCTTTTTTTTTTTTTTTTTTTTTAATTATCATTTAGGAGGACCATTGATTCTGTAATCACTGGGCCACTAGTGCTTTCAGGTCCATTATAGGTAAGATTTGGGCCAAATCTTTAATGCAGAAAAAGAGGTACCTATTTAAATAAGTGGTTTGGTTTCATGGAGTTCTCTTACCTGTTCAAGATTTTATCGAGCAAAGTTGTTCTTCTGTTGTTGTAGCATAATGTACATTTTGTAGTTTAATTTCATACAGTCAATGCTTCAAATACTGGCCCAACACCCAGGGAATATTACTACTTTTTTTCCCCCTTTCATTCCCCCAGTGACATTTCTAATAAAAAAAGACTAGAATGCTCAAAAAGACCATTCAAATGGAGCTGTAAAGCAGGAGATGCATATAAATTGATCATAATTGACTCAATGTGCTGCATATATATGGAGACAAATTACTCTAATGATTTCTGGTCAGGTAGATGAGTCACAGCGCAGTGTTGGAATGTCATATTCCTCCATCCAAGACAGCATTAAACTTTGTTTAGAAAAATGCCATGTTAAAGTGGAATTATGCGCTGTCAATTGGTTTGTCTTTAATAAAAGTAAATACTGTACTATTTTTTTTCCCAGTGTGGTATAACTTCATAATGCTAGGAGCACAATACTGATCTTTTTCATGTCTTTCCCCATTTCTCCTCTCCAACAAGACTGTAGTGAGTGAATCTTAATGGTTTGGAAACCATTTTCAGTTTGAGGAAAGTACTCAAGAATTTTCTGTTATTTTATTTTGCTTTGCTGGTAACTGAAGGTATAGTTTGACCCATACTATACTTATTATAGCATGAATAAGTCTTTAATTCTTATAGTGATTCTACTTTCTAACATCCATGCTACTTTTTTTTTTTTTTTTTTTTTTTGCCTTAGGAAGACCAAAAGGGCTGTTATGTTTGAAGTGACATTTTATAATCAGAATTCATCTTCTTGTAAAGATGTGGCAGTGTGGATGAAAGTTAATGCTGACAGAGAAGGTAATCTGGAACCAGGGAATGACTTTTCTTGCACCTTGAGGACAATTCTTTTGAAAATTGGGTACACGAAGCACAGTGGCTTTGGTGTGGGCATAGAATCATAGAATTATTAAGGTTGGAAAAGAGCTCCAAGATCATCTGGTCCAGCCATCACCCTACCATCAAAGTCACCCACTGAACCATGTCCCTAAGCACCACGTCCAACCTTTCCTTGAACACCCCCAGGGATGGTGACTCCACCACCTCCCTGGGCAAACCGTTCCAATGCCTGACTGCTCTTTCTGAGAAGAAATGTCTCCTCATTTCCAACCTGAACCTCCCCTGGTACAACTTGAGGCCATTCCCTCTAGTTCTGTCACTAGTTATCTGTGAGAAGAGGCCAACGCCCAGCTCCCCACACCTTCCTTTCAGGCAGTTGCAGAGAGCAATGAGGTCTCCCCTGAGCCCCCTCTTCTCCAGACTAAACAACCCCAGTTCCCTCAGCCGCTCCTCACAGGACTTGTGCTCCAGGCCCTTCACCAGCTTCGCAGCCCTTCTCTGGACACGCTCCAGGGCCTCAATGTCCTTCTTGTACTGAGGGGCCCAAAATTGAACACAGCACTTGAGGTGCAGCCTCACCAAAGCAGAGTACAGGGGCACAATCACCTCCCTGGTCCTGCTGGCTACACTATTCCTGATACAAGCCAGGATGCTGTTGGCATCTAGATCTAGATGTTGGATCTAGATGTGTAGTTCTTATTTGATAATGTTCTTAATATGTAAAGACATTGCAGTCAGTAATTCAAATGTCAGCTTCTTTCTCATATGAGCTTAGAATTCATATTGTCACTCTGTGCGTATATGTTCATATTGCTCATATGAAACTTGCCTGCTTTTTCTTTCCACGTACTCTATAGCGTTAAGACAATCTCAGCACTGTCAGCAAGTGCATCTCCCTTCCCAAGTGTATGGAGGCAAGGGGGCTGTTCCACAAACTCAGCATCTGTATGCTGAGAACACATTGGAGAGGTGATGTTTAAAATTATAATGGGCTTTATAGGTCAGGAGAAGCTTCTCTGTATGGTTACACTTGATGTGAATCTGAAATTGTGTGTGCCATAAGAAATTGTCTCTGCTTCACAGCAAGATGAGCATTTGAATATTGCAGATGAGATTAGAAAAAGGACTGAATAACCATAGAAAAAGTGTATTTTTGAATGGAAAAAGTGTAATTTTCACAAATAGCATCTAGATATTTAAACTCTAGGTGCTACCAGTATTTGGTTAGAATCAGAAGCTGTAAACTGCACAATTTTTAAAATACTGGTTCCAAAGAGTATGTAAATTTGTAGGAATAACATTCAGTGTTCATACCTCTTGCTCGAGCTGATATTAGGGACACTTGCATCGCCTCTGTACTAACAACCAAAGAGTGACAAGGAATATTCTTGTGCTCACGAGCTCAGCTGCCTGTCCTGCTAACTTGTTAGAAGGGCTCTGGGCTGGGACACCCAGAAACAATGCTGATCATAGTTCAGGAATTAATATTTTCCTGGAACTGTTTTCAAGGAGACAGTTTGAATATGGCCATTCTGCCCTAGCGTATAAAGGATTGTGATGATGTGGATATGGACTATTCAATAGTAGTTTACTTCTGTGTCAAGTAATACAGTTCAGAGCATCTTTAATTTCCTAGTGTAGACAGCCATAATAATGTAGGGTGGCCTGAAGGACATGCTAAGGTTAAGCAACTGCTGAATATTTTATTGATTAGCCAGAGCTATAGGAAATGTGACAGGCTTGTTTGAAGGTCTGAAAATCTTATTCTACCAGTGTTCCTTTCCCATCCCTATGAACGGTACTTTATATTAGTGTTTCTCATCTTTTACTCTGGAAAACTTTCACTGGTAACTGGGTCCTGTGTTATTCCAAAACTGGCATCAATTTGGCGTCACTGACTTACAAAGACATTTAGAATATATTAGGCCACCTGTGACTGCTCCAAGTTAAGGGCTGAAGCAGAGTTTTACTTTCTCTGCTTCCAGATAAAATGCTTATGACCAGGCAAGTGTGGGTTCATCTGTGCCAACAACCTGCTAATCATGTTCCTCTTTAAGATCTTCTTGTGAAGCTGAAGAAAGCTGTGGTGACTCACCATAGCTTGACACTACGCCAGCACTTCATCTTTCCCAAGGCCAGTCTTCCTGTGAATGTGGAACTCTGTGTCTGATTCAGAGGGAGGAAGGCTTCTTGATGAAGAAGTTTTTTTTGACTTGTACCTGTGCTTCTGATATAACCACCTTTTTAATTACTTAGTGGCACTGCCAAACTCGTTTTCAGAGCCATGAAATATAAGTGTGATATCAAAGTATGCATCAAACTCAAAACCCAGGTCACACAGATAGTCACACTGACATGCTGAGATGAGTGTTAGAGTTAGGATGGAGGAGTAACTGCAGTGCATACAAGAGAACACTCCAAGAGCAGTTCTTTTTAAGAAAAAGGAGTGATAATTGATACAAGAGAGCAGATTCAGAGGCTGACAGGGGAGGTGTAATGTGTATGGGTAAACACAACTGTACTGATCTTGTTACTTTTAGTGTTTAGATTCAGTGGGATTGATGTCGAAAGACCAGAGCCTCAAAGGGGATCCTTGTGTAAGCTTAGTGTTTGTAATAATCCAAACTGTGAGGAAAGGGAATAGCCACCTTCTGATCTGCATGGACCACATATCTTTTCTCAGCACAGTCCCAGACTGCATGGAGCATCCTTTATATTCTCCAACTTGGGTGAAATGTAGCTCATTGCCCACACACTGGTCATAGTTTTTTTTTGTGGGTAAAATAAGGTTGTACTCTGTCATTTAATTCCACTTCAGTTTCTTGTTCTTCTTTTTCTTCACCTAGTTCTCTATTTAGTTATTTATTTCAAAGTCAGTCACTTGTTGCCTGGGGCTTATTATCCTCTGTGTGTGTAGCTCCTAGAGAGCATAGGTGGTGATCTGCTGTTGATACATCAAGTTGCCATCCCTGTATTGGGAAAGAGTTTCAAAGCAACCTAGATCCCACAGCAACATAGAACAACATAGGTACATAACAACAGATACCTATTCCACCATCAGAAGCATTACTATTTGCATTTGTAAACATGCATGAACTAAATTTATACTAACTTAATTGGGTTAATTGCTAAGAAGGCAAGCTAAGAGAGGGGGGCTCAATGGTGGCAAAGTGTTCCTGAGATTCCGGGCAAATTCTTGAGCAATTAACCAACAATTTTTCCTATGCTGCCATACTGATGCTACTGTCAACAATGGACCTAGATAGTGTAAATATGCTGTAATTATAATTTTGCATAAATCATAAGTAATTTTAGAAACAGTACCATAAGATCAAAGCATTGGTTTGCTGTGAAAGATCCGTCAGGCAAAACAGAATGTTGTTTTTGCTGTAAACTTAGGATTTTGTTTTGTCTTCATCTTCAGGATAAGAACTCCAGTAACTAGGACAGTGTCACATATGGATTTTGATGGTGCACTAATAGACGGAGGAGACAAATCTCTTTAGTCTGGAGAATTATGCTGAAGAAAAAATACTCTGAAGCTGCAAATGAACAGCTTGAAAAAATGGGGTTCCAGGCTGTTTCATTAGTTCATGCATGCCTCTCCTTATTTACCCAATAATGCACACCTCTCGTTTGCATGTCTGTGGAATATGGGGTGTGGTTGTTTTTTTCCCACATTCAGTTCAGGGTAAATAATTCCCATATCCCATTAACTGTTCAGCTGTGTCATTAATCTTATGAATTAGATGTTCATTTGAAAGCAATATCAGCATACAAGTATTTTAAAGTAGGTCACACTAACTTTTCCACTTTCTTAGGGTAAAAAGATTCTCTAAAGCAATGACCTTGACCAATATGTTTGAATGCAGACTACTCAGGAAGGCTAAATGTAACTGATATTACAGAAAAAAAGTCCTGTTTGGTCCTGGGGAAGTCGTTCCAGAACATAATGTTTGTCCTAAGTGAAAGTGCTAGCATTTAAAACAGGTTAAAGCAGTGGGACGTGGAGTGTGCATCCCTGATGACCCCTAAGTTAAAGCCACTTGCTTAAAACAGATATTGGAAGTAGAATGAGAAAAGATGGGAAATGCAAAGAGGATAGGAAGCTCCACGAGCAACAATGATGGATATTTTTGGTGTATTAGTTCCTGTTAATTTCTTCACCAGCTGTATTTGATGCCCTGGTTTATTGTTGGAATGTCAATATTGGCTTCTTTTGTGAACTGGTTGATGTTTATTGTGTATTTTGAATTCAGAAGTATCATGAACTACTTTAGCCTTGGTAGGATTTTTATTTGTGTACCATTTATTGGTGTCTCTGCAGAGATAAATGCCATAGTAAAGTGGAACATTAGATTACCTAATTAAGCATTTCAGAGGGATATGTGCTAAAAATAAAACTGATAAATGATAGCAATTCATCACTCTTAATAGTTATGAATGTGTAAAATTTAGAACATAACTTCAGGCCTAGAGTTGAATAGGATTTATTTTAAGACCTTTATTTACAGCCTGCATCGTCATGGGTAGGCTTTCAGTGATTTCTTTCTGTCTTGGATCAAGCCCAATAGCAACTGAACCACTTAGAATCTCCCAACACTTTAATTGCCAATTATCTCATTTTTTATGTGGCCTTCAGTCTTTAGTAGGATACTTTATACAACAACAGACATGGGAGCAGTAGTTAACCCTTCCAGAAATAGGACTTCCAGGGTTCTGCACACAGCCGTCACAGCACAGCGTGGCTCTCTGAGGGCTCTGTGACATTTGTTTGCCAGCAATGATAATACTATCCATTGTAGTTTTGCTCACAATCAGCAAAGTGATTATGAATTTTTCTAGTACTGTAGAATTGCGTGGCACATGACCGACAGCTGCGAAAGTGATTTAATTTGGGCTCCATACAAACATACTGCTAAGTGCTTATTAATAAAGCAACATTTATAAAGTAAATATTATGATGACTTAATGTGCTCACAAAAGTGTGAATCATGTTTCTCATGAGAATGAATGGTGAATTATGAATTTCATCACATGACAGTATTAGAAAAGAATAAGATAGGTAGAGGAACATGACTAATGCTTTTGTTGATTTTATACAATTTAAAGTTTGCTAATCCTGTGAAAACGCCATCCTCTTTCTTTAACTAAAGAGCTCTGTCAATGGTATTTAATGCTCCATAAATCTATTAAATCAAAGAACCTTAGGATTACCTTGACAGAGAAGTGCTGTGATGTGTTTTGTATTGAAATGTAATATAATGTAGCAGTAATGTAATATAATTAGTAGCAGTAATTGCAAAAGTTAAACCATTAAATGGGCAATGTTAAATGAGAAGAGTGTGTGTTAGGGAGTATATATTCATGGGATGTTAATCAAAATGTGGGATGTTAATCAAAACGTCACAGCATTTGTTTGACAGTTTTTTGTAATAAGTGCTGAAAGTTAATCCCAAGAAAATCAGATGAATGATTTGATATTTTTGGTCAAAAATAATAAAATAATTTGATTTAAAAGGCAGATTGTGTGTGCGTGCTTGTGCACTTGTGTAAAACGACATATTCAGTGTAACTGGAAGTCAAATCTGTTATTTGCAAAAAAATTAGTAGTAAAAGCAGAGTAACCCGTGAGGCTTCAAGTTGAGTTTTGCAATTGCAAAGGTATGTAGCTTCTAGATTTTCTTACTTAGCCCTGATTCTGTGTAGACAGGCAGCTGAAGGAGGCTGTGAACAACCTCTTGATACTCTCCTTTCACCCAGACCTTGGGTAAATAATTCACACTAGATTTCACAGATAGGGGAAAAAAAATTAGTTGAGGTGCTTCATAATTGCAAGCAGAGAATAACTTTCACAGGTCAGTGGTTCCTTTATGAAATCACCAGTCTACCTGATGGCGTTGGGCCAGTGAAATGCCTGTTAGTCAATTATTGCATCTTAAGAATTTTTTGATGATCTGGTTAAGCAGTTTGCCTGGCACCTGTATCTTTTCATTGCAGAAATATAATTCATAGACTCACACTACTCTCTGAGTTCCTTTGATCACTGATTTCACAAGGTACTCCATCAATATTCTTTTTCAAGTGTAATTAAAGTATGCAGACCATTCCTTTGGAAGTTTTAACAGTATTTAAAACTATCCTGAGATTATTTGAAATATAGTTGAGGTGAAGTTTGTTCAATATTTTGAACAGAAAATGGGGTAAGACAGTTTTAACTGAAAATATTTGGACTGAAGCTGGAAGATTCTCAAATGACTATTCCACGTATATCCTGTACCTTTGACAAGAATCACATAGCTCCATTTAATGCAGATGGCAAGATTTGCATACGGTTGTTTAATGAGCTGACAGCAGGCTGTTATCAGTGTAAGAATTTCAGGTCACTAGAAGCAAGGAGACGTGCTGGACTGGAAATTCTCTCTGTTCATTTCCATTGCTGTCTTCCTTGTTTGGTTGTATAGGAATTAACCTCTAAAACAAATGTGCTAATCCTGATATCTATATCACTCAGATGGGTGAAGAAAAAAATCCCATGAGATGCATCTTAATCAATTTTTTTCTCGTTTGGGGGATTGATTCCTGCTGTTAGTAGCTGATCCTGTAAGTAATCCTGTCTCACCCAAATCAGAGATGTGTTTTACATTAGTGGCTTTATTTTCTTCTCAGAGTCAAGAGTTGCTGGGTTGGTGTTAATAATCACAAAAATTACCGAGAAAGGAACAAGTATTTGTTTCTGCATAGTGATTAATATTAAAATATGTTAGAAAAAATTGTGAACAGCAATAATAGCCATAATTACTGCTGGATTCCTAAAACTGTCAATAAGCTTATTCCAATATAAAATAATGTTTGAGAAAACAAAGGCAATTAGAAGTCACAGCTTTTGGTTGAAGTACCCTCAGTACATTTATTAAGGACTATTTAAAAAATAATAAAAAAAGACTTTTATTTTAAAGTTCTTCCTTATATTCTGAGGGAATATTTATGTTTCCTTGCATACAAATATCCCTTGATAGATGCCAGGTGTCTTTTCTTATTATGATGTGTTCTTTTGCCTCTAATTCATTTTCCACATAGGCACTTGCCAAAGTTACAGCTTGTGTAAGTATTTACTGATTGAAGGTTAGTTAATGCCTTAATTTCTATACTCATGGGTGTTTTACTTGTAAATGATGGAAATTTTGCTTTTTTTTTTTTTTTTCCTAGTCTCTTGGTCTTTGCTTTAAAATATAATGGAGAATTTTAAAATAGTGCATCTCACATGTCTGTGTCCAGCTCCTGAATAATTTCAGAAATTAGGAATTTAATTCAGAAATGAAAGAAGTTAAGTGCTACTGGAAGGAGAGGCACGTAATTGCACTTTGTTTTTCCTAGCCCTTAAATAAGGACGACAGCTGGGAAATCCTTTTAGGAATCTCTTCTAGGCAAAAACACTTACTATAAAAGTGATATATTTTTCTGTGACAACATGAACGGTATACGTTGGCTGCTTCTGTAACCCAGACAAAAGTTCTGTGAGTTAATAATATATGCATTATATGTAATAGTAAATGTTAACGATATCAAAAAATGATGTGGGTATTTTGTTTCAATTCTGTCACATATTCAAGATGTGTATAGCTTTTAGAAAAGGCAAAAGAACTGGAGATTGGAAGAACTGGTGGTTTGCTGTTCCTTCCCTTTCTTGCAGTGAAAAGAGTTGAAGGCACCAAGTTCATTACAGGAATGCTTCATGGTCTAACAAACATGCCTTGCAGTAACAGACTTAAGGAGTTCTGTTTGTTTAGTTTGTAGAGAGAAGTTCATAGGTGACTCTAATGATTGTAAATACCTGCACTGGAAGAGAGAACTACTGCTAGAGAGTCCTTTAATTAGGCAGACAAAGATAGATCTGGACCAAAATGATGACATTTGGTAATGCAAATAATTACATTAAAAATATAGTAAAAACTTTTTTAAAGGTGAGAGTTATTTATTCTTAGGTTAACCTTAACCAAGATGGCCTCTTTCATAAAAGCTGTGTTTTTATGTAATTATTTAATAAGAAGGTGGTCCCTGGAAGTGTTCAAGGCCAGGTTAGATGGGGATTTGAGCAACCTGGTCTGGTGGGAGGTGGCAGGGGAGTTGTAACTGCGTGGCCTTTAAGGTGCCTTCCAATCCAAACCATTCTGTGAGTCTGTGATTCAACTTGGTACAATAATTACTGGTAATGAATGATTCATGACAGGTATTTTACAGGGGATCAGACTAAGCTATTACTATGGCCTTTTTTTGGTCACAAAATCATGTCAAGCACATGTCCTAATTATAAATGCTTTGTTTTGATATCTGCAGAAAAATGAAAGTATGAGTTACCATTAACTGTCCTTAAAAGTTAACTGCATTCTGTATCACTGAACATCTCTTTCTTTGGCCACGGCATATGTGGCTTCCTGCAATATATTACATGTGTATGTATATGTGTGCACATATATAAACATATATATAAAAAGGAAATAGCAAAATTTTTAAATGACACTTTTTTTCTCCCACTATATAGAAAAAGAAAAAACGACAAACAACCCATATATTTTTCTTGACTAAAGTATTTTAAGTCCATTGTAATGTCTTAGTTTACAACATTTCTGTTGTTTGTTTACCATACAGTGATATGCTTGTTTTCTTTCCTTCCAAGGTTGCCATGAAGTGTCATAAATATTGGCAAAAAGCTCTGCGATCCTTAGGTGTAAGAGGCTACAGAAGAATACAGATGAAGTGTTAGATAGAGGTGCTGCTCAAGAGTCATATGGAAAGCAAATTTTCCTCTGAGAAAGCTACTTGATTAAAACAATTTCCCATTTTTCTTTCTACTGGCTATTTTCCAGTGGTTAAACAACCAGTGACAGTATGCGCTGTCCTCAGCATAGTACAATCAGTTTGTACTATGTAGCTCTAAAAATCTGAATACAAGTTAATAATTTCACAATAGCTAGACAAAGCCTCTAACATGTTCTTTAAAGTTTTCTTCTTGACGTCATGTTACAGCTAACAGTTGTAGCTCTTGAAAAGTTTTCAAAATACTATCAGGTGAATTCATAAATTCTGCTTGAGTTCTTGGAGGAACATTAGACTCTTTTAGAGTTGAAGTACCTAATTCAGTAATCTAATGAGCTAGGAAAAGCATCCGTGCCGTAAGAATTACTAAATAAGGTACATGAATCCTAATCAAGTTTCTCTTATGTTGCAGTGTAATGATTTCACTTGACTGAGTAAGAATGCCTTCTGTAGTATTCATTGACCTCCAACTTTCCCTGCCTATTAAATCTTTTCATATGCTTGATTGCTAGAGAACTACACTGTCAAGTACCTTCAGAACTAATATAAGAGCTTGCTTGCTTTCCTTTTATGTGTATTCCTTTTCCTTCTAGACATAGCCTTGCTCATTAAATGTAATCTCTTGAGAATCTCTCTGTAAAGAGTTTGGAAACTACTTTTGTTAGTTCCTTGGAAATGTTGTGAAGTATCTTTACTATGTCTAACTGGGAAAGTAAGAAAAGGTTACTATCAAGAATTATACAGAGATTACTTTCCATAATTAGTTCACTTAGCTTGATTTCATCTTCCTTTTAACAGAAAGAGTTGCGTCAGCTGAATCCCAAGTGCAAAGGATTTTCTTTTCATTAGGAGCTTGGAATCAGAAAATCAGGACAGTGTTCACAGTATGAAGCCGTCACTGCTAACTTTCCACTGCTCATGGCAGCCAGCTCCTGTGCAGTGACATTCTCAGGTCTTGTGAAGTGAGAGGAAGTTTGGGACATTTTCAGGATACATCAGAATGCATTCTTATATATTTTGCTGAAATTCATCTGAATTAATTTAGGCATCTAAAAGTTAGATATTTCTGCCAATAATCAATAATTCTGAGTTAACCTCTCGTAAGGGAGAAACAGACATTTTACCATAAAGATCTATTTAACCTAGTTCTCTCCTCTGAACATGAAGTGAGTCTAAGGTGCCCAGGTCAGATCCAGGTACTTAAAAAAAGCTAGACATTAAAGACTAGGTGTGGTGGTTTCACACTGGTAGCTAGCTGAACTCCATCACACCACTTTTGTACTTCCTCTCCTCAAAAGAACAGGAGGAGAGGATATGGGTTGAGATAAGGACAGAGATCAGTCAACAATTGCCATCCCAGACAGAGAAGACTCAGCATAGGGAGACTTATGTAATTTATTGCCTATTACTAACAGAGTAGAGCAGTGAGAACCAAAACCAAACTAAAACCACCTCCCCCCATCCACCCTCCTCTAACTCCTCCACCTGGGCGGTGCAGGGGAACGGGGAATGGGGGCCGCGGTCAGTCCCTAACGCTTAATTTGTTCCATTTATTCAGACTTTTTGTTGGGGTGAGAGTATTCAGAAAGGCTTCCAAAGTGCCAGTGGCGCAGTGCTGGGCATGGCATGCAGCAGGGAAGGCACACTGAGCAGGCTGGAAGTACCCCGTCGGTGGTGTGGGGGCGTCTCTACATATGTTGAAGGTCATTCCAAACTTGTCTTGCTAGAAAGAACTTATAGATAGAATTGATTGTGCTCTTAGCTCTGTTGTAGAATATAGTAGGTATTCACTTTGCTATATTTCCTATTTTGCTATATTTTATAAATGTTGCTATATTTTTCTTAATTCCCCCACCCATAAAAAAAAGAAAAGAAAACAAGAACTTTTCTCAGAATGCCTATAGCAGCACAATCAAAGTAAAAATTTTAAGTACAGAAAAATAAATGTGTTTAATTTACTTTGAACATTCAGGAAACATTCAATATGGATACATGAAATGAAAAACAAACATCAATAGTGTGGCCATATGAAGAAATGTTTCTGGAATGGTATGCTGAAAATAGATGTAAATGGAGTATAGATTTTTACATACTAATATTGCATACCAGATCTATTTCAGCATTAAAAATGTAATATAGTCTTTTTTTTCTGCTCTGAAAACTGTTTGTACTGTTGAAAATTGCTAAGTTCAATTCCAGTGCACAAGCAAGATGAAAAATGATCAGCAGATAAAATATATCTGAAAGCATTAGATAACACTTTTTTTTTTTTAATGATTTTTTTTTTTTGTATTCAGAATAACGAATCTGAGGCTAATTCTGTAACTATGAGGTATAAACAGCAGAGACCACATCCTCAAATATTTTCAGCTGGTATTTGACAGAAAGCCCAGCTTCCTATTGCTTCATAGAGGAGAAGAACTGTAGCGGCCAGCTAGATTTACTGGTGTGAATCACCACAGCCCCTTGTCACCCCATGGGGCCCAGTGGAGGGGAGTCCAGCTCATTGGGCTGCTGTGTTGTGCTTATAGATGTGTATGGGACATCTTTCACCATCCCTCTGGTCTGGTGCTATTCCTGCTGAAATAAAGAGCTGGGCTAGAGACAGGTTATGCTTTCTTTGTACGTCAGCCTTAGTGATGACCGAAGCAGACCAGTGTTGGGACACTTTGCTACTCTGACATCACAAATCTCCTGCATCCAATTTTTTCATTTCAAATTTTAAATGCGTTTTCCAAATAAAAGGCAGTCTATAAACCCTCTTCCTTTTGACATCATAGCAGTGTAAATGAGCAGTTGCGCTTTTCCTATCTTCTGAACTGATATTATCATAAGTCAAGTAAATGTTTATCTTCATTTCTGCCCTTTTCAAAGAAAGTTCTGTATCATTCAGTATCATCCCAGTGAGTCAGAACAATGAAGCAGTTTGAACTTTATTCTTTTTGATACTGTACAAAGTCCCTAAATTAGAAGCTCCAAACTTTGAAACCTCTGTTCAGCTAAACCCCGTGAAGTTTTATACTTACACGTGCTTTTAGCTGAGTTTTCCATGTTGAATCTTCTGTGATAACCACTTCAGAGCGAGAACAAAGATATCACTATGTTCCTCATAGTCACATGTTAGGGAATGATGAGCTGCTGGGGCCGGTGCTGGCTTTGTTTTATGTTTATTGGTCCATGCTGTAGTGCTGCTGAGCTTGTCCTGAATTTACTCCATTGATTCAGAGGAACATGGTGTAAAGGAGAGAATGCCGCTTGACCAACTTCAGGGGTGAAAACTGCTTTCGGCTCGCTTTGCAGAGAGCTCAGCAGGAAAACGTAACTTTTCATCTTTAAGTCCAAGCATGCTAAATGTTTGATCTCATCTTGCTTTGTGTAGTGTTTCCAGATGCCTTGCTATTGCTGGAATAGTCCCAGACCTGATGGGGGAGGCTCGGGCAGTGTGACACTGGCATGGTCTTTCCCCACAGTCTGAAGTTTCGTTGCTACTCTTCTCCTTGTGTGGGCTTTCCTCTCCAGGCTTTTGGCTGAAGTTTTCGGTTAATGCAAAATGCCGCATAACTAGTGGTGTCAGTAATAAGAAATAGCCACTTTGCCAATGATCATTGCTCACCGGCTTTCTTTATGCTGTATGGGTCTTGAGGTTTAAAATAGGATTTGGAAAAAAAAAAAAAAAAAGATTTTCCGATATTTTTCTGTGTGACCAGTTGAAACACTTCCCTGCTGCTTTTGCGTGTGCATAGGAGGTTGCAGGTGCTTCAGGTTCCATTTTAATGTACTTCATGCTTATTTTTTATTTTAAGCATAAGGGAAATAGAAATCAAAATTGTAAAATTTTCCTAGTAATTTCTTTGCATGCAAAACTTTGCAAGTTTTCTTGTAAAAGTTTTTAACTATTTAGTTTCTACAGAGTGCTTTGTGGTAAATGCATATTGAATCTACTGTAATGTGCTGCATTTTGAAAGTAGATTCTTGCATATTACAAGAAATTCAATATGCGCAAAAATACAGTGCTTTATTAGAAGTACTTTATTGGTAAGTTAATTTCTCATTTTAAAGGAAATATTGAGAAGAGTTAGATATGAAAAACAGTCTTTTCAGAGCCCTTAAACTCTTTGCTTTTTATCTCTTCTCTGTAGGTGATTTTATTGGTACATAAATTCAACTTGTCTTAGTGCAGTGATGATCCAGAGTTTCGGGCAAATGAACTACTTTTTAAATACTTCTGTAAATACAGATAGTTCAGAGGATTTAATTAAGAGTTCTTTGAGATTCGACTTGATTTTTCACTTACATAGTGTATTGTTTTGCTGCTGAAAGAGTTTAAGTTAAAATGTTATTTTTGCAATTCTGATTTTTTTTTTTTTCCCTTACTCTGCTTTTTGGAATTTTCTATTTGAAACTTGAAAAAAACAAGATCAAATAACGAGTTAGAGCTCTTTGTCTAAAAATGTAAGCATTAGAGTATGTGTGCTATCTGGTAAAAATATTTAGTAGTAGGAATTTGTTTAAAAGTAATAAGTAGGTTATGACCAAATATTACATTTTTCCTCATCATTGGGTTCTTGTGTTGAATGAACAAAAAGCACACACCTCTGGGTGAAACGGAGGCTAATATCAGACGCATTGGATTAAATATTACATACAAATGTACATAAAACACTGTAGAAGTGTTTTTGCTTTTTTATTTACTAATGGAAGCTAAAAGAGTACACTAGAACACATATTTTTGTGCTATTGTTTAATATGAGCTGCTATCACCTATTTTTATCCATATATTAATATTAAGAAAAGAGGTTAATGGTAGGATAACATTCTCTCTGAAATGTGTTGTCTCTGCTCAAAGAAATTATTAGATAGTGTTACGAATCTTTACAATTCAGTTTGTGATCCAAAGATACAATGTCATCACTATATGTTCAATAAGGTCATTAGGATTTATTGTGAATTAATTACAGTCTAAAAAAAGCCTACTGTAATTTTAAATTATGACTTTACTCAATATAAAATCCTAATCAATTGACAAATGAATGTTTTTTATAAGAAAATGATTTTTCTACCCTGTTTGTTTTTTTGTTTTGTGTCACAGGGCTTGGTAAAGGATGTGAAAAGGATATAGACTTTCCCAAACTACAGTCACTCTTATTTTAGCAGTAGGCACAGGAGTGGAAAAATCATTCATATGTAGCTTATCTCTTCTGGAAGTAACAGCTAAAATTAGGTAATTTACCATTTAACTAATTAAGCTTCCAGCCCACAACCACTCAGCTTGTGGTGAGTGAAGTGTATTGTATTGCTACTTTTTAAGTACAGCAGATGCTATGGAGATTGAGTACTCAGTTGTTGCAGATATTTTAGTAACTGATCAATTGTGAAAATTAATCAATACTTTTTCATATATTATTAACACATTTACAGTCTTACCAAATGAAGGAAATAGAGTATGCTTGTTTAATGCTGTGAGGGCTTGGTGTAATGACCTTTCTCCCCAGCAATCAGCTTGTGTGCAACCAGATTTTTGCTATGCTACATTTTCTCGCCCACATGATGGCATAAAAGATTCCGGAATCTCTGACTTTAAGAAAACCATTAATTAAGGAAAGCCTCAGAATGAAATGGAGAAGGTTAAATTGGGAGTAAAAGTAGCAGCTTCTCTGCAGTTTGATCATCCCTGACATATAGCTGCTCGCTAGCACAAGAGATGTGCGTGTATCTCTGTGCTCCTCTGGCACTCTTGGTTGCCCTTTGTCACTTTGGAGTAGGATGAATATACTCTTTATTTTATTTGTGCAGGAAGGTAGTAAATCCTCGTGTAGAGCTGAAAAGATAAGCCTAGACTCCAGTGATGGAAAGCAGCATGGGATCTTTGGGGACTGGGCTGGTGCATGACCTTTTTGGTCCCTGAGAAGGAGGTGGGTAGTTAGTTGTGTTTCTGTGGGAAAGGAACCACGGGTTGTGGGAGGAGAGGCTGTGCCCCTGTGAAGGTGGGGAATTGCTTTCTTTGTCTTTCTAGCCTAGGAAGCTTTTGACCAAATGGAGAGCAGAAGAGGAAGAGAATTAAGTGCTGTAACTGAGGAACTGGAGGATTACACCAGCACCTGTATGTATGTTATTGAGCTCTCTTTGTTATGGAAGCTATCCTCTGTTTATTGCTTGCTTTTCCTCACTTCAGTTGAGGATCAGGATACTGAGCCTAGAGGATCTTTATTTTTGGATCTCCTTTAGAGACAGAGCAATTCCTTGAAGAAATTGTATTGCTCGGCAGTGGTATGGCATAGACTGCCATTCCCCTGATCCTAGTGGTTCCTTAGGGGTTCCTTAGGCTCTTGCTATTTTAAAACACAATCTAAGTGTAACTGATGCCATCATGCTTGCTAAGCATCTGAAACTAGGGCTGTAAAGGCACCTCAGCAGCCTTTCTGAGGATGTTGGCTCCATTGCCATTCTGGTCATCCTTCTCTCTGTTCTTTTCTGCTTCAAGTGGGAGGAAAAAGAGAGCGTTTACTGTGCAGATCCAGAAAAGTCTTCATACTCCCTCTCTGATGGCTCATTTTTCTACTTGGAGGTGGCAGACTTTGGCGGGAACTACGTTTGCCCAGTTTTTAAAGACTAACAACAGAGCCTGCCTGATGTGAAGGGTTCAGAGGGAGTCAGTTTTCCTGGCTGTGGCTTCCAGTGTCCATCTTTCCAGTTGGCCCTGCTGTCCTGCTTGCCACCGTGGGCGATGCTGAGGCCATGGGTCGCTGCTGGAGCTCTGGTGTACAACACCTGCGCTGGCTGCAGTCAGCCAGTCCACACGGTGCTTGTGGTCCCACATCTTCCTGGGACTGGCCACGTTCAGCTCTGATCAGCAACGTAACCTGCTTTGTCGGGGGATTTGTCACAGGAGCTTCTTTATCCAGGATGAGTTGGCAGCGTAACGCTAAGTACCCACCGCTGAAGAGCCACTCGGGAGGGCCAAGCTGGCTAGCAGCATAAATCCGGGCTGTGATTCTCCTTTATGTACATTTGGATCGGTTCATTACGTACTGGATTATGTACCACCTGCCAGTTAGTGTCTTGGTGCAGTGTATTTTCAACTGGTTAATTACTTTTACGTAAAATAATTATGTGTAGACACTATAGAGGTAAGCAATGGTGTTTTCAGTTGTGTGTCTTTAAGAGCTGTAGTTGGACTGTACCACCAATGTCTTTTGTATCATTTTCAGTCTTTGCATTGAAAACACTCTGTTCAACAGCCAAGTAAATATTATTTATCAGCTAAGCTCACTGTTAGGGCAGTTGCACAAACCTTTTCAAGCTTTCATAGCACTGTCTAGGCTGTTACCAGCTTTCCCTGCCACGTATCCTTTTTCCTCACCCCACAGGGCATAACCATTTAAAATACTGGCTCAGAACAGGGTCAGGGATTGTACTTTAAGCTGTTTAATACATGCTTGGGATGTTGCCAGTTCCTATTCAGCTGCGGTTCGTGAGGAATCTTCTTGTTGGCACCTTTCACTTCTGTTGTGTTGCTGTTAGCCCTGTGCCAGTTGCTTTTTGCACCAGTTTTGTTGCTGTTTATAAGCAGTTCAGATTTCATAATTTCTTTAGAGTATCATTAAATATTTCAAATCATATTCTGCCTTTTATTTCTGAAATGACAGAGGAAAAAACTTCGCAGAATTTCATTGTACCTGTTGTAACCGCATAAGGCTGTGTATTCAGTGGTGCTGTTAATTCAGTTTGGTCTTCTCTCTTCTTCAGTGTCATTTTTTATAGATTTGCCTGCTTAAAGCTCCAAGATCTATGTTCCATGTATCTAATATTGGCGATTTCTTGAACGGTAGAGTTAAGATATCGACTTCTTTTTGACTGGAAAACAGTAACGTAGTGTAAGAGTAACAAGGGTGTAAGCACGCGTATCATTGATTTGAAATTCATTCAGTGGCTACTCAAAGCTTCCAGTGGCTGTGGCTGAATTTCACCATCAGTAGCCATTACCTTGTGGAATCAACCTACATAACAATCAAGTTAAATCGTGGGAGTTTGCTGATTATGATTTGGCATGCAGTACTGTTTTGTGATATTAGTAAATTAGCTAAAATAAACATCAGAGAAGTTAACTGCTAGAAATCACACTAAGAAGGAGAATTTTCCAAGTGGAAGTATTACTCAGTGAGCTCTCTATTTGCACAGTCAAAAAGGATTTCTGCTCTAAAAACACACTGAGAGAAGAAGGGCATCCTTTGTACTGTGAGAAACGATTTTCTTTATTCTGCTGTAAATCTGCCCTGCCACTAAAATAGAAGATCTGGCATCCTCCTTACTCTGAGCTGGGTCTTCTTGTCCTCTGTCTCTTGTTGGTATTAGCATTTGGAAGCTCTCACAATGACCTGGATCACTGAACTGGTGCAGTTAAAAAGAAAAAGGGATCAGGAAAAACCTGAGATGCTTGTGGCCACCAGTGACTCATCCAGAAGTTTAAGCATAGATGAGGTGTCCTCTTGCTAACCGTAGTCGTCCAGAGCTCTGTGTCCATTTAAACTATTGGTCTGTGCTTTCTCTGTAGCTGATGATGAGAAGAGGCTCCCCCAGAGGGGAGACATTCCTCCAAGTTTTGATCAGTGCGTATAAAAATAATACAGATGACTAATTTGAATGACTAACCCAACATTGAGACAGCAAAATTTGGATAAGAGCCTTGTTGTGTCTCACCCTTTCAGTCCTGATCCTTGCATAGTTTTAATGATTACTATCTCAAGGGATTCTAATTTTGACTTTATAAATCTCATTCAACTCATTCAACTGATCAACAGGTGTCAGGAAAAATAAATTTGTTAACAAATTCCCAAGGAACAGTTTAAAGAAGAAGGTAAATTCTGCCTGTTGAGCTATCACTCTGTTCTAGAGAGAATTTCCTGAAAGCACCCCTCTTTTCTTGCACTGAGCACAGTGTATCCTAGCTGAGCTAATTAAAATTAATATTTTGATTAGTGGCTACCTAGATATTACTTCTAGGTAGGTATTTGTCATGTTTTGAGAAAAAATAATGAACTGATGTGGAGTGTGCATTCTAGTGTTTCAGTCCACAAGTGTGTAATCAGAATGATTTATGAACTGAAAAAAAAAAAGGATTAATAATTCATGCTTAGGAGCTATTCATGGATTTCTAATCTAGAATCTTTGAGCGAGTCATCATTTGTCAGCATTACATATATTGTTCAGCATAGAGGAGGTTATTATCTTATGGTTGAATAAGAGTATATTTTGCCTATAATTTTTAATACTTAACAGCATTTCTGTAGATAGTTGACTTAACAAAAATTCAAGGAGGCTGCAGGTTACCAGAAACAATTATTTTATTGTTAAAAGTCCTAACTGATGAACTGTTAAAGCTTTACTTTCTCTTAAAATTATACTCTGAAATTCTCAGATTCCACTTTAATGGCCTGTGACCCTAAGTTATTATTGCATTAAGTATCTGTCATTATTCATAACTTCTAAAGAACAATTTAAAAGTGGTGGTTGCATTTTGCAAATGTTTTTGTGGAATAATAAAAACTAATTTAGTAGTAAAGAGACCATGTATAGCAGGCAGAATAAGATGTTCCAGTTTTGATATTTATCCTCAAAACTTTAAAGGCTTAGCGCAGGTGGTGTTAGGAATTTTTATCTGCATATCAGGGTAATAAACTGGTTAATTTTAATGTTATTTTATTTCTTATTCTTTTAAATTGTCTTTAAAAATAGGTAAAGAAAGATCCAAATAAGAGCTTTGCCTAAGACAGAGCTTTGGCTGACCTTAGATACTCGAGTCCAAAACGCCAGAAAATCTGTGGCATTGACCACTTTAGTTGGAGGTTTCTAACACAGTGGACATTTTCTCTTTTAGACTAATATTTTCCCAGGTTCCTACACTGATTTTGTTCCGTCCTCAAATGTTCCCATTCCCAGCAGCTAGACACATACCTGTTGTGTGAATCACAGGCTGAAGGCGCTTCTCTCTCTCCATGGCTTACATGGGAAGCCTACGTGGATGGAGCAGTTGTGCTTGTAGCTTGGACCCCTCTGTGAACACTTAGGTGGGATGAGTCTTGACTCAAGAATTACTTCACCCAAACCCTCTGAAGAATTCAGTCTCACTGATGTGTCCTGGGAATGAATGTCTCGTAAATCCATATAATAACAGACCTGTGGCAAAAGCCTGGATTATCTCAGTTGTTTCTTCTTAAGATACAGTCTAAGGAGGGGGTATGTATCTTTTCATATAGGGCCGAGAACTGGAGGACCTGTTTGTAAGCCCAATGGAAGTAAATGTGTTTTTTTTAGCTTTTCAGAGGCGTTCCCTACCTGCTGTGGTGTAAGCTAAGTTGTGAGGGTGGTGAGGGGGAGGAGGATGACTGATGATGTTTTGAAGACATTATGTCAAAAATAGTCCCTTTAAAAGAATATATGAGCCCCTGCTCTGTCTCCTCAAACAAAGAGTGTATTCATTCTTTTTATGGGAGTATATAGTACTGCAACGTGGCACTGCAGATTAATTTCTAGGTAATACCGTAAAGTTCCCATAGCAAATTTCACGCTTAAAGAGGATAGAATATAAACTGTGAGAAGTTCTGACTGTTAGGCAAATGTATTCTGTGTGGAGAGGGGGGTTCAGATCTGTGAGCTAAATTATAGAGATGACAGGAGAACACAGGGTGACTCTAACTTTTCAACATTTAATCCTGCTTTAATTTCTTACCTCTTTTATACAATCACAGTCTGATTTAATGGAAATAGCCCTTGCTCTCAGCCAGAAGTCAAGAAGTCAGTCGATGATTCATGCTGCTTGACAGGCATTCAGAATAGGGCAAACCCTGCATTCCAGAGGAGGAAGAAGTGAACTTGCACGAAGTTGCCATCACCTTCACAAGCTCGCCGAGAACAGCAGGAACAGTCCTGAGCACTTTTGATGCCAGTCAGGTGCCCTTAACGCTTTTATTATAGAGTCAAATTTGTGCACAGAGGGAATTACAAGTACACTCAACGACAGAGTGCCAGATGGAAAGTAACACAGAGAGCTGGATCACCAGTATTCTGCATTGGTGCTTGGCATGGTAGGACTGCTTCACCCATTACAGTACAAGTGGAAGTTGTAGCCTAACGAAGACACTTAGATGTCTACATTTAGACATTTAGATCAAATGTTTAAATGGCATTAATTGGATAATACTGATCCTAAGAAATCACTCAAATGATTCATCTCTATGACTCCATTCATATTTGTAGACAGATGATGTGCTAATTACTGGTGAATGCTGAGGTACACGATGGAAAAAATCTGCATGTATAATTAGCAGCCACCAAGGCTGTCTGTGGGCGTGATAACTGCTGTGATTGCTTTTTCGTATGATACTGTAAATAATGCAGGAGATAATAATGGGAACAGGATTTCAGCATATCACTGCTTTTGTGTGTTTCTACTGAGATTTACCCCCTCCCCTGTGGGCTCTCTGCCATCTCTGCCCAAAGCAACTTTGGACTTACTGGATGTTTTCATGAAACCTCCTACACTTCTCTTACTGGATCACAAGTGAGAGTTACCTCCCTCTTCCAATTATGCTGGCTGTTTTTCAGTCTCCTCTCCAAATTAGTTACTCAGGAGTCCATTAGACAGTAAAACTATTGCTTCTTTTCACAGCTGCTTACCACGATCAGTCTTATTTACTGTTTCTTAAAACTAGGTCCAAGTCATTTTGATCTGTTTCTGTACCCAATGCTAAATTTCCTTGCTGTAGTAAAAATGTGTTTGCAGGAGCACATCTCTCGTTACATCTTTGAAGATGCTTGTCCACAGCAAAATCGAGGTCTTTATGTGTGAGAATAGAAGTAGGTGAGTTTTACACAGCCACTGAGAGTGTTCAGAGGGGAAGAGACCTCCCCATGGTGTAGTGTTGGCATAGTGGCAGCACAGGAGATGGTTCAGGTATTTCTCCAGTGTTGTGTATGTTGTGGCCAAACTGCTGTGGGGGATAGCAAACAAACAGGATTTTGATGGCAGCATTCCACAACGTCCTAGAACCACATTGTACATCCAGCTAAGTGCATCCAAAATGTAAATCTTGTACCTAGAAAAGAATTTTCACCTTCCTACTGTGCTTTATGTCTTGTAGCCTTCAGTTTTTCATCTAGGTGCAGGAAGGTTCACTGGCCCTGTATTCATACCTTGACAATGAGCCATGAGTAATATAAAACAAAGATTTAATAGCTACCAAAGCACTTGGTTCAATACCTCTTCAGATTATTTAAGCAGGGCAGAGATGATATAATGCTAATGTAAAGCTATGAAGATAACAAATAGCAATAGAAAGGGTAGTGTTTTTATCTCTTGCTTCTCATAACTGTAATAGAAGGAATAGTCACAGAAAACTACAAATCAAAAGATTAAAAATTATGAATAAAAATGTTCACCTTTGAAACTGGTGTACAGTGAACTGGCAAAACTGAGTGACACAAATAGCACTGAAGGAAAGAATAGCGTGTAACAAATAATGACTAGTAATACTGCCTGACATTTGCAGTAGTGAGGGTGAAGAGATGGAGGGTAGAACTGTTGAAGAACTAAGACTCTAGTTAGCAAGTAATGGCCTTGGATTGGAGAGTAGGTCCCAGCAATGTATCAGTAATGAGTTGTACATTCTCTCGTGCTATCTTTGCACATATATTTTGTATCTTCCAAGCACAGCCTCCTCCTTACTCCTCATCATGAATCTGTGCATTCTCCCATGCTATCTTTGCACATATATTTTGTATCTTCCAAGCGCAGCCCAGGCACAGTACATCACAAATGTAACACATATTAAGCAATATTCATTGGATAAATGTATATTTCATCTTCTATTACCAACACAAGGACAGGATGTTAAATAAAACTTAGCGATGGAGTTTGCTTCCTCTATTTGACTGATGAGAGAGGCTGATGGTCTCCTAAACCATTTGGTACAGCCTGTTACTGAGACCATAAGAAATGTGTAGTTTCTGGAGTTTGATTTATCAAAATTAGGAGTAAGGACTATGCAGTTTTTCCAAATCCTTTGCTATCAGTAGGAAGACTTCATAAAGTCTTTTTTTTTTTTTTTTGACTGCTTTATCTGCACAATCCCTAAATGTTGTTTTCAGTTCTGCCCTTGAAATGTGTACTGTGCAATGCTAGAAACATGCTTTTTTCCTGTCAGACACTTAAATGGCTTCAGCAATTTTAGACATTTGAAAGAACTATTGTTCCTAGTAGGGTTGTCACAGGAGTTTCCTGCTTTAAGTTTCAGTTCTCGGAAGGGGGCAGAGACTGGTTTAAATTTGCAGTTCTGGCAACAGATTTGTAATGACTGCTTGATGAAAAGACTTAGCACACGTGGTCGCTGCAATCTACAGAGAAAAGTATAGCTGTGTGGTCTTCCTATGTAGTTATAGTGAACCAAAAATTACATGTGAAGTTTCTCAAATATGGACTAGGGATCAAAAGACATAAGCTGCTGATCAGGAGGGTTGAAGTTTAAGTGGAACAAATTATTTGTGGAGGAAAACCTGCAGCTTTAACTACACGTTGGAAAGCCCCATCATGCCTCCAAATGCTGCAGTCTCCATTTTTGCCAGTAGATGGTGTGAAACAGGCCCAAATTGCTGACCTTCAGGAGACCTTTTCAGATCCATCTTGTTTGGGTAATGATACTGAAGGAAGGCGACACATTGCTTGCAGTTCTGCTCCACCATTGCTTTTTGCTTCTTTCTGTCTGCTTTACAATTCGTTTTTTTTTTTTTTTTTTCTGTTAATCAACAGGAAATTTGAAGCATTACTCATTAATAAATCGCATTTGAGAGGGTTTGGCTTTTGTTAATTTACAGGTCACAATTCTGATGAAGCTCTGTATCTGTATTTCTTTCTTCCCCTACTTTCTTCCCAGGCTAAGTGTCTTTCACTTTGAGTTTTTTTTTTTTTTCTTTTTTCTTTTTTTCTTCTTAAGGACACTGCAGTGCACCTACCAGAATACACATGTGTACGTGGGTGTGTAAATATAAAACCTGTATTTATACAAGGTTTTGTTTCTGACAGTCAGGTTATCTTTTATACTTCAATTCTCTTTGTTGTTTTTTGAATTAGATATAACTTTTTGTTGCTTATGAGAGACCAACAGCTTTTGAAATCTGATGAAAAATTGCCTGTGACTACAGAAAATCTTCAGTGCTTGGAGATGGCGTTCATCTTTTCCTGTTCTTAACCCCATCAGATCATTTTTGTCTGACTTCCCAATACGTGAAATGGAAATACTGATGCTTCTCCTTTTCCAAAGTGCTTTGATATTGCTGATGGAAAGCACTACATAAAAGCTCGATATTAATACCATTATGTCATGCAAGGTACTGCCAGGTTTAATTACTACTAGATGTTATTCTGCTTCACGCAGAGGACTGTAGTCATGATTTTATTTATAAATATTTCTACTGCAGATGATGCTATTATCTGCCTGTTCTTATTAAGACCTTTTTTTTTTTTTTTTTTTGATGTAGTTAGACCAAGACAAAATATATTGACTTCTCTATGGCAGTTGTTTAAGATATGTTTAGAATACTGGTCATGAGCAAAAGTTAACATTTGTTTTTTGAGCTAAATGTATTCATGGTAGTATGGGTTACTTCCTCTGCATCGCTTTGATATGTTGTTTTACTGCAGGTGAAAGTCAGAAATCTTAGGACATTCCTCCAGTGGTATGATTCATCATTTTAACAGGTTTTTTGTTAACTTTACTCTTTTGATACGTTTACTGACTTTGTTTCATCCACACATCTTTGATACCGGGACTGTGCTAATTCTTTTCATCTGAGTTATCCTCAGGCTCTTGAGATATTTGGTATCTGAATTCTCTAAATCACTCCATCCAGTTACATCCAGTAACTTCAGAGCTTTGGTGAATGTAGTTTTTATGTGCAAAATTACAGCTTAATTGTATTTCCAATATTTCTTGGGTATTTGCTGGATTTCAATAACAGGTCTTTTTTTTTTTTTTTTTTTTAAACACTGGTTTCTGATTGCTTATTTTATTCCTCCATTGGCCTCTTATAGATGAATTATACTGATTTAATAATTCCAGAATGTGCAGCAAGCAATCTATCAATGAAAGGTATTGAATAAGCACTAAATAAAGTCACTTTGTTCATTGCTAATAGTAAACATTCAGGGCATGAGTGACTGCTTTTTTTAGTTCACCTTTTTGTTAAAACAGATAAAGGTTATTTTCATCTCTAGCATTTGCTGGCTGATCACTGTGTTCCATGTCAGAGAGAGGCTTGAATAATCTCTTTGAAGGCAGTATTGAGGCAGAGAATTAGCATTCTCTCCAGCTGGACTCCACTGCACACAGGTTGGTTTCTCATTTGTCGTGGCAGAGTTTTCATTAGGTCAGCTGAAAAACTGCCCTTCTCTCCTTCAGAATGCAAAATGAGAAGGGAGGAGAAGGAATGGAATTGTAGAAATAAACATTAGATAATGTGTGTCGATTAACCATGAAGGCATTTTAATCTCATACAAGTTTTTATAATTTGCATGTGCATGCACAAAAAAATATTAGACATGTTGAGCGTTCTTACGTTTAAGTGAGGGCAGTGTGCAGCTCACCAGGTTCAAGTAAGGCTGCTCTCACTAAACCAAATTTAAGCTTTGCTTTTAAATGTGTGGATTCAAAATGGAAATTGTTGAGTTTAGAGATTCTGTTCAAGAGTTTGCAAAAGTGCCTAGCATTAGAGGCATTCCTAGTTATTTTTTATATTGAATGCTGTAGCTATTTCTTCCTTGTGTCTTCCAAGCCTAGAGCTCTGACCTTTGAGATGTGTATTACAGTTTTATTTAAGTTTCTTCAATTTTGAAAGAGTGCCTTAAGAGGTGTTTCCCACTAAAACGGCGGAACTGCTAGTCCCAAATACTGCATCAGTATCTGTAAATGATTTGAGAGTTGAGATGTTATCATCTAAGTTGCCTATGCTTTCAACAGTTATTGCTCTTCACCTCCTTAGAAGTGCAGAAAAGCACAATGTGTATGTGCATACCTCTACCTACAGCATCTATATCTATATAGATGTATCTGTATCTACATAGATACGTTTGGAGATGCATTCCTTAACCTTACTGAAGTCAGAGGGGAAAGTTCACATGTATTTAACAATTAAAATTCGCGTTGGGTGGTAGGCAGGAAAGCAAGTGTTTTGCATTGAATTTACTGTTTACCCTCTTTTTACTGTAGAAGATAAGGACAGGTTCTCTACACACAGTGAGGTTAGACAGAAAAATAGATAAGGAAAGAAGAAGAAGTTCCCCCTCTTTGTATTCTCTTCTTCTCCAAAGTTGCTAGATAAATGGTCAGATTTGAAAACAAACAAACAAAAAAAATGGCAGAAATTTTAATAGGATTATACAGAAAAGTTCATAATAAAGCTGTAGTATTTTCTGGCACAATGGTAGTTTAAACATTCATTGCAAATATTAATTTCACTCTTATCCAAGTAGCAATACTGAAATACAATTTTTAAAATTAAAAATGACAATTATGGGAAGATTGCATATTTTTTTTTCTTCTGAATATGCAAGCGGTAATATTCTTATTTAGCAGATCTGCACTTAAAAAGTTCAGTTAGAATCTAACGTTGCATGACTTTTTTGGGATTGTTTCAGTTTGAAAATAAATACTGTATTCACAGAAAAAAAGTATAGAAAAGCATAACAACAATGACACGTGACTAAGGAAGATCAGGCAAAATAAGAAATCTACAATGTGTTTATTTGGAAAGACTTTTCTTACTATTATTTTGTCTTAATATCAAACTGTTACTTCCAGTGCTTCCTGAGTTGTCATTTTCAGTAGAACAATCAGTTGGTAGAAATACAATAAAATCATATTTTTCCATCAGTGTTAGGAAAAAAAAAAAAAAAGAAATCATCTTGGTCTAGTCTATGCTTTGGATCTCTTCAAGCAAAAAACAGATCTCCAACACATGCTGGATTTTAATAGCCTAAATACTTCAGACTTCTAAATTACATAAATAGTGCAGGCAGTTGTCAGCCTTGGAAATAACTCCTACACGCAGCTGGTGGACATGAAGAAGGTATTTATTTTGGGTGATACAATTCCCATAATGGAGAAAAAAATACTGTTTTGCTGTCTTGTTTTTATGTCTCTGATCAATTCTCTTTGCACATAAAAATATGGCTTAGTTTCAGATTTCCTATAGGTTTTGTCTCTTCAAGACAAAATGGAAAAGTTCTCTGTAGTTACTGTTGCATTCTTGTGAGCCACCTGTATGGTTTCATATTATTGCTCTTTATTTATACCCAGTTTTTGGTTTGGGATCCTAACTAAACAGATGCCCTGAAAGCAGAAGATTCAGCATTTGAGACTGGCAGTGCAGCAGGCTACATAACACTTGGGTTGGCCTTTCCTGACAGCTAGTTTTGCCCTCGCTGTGACAATGGCGCTGGAAATGTGGACCAAGAAGTGCAGTGGGATACTTCAAAAGCACGTACAGCAAGAGACCCTGTGTTCTTCCCTTTCTGATGAGAGAGATAGCACTGATGGAAATAATCCACTCTCATGTAAAAAAGGTGCCTTAGAGATCTGTAAAATCTGCTGTTCTGATCTTGCTGTAGATTGAAACAAATACGTTCTGCAGTCTGTGGTCAGGCTTTGTGTTTGCTCAGGTTTCAGTATTTGTGTGCCTGAGGAAGTAATCTCTCCTGTACACAAATATGTGAAAACCCCATCATTTTACAAAAATAAAGTATATCCGATTGCGTTTTGAAGATACTGGAGGCTTTGCATTTAACAGTAGTCTATTCTAACACTTGCTGGTTTCCCCAGGTCATTTCTCAGGCACCAGCACTAGGTGGAGGGAAGTGGTTTCCCTGTTCTACTGCCAATGGAAACCTGGTGATTCTGGCCTCAGTTGGATGCCATCAAAATCTTTATCACCAAATAACTGACTGCACCAGCAATTACAAAGGAAAGCCTACTGAATGAAAGGCTTTAGCTATTCAGAAAGAGAAAGAGAAATTGCTTGTGGTTGTAGCTTCTCACCATAAATTACCATTTATGCTACCCTGAGGTCTCCAATAACCTGTGGATTATTGTAAAGACCTTTCAGGCCATATTAAAGTGGAAGAGAATATTCACATTTTTTTCTAGCCAACTAAGTCATTGGGCTTTATGGTTACAGGTGTTGTCAGAGAATATGTTTGGCTGCAAGTCATGTTCCAGACTGGTGGTTTTTGTGAATGCTAAGACTAGCAAACAATCAAATACCAGACACACAGGGATGACTGAGAAGGTCTGAGACCTGAATTCTCAAAGAGCTTAAGAAATGCTTCAGTTAAGATGTCCTGGATTTTCTTTTGGACAGCAATAACCAAATATCGCATTTAAAGTTTCATATGAAAAGGAAAGATACATGACAAAAAATGAAATAACTTTGGTTTTAAACAGTGTGTGTATGCATATATGTATATTTTTTTATTCATGTTTAGCACACTCTTGGTGATGACTGATCATCGCATAATTTGGATGAGGTTTGTTTCCTTTTGAAAACGTAGCCTTTGATTTGATATGTAGACTTCAGAAGTACTACATACATGCTACATAAAATTAAAATATTGCAGCACTACAGGCACAAGATTCTTGCAACTGAGCAGTGCTGGGCTGCTGTGTTAATTTGTCTGATGTCTTCCTTCTCATTTGTTTTATTGCTTTTTTTTTTTTAATTTTGTTTTGACATGTCAAAGCCTCGCGAGATACTGTGGTGTCATCTCCATTTGCAGGCTGCAGTTTCCTGCTTATTTTGAGTCATTCACAGTGTGTATTAACCTCGTTCAAGGGCCTGACATCTAGTTGCTTTTCAAGGAAGAGGGTTGTTTACAGAAATATACACCAACATGTTTATGTGCTTTTTTTGTTTCTCATGTTTCCATCTCCTTTGTTCTGTGTGTTCAGGAAGAAGAGTGAAACACCAAATATAGGCCAAATTCTCTATATGGAAAATATAGGCTGCCACGCAGTGAGAAATTGTCCATTTCAAGGCATAACTGGAATAAATCTGAAAGCTGTGAAGTATGATTTTAAATGAGCTTTTTTCCCCTACTAATAGTAAAGAGTGATAGAAATTAAAAAAAAAAAAAGGAAAGGAAAAAAAAAAGCAAGACTAAAATGGAAATGGTAGATAATACCCAATAGTACAGTCTTTACAACAATGTCGTATTGGTAGGGAAGTGGAAGCAGTCAGTGGCAGTCTTGAAAGAACTGACTTAATACAATTAGCTTTCCTCATTAAGAGAGATTCTTCACGTTTAAGTATGGGATCATTTTCTTGTTTTTCCTGTTGCTTTATATGGTTTTCTTCTTTCTTTATTCCCATTTTTTGTCTATTTGTATAAAACCACCATCAAAAGCATTTTGATATCATCCTTGTAATACAGCTGGTGTACCTCAGGGCATAGCTGGTCCCCGCGTGGCCGAAGTGTCACAGTGAGTGCTGTCGGGTGAGTCAGGCAGTGGGCTGGGGATGAAGAGACAGGGCTATTCCCAGTGCTGTTCCCTCAGTCTCACTGTGTAACTTCAGGAGTGTTTTTTTTTTTATTTCAGTTCTTTATACTTCACTGCCTTTATATGCCTGAGGATCACAACGGTGTAAGACAGAGAGAGGAAGAGAGATGTGTTGATTATTTCTTATTTGAAGCCAAAATTAAGATTTAAAACCAACTATTGCATAGCCCGTTGTGTATTTAGATTCTGTATATACTGGCTGGATATCCACCCAGAGATGAGGGATTGCCCAGATGCTGCAGTGTAACCCATGAGATGCTGCCATGGAGCTATCCTCTGTCGGAGGAAATCAGCCCCTTTGAGAAACTGCGTGCATAGGTTGGCTTGGCGCGACACCTGCAACTGGAGCTATTGTATCCATACATCTGCCCTGAGAGCCCCTCACAGAGCTGCAGCAGCCTGTGGAGAGCCAGGGGCACCAGCACTAGCAGTGTGCTGTGTCGTGACATGTTCATTTATTCCTTAGGCGCTGCTGGATCCTGGCTCCTACACGAAGAAACTGTTGAGGTAGGCTGTTTGTGTTGGGCAGGCAATCAGTGGGCATACCCAGTCTGGGTGGCACAGCCACTCTTCTCTGTTCCAGTGTGATAAAGGAGCTTGGATGCTGTGGTAAATGATTTATCAGTCATCTGAACTACATCATACAGTAGTCTCTGTTGTAGGCACCGTAGTAAGAGATGTGAAAATTATTCCTGCCCTGCTGCGCTTGTAGGATGGTAGCAGAGGAGGTAGAAGGGGCTGTGGTGTGGGAGCAGAGTGTGTGTTGGCAAATGTGATGCTAGATCTTCCTGTAGCATATTCTGAATGTCCTAAGAGATGACATACTAGAGCCATGAATGTATAAAAGGAAAGGGAGGGGAGGGAAAATAATTCGGGGGGGGATGGAACAAAACTGAAAAAAACAACAAATCTGAAGAAAACATTTCTTGTGGCAGAGAAGGAATAATTGTAAATGCAGTCTTGATTCATGCTGCCTGTATCTCTGTTCTGCTACTTTTTGTTCAATAGAATACAAAATTAATCACGTACAGATCAACATTTTCCCTGTCCTTTAATTTTGCAGTCTGTAGAATTAATTTAAAAAAATAGATATCTTTAAGTGGATGCACTATTATCAACATGCCTTTCTAACTCCACATGATGAAGGCCAGAATCACTCATTTCTAGAGAAACGTACAAAAATAAATGCAGCTGATAATGCAGAAAATAAGTACAAAAATCAAAGTAGGTTTTGTAAGTAGATAGGAGGCAGATATATTTCAAAAATCTACCTAGAAGATGTAAAATAGAGCAGATGTTTTCAACTGCATTATGTATCCTTGTGGTCATGTCAAATAGCTTGGCAATGTCCTTTTCAAAAGACCATTTCTACATTGCCAAGTTCAATAAGATACTGGTATTTTCCATGAGTCAGAATGCTGACAACTCTGTCAGCAACGTGTATCCTAAAAATGACTGCAAAGTGTATTGGGTGCAGTACATGAAATATATAGATATTCTTGTGTAAACAAATGTTTGTTGCCATATGCCGTGATCTGGAGCAGTTTTCACATCTGGAATGAAGTCGTGTAACAAATTTCACCCTGCATTCGCACTGCAGCTTGCTCCACAGTGAGGAGAGGAAGCACCAGCTATGGTTTCAGTCCCATATCTTCACAGTCCTGCAGATGGAAGTCAGTGCTGAGCAGGCCTGGGGAAAGTTTTGTTGTTGTGTCCTAAATTGAGCAAACTGAAAAGTTTCCTGTAGATTTTCAGAATCCACAGATTGAGTTGGCTGTGGCTCCTGTCTCTTCAGTGATGAAGATGCTTAAAGTATCTTGTACACCTTACAATGTGCCAAGCAGACGTTGTGCACCCTTTAAGCTGGACAGCTAGTGCTCTGGCCTCAATAGTATCCTCCAGGTGTGTATAGTTGTGTATAGCTGGTACAGGCAACGTGGACTTTCCTTCATTTAATCTTCACGTAAATTCAATTCACTGTCCTTTCTTCTTTAAAAAATCCTTTTGTAACCAAACTGACAGTTATTATTTTTTGATTGTTTGAATGTGAAGTATAATCTTCACTTTGATGAACAACCAGATGTAAAAGCATATTAATAAATAACAAGAGTGATGCAGGTCAGATGCTCCCCCCCCCTCGCCTCCCTTAGTATATTTTTGACAGAAAATGCGGATAACTGTCATGTTATCATGTAGAATCTCATTATAGGAAAGTATGTATTCAAATAAACTGTATATTGAAGATTTAATTGAAAGCATAAGGAAAAAAAATGACATGTTAAAACAGAGCTTAGCATTTTAAACCTCAGTATAGGAAAATAAAAACAAAAGTAGAGGAAATGCATTTTTCTCCATTTTGAGATGAAAATATGCATACAGGTCAAACTCTTAAATTGCATTTGCTATTAAAGAACATATGAAGGTAAATCTTAGAGCCCCTGGCAGCCTGTGGAGCCCAGCAGGTTATAGAGGTCACTGTATGTGAGAAACTGATGGTGTGATGAGCAATAAGCTGAGCAATAAACTCCTTTCCTCCTTGCCTCTCTCAAACTTGCTACTCTGTTTTGAGAAAATGTCAGCATGGTCCAGTGGATTTCATTTTTATGTGTGCAGTCATCAGCAGTAACAGCTAAGCATCATTTTCACTGTGTAATTTCAAGGTATTTAATGTCGAAGAAAACAAAAATAGAGTATTTTGTTTGCATTTTCATTCTTACATGCTTTGGTATGGTTTTACTGTAATAAAACTGTAGTGCAGCCACCAGAACCAGCCCCGGGAATCAGCCTGTTGGTGTCCATAATGCATATTTAGTCAGGGCTAGTTTGGGCAATGGTATCAAATGTAGTCCTGTAAGAAAAGCCTGCCATTGTGGAAGCACAAGATAGCTGTAGGAGTGCTGGCATAGCACTCGCTGCTCTAGAGAACAGTAAAAAATAGTTTAAACGCTAGTTTGTTCCCATTTTGATGTGAAAAGGAAGTGGTGGAAGAAGGACTTTCATCCCTCAAGTGTGATTCAGCATCATGGCATCCTTTACGTGTGTCTGTTAGTAAAGCTGACTGCAAAAGTGATGGTAATCCTGCCCCTGGAGAGGTCCCTGTGCTGTTTCTCCAGTGACCAGAGTCACGCAGATCTCCTGCCGCACATCCACCACGCTGTGCCTGTGTGCTGTGAGGGGCCCTCCCTCTTCGCCACAAACCAGAAAGACTTTAGAAATGTAGCAGCCATCCCAGAATCTTCATAAGCCATCTCTTCATGTTGTTCACTGAAGTTGTTACTGAATTATTAAGCTTCTACATAAATAAAAGTCTTTATGTGAGGGGAGGTATTATGCTGCCAACATCTGCTGCGAGCGGGGCTGTGCTTATGGGCTCTTTATCCCGTAGAGTCCTGGGAATACTTCACTTGGGGAGGGTTTGGAAAAGCAGCTGTTGAAAGAGAAACTAAATGAAACTTTAGCTTTTTTTTCTTTACATCAGAAATGCAGTTTTCAACTCTTGTCTGTCAGAATTTGGAGATAGATGATGTGTTCCTATTTGGAATATCAGCAGTTCTTTTCAACAATTAACGTTGTGCTATGCTGGCTGTATTCTCATTACTGTTTATTCTCAGCATTCATGGGTGTTTTTGCACAGTAATGTCATACAGTCTAAAATAGGAAGCTTTTCTTCAGCAGTTTCCAAATTGATGCAGCAGTCAAAGAAGATGCAGAACAATCATTCCTGTAGAAAACACCGAGGGCAAATTACATAGTCTCTCATGACAAGTAAGCATCTGTTTTTCCATTTGCATTAAGAGACGTTGCAAAGTGATAGGAGATATTTGCAGATCCTTTATCATTTTTATGCTGTTGGAAGGTACTGCTCTTCTTCTCCCCAGGTTCTGCTTCTTCCTCTTGGCACTCAGTAATGCCAGGGTACCTGGCATCAGTTTGCTTTGAAGGCCTACATAAACACAAGCAAAACATACAGCCAACATACCACAAGATGATTTTATGTGAAAATAAGTAAGGATCCACAGAGTAAGTAGAAATTACAGTTACAAGTAGTTTTTATTGACTTTTTATTGGTACTGTTTCTTCTTCTACTCAGGAAAGAAATCAAAAGTATTCAGACAAAGTCCTATGGTTAGTAACTGAGAAGAATGGTGTAATGGCTTCCTCTCTTTCAGTTGGAAGATACATAGCAGATGGTTTTTCTTGCAAAGTAAATAATAGCAAAAGGCAAAAAAAAAAAAAAAAAAAAAAAAAGAGATGTTAAACTTGGGGAGGAGTTAAAAGGCAGACTGTTTGGGATGGCCAAGAGATTGTAATTAAAAGGTTTGAGAAATAATTTTGCATGTATTGGGAAATGTTATGACAGCAATTGGTATAAAACAGGGGAAACTTGTATGTTTTTTAGGGAAAAATGTATGACTTTTTGAAGGGTCAGGGCAGCAGCTATGCTAGTTAAACACTGCAGTTAGAAGTAGAAATCTTTCTTCAAGAGCATTCGAGAACATACATAGAGAAGTATGTCAAAAGACATTTGGGGATATAAAAACTTTCTTTTCAGACATCAGTAGCTTGCTAGTTTCAGAGGTGTATGCAACTGAAGATCTGTTGCAAAGCCTTATCTTAGTCCTTAGTGTTTATGGATGCTTTTAGATGTTTAGGTAGATCTGTCAAGAATGCAAAACAGTCCAGCTCCCATCTACAACTATGGTCTCTCAAGGGGGACTTTTAAGACAGACTTTGGTATAAACAGTGCTTGAGGTGAGGGAAAAAAGGATGTAGATTTTCTGAGAGTAAAGTGACTTAGAAGTGTATTCAGATATTTTCCTTAATCAGTTCCAAATTAGTCATGGTAAGCATAAGAAATGCTGACTGGGGGCAGAATTTGGGGTTAGAAAGCTAAGAGCAAAGTGATGATTTTATCTGTAGCAGCAATGGCTTGCTTTGAGGTGCTCAGGGGCCACCTAGCATTGTAGCCAATTATTCAGGCAAAATAATACAGTGTTGTGATCAACTGAGTGTTTTCTAGGGAAGCATGAAAGGAAATAATCCATGCAATAGAGACCCATAATCATTTTTAAGTGGATGGGCAGGCCAGGAGGTAACATGCGGACATACTATCAAAGCTAGCTGTATCAGGACAAATTAATTTTGACTCATCACTGATCCAACTAGACTAATAAGGATAACTCCAGCAGAACCACTTAGATGTCTCCATACAGGTAAGAGAAAGCATCTGCTGATTTGCTAATAAGGATGCACACGTTGACATTTTTTGGAATTTAGCAAGTACTTCGCCTGTTTTGTTTCCAGGAATTCCTTCAGTCTTTCATTTTCCTAGGGTTATACAAAATGTTGAAACTGCTTTTGTTACTTGACATTACAACTGTAGGAAGTAGAAAGCCTGGACCCTGTCTGCTGCTTGAGCTGGTCTAAAGTATCAAACTAAAATATCTAACCTTAGCATATCTGTTTCCTAGCCAGGTAACAGTTTGCTTATTGTGTTTCCTAATCTGAAAGTAAAAACATAATTTTGAAATAGCTTTGATTTTGAAAGATTAGACATATTTTAGAATCAAAGAGGTAACAATGTTTATAGTTTGAAGATCAGAAATTTAGGATTTCCTTCTTAAGGATACAAAAGCAGCAGAGCTAATCAAAACAGGATTCTAACCTTAAAAGGATGGGAATTCATGAAATGCTAATGTCTTTCTTGGATGACATCCCATATCCAGAACTGAGCTCCAAATTTGTCAATTAAATGTGTATGACGTGTCAATTAAAACTGAATGTAGCATTTAGTTGGTTTCTGATTTTTGCTGGTTCCCAGCTGTCATTGAGTCCCACTTATTTGAATAGACTTAACTGTGAAAAAATTCTATTAAAAGCATTCCCAGTTTGAATTTGCCCTACTTTTAGCAATGAATCTGTCACCATGTCCATCTGAATCTCAGCAAGTTTTTTCTCCTATTTGTTTTCATCTAAGTGTAGCTTTCATGGGAATTATTTAATTATGGGAATATCAGAAATGTAGTTTACTTGCTAAGGAGCACTGTGGTCTAGCAAAATAAGTTTCTGGTCACAATTCTCTTAAACCACACTGGATAGTGATGGGAGTTGGGGAATTATTTCCCTCCCTAATTTTCCAGGCATTGAAAAAGAGAAAGCTCAGCAGAAATTAGTTTGAGGAAAAACAAGGCCTTCTGGGTTTGATTGTTGGGTTTCCTTGATAAAGAAAAAAAAAGGAACAACAAAAAAAGAACAAGCAGATTGGACCATGCAGAAAAATGGAAACCAGCTTTTCTTGGGGAACCGAGAAATCCTCAACAGCCTTCTCTGTAATCTTTGTTAATGAATTGAAATGTAAACCTTTGAACAGTATAAATTGACCTTTTTTTTTTTTTTTAAGATAAAAAATACATAACTACAAGGAGTAAACAAGGAAAGAAAACCATGAACCCTTAAAGAACCCTAAAATAAGTAAGCAAAGGCATACAAACAGCCTGTAGAGATCTTGCTGTGTTGGTTTTGTAGCAGGCACTTTCTTACTACTTCATAAACCATTTTAATCTTCTAGAAATTCTCATCCACATAAAATTCCATCATCTTCATTAGTGGTCCATTCTCCCACTGCAGATGGTTACATTTTTATTACAGGAAATTACTTCTATAGGACACTCCATGGAGTAGTTGATACAGTAAATGTGTAACATACAGGATTAATTCATTGCATAAAACTTGAATTTACTGACTGTCAAAAAGTTGCTACTTCTTGAAGCTAATTCTTGGAAGGATATTTTTTGCAAGGGATTTGGTACTAAGTTCCCCTGCACTTCCTAGGCAAGTGCTGACTTGCCAAAGGCTATTATACAAAGCACTGCAAAACTCATATGAGATTTTGTTTTTTCATCACCTGATTTATTTTGGAGGATTCAAAACCAAATGTAAAGAGTAAACAACAACGTAAGAAATTAATTTATGGCATAGTAATGAAGGGTCTAAAATGAAATGAGAGAACCAGTTTTCATTTGCAGGAAGAACAATTTCCTGACTACAAAGATTTTTCCAGTGTATTAGTGGTGCAAAGGGGCTTTGGTATGATTAATATGTGGTAACACTTTAAGGAAATTAGTTTTTGGGACATATAGACGTACCAAAGTCCAACAAACTCGAGAAGACTAGAAGTCCGCTTAATGAACCACTTACGATTTTCTTTTCTGAGGGTGTTTTTGGCTACAAGCTTGAGCAGCTCCAATGCCAGATTTCATAATCCATCCAGGAGGCATTAAAGTTTACCAGGCATGGTTGAGCCAGTCATGAGGTATAACTCAGCCTTGAGTACCAACAAAATTGGAGTTTGACAGTGGTGTAAAGGGAGATATGTTGTCTTTTGGTGGTAAAAGTGAAATGATAACTTTCCTATATGGTAAATCTGTCATCGTGATAAATCAAGTATAGATGTTGCACATCATATAATCCATCAGCTTTGCAGTGCAGAACAAACCTCTGCTCTCAGCTTTCAAGGGCCTATGCTGGTGATGGCAAGGTTCAGAGCACCGCTCTCAGGAGGACACAATTTTCCTAATCCATCTGCATCTGTTCTTGTAGTTCTTTGGGGTACGGGAAGATGAGTGGCCTTCTCTGGGTTCGTAAAATAAGGGGAAAGCTAGAAAGAGGTAGTCACTGCTGAGGTCAGAGATCAGAAATACAATTAGTACATGATGCTGTGTCCAGTTTGATTAGTGAAAATTTTGTCAGAGGCTTCAGTCAGAGCAGAATTTGCCTAGTTATTCTGCAAGCTCTTACCAGGGGCCAGATGGAAGTGATTTCTTTACTGGCACAGGCTTTCTAGAAATAACTAGACAAGCAGACAAGAACCTTGTAACTTATAAATAGCATCACATAATGAAACCAGCATTTATTTTTCCTAATTTTGATTTGATGCTATTAAAGTACCAGAAGACTTTCAAGCAATGTATTTGTTTTTAGAGCCATAGAAGGGCACTTGGATATCAATCGAAAAGGCTTGGAAGAAGAATAGGGGCCAGGAATTTGGTTTTCTCCCCATCAAGGAGAGTAAGTGAGGTTTGACCTCCACAGAGGTAGGAGGGAATCAGTGCAGCTTAGAGGAGTCCCAGTCTCACTTGACTCTCAGGAATCCGACATAATATACATAATGCCAACCAGGAAGGCTCTCAGAGAGTTTTATCAACAATCCTAATCTTGTGTTCCATGCTATGAGCCTCTCTATATCCCTGAGGAATTCTCTCGCTTCTCTTCCCTGTCAGTTGAGGTTACCCAAAACTTTACATTTTTTATTCTTTTTTTTTTCCTCACTTATTTTTGCCACTAAAGAAATACGTTTGTTATGAGCCATGGAAATGGGAAACATGATCAGAACATCAGCACAGTTAGCCTCCCACATTTACAGTCCTATAGCTAACTTCATAGTGCTTACATTGGCATCCTTCTCACTCCCCTCCATTTTGGGGAAATCGTAATGGTGTCTGTGAGCTATACAAAAGAAAAGATGCTTTCTCTCCACCTTGGGCTTTTAATTTCTGTTTATCTGCACTAAACCCTATTCTTCCTGTGAGGTAAGCAAGTCTAAAGGTGTATAGCATTATCTAGTTCATCCTGGGAGATGGGCCAGTCTTTTTGCCAGAGAACTGGGAGGTTATTCTGGATCTTATCTTGTTATTACTAAGCTAAGCATAAATCCACATCTATTTACCACACCATTAAGATACATATTTTGATGCTTTTATTGTATTGTTCAGAATGGAAATGACTCCTTGGTAGTGTAATACATCCTCTAATGGATCCAGGAGGTCAGACTACTGCATAAGTTTGATTTGGCTACATGCCTAATATATGGATTTGTTTCCTATAACTTTTTGTGTTTTAAGCCAAGGATGTAGGCTTAAAAGAAATATGAGGAGATGGACTGTTTGGGATGCCATGGTAAGCAGAGTTAGCATTTTCTTGGTCTAGAATGCCGATTCTGCCAAACCATGTGAAATGATACCTACTGGCTTTACAGAGATTTTGGTTCACTAGGCACCAAGATAAAATCATTAAATTAAATCATTCAATGTGGAACAGAGTTGGTATCTCATAAATTGGGCTGTAAGGAAAGAAAGCAAACAAGCATTTATTATTTATGACATTTTAGACTTAGTGGAAATATTTTTGTTTTGTACGTTTGTTGGTTTTTTTTTTTTTTTTTTTAAACATCAAAAATTGCCTCTGTGGAAGGCCAGTTTGATCAGGGAGCATGTAATGGAACAGGACTGGTTTTAATATTAGTTCAGATTGAATCCAACCCAAGTGATCAGTATCTTAACAGGATGAATATCTGACATTTAGAGATGGTAATTCATGTGACAGGAACTGATGGTTTAGTTCAGTTCTCAGTGGACTAATTTTGCATGAAAATAGTATTTTCACTAATTGATTCATCTCAGATAAGTGAAAAAAATGTGGTAAATTGGCCATATTAACCCAGGAGAAGCTGATATGCACTGTCTATTTGTAAATGTGATATTTATATTAATGGCATGGCAAAGAAAGCCCACTGCATGCTAAGGGTATCTAGTTTTCTGGACACATATTTAATGAAAAAATAACTCTGCATATTTTTTAACCTATATTTAAGGAAAAGAGACTTATGACATTGTCCGGTGTGAGTTCATCAGCGTTTCCTGGTAACTTTTGAACGGAGGCACGTAAAGTTACAGGAGAAGTATACATAAGGTTTCTTCAGTTGTCTGTTTGTGCAGCAGCTTATGTCACTCTGCAGGCATTTAAAGAAATGCAAAGAAAAATTGCCAAGTGCACTACACAAAGCTGAATTGTTAAGCAATATGGAAATACAAGTCGGATATAAAAATGTATTTATTTGCCAGTATAGCCATAAGTGTACGTTTTTCTTGTCCAGGTGCTTTTTCTTAATAAAGATGATAAATGTCTTTTCAGTATTTCACAAATAAAAATGAAATGCCTTTAGTGTATCATCCTTTTAGAGGCTCTGTTCAGTGCCATGCACAATAAAGACTAATAACCAAATACTTTTTTATAGTTATTTTATTGTATACCAGTTGAATAGTAGTATGTTTGTTCCTGAAGCTTGATACTTGTGATAGTGGTATTTTGCATATGTCATCTGATTTTGTCAGAGAAACAAATTAGCACCTTGATTGCAGAATTATTAGTGATTTTTCATTTCATCCTCCAGTTACAGCTCTCGGACTGAATAAGTTATTTATCATCCTGCTACCTGACAGAAAGTTTAAGGCAATCCTACCCCATTTATACCCAAGGCATGACTAAAACTTGTTTGCTTGTTCCCAAGGAGCAGATATAATGTGCTTTCTGGTTTCATAAGTATGGCTAAATCCAGATCCCTTTGTAGTTCTTGAGCATGTACTGACTAGCTGAAAATCCTGTAATGAAGAATCACATCATTCGTTTAATTGGTGTTCTACATGATAGAAACAAGGGCAGATGCAACTCCTTGCTCTCCCCAGTAAATCCAGGGCTGTGGAACATACTTTGAAGTAGTGACAGTTTTATGTCCTCTGGAGTAGAAATGAATTACTCTTCCTACATCAGATGAATTAGGGTTTAGAAAGTAATGTAGTCTGCCTATGTAGCCTAGAAGTCAGCAATCAAAAAACTTAAATTATGTAGAACTAGTAATTTTCTGCAATCTTTCTTTCTATTGATTCCAGTGATAATTAAATGTGAACCTTTTGGCAGTTTTTGGAACATTTTAATCATTAAATTCTATGGTGGCAGATTGAAGGTATGTATGTCCAGAGGTGAAAAGGGCTTTTATCATTACTTTGCCTGAGTGGGTTGAATATGCTTGCTGACATTGTTCTCGAGGGTAAAAGATGATTTCTTTCTTTTACTGACAGGAATATTTTACAGGCCCCTGACAAACCAGAACTCAGATGTCCTTGATATATCACTTAAGCTTGGTCCACTCTGGCAAAACTTTCTGATCTGATATTTTTGTTTTAGCAAATTCTTCTATTGTAGCATTTCATTCAAACTGTCAAATTATCTTTCTGAGCACGTACAGTAGTGCTAAAATACATGGGAATCAATCAGTAAACACTTGATATATTTTTTTTTTTAATCTCTCTAAAATGTTTTGTTTGAAATAGGAAAGCAATTTTCATATCTAGCCTTAACCAAGTTAGCAATTGCTCTGGTCAGTGTTGAAGAACATCCTTTTTAATGACTTCTGTAATACCACCGTTAACTAAAATACTGACACCTCACTGAAATACCACCTAATTTTTCATTGGTATATAGCTATAATGACCTAGTATGCAAGATAATGTCTCTTGTCTAGCTGTTACTACTTATGTGAATGAAATCCACTTGTTCACACAAGTCCAAGTCATTTAGGATTGTGACCAAACCTAAATATCGCTAGAGGAGGTAGTACTAGTAATGTAGTACACAATTTTCTGTATCTAACACTCAAAGTATAGTACATGGTTTATAGGCAGAATCTGTTTACAGTATGAACATGCTCCTTGGATCACTGAAATTTAGTCGTGATCTGTTTTGTCCTTCATTGAACTGGCTTTTTAAAGACACACAAATGTCAGTGAAGTCAGAGCATGGAAATGCTAATGAATGGCATACAGGGAAATTTTTCATGTTCAGTGCGGAATAAAATTTACTAATTCCTTCAAAATATTGGTTGCTATTTCAATACCCCAATCTTTGTTAGAGAAGCTTGTTTAATTGCTCAATTTGTTGTTATGCAGGTGGTGAGGGTAGCTGTGAAACGGACGACTTTTTTGTTTTTTGATGTTTGCTCTGCACTAAAGTAATGCAGAAATTGGGGAAGGTTGCAGTTCAGAGTGCTGCTAACCTGATGTCTCTAAGACATTTTCAAGAATACTACATATAACACAACAGGCAGTTGCAAAGAGACTTTTTACGTTTTCTAGTGCTACGGCGTATGGTAGGATTGTGACTTATATTGCTAATAGTTATTTTATTATGTGGTTTCCAGAACAACCAACTTGAAGATATTCTTCAAATTGCTTTGTAGAATGGCAAGCATCCTTGTCTTTCCCTTTTTTAGCCTTTTTTTTTTTTTTTTTTTTTTTTTTTAACTTTAAAGTTTGTATCAACTGAATAGGTATGCTTAGATTGCAAGAGGAAGATCTTTTTGACCTTGACAGAATCGATTTCCCTCTCACTTCAAGAATGGTTTAAATTGTACAGGGAGGTTTTGAACTGAATGTCATACTCCCTGCTGGATAACGTCATTGCCTGTGGACTGGTGAATTACAGATTTCTCTAGGACATGAAGAGCATCTCCTGCTATATTTCTGGACTAGTCAATATACTGTTCAAATGCAAATTGTGTATATTATTTTAATAATTATAGTATTTTAATATATTAGTAATTCTCGTAGCAACACTACAGCTAAATTAGTGATATAAAGTGAATGACTTGCTTTTGAAAGTGGAGGTTTTATCTGTGTGCTGTTCTTACAGGCTCAGTCTCTAAAGACTAAATAAGATCCCAGTCCTGCAGGATTACTTGTGTGAATAGTGTTCCTTCCATGTATATCTTCTCAGGATAAAGCCTTTGTTTGTAATTTCTAGGGCAGGAACCATATCTGTCTGTTCGCTTTTTGATGCACCTCCACTGTGAATGCATAACTAATAATGTTCAATTTTAATTCCTCGTGAAAGCAATGCCTCCAGCTATGGCCAACAGCAGGGTTTTTTTTTTTTTTTCCCATGAGCTAAATCCAGAATAAATGGGGATCAAGTGTTACAGAGGCTTCTAGCAGATTAATCGCATCCTCTTTTGCCCTGTGAGTTGTCTTGTTTGCAGCCTGGCTTCACAATGGACTCGCCTGTAAGAAATCAAGAGCTTGGATCTCTATTGCTCCCAAATCACGCTTCCCCTGGTCACAGGCCTCCATATCTAATGAAGCAGCCTGCAGCTAGTAGAAGATGATGAGATGTTGATGTGATTAACTAAAGCAATTGTGAAAAATCTCTTTCCCTTAACTCAGTGGTGGCAGCTGGAAATGTTTTTCTTGTCTGTTCCAGTAGCTCTGGTCCATGCAGGCATCTGGTGCCAGGCCTGGGGCTGCAGGTGTTACGCTTCTGTTACAGGCAGAAGGAAACTGTTGGATATTGAGCTCCAAATTTAGTTTTAGCCTAACTGAAGTCTTAACTTTCTAGTTACAGTACCGCATTTACATTATTCCATCTCTGTGATTATGGTTATTAAGCAGCTAAGACAGATTTTCTGGTAGATGTTCCCTTCTGCGGTGCTAGGCCCACCCTTCTTTCAGAGGCCTGGGCCCCCAGGCTAGGGGTGTCCGTGCTCCCAAGGAGAGCTAGGGGGTGAGGCTGAGGGGAGTCAGTGGTACTGTGGCATGAGGAACAATTTCATGCAAGTAGAGGTAGTCCCTTACTGCCTCCTCATAACTCCACTTGCAGTTCTTTTTGTAGATTTTCCTACCGCAGTTGGCTTGCACATTCTTCATTGATTCCTCTTTCCACATTACACTTGCTTTTCTGTTTGTTACCATTAAAACTGGCTTTACTTGACTCATTCATTTATATTGTGATTTGTATTTACAAGGTGATGTCTGTGGTATTTTCTTGTACGTGTACCATGCTACACTTTGGTTTTATTCTAGGGCTATATACAGTTTTGTGATTTGCCATGATCCTACAGTTAGTAGTTCACACAAAAGTTCAGGTTTTGTTTTCATAAGCCTTAGAAATGGGAAGGAAATTTGGAATGAAAGAGCTTTCTAAATATTGAGGTTGCATCTGATAACTGATTTTTTTTATACCAGTACAGGCTTTCATGTGAATGCACTGTGTTATTTATTTTTAGATCAGTCCATGCCTGGCATCCAGTAAATGAGCTTAGTTAACAGCACTGCATAAGGAAATCTGGTGGGACTTTTCCTGAAGGAGGTGATGGTGAGGTCTTCCTGCCCAGCAGGCATACTGCAGTCACTTTTGTAAGAGGGTTTGAACAACCTCCCTTCTGCTCCATACAGCTGGGATAGACTGAACAGCCAGGAAAGGCAAAAGCACCACAAGAGTTGAAGGAGTGTCTCCTGGTGATTGCCTGTGTTTTATGTTGCCTGACAAGGAGCCAGTACCAAGCGTTCTCTATCATCTTAAGGATCTATTTAAACTAGAGCACATCCATAGTAAATTCACATCAAACAGTGGTACCATCTGTCAGTGGTACAGATGGCCTGGGGAAAGGCAAGGTGCGTACCCTCAGATGCAGGTGCATGCCTGAATCACAAACAGTAGGTGAGAGAAACTAAACTTATAACCGTATTTTTCCCATTGCTCCATGACACTGATGAAAAGCTCTTCCTGGAGTAGAGATTAAAAGTAACACCCTGGTTTCCAGAGTCGAAAGATGGCTGGCAATTTAAATGTCGTTTGTTCACTTTTACTGTTATTTCCATCAAAATATCCACTGTACTGTTTTTGCTTGTTAGAGATGCATGCTATAGGAATGGTAACTGGAAAATGCTTACCAAAGCAAGCAGTCCATTCCTTTGCTCATGCAAATTTTCCCCAGTGAGATAATAAAATATACACTAAAACTTCAGTGATCATCATTATAACAAAGTCTTTGTTAAAATAAGCTCTCTGAAGATTTACATGAACAATTGGTTCAGTAAATCATATTTTGTTTGTCAGGTCATATTGCTAGATTTGGTAAGCTCATCCTTGATGTATTTGCATGTTTTTCCTTTTAAATTTTGTTGTTATTTTATGCTTTCTCAGTGTTGGTTCGTAAAGTTGCTCTCTTTAATAGTAACTACATGAAAGTTTGAAATCATACCCATCAAAAGAGGCCTCTTATACAACTGTTAAGTTTGAGGAACTGTTTTTTGAAGCTTTCAGGAATTAAAGCTATAGTTCCTTTTTTTAAACTGATGAAGTTAATTGATTTATGCTCACATTTATTATAAGTGAATGGGGCATCCAGTATGAGAGACTGAACATCATACTTGTGTGAATAATTATCAAAATGCCATTTCAGACATTTTAGAAGACCACATGGATATTTAATGTTAGAAGAGAATTTCTAAGAAACAGAAGTTTCTAGAACTTCTGAATGAGGCTGAATGAGGTCTGTGGAAAGAGTTTGATCAAATTTCCCGTCTTGCTCACCTCTCCAACTTGTCTGTTTTCCTGAAGGAAATGATGCTTGCTTGTTCCAAAGAAGACCCCCACACAAGAAATCCTGCCATCAGTGAAGTAATTTGTAGGCTGATTTCCTTTGGCAGGGCCAAAAGATAGTTCTTATTTTCTCGTTTGTATTGTTCCTCAGCAAATTCTGAAAATGTGTTTTAAGTTGCGCAGCCTCCATGAAGCAGTATTGCAAAAGGTCATTTTCATTGTTATGACAGGTGTGTGTGCTACCATTATAAGTACAACTGAAAGACTCACTAGTCTTTAGGAAAAAGCTAAATTCGGATAAAAAAAATTAGCACATGAGAAATTACTTGCAAAAGTACCGTGTTAGAAGAAGGTAATTTAAGCAGCAGAGCAAGGCACTTAGGAGTTAGAAAGCATCAGCTGTGGTTGCCTGTGTCGTAGCAATGAATAGCCAGAAGTGTTGTTTCCAAGGCGCTTGGGCTCTGGCTCCTGCAGCTCAGTGCAGTGCTGTTCTTCACCCACTGCTTCCCTGTGCTAAGTCAGAGAAGCTCCCCAAAAGCAAGGCTGGAGAGGGCAGAGGGATAAGGTGGACAAGTGCTCGGGGTGACGGTCTGGGCAAGGTGTGCCTCAGTGGGTCATTCAGTCTCCCAGTCTCCAGCCCAAGCACTTCCAGATTGCCGTCTGTCTGTCCTGCTTCTGGAGACTGTGTTGGACCAGGACAGAGTGTGCTGGTAGAGGTTTGTAGGTGCTCAGCCTGATGGGAAAAAAACTGCTTTTGGTTTTTAACTTATGTAGCATTACCGGGAAAGATCATAGATAGGAGGGATCTGTGTGTTCTGTATTTATACATATATATATATATATATATTTATATATAATGTAGAAAGTTTGTGCTAAAGCAATTTCCTGACATCTGAATTATTAAAAAAATAAATAAATAAATGAAAGAGAAAGGAAATGAGAGAATTTAAAAAAGGAATAAGCTCTGGGCTTGCATTACAAATTGCTTGAAGGATGGGAACTCAAGTTAGACAGGTGATGTAAAATTCAATTAGCATCTAAAGCAACCATTTAACCGACCATTTAATTTATAATTTTCCAACAATGTGAGATGAATTTATGTGTAGTTTTGACTGGCATCTTTCTAATGTAGCATCTATGATGCTTTAGGTGTATCTTTGATGCTATTACCCAAGCTGTAATATAAGAGGACAAAAAAGGGAGGTTTCTTAAATTAAGCTCAGTTTCTCTTTTCATGCCACAATGCTGGATCTCTGATCCAGTATTTTGTACCATTGTTGTGTTGGTTGTATCTCCTGCTTTATACTGCAACTATATTCTTGCTGGAACTATGAAACTAAGTTCTTTCTTCTTGTCTCTGTAGGTCAAAGAATTCAGGCTTCTGTTTTTTTTTTCTTTTTTTTTCTTTTAGAATTGCATAAACAGTACAATATATATATCTTTTAAAGATATGGAAAGACTTTTATGTATTTTTTTAACACAACTTCTTGTTCACGGTATTTTTTGAGCATTTGTTTGCTTCACTTCTTATATTTCAATTTTCTTAGGGTAAAAGTGATAAGAGCAAGTTGAAGTTTCTAGCTATTGTAATAACAGATTACGGAAATAGTTAAGCTACATAATCTTTTTTTTTTTTTTGCAGATTTCAGGTGATTTTTTTGTGAAGGACTTTGTTGGAAAGGCCGTGTGTGTCAGAACATGAAAGCAGATACTTAAAAGGATTAGGTGAAAAAGCAGAGGAAGGCTTTATGGAAAGGAAGCAAATTATCACTAACAGCTGTGACAAAAGGTACTAGAAAAATGTCAGAAGTCTTTGCCATTCTGAGTCAGAGCTTAAACCTGAATGCAGTTTGTGTGTTTAGGAGTGCTTTCTCTAACAGTTGATAATAAAGACATTTTCAAGAGTTACAAATAATTTACTGTCTTTCAATTGGAACTTGATAACTCTAGACAGATAACAACTTTATATCTCTTTATACACTTGGAATATCCAAGTGCTTTGACATACACAAAAAGCATTACATTTTGTATTTTTGCAGGACTGTACATGCTGTATTTTCATCTAGCAACCATTCCTAAGTAGATTCAGATAGATAAGCAGGTACAAACGATAAATTTATGTCAGTTAGGTAAAGATATTTTTTGTATGTTTCTTTTTCATGGGTGATGTTTTGAATGACATAATTCTCAGATAGTGTCCTCTGCAATGGAGTCATCAAAAGCTTATTAAGTATTACAAAAAAAGCTTTTTTTTTTTTTTTTGAGTGGAGGTTAATTTATAATGACCCGTTGGTGTGCACATCAAATGCCTTGTGCTGAACTGATTGGTCCTACTGATTAGTGAAGACTGAAAGTGGATTTTTTTGAGAGCTAATCATGGCTTAGACATTACTGAGTTCAGCAGTAATCTGTCTGCATCGCACTTCTCTCTCTTGCCTCACACTGTGATTTAGGCTGAAGAAGTGAATTTAGGTCTGCCAAGATGATCTAAAATGCTGAGTGTTTTTTCATAAATTTAGATGTGTGGAGATTCAAGCAAATTACTTCACTATCTTTTACCAACCACTGTGAACAGAAGTGGGATAAAATTTGAAAAAAAAAATATATCATAGGATTATAGAATCATTTATGTTGGAAAAAGACCTTCAAGATCATCAAGTCCAACCACCAACCTGGCCTACCAAGTCCCATCACTAAGCCATGTCCCTTATTATACATGTCTCTTAAATACCTCCAGGGATTGGGACTCCACCGCCTCCCTGGGCAGCCTGTTCCAATGCTTGAACACCCTCTCAATGAAGAAATTCTTCCTGATATCTAGCCTAAGCCTCCCGTGGTACAACTTGAGACTGTTTCCTTGTGCCCTATCATTTGTACCTGAGAAAAGAGACCAACGCACTCCTCGCTGCAGACTCCTTTCACATAGTTGTAGAGAGCAATGAGATCTCTCCTCAGTCTTCTCCAGCCTAAACAACCCCAATCCCCTTGGGCACCCCTCATAACACTTGCTTTTTAGTCCTCTCACCAGCTTTGTTGCTCTTCTCTGCACACACTTGAGCATCTCAATGCCCTTCTTATAGTGAGCGGCCCAAAACTGGACACAGTACTTGATGTGTTTTAATGATGTGTTTTTAATGATGGTTTTTTTTTTTCTTTTCTTTCATTCACACTTAAGTCATAAAGAGTAGAGCAGAGGAAGAATCATTCATCCTATTCCCTATATTCTGTTTATAAGCATCAAGTAGTTGCCATTATTCAAGTCAATATACTGAGCTAGGTAGATCCCTCCTCTTGCCCTGTGCCCATGTGTTCTGTATTCTTCACCAAACTAGCTTAAAAATTGTGATGATCCTCCTCTTACATAAATGAGGAAGTTTTATGTTCTGTTCTAAACTTGCAAGGACAAACATTTAATTGGCAGTTTCCCAGACTACCCTGGGATATTTCTTTCCCCCCAGTAACAGCACCACTCTAGATACTCTGTCTTGTTGTTAATCAACATTACACATTTCTATAGCTTAGATTTTTTTCTGTAGTCCTACATTTCACCTGTGGAAAATGCATTTTTAGTTGTCTCATATCTGCAGTTTGTTTTATTTTAGCAGCTGCCTGAAGGTTTGACAAGTTTTTCCATAATGCAATGCTTACCAAAGGTAAAACATAGAGGTGAAATACTCACAAATGATGGATTAGTAATATCCAGAATTACTGATGAAAGGGAAAGAAAGTGTAACATTTATCACAGTTTACTTCTAACTAAGTGTTGCTCTGTTAAAGATTAAATTAATGTCTGCTGATTTCTTTCACGTTGCTTTTTTCTTCTTCTGGTGTACTGCAGTGGTAAGTTTCAGTTGAAGGGAATGAACCTAAAGCTATTATCAAAAAGTACAGAATTTAGTATAACACAAGTGGATCTTTGAAAATAATGTATAGAAAGTTACAGGAAGAGAAACTTACAGGGGAGAAACAAAACTGGGGGGAGTGGCTGGTTTGCCAGAGAGCCATGCAGCCACCCAGAGGGCTGGAGAGGTGGGCTGACAAGGACCTCATGGAGCTGAACAAGAAGAAGTGCACCAAGACAAGCTGGGGGACACCCAGCTGGAAACCAGCTCTGCAGAAAAGAACCTTGCAGTCCTGGTGGGCACCGAGTTAAACATGAGTTAGCAATGTGCACTTGACACTTAGAAGGCCAACTGCCAGGAATACCTGGCTGCATTAGGCAAAGTATCACCAGCAGGCTGAGGGCAGTGATCCTTCCCCTCTGCTCAGCATTGGTGAAGCTGCACCTGGAGTACCACGTCCAGTTTTGGGTCCCCCAGTACAAGAGACGTGGACATCCTGGAGAGAGTCCAAGGTAGGACCACCAAGATGATCAAAGGACTGGAGCCCCACTCCTACAGGGACAGGCTGAGAGCTGTTTAGCCTGGAGAAGAGGAGGTCTTGGGGGGGATCTTATATTGGGGGGGATCAGTGTATATTGATACCTGAAGGGAGGGTGCAAAAGAGCACGGAGCCAGGCTCTTTTCAGTGGTGCCCAGTGGCAGGACAAGAGGCAATGGGCACAAAATGGAGCACAGGAGGCTCCCCCTGAACACCAGGCAGCATTTCTGGGCTGGGCGGGTGCCTGAGCCCTGGCACAGGCTGCCCAGAGAGGCCATGGGGTCTCCTCCTTGGAGATCTTCCAAAGCCCCCTGGATGTGGCCCTTGGCAGCCTGCTCTGGGTGTCCCTGCCTGGGCAGGGGCTGGGGCAGGTGGGCTCCAGAAGGTCCTGCCAGCCTCAGCCAGTCTGGGATTCTGTGAATAATGTATTTTAATGTAAGGGTGTTTCACTGAATGTGGTAGGGAATAATTCTCAAACCCTTACTCCAGAAAAATATGTTCTTAACCAAGCGGACTCAGCTGGCATTCTTTAAATGCTTGTAATTTTATAAAACTGTTCAGAACCTTGAGGTTGTTCTATTTGTGTTTTAGTTTATTTTCCATCGCAGATAATAAATTACAAAGCAAACATTTAAACCTTCCTGTTAAGTGCTGGAAGAAGGATAGAATATATTGTATTATCCTGATAATGTACTGTACTTGTTACCCCAGAAACTTCCTACTCAAGATAAATGTGTTGCTTGGAAATCAGTTTTCAAAGTTATTAAGATTAAGTACATGCAAATATGTACTTAGCAAGGGAGTGATTGGAGAATAAAATTTAGTTATGACAGAGTAAGTCCTTTTGTGTATGTGGTTCTGTAAGATTAGATCCATGGACTCTCATGAATAGTTTACAAGGAAGTAGAAATAATAGAAATGTTCTTTATAGGTGGGATTATTCTGCTATTCTGTCCAGGTCAGCAGCAGCAGAAGGATTAAAACACAATATTTGAACATGAACACCTACTTATTTTATAAGAGGTTAAAGGAATGAGCCTGGGAGTGCAATAATTATTTTTCTTATTCTCTCAGCATAGTGGAATGCTTGTGACATTAAACTTTTAGAGATAACACGCCATTTAATGAGAGTGTTGCTGAGGCCATGGGAATGTTGTGTCAGTTTACACAGACATGTGGTACATGGAAAAAAGTGGAATTGCACCACTTAATGAAGCCTTCAGAGAAATTATTACATTTCTAATTTGGTAAAGTGTCCTCAGGACAATGAAGACAGATCGGATTTTGTGTTGCAATAAATCAGAGTATGCTAGAAACAAACTGAGTTTTGAGTCTGCTTTGAAGAAGCTAACTACAAAGTTGTACAGCTTTGGAGCCTGGGTGCTGGTTGGATCATCTGTCACCCCTGGAGTTAGCAATTGGGCCTTATATATCTAAAAGATTCCTTACCTCACGTTTACCAACCTAAATTATTGTCCATTTGGCAGTTAGCACAATGTAGAAATCTTCACAGTTGCAATGAACTACAGTTATAAAAGGAAATGCAGGCATGGGGGTGAGCTGTAAATCTGTTAGTTTATGTAGCCAACTTCTGAAGTGAGTACTCTGCATTTATTTGTTTAGGTTGTGCTAGATCTTGGAAGCAGTTGAAAATTTGCAAGTAGTGCCAGTGTTGTGTAGTTACCACCTTGGATCCAGCAATCCAAACATTTCAGGGATATTACACCCAAACTGCTAAAAGAAGAACTGCAGATTTGGAAGTAGGTGGATGGTATCTGCAGCTGTGAATCAGAGAGTGTTTGAAGAAATCAAAACACAATTTGAGTAAAGATTTTTGAACTATTCTGGAAGGGCAGCAAAATTTACTGGGTGGAGACAAGTATAGGGAGGGATCAGAAAGCATACTATAAACAGAAGAATGAAATGTGTTAGAGAAAGCAGGAGTTTGGTGATAGCATAACTGATAATGTATCTGAGCTGACATCTCAATGCTTTACTGCAGGAGAAAGCTTTCAGATCTAGTTTTTGTGTTAACGGTTATTGACTTTAAAAAATAGCTAAATGTGCATCTTAATTTATTTTCAAAGGCAATCTGTAATAGCTTGTCTACCAAGTAATCAGGAAAAATAAAACCATGCAAGTTTTAAATAGGGTAAGTCTCTTTTAAAGTTTAATTTTGCTAGGATTTTATTAATATGTCTTAGCTTTATGCAAGACAGTGACTAACTGAAACCCATATGTTTATGAATGCCAGAAAACATCTGGGAAAAGCTGATTGGAAGAGCATGTTATGGAAGTATGCATAACAAATTATAACATAACGAGCAAATTGAAAAATTAAGTTAAGTATCAAGCAACCAGACTGAACTCTGTCTTTCTTCAATCCTAGATACTGCTTCTGGATCTGCACTGGAACAGACTCCGCCTTATTAGAGGTTGGTGGCTTCTCTTTTTTTTTTTTTTTCCCAGTATCCATATCGGATTAAGTTTAAGTAATGAAGTGAAAGAGAGGATCTTTTTATTAACCTCATTGTTTATTAATCTTGATGCAGTGAAAGATGTGGTAAAAACACCGCTAATTCAGAAATTTATGCTGGAGTAATATGCAGAAACAGTATTTTTGACCTTAATGTGATTAATTTTTAAATGTTAGCTATATCGAGATACAACATTTTGACATCAGGTCTGCATGCAAGGTTTTTTGATTCAAAGACTTCTCTAGTTTGAATTGATATTTAATATGTATATCTATAATTTCCTTCTTGAATGTTGGAGTAGAGATGGGATCTACCATGAAAGCCACACCAAAGAACATTTTGTATATATACCACAGAAGCATAGAACCTGATCTGTACTTCTGTTGATTATTCAGAAATGACCTACTGGGCTCTACAAAATATGTTTTAAAAACGTAAGGTGGTACCTGGTGACCAGATTACAGCAGGATAAAGCCCCCCCTGACCAGTCTGTATGTAGATATCACTGGGCAATAGGAAACCCATAGCTCAGTGATGAGCTCACTATATGAAGGAAGAATAACCTTGGGCTACCTATAAAATCATGTTACGCTGCAGTAAGCAACATTACTTGTCTCTGATGAAGCTACTCTGGTAAGACAGACACTGAAATAACAGTGGCAGCTCAGCAGGGCAGAGGAGTGTGCTTAGATTTTCATTAGGGGTAGGCAGGTGTGATTTTTTCCTCTTTAGTTCACTTAAAGGTTGTATTAAGTTAATGTAATATTCCTAGAAGTATAATTCAAGTAAGAACATAAACAAGAGACATTTTAATACAAATTTGGAAACAGATTTCAGAATGTGCTTGAAGTGAAATCCACTCTCCTGTAATGGGACAGGACCAGAGGAAGTCATGGCTCCTAACCGCAAAACACGCTTTGTTGGCTTAAAGTTGTTTAGCGCTGACATTTTTACCTTTGGCATCTTTTACCTTCTGTAACGTCAGTACGTTATGCTGCTGGACAAAGAAAACATGAGCGTAGGGTAGCGCTTTGATGAATCCTGAAGGTACATGCCTCCAACCCTTATCCTTTTGGGAGTCTGAACCTTGGTAATATATTGACAGATGTTTCTGTTGGACATTTGTATAGTAATGAACACAGCGGATCTTTGCAATATACACAAATAACACTAATTCTTCTTATGATGCATTGCTTTTTTTTTTTTAAATATAATTAACCTCCTTGTTTTTCTATTTCAATACCTCCTTGCTTTTCTATTTCACATACTGCTTCAGTTAACTGTAGTATAATGAACAAATTAGTGTGGGTGACACATGGCAAGCAGACTTTCATAGCAGTTCTGCCCTCTGCACTTATAAATACACCTCATTCTATCTTTGTCTATGTTGTCCATGGGCAGGTGTTCGAGGAACAAATCCTTCATTCCTGAATCCTGTTTTTCATCTGAGATGAGGTCCATCAAATCTCTCTCCTCTGTTTGAGAAAGGTGTGGCCAGCTTTGTTGCAGTGTCGCATGTGCTCAGTTTTTCCATGTATGTGTCGTCAGACCTTCCTTACTAGCAACCCCGTAATTGGCTTGGTGCATGCTGTTATTCTGTTATTAAAGCACAACCATTCCTGTGCTTATTGTTCTGAACGAACGAGCTTGTGATCCCAGGAGCAGCTGGATATACCTGGTGCTTTTTGTCTTCATTCAGAATGGCTGCTGTCTCCTGCTGTTTCTAATTTATAACTGCCATCAGTATAGATGAATATTACTTTTATTCTGTGGCTGAAAAAGAAGCAAAATGAAGGATGAAAGTCCTTATAGAGGAGGGGGAGGTGGAAATGAAGGATCCTGCACTTCACTGGAGGTGGAAATGGGGGATCCTTCACCTCAGGGCACCTGCCCGCCGGTCCCTCAGGTCATGGTGCGGGCCTGGGTTGCTGCAGCATTCCTCCAGGTCAGGTGTAATGTCTGGTGTGCGGGTCCCTTTGGGTGCTTTTCCCCAGGGAAGGAAGCAGCTGGGATTATGAGGCTGGTCTCTTGCAGGGCTCTTCCCTTGGCCTGCAGAGAGGGACCAGGCCGTGTGGTAAGCATACCGCTCGGGTGGCCAGCTTTCGACAGAGCCTGTCACGTAAGGCAGCAGAGAGGCTGGGGGAGGGCAGCGCGGCCGCAATGCTCCCTCATCGCAGCCTGCCTTTTGCTCTGTGACCTGATGGGATCAGACAGCCTCCTGTAGGACTTGCCAGGCGTCTGTGCCAGGCTCAGACCCAGAGAAGTGCGGAGCTGTGCTGAGCCATGGCAGCGGATTGCTGTCTGGTGGGGCTCACTGGCTGGCTGCAGGCAGCGCGAGGTGCCTGACAAGCACCTTGGCCGCGGGCTGAGGCAGAGATGTGACTCTGTGATACGACTGGGCAGGTTGGCCCTCATCTGTTCGAAGGGAAGGTTGAGAGGCAAGTACGCTGTCTGGTGGGTATTCAGCAGGAGTTATGGGGCTGTGCTGTTTTCTCTTAATTACTGCATCAGCTGTAGAATCTCACCCAACAGAGCTTTTTTGAAGGATGCTATAAGCTAATGAAATATCCAGACGGAATGCTTCCACTACACCTGTATTTCTATGGTGCAGTATGGTATCTTTCTTTTAAAATCAAGCAGTGTAATGTCCAAGAAGTGTGAAAGAGTTAGATCTGTATGCGGATGTAATCATTGCTTCACACTAAACACTTCTCAACAATCTTGCAGAATTCAATTTGAATGTGCTCAAATGAGTAGAAGCAGTTTGGATCAACATTTTCCTGGAAAGGCCTTCACAGGATACATTCTGCTTATTATACATTAATTTCTATATCTGTGCAGCTGGCTTTTATATAGTAAGCATTACATTTATATTACTGAATTATTTGAAGAGCAATGCTCTTAGTAAGGCACAAACAAAGTACAAAGGCCAGTCTGTTTTCCACATAGTAGATTGTTGTTGAAGAGTTTGTGCCAGCCAGTACAGAGAGTGCAATCGTGTCTTACTCCTCTGAAGAGTGATGAATTACTCAACTGCTTCAGCTCCTGCTGCTCTACATTCTTACCCTTGAATTGCATTGTTGAAGTGGCCTGCTACTCCTCACTGAGCAGCCTCTGAAAAGAGAATATTCTTCTACTGCAACTGGCAGAAATATAAATGTATAGCACTGTCTTCATGGAAGGTCTTCACCTGTGAGCTGTTTTGGATCTGTACCAGCTTTTCCAACAGTGTAGTTAATTGTGCCTTTTTTTTTTTTTCAAGAAAACTAACAGATTTTTTTAACAGCTCATTTTCAGCAAACGGCACTATGCATAGCAGTGTCTATTGAAACTCTTGTGAATCTGTGCTATCCATTGAAACATTTCGATACTCCACATAATTTATCTTGCCATGTTTCTGTTCAAAAAATTTCATCTAGTGTTGTCATTTTGTCTGTTGGTTGATACAATAGGGACTGGAAAAGACAAGATATTTCCAACTAAGATCACTTCATACAAATGTATTTCTGTCTTCAATTTCTGTCTTCATTTTATTGTAAAGTAGGTAGCACTATGGGCCTTGTACAGTCAATCTGCTTAAAATGTTTGTGTCTGCAGATAAGTAGGTGTTTTAACGTGGTTTCCACTCCAGTTTCTTAACATGCCTCAGTACTGTTGCAATTCAGGGTTGACCCCTTGGGTTTAAAATATGACTGACATGCTACTGAAAGGCACCTCCTGAGTGCCACTGCCGCTGGCAATGAATCCCTTTGATTTTAGTAGGAATGATATTGAACCATAGACGTAGCTATAGAGAAGTATTGGATAGAATCATTATCAAAGCAGCAGTAACTACAGAGATTCAAGCATACATGTCTTAATCAGGGGAGTGCAGAGAAGTCTTTTCTAGGCTGGGTTACAAAAACTGATACCTCAGAGGAAACAAAGTACCTGTAATGACAGACTGTGCATGCAAGTCCCTGAAATAATCTATAGCCCTTCATTTGTGAAGGGAAATTAAGCTGGTGTCTTGCTCAGGGGAAGTGCTTGTCGGATAAACATAATTTATTGTAGATTAGGAGATGGATCTCTGCAGATGATCAGAAGCTTCCCTTGTTCACCTCTCATCTCTCTGTGCTCCCTAGGCAGAGCCAGCTGAAGAAAGATGATCCAAATGTTTGTTTAGTCAACTTCTGGTGTTAATGCTGGGGTTGCTTAACAGATATAACATCTTATTCTTGAGGAAAGAAGGATCTGTGTTGGGCACTTATATCGGAGATGTGTTGAAACTTATTTGCATTAAGACAAGAATTTAAGGCAGTTATCTCTATGTGTTGCTAATGTTTCCAAATAAATAAGAGATTCATATGGCTGAAAATACAGACACCAGAGAAGTTATTCTTTCTGTCAACATTGAGGGGCATCCAGGTGCTGTCTCCTGCAACAGGGAAACAAAATCAGACCCAAAATGATAGATCCTTACTAATCTTACAAATGGGTAGTGTCAGCTCTTTCACTGTATCTGTAGCCAAAGATCAGGATATTATGCATTACCACATTAAATGTCTATAATAAAGATGTTTTCCCTGTTGCATTAAGGTATTCATTTGTCTTAATTTTCCCATCTGCTTTTTCTTCTGATGCAGGGATTTGGAGCACAAAGCATAAATTAGTTAGTTATGTAGCTGGAAAGGAGCAAACCCACAGAAGCTATTCCTTTAGAATAATCCAGAAGGTTTTGGTTTTGTTGAACTACAGCTGTTTCCCTTTATCCTTTTTCTAGCTGTGTCCATAATACTTTAGTAGTAGGTTGTGCTCCACATCTTGTGGGGTATATGTGGCGTGTACCAAAAGGTCTTGCGGGACTCGAACATCTTAGGTATGTGTGTTTTTCATTAAAAAGAGACTAACTGTGCAAAATTGCTTCCTAGAGTTTCCTAGAATTATGCAAAACAGTAGTTACTTGTGGATTTTAAAGCATGCACAAAAAAAATCCCTAAACAACACAAACCATAATACTTTCCCCAGTAATTTCTGCAGATACAGACTTTGATTTGAACTGCATGTTTGTGTTTGTTTGTTTTTTTTTTTTTAATGACATCTCATTAAGATGCTCCAGTTGTTGATTCTTGCACTACTAAAAATGCTCATTAACTATAGAAGGACTCTAGATGAAGAGATCAGAGATTAAAGTTTACACTATGGACTTTTAAAAATGATGTTAGATAAATCCCAATCTGTGTTAAAATAAAATATGTATTTAAAAAACAAAACAAAGCAAAAGCATTAAAACATTATTGATAATATGAAAACTGTTTTTGTCAGCAGGTGCTTGTGGAACATGCTGTTCTATCTTAGCATCTTTTTGTACAAACCAGATAGGCTGAAGTTTTTGATATCTTGCCTGAGGCAAGTTTCAAGAATGTGACTATCTGATGTCTCTAAATATTCTTTAGTCTTTAGCATCCTCTTGAGGTGTTGATCCAAGGACCAAGTGCAGAATACTAGTAATGACTTCACTAATGTCATGTACTGGTCCTAATTATACCAAATACAAAGACAGCTTCCATATAATTCTTAGGATAATTATATATTAGTATGTAATTCTCCTACTTGTGTCTCCAGGTATGGCAGTCACTAGTTGTGCTAAAACTTCACACCAAAAGCATATGTTCAGCTAATTTCCTCATCCTTATTCAGTTTCTTTCAGGACTTTTTGGGATACAGTTCTCCATTTTATGAATCAGATTTTGTGCTAATTCTTTAAAATATAATACCTTCCTAAAATTAAAAAGGTTAGCAGAAACATATTTCCTGATAACTGGTTAAAATTTGATCCAAATATGTATTATAAATGATTCACTAAGGCCCACCTGTTGAAGTATAACAGTTATTGTTACAAGTGCTCTTCTACACTGTGCCAGTGCCTCGCCACCCTCTGAGTAAAGAATTTCTTCCTAATTCTAATCTAAATCAACCCTATTTTAGTTTAAAATCATTTCCCCTTGTCTTGTCACCAAACTCCCTGACACAGAGTCCCTCCCCATCTGTCCTGTAGGCCCCCTGCTGTAAGGTCTCCCTGGAGCCTTCTCTTCTCCAGGCTGAACAACCCCACCTCTCTCAGCCTGTCCCCACAGGAGAGGTGCTCCAGCCCTCTGATCATCCTTGTGGCCCTCCTCTGGACTCGTTCGAATACTTCTATGTTCTTCTTGTACTGGGCACCCCAGAGATGAAGATTTCAGTGGTCACTGCTGCAAATTAGATTAGGGATCACTGTGCTACTAATGAAGTAACCCAGAAAAATCTAATATTAGTTGGAAAAATAATGTTACAAGTTCAGCTTCTGGATACCCATCAGGAGAGAGGCCATCTGCTGTCTGCTCTGTGCTGTGCTCATGGTGGGAAGAACTGTCTTGGTAGCTGATGGGAAAAGAGGTGAGTGTGTTTTGGCAGCAGTCAGGTGAACTGCTAGTTAATGAATCAGAAAGGTTTTTTTTTTTTTTTCATCTACAGGTGAGACTTGGGTTAATTGGATCTTCTGATGTTCTTAATAGATTTGAGTCCAGCATCACCAGAAACTCTAAGTCTAGAGCTGGACACACTTCTCATCTCAGCAGTGGCAAAGGAAATCTGCTTAGCCAAAGAAATGCTGTTAGCAGTTGTCTTTTCACTGCAGAGGCATAAGGGTCAGTGGCATGCAGGGACAGCTTGCTTTTACTAGAGACAACTTCATTTCGAAACTTAAATTTATTTTTAAAACTGTCAAAAATAGATACTCAAAGTATGAAATGGTGCAGGATATTTATGTATACTTCTTTCAGGGGTAGACATCTAAATGGTACAAGCGTTTCCTGGCTCCATTTTTCTCTTGGGGATTTTTTCTTCTTGCTCCTCCTTTCTATAGCCCCCATTTTTCTTAGTTCATATTTTTCTCTCTCACTATTTCCTTCCTTCTGGAGTGATTAGGTCCACTGAAATCCAGCGGTCATTAACCTCACATTAGAAACAGGATTTTAGCCAGGATCTTTATTGTCTTTCCAGCTAGCTTCTTAGGCTTGCTTAAGAAGGAAAAAAAAAAAAAAAAAAAAAAAAGATGCCTTCTTTTAGGAAAGCTCTAGAAGCTCTTTCACCATGTCTGCCTCTTACAGTTTTTATGAATTCCTACCAGCCTGTTCATAACCCTAGCAAAATGTGCCTAGCTCATTAAACCTATAACCAGTGAGCAATCTTCCTGTGTAAAAATGACTTGAGCAAAGCAGTGGCGATGGCAGGCCCACTATTTACCACATCTCTTGACTTGGTCAGCATAGGAGAAAGAGAAAATGGCAGCAAATTGACACAGTCCATATTGCATTGTAAAAATGTTCCTCCTTCTGTTTTGTGACAGAACTTGAGGATGAAAATATTCCTCTAAATGAAAATCTTCTTCTGTAGCCACAATGCATGTTTGAGTCGATAAAATATTTAATCTTAATTTAAAAAGTAATAGAAAACATACGCTGGAAAAGTGTTGTATGTTTCATTTTAATGTGTTTAGGGGATTCAGCTTTATTTGTTATTTAAAGATATTATGAAGTTTAAACTTACACAAAAGCTGTGGCCTATAGTTGGAGTACACCTATAGCTTAAGCTATTGAACTGTGCTCCCATTTTCTAGCTGCGCCCATGTGTTGTGTATATTCTGTGTAGATGTGTATGTGTGTGCACTTTTCTATCTGGGCTTCATGAAATTCCTTTTATCAGTTTCTGTAGTAAAATTCAGCCAGTCAGTACTGGATCAAACACTTCTCCTTGTGTGGAGAAGTCCTTGAGGAGTAGAAGATATGTCACTGAGATTTCAGGCCTACTGTCAAAAAAAAATAAAATAAAATCAAGTATTAAAGTACCACATTGACTTAGGTGATTTGGTGAGTTACTTCACTACAGATAACCAGTTCTTTCAAAAATTGTTTGGAGAATCATATTTAAGGTGTGAGAAACAACCTGTGTGTTTCTGAGCTATCTTCCTCTTTTGCTCTATAAAACGATGGGAAAATATACTTTTTAAAGTAAGTGATGTTTTTGCAGGTTGGGAGCGTAAAGTTGGTGTTGGTTCTGTGAGCATCATTTTTATCACAACCTCTGTTTTGACAGGAGACTTTAATTTAGCTTTGTGCATTCGTTTCATGAAAGGAATTTGCATGTAATAGCCAAACTGCATCTGGGAAATTGTGACAGGAGCAATCACATAGTGAGTGACTTTATGGGAAAAACAAGCAGCTCATTCCCAGCAATATTCCTTGACTTTGAATGATGCCTTTCAGAGTGGGACTGGGCCAGGGAACATGGAAATTCCCCATGAGAGGTGCCGGGAAGAGGGTAGTGTCGGAGGGCTTTTGGAGAGAGGTTTTCCCTGACTGTGTGCCAAACAAAGTAGACAAGAAGAGTTGTCCATCCAAAGTGCCGAGGTCAAACCCTGGACCAGTTATTCCTCGGGGGTATAACTAAGGACGGAACAAGCTTTCAAATGGGTTATAGGAGGAAAATATTTATGCAACTCTGGATTTTAACTGTGAAAATTTCAGACATTTGTGATTTAAGACCAAAGCAGTACACCCTTGGGGAACACGTGAAAGAGATAACATCCTTATCTTAGGATGGGTAAGACAGGAATTCTGTTTGGCCTTCTCTTTCCATACAGACTAAAACTTAACTTGTTTATATTCATGATAAAATTTAAGAAAGTAGTGAAACCCATGGAGAGACTACAGAGCAACTAATAACACGGGTCTCTTAGCTGGCTTGTGAGCTACTGATGTTCTCTGTTCTCTGTTGCGCCCATATATATCTATGTAGAAGCAACAGTCAATTTTTATTCAAACTGCTGAGTCCCAGAAGCATGTGAACATTAGAAGCTCCCAAAAGGATAAGAATTTAATTCCCCACATAGACTGGTTTCTATTTAGATGAGGTCTAGAGTTATCTATGTGTGTATATATATATATATATATATAAATACAATTCAAACATTTTTGAGTTTTATTTCATGCTTTGTGTATAGTTACATACACGTACATGTATTATATATAAAAAAACTATCATTTGTAAGTTATATATATAATTCAAAACACAGAAGCACAGAATCATAGAATGGTTTGGGCTTGAAGGGACCTTAAAGCCCACCCAGCTCCAACCCCGTGCCATGTGCAGGGACACCTTCCACCAGACCAGGTTGCTCAAAGCCCCATCCAGCCTGGCCTTGAGCACCTCCAGGGATGGGGCATCCACAGCTTCTCCGGGCAAACTTTTTCAGCACCTCACCACTCTCTAAGTAATGGATTTCTTCCTTATATCTAATCTGAACTTCTATTCTTTTAGTTTAAAGCCATTACTCCTTGTCCTATCGCTACACCCCCTGACAAAGAGTCTCTCCCCAGCTTTCCTGGAGACGCCCTTTAGGCACTGGAAGGCCGCTCTAAGGTCTCTCTGGAGCCTTCTCTTCTCCAGGCTGAACAACCCCAACTTCCCCAGCCTGTCTTCACAGCAGAGGTGCTCCAGCCCCTTGATCATCTTTGTGGCCCTCCTCTGGACCCATTCTAATACTTCCATGTCCTTCTTGTGCTGGGGGCCCCAGAGCTGAACATTCATTCTAAAATACACTTTTAATATATTTTAATTAGATTGAGCCAGGTATTTATGTTACATACATCAATAAATTTGATAAGCTGTTAAAATTTTCATAGATGTTGTGTTGCCAGCACCATTAATGCAATGTAGCTTTAATTCAGTGTAACATTTTAGCTTGTTTCCTAAGGAAACAAGGATTATGCAGTCACTTTCTGTCTGTCAGTCTGCTTTGTAGTTTGAACTGCCTTTCTAGCTCCTGCAACATGGGAAGGAAGTATGCCAATCTTGAAGATAATTAAGTTCTTACAAGTTTTTATATATCTGTAGCTAAGTAAAGAGGAAAAATCCAAATCAGTGTCCTACCGAGTGGAAAGCTGTTATATATTCTCTTTGGCAGCAATCAATATATACATACCTCCAGGCTAAGCACAGCAGGTGCTGTCTCCTGCCCAGAAGAGATGTCAGAAAGTATATGTGGTGAGAAGAGAGGCTGAAATTATTTTAGTTAAGGGGTGTGAGTGAGCTGGGATTCAAATCTGTAGGAAATCGTGTTTCATTTCTGTCAGTTGCAGAACAACTCTAAATCTTTTTTCAGTTCACCATTCATATTTCCGTTTCAAGTAATGTAATTACTGAATTCACCAAATACACAGTTCTAGAGATAAGATGCCTCTGAGATGAGAACAAGTGGGATATTGAGAGTCTTTGTACAGTATGCTTAACACAGCTAAAGCTATTTTGCTTCATACTTTATCTTTACAGTTATTAGCTATGAGCCATTTTTCGGTTTTGTTCTCTGACACTAGTCTGACTTGCAGCTTCAGAAATCTTTTTCATTGGTCTTTAAACAGACTTGTGTTAGTGCTCACTGAAATAAGTGAAGCATGTCACTCTAGAAGACCATTTCCAAAAAATCAGATTTCACTATGCAGTCACACAGTGTGTTTAAATATTTAGCTATTGGTACTGTTCTAAGAACTAATAATTTATGTTTGTATTTCCATTAATATCAATATATTTACTTACAGTGTAGTGACAAAAGGATTTGGTACTGTAAATAGTTTCTAAGAACATGCAAAGAATAAAATTAGTTCAGAAGTCTTGCTTTTCTAAAACATTGAGTGGTCTGGAGCATGATGCTGAGATGAACAAAGAACAATGAAAAAGAAAAATCAAATAATGTGCCTTCTACAGGCTGGAAATCTGCAACGTGGTCAGCAGAAGTGTATATATGTGTATAAAATTTCACTTATCCTTTAAAATAATACTTAAAAATAAGTAATGTGGTAGTAGAATTACAAAATAAATAATTTAAAATTAGCAAAAGGAAACCTATTTTACTTCATAAATTATTTATGGGAGTCATCACTGCAGTATATTATATCTAAAAAGCTTAATAAAATTCCAGAGGACATTCAATGAATATTCGCTTGGGGAGGATAAAAGCGATGCATTTATTTGTGTTTCAGGGCATGAGCTTGGAGAAGGGTGAGGACAGAGGTGTTCATTAAGAACATCCAAGCACTTTCCTGTTCAGGCTCCTACTTGCTGCTGTGCAATAGGAGATTGAAGTAGATGAAGCTAAGTTCTGGATGCCTGCAGGACGAGTGCCATTACCCGATAATGCTGATCTTGGGATGTTTGTGCACTCCAACAGTCCTTATCTCCTAGCCTTTTCTGTTAGTGGATCTCATTAAATACCGCACAGCTTCTTCTCAGGCTTCATTTGGAAGGAAACTGGTGCACATTGAGAAGAGAGCGGAGAGGGGAGCAGAGGAGAAAGGATTTTCCATATTACGTGGCTATGCGGATATTAAATGCCACGTTCCAGCTACATCCTGATTTGAGATGAGACCTGGATGATATCTCCTATGTGTCATCTAATTGCTGCAACACTTGTCTTTCGTTACACCCATTCTGTCCTCATCTCTTGCTTCCCTGCGCTATTCCTTTATAGCTTGTATTGCATGAGCCAGACTCTGCAATACCGTGGCATGGTAGAGGGTCTGGTATGTCTGTGCCCCCCAGTTCAGACATCAGAAGGACTGTTAGGTATAAGGCTGGGCACAGCTCTGCTCCTGCTGGTCCTAGAGCTAGCTGAGTGTCTCTGCATAATCCTGCGTGCATGGCATATAGATAGCCTTTATAAAATAAACTGTCACCCTATTTTTCTCTGTAAAGTGTTTGCTTCAGGTTTGGGAGCATGTAGAAGTGCATATAATTAATGAAATATTCTTAAGTGGTGTCGTGGGGATTTTTTGCTCATTCTTATGTTTGGTTTTTGAAACCCCTAAGGATTAACCTTCAGCCTGAATGAGTCAGGCAATCCATTTAAGTCCCACCAGCAGTGCACTCTCCTTTCAGTAACTCAAATATAATCTGTTTTAATACAGTTAATGATATTTCAGTCATTTTTTCTGGTACTGAGTTGTACTTAATAGAGTCAAAACATCATGCAACACATAAATGATAAAATGGCCCTTACATCTTTCCTCGGTCTTTTGAGTCCTTCATATGATACTCTTTTGTTTTCATTGTCTTGCATGCTCCTTTGGATAAACAGCAGACAGGAGAAGGAGGTATGATTTGAGGTTAAATTTTATAGGTACTTAATGCTGAAACCCACAGATATTACTTTAGGAATGCTAATAATTTGAGCATAAAGATAATCTTCAAGGTTAATTAAAATATATTTTGTATAAATGTGCAGTGGGTGTAGAGAAGGGAAACGGGTGTCTGTCAGAATGGCTGTGTGCACTGGAGTAGAATGTGCTGTTCACTGGCAGCTCAGGGAGAGGAGAGGTAAGAACCTATACTAGGAATACGGTAGGTTACAATATAAAAGCATCTGGAATGTGGACAGAGTATTTGAAATATGATTTTATGTGAAAATCATTGTCTTGTTTTATTCTGCATTGTTCTGAATTCATTTGGAAGGAGAAATCCCTGGCATTGTGGAAGTTACAGCTAAGTGGTGTAGACAGAGGTTTTATTATCAGATGCTGGTGACGAGTTTACTGGATCGATATATGTAAAATGAAATACTTTAGATATCTGTACAGATAAAAAAAAAAAAAGCTGTTCTGAAATAAGAACAAAACCAAAAAATTAAAAGGAGAACATGATCAGATGTAGAATAAAAAGAGAGCAAATGATTCATATTGTTATCAAAAACTGCTGAAGATCAATTTATTTGGGTTGTTCAGAATTCATTCTGCTGCAGCTAAACCCAGTTTAATTATATTCCAGAAAGTCAAAGAAACTCTTCCTTGACCACTAATGTTTTTATGATTAGTGGAAAAAAATAGAGGAAGATGTATGCTTCCATAAAGCCTTGTCTGGATTTCACGCTGAATACCATTTTTTGTTATATATTTTTTTAAAATATTCAGTGAGCTGAAGAAAGTCTTTGGTAAAAACAGAACATATTTCCCTAAGGGGTTCTAGAGAGGGGTACTGCTTCTTTCAGGTAGATGGGTAGATAACTTTTGGGAGTCCAGACAAGCTGTGACACCTCACAGCCATAGAGAGAGCCTCTCTTCATCAGGTAAGATAAAAGGGAGTGGAGCCAGATGCAATCCTCTCCAGAAGGATTACAGAATCTGGGCATTTTTTTTGTCCATAACTACTGTGATGAGCTCCTATCTGCCACAGACAAAAGTAACACAAATGAACAATAAAATGTGCTCCTGCATTTATTCCTTTTCTTCTGAAAATTACAGCTAAACATCCACATACCTAGCCCAAGCCTGTCTCTTTGGACAAAAAAGCTGCCTAGATTTTGTGATCTTTATGGAAGGGTTTTGCCTGCATGCGGCTCCAGTCTTTTATCTTCCTGAAGAATATGAATAAAGAAGAAAATGCATTGCAAATTCAGATGTGGAAGACCAGGTTCAGAGTTTGGTTCAGGTCAAACACTTGAACTTCGGCCTTCCATACCAGATATCAATTTTGTGACCATCTATATTTGTTATATATTGGTTTTAAATGTGCTTGGGTCTGCAATATATTTTTTTCCCTAAAATCAGTTTCTGTAAGAGGTCTCACTTTTACGTGGGAGTCTCCCAGGAGAAAGCAGCCCCTTGGAGAATGTCTGATAATGGCATAGCATTGAGGCAAACTTCTGGCAGGATTTCATGGATTACTTTTATAATGCTTCTAGTTGATCTTCCCATTACAGGCTTAAAAAGCCAAGATTATCTTAACTTAGGTATGTCAGTCCTCTTTGAATCCAGGCCGTTATTTTCATGATGAAAATTAACATTTTTAAGTGCTTTGCTGGATCAGGGCCCAGATGATTGTTACCTCTTTCAAATTAGTGCTTTAAAGCTTCCTTAATCATAATAATAAGGGAATTTTACCAATAATTATTAATGAATAGTATTACTCTGAAAATTCCCCTGTGAATCTAACTGCATACAGGAATTAGAGCGTTAGTTCCAGTATTTCAAAAATGTACTTTAGCAATCTTAATGCAATTTATTTACTTTCTTGCCCACTGATAATACATTTCTTTTCTTACTGTTTCTGTTAAAGAGAAACCCTTTCCGACTAGAAGGTCACATTAGATAATGATGTTTCCAAACTGCTTGTGTTGAGAAAAAGACAACAACACAATCCACGTCAATTTTTGAAAATTAACCTTTAACGAGGTAAAATCTCTTTGTTTTCGAATCTAGGGAGAAAAGCAGCAGTGACTGAGAAGTTAGGGACCTGAGTAGGACCTTGGATCTAGATCTTTGTGTCAGTAATAAGAGAATTTTAATACAAGAATGACTTTAGTAAGTGACAAAACCAAGCCCTGGACATTTTGGCAAGCTTTCCCTACTTTTCTGTAAGCATTTCTTCAGCTCTTAGAGTTGAAGGGTAGCACTAAGGCCGTTGATGTATAGACTGAAGTGGGCAGAGGGTAGGGAACCATGGAAATTGGAGTTGCTACAAGATTTTTATTTTTATTTTTTGCATAAGAATATTAGAATCTGAATTTTTACAGGAAAGATCAGGAAAGTGACTTGATTTCATTGAAGGGCGAAGGCTGCCACAGAGCTTTTAATATTGTATGAGCTATTTTTATATTTTTATACTATTTTTATACTGTATGAGCTATTTATATTGCTGTATGTACAGACAGGTTTTTCAAGTGTTCTTTCACAATTAGCATTGTAGGTACTTTTGAGCAACCTTGCATCATCGTACAGTGTCAAAGACTCTCCAGTTTCTCTGGTGGTTTTGTTCTTTGGTTTTCCTCCTGTTGTAACAAATAAAATCATGGTCTCTACCCTTTTTCTGACAAATCCAACACTGCGGAACACTTTGATACTGTATATTGATTTCCTCTAATATCACTTTAATGCTTCTTCTCTTGGTGAGACTAACTACATATCAACCTTAGCAAGTCATCAAGCATGCTTATTTCTACGGAACGTTCCTTAGTAACAAAAAGATGGACTGAGAAGTCAGAGGCTTTTTTTGTAATGTGTGTGTGATGTAAATGACGAGCTTATGTTTGTTTAGAAAATGGAAGTAATAGCTTTATCTTTTTCCTGTGTAACAGCATACTCAAATGTACCAGAAGGGATTTGTAAGATAGGTTTCATTAGGACACAAATCAATAAACTGGAAGAGGTATATCACTACATAGGAAAAAAACGTAGGTGAAACACATTAAAGTAAAAGGATTAAGATAAAAGGCTTTGAAAAGAAAGCCTTGCCTTTGTGTGAGCCTTGCAAAGCTAGCTCTTTCCTCCAGCTTTGCTTGTGAGGTGGAGTAAAATGCATACGGTCCCTTCCTGTAGTCGCTACTTTTGTAACCACTGAGGGTTGTTTGCAGATCTGCCCCTTACTGTGAGCAAGTCCCTGATCCTCTCAGGGGTTTCCTGCATAACTCAGAGCTATCAGGTCCAGCTTCCTGCACCCTTCCTACCAGGTACGTTCTCACAGACCCTACAAGCTGCTTCTGGGTGGACGAAACCCTGGAAGAGAACTTCCAGGGAACTTCCCCAGAAACGCAGGGGGCACCATGTCAGCTTGCTTAGCTTGGGAAGCACAGCCCAAGGAGGTGTCAAGCTCTTTTGCTTCCTCTTTGGTCTTTGGGCCCAGACTCCAGTGCTCGTACAGCCCAGACAGATGATCCAAATCCCTCCTGCCCTGCTGTACAAAAAAAATCATGACTTTTACTGAACACAAACAAATTAAAATGCCTTACTGTCCTTCAGGATACACATACATCTCTGAGGAACTAGAGGTGGAGATAGAGGAGATGGTAAAACTGTGGTCATCAGAGAGTTATATAGTTTGTTTTTTGGCAGTGTCTTCTTGCAGGTTGTCCCTTCCATGGATTTTTGTCAGAACAGCTTAGTCACTGCCCATGATGCAGTACAGTATTTGCTGCCTGGTGGTGTAAACCCACCCTCCTCCATCTAGCTTTAGATAGGCATGAGCTATGGAAAGTATTTTTGTGAGTCCCTCAGTAGCCACAGTTAAAGTCATTCTTTCTTTAAAAAAAAAAAACAAACACGTGGCATTCATTGATATCTCAACTTGTTTTTATGGTGATAGCAGATGTCTTTGTATGTCTCTGTGATGAACACAACTAATTACTAAGAAACAAAAATCTACACTTGAACAACAGTGCAGGCTTGCTGGAATTAATAGAAAGCACCTATGTCCTTAAGACGGGATTGGAACCTGTAGGTAAAAAGTGATTTTTCAAACCCTGACCAGAGTTTATAAGCTTGCATAGGTCATTTAAATGTCACTAATTTGTACTCTGCGTTTTGTGCAGCATAGCAGCAATTTTGTTTTATATTAGGAAATGAGATGAACACTCCATTAAGAGACATCTAGCAAATTCTGTGCTCCTATCACAAGATTGCCAGCTTTTTAAGAGGTGATAACATATCAGTAGTCTGGAAATAACCTGGTAAGATCATAATTGAATTGCCCAGAAGATTCCTGCCCATTTTTGTTGTTAGGTTATCTTAGGACATTACTCAATCTGATAGGGACAAAACCTTTTACATGCTTTTTGGCAGAAAATATACTTGAAAACAGGGTAAAGAGATGGAACATGGCCAATTGCACTCTTGAGAGTTCAAGACTTATTTAATTTTTTCCTCTTTAGAGAGCACTAAATGCATTTATATTTCATACTGTAATGGATAAATTCTGTTCTTTATTTTTAAAGCTGTATGCCTGCAGTTCTCTTATTTTAGGACTTTGTCATGCTTGAACAGATTAATACTTTATATGTGAAATAATAATACTTTATATGTGAAATTTGCTGAAGCTTCTATGTAATGAAGCTGCTACTGAACAGTTGGGCTGTATCAATCAGCTTTAGTCAAATCTTAAGTGCCAGATGGTATATTTGCAATTGTATTTCAGGATATGATCACAGATTCATTATTTGCCAGTTCCCTTAGCTTATACTGCTGCTTTAAGTAAAAGCTTTGTGTACGGAAAGGAGTCCATCACTTGATGTAAACCCTAAAAATTGTAACCCAGAGTACACAATTAAGCTAACATACAAAATAGTATCTTATAGTTATTCCTCAGAAGTTAAAATCTTCACCTGGGATAACTGAAAGACTTGTTTTATGGGGTATTTTGATGCAGATTGTACTTTTTATTAATGTTGCTACATACCTGTGCAGACATGCTATGGTGGATTCCCGCAGATGTATGTTAAGCTACTTATCACAGCTTCCTGTTCTTTGGAAGATGCTGTGCTTTTTCTACTGAAGAACTAGTGTCCATTGCTTGCTAATACTTCACCTGCACAATAAGGAGACACAGGTTAACTTCTATGAGCTCAAAGACCGACACAGTTAACTTTCAGATATTTACCTCGCTAGTCAGATGGAGAGCTATAAGGGCAGTATTGTAGGGGCTATTTTTTGCTGTCTTTTAGCTCATGTATCCTATGAGGCACAGTATTTAGTCTTAAATTGTATTATAGCTTATATGGAACATATTCCCCATATTTGCCAAGAAGCTGCTGCTACTTTTTTCAGACATTAGTAATTGAAAGCAGAACTTTCTGAAAGTTTTCTTTATTTACCCTTCATAGGACCATCCACACTGCAGGGAAGCTCTGTGAGGGTCTCCACAGGCAGTGGGAGAATGTTGCAGTCCTTAAGCCTTCATTTGTGCCCCTACCCCCAAATTAACAACAACAAAAAGTTTAGTCTTGGAACTGTGGCAGAGAAAAGAACTTGCCAGTGATCAGAAATACTTAATTTACCTTCAATTGCATGCATATTTCTTTATATCTGTCAAATGGGTAGCTTAGTTTTTGTGTATTAAAAAAGCTGGTGAACATTTACATTTGTGTACATAAATGTGTGTGATACTATGTATGTCATTTAGATTTATTATCCATATTTGCCTTTTTTTTTTTCCTCCTTCTGGTTTCTACTGCTAAAATCATGTAAACTGCAATGTTAGTCACTTGACAAAAAAGTATTATTCTTTCAGAAACAATTGACATATATTCAAAGGTTTCCTTCATTTTTAATTTACAATATTTACTCATTTCAAAACAGTGTTTCCTCACTCTATGCTTTACATGGCAACATTTCTCTTTGGGTCTTGAAATTGAGCTCCTGTTTCCTCAAAGGTGACTAGTTGTTGTCCCAGTTAGGATTATTTTTGTTATTAGCATTGTTGTTATTACTTTTAAAACATGCAAAAAAGCTTATATAGCCTATGTGATGTTTCAGGTCCTTCATGGTTTGTAGTCCATATCATATGTTGTATTTGTTGGGAAGTGTTGCCTACTACTCTTTTATCTGTTACTACACAATTTTAGATATTTTCTGTTCATTCAGTTTCCAGTATCAGCCAGTGGAAATATACTGTTCTCTGTGTGCTGATGAGATCTGCCTTCTGCTGGGGGAAAAAAAAAAAGCAGAATTAGTTTGAGGAGGAGGGAGTAATTCTAAAAGCTATGTAAACCAATTGCACTCATCTAGGCTAGAGAAGAAGAATTAAAGGAAAGAGTGATCCACATTTTAAGAACTGACAATCCTGGTTTAGTGTCTTTTTTTTCCTTTTTTTTTTTTTTTCTTCTGCAAAGCGTTGAAATTTACAGATTTAATTGATTTTGTACTGAATTCTCACTGGCAACTGAGGGTTTTCTACTTCCATTAATTTCTAGGCTCTAATGTCTGCAATATATTATGCATATTTACAACTGCTAATTTTATATTATCTGTGTGTTTGCAGTCAGTAATTTCTAAGAGATCATTTCTAAAGAGAGAGTGGAGGATTAAAAACACGATTGCTTTTGGACCCAGGAATAGATATTACTGTAGGGTGGATCCTTACTAGGAGAACCTGAATATCTGCTCTGGTTTTTATTCAGGGGAATGTAGTTCATAAAAGCTAAAAAGAACCACTTCTGCCATTTGTATTTGTGTGTTTGTTTCCTCTCTGGTCAGATAGGACGAATGGTGTGTGTTGTGTGGTAGAGCATCTGTTGATTCAGAGAACTGTGAACAAATGGAGATGACAAAGTCAAAAGCCACGCTCTGGTGAAGACGAGCAGGGGCTGTGCGCTGATGGTGGGTAGCAGAGGATGATTGTCACTGGCAACGCAGGCTGTTGGTGTCAGGAAAGTAGGAGGCATTCGGTTTATTTATGTCACTTCTGCTTCTTTACTGACAAGCTGCTGATCTAAGTTGACCTGCATTTGAAAACACTGGGTGGTACTGACTGGCAAGTATGTTTGACATGAGGATGAAAATTAAATACTGGCCTCCCACCTCAGTTTTCCTGTCATTTGCATGCAGCCAAATGCTATGCCATGCTGCATATCAGGGAGCACACTGACATTTTCCTCATACAAACGTGCAGTGTGACAAGCAGAGCTATCAGGGATCGGTGGGTTGTTCTGGGAGAAAGCACCCTCGTTTCCTCTGTCAGTGCGATGGGGCTGATAGCAGCAAGTTCTAGGACGTAGCTGCTCAATAGGCCCCTCCTGAGCAGTCTGCAGACAAAACGAGGCAAAAATCCAAGTGCAGGTTGGTGGGGCCACAGGGCTGTGGGTGGGAGCTGGCAGGCAGCAGGGCCGCAGTGGGCAGAGTGGGCATGCCGGTGCTGCTCTGCCCTCAGCCTTTCCTTCCTGAAACGTGCTGCTCTCCAGGGACATCAGCATTTCACAGGTGAGAAAATTCACCACCTCCTTTGTCTGGAATCAGGCAGGATAAAATGAACTGCCTGACAGGCAGCTCTGCTGCCTTGAATCCTTGCTCCTCTCCTCGGCCTCAGCCACCCCATTTTAAGCCCTCTGATTGCTCTCAAACCAGTGAGTTAAATTCAGGCTGCCACTGAGTCTCTCCTGCTACTCACTCCCACCTATTTTATCTCACCTGCCTCCCCGTGTTCACACTGCCCTGCTCATCCTTACCTTCCTTTCACTGTTCTGCTGATGCCGCTGATGTCAGTTTGATAGCCTTTTCAATTTCATACTCTTTCCATAGCTTCTGTTCCCACTGCTTAGACCAAACCTCATATCCTTTTTGCATATTTATCCCTATTGCGGTTTTTTTTTTTTTTTTTTTTTTCATTTTGCCTCACCAGTCTTCATAGAAAATCTCATTTCTAACTCCTTGCAGCAGACACCAAGGAGTGTACCTAGAGGCCCTGGGGCTCCTTCCCTCTCCTAGGAGTTGGCTTCTGGTGCTCAGGACCATCTCTGAAAAGGCTGGACTGTGTAACCCAGGATCAGATTTGTGTGAGAGCTGTGAGAAGCCTTTACAGGGTACTCCACCTTTCCTCTGCCATTTGTAGGGCAGACCCTGCCCTGGTCCTTGCCTGAGCTGTGCTTCAGCGCTGCTTATGCCCCTGCCCATGCTCTGCCATCTCCTTGGCAGGACCTGGGACCTGTACCATCATTATGGCCTAGTCCAGTGATCCAGACCTGTGGCCACCCCTGGTTGCCCTCAGCCTGGCGCCCTGCTGCTTGTCCAGGAGCCACAGGCTTGTGCCCTAGGGCTGAGGGACTGCCCTGGTCCTCCCCCAGCAGCCTCCCTCCTGCCCAGCCCTTTCCAGAATAACCCCAATAAGATCTGTGGATGCTGCGGTTTGCCTCTTGTTTGCCTGGCAAACTGCTTGTAGTGAAAGCATTTCAGTCAAGTGGAAACATTCGTTGGCTTGAACTGCACGCTGACAGAGCTGGCAGCCATAACGTGTTGCTATGTGCAGGCAGTGGGCTTGGATTTCTGCTTGCACTGATGGATATTTGGCTTTTTTCACTTCTCACCAAAACACATAATTCAGTTGGTTCCTGCGGTGTTCCCTGCACTTTTGTGGATCTTTGGATAGGAATTTCAGAAAGGCCTGGCTTTAAAGCCAGACAAGCCAACAGGGAGTTGCTACTGGGTCAAGTATAAGGGCTTTGTTTATCCAGTAATGTAAGTTGTTAGGGTGATGAATGAGAACCAATAAACTTTGGTGTGGGGGAAACTGAAAGAGAGTTCTTGACTAATGACGGATAGGAAAATCAATCCAGAGGTCAGAAACTTCTTACAGGAAGCAGACACAGTGGAGTGCAAAACCAGCAGTAATGTGCATGTAGGAAAAGATCCTATCAAACCAATTTTTTGCTAAGCACAACATGTGTGCAGAGGTTTAGTGCTGTAGTGGGCTTGGGCTGTAGGCCCAAGAAGGATGATGTGATCGGAGAACCAGGTGAAGAGAAGAACTGAAAAGCAGAATTTTCCAATCAGTATTACGGCATCTATACGTAAGGATATATATACACCTTACGTCATGCTGCACTTTATGCTAGTTTCAGAGCAGTAGCAATTGGAAGTAAATCAATGTGCAAGTGTGGGAGGGTTTGGAGAGAAGTTTTCCATGTTATCTGGGATACAACCTTTGTTGCTGTTGCAACCAAAGCCCTGCAAAAGCATGAAAGTAGTACTCTCTCCAGCTCTGTATGTGTAGCTGTTACTTGAAAGGCAGCTGACATGTTGAGTAACAACTGCCTTGTAGATCTCCACAGCAGGAAAAAAAATGCTTAGACTTCACATAGAACACATGAACATGCACCGAGTAGAATTTCCTCAGTGTGAACAGGCTCTCTTAAACAACTAAAAAATGGCATATACATACTAGACTGTAGTCTATTGTAATAACTATAGTAACATATTTTGCAATAAAATATCAAGTATATTTTAAAACTGAGCTATATAATAACACAGAGTAGCATATAGAGTGTATTGGGTTTACATGGCAAGGTTTTGGTAGCAGAAGGCTCCAGAGGTGGCCTCTGTGATCAGAGCCCAGCAGCTGCCCCATGTCAGATCAGAGACTGCTCCAGGTGGTTCCAAAAGGGACGTGCCACTGGCCAGAGCCGAGCCAGTGAGCGACGCTGGTTGGACATCTGGGAGAGCAGAGTTAAGAAGGGGAAAAAAAAAAAAAAACAAAACCTGCTGTGCAACATGAATGAGAAAATGTGAGGGAAGCAGCCCTGCAGCCCCCCAGGTCAGTGCAGCAGGAGGGTAGGAGGTGCCCCAGGCACGCAGCAGCAGTTCCCCTGCGGCCTGTGGAGAGGCCCCTGGTGGAGCAGGCTGTCCCCCTGCAGCCCATGGGTCCCACACGGAGCAGATCTCCACGCTGCAGCCCGTGGAGGAGCCCCCGGTGGAGCAGGTGGATGTGGCCTGGAGGAGGCTGCGGCCCATGGAGAGCCCCCGCAGGAGCAGGCCCCGGGCCGGAGCTGCAGCCCGTGGAGAGGAGCCCACGCAGGAGCAGGGGGTCTGGGGGGAGCTGCCGCCCGTGGGGGACCCGTGCTGGAGCAGTTTGCTCCTGGGGGATGGACCCCGTGGTACGGAGCCGTGTGGGAGCAGTTCTTGAAGAGCTGCTGCCTGTGGGCAGCCCCCACAGGCTCAGTTGGGGAAGGACGGCATCCCGTGGGAGGGACCCCACGGGGAGCAGGGGCAGAGAGGGACCGTGAAGGAGCTGGCAGAGATGAAGTGTTAGGGACTGACCGCAGCCCCCATTCCCTGTTCCCCTGCACTGCTCAGGGGGAGGAGGTAGAAGAGGGCAGATGAGGTGAAGGTGTTTTTAGTTTGTTTAGTTTTACTTCTCACTGCTCTAGCTTGTTAGTAACAGGTAATAAATTACATTAATCTCCATACGCTGAGTCTGTTTTGCCCATGATGATAATTGCTGAGTGATCTCCCTGTCCTTATCTTAATCCTTGAGCCCTTTTCATCATATTTTCTCCCCCTTTTCCTTTGAGGAGGGGGGGGGCGTGAGAGAGCAGTTGTGATGGAGCTCAGCTGTCCCCCTGAATAAAACCACCACATATGGTGAAAATTATATAATTTTTATCATACTATAAAATACTTCTGTTGTTCCAAAACAATGATTAAAGAAGGCATTTTAATGTTAATTAGTATCTTTGATATCTCAGAACACTTGATTAAGCAGAATATGCAGTTGTTTTATTGATGAACATGTTTAGGTATTGGTAGCAAAGTGCTCCATACAGGAATAAAATTATGTTTTCAGCTTAAGCAATTGAAGTAGCATCCTTGATTTCTCTCAGCCTTGTACAACTCCTCAGCAGGAAACGTGGGCCAGCTCCAATTCTGTTCCTGACGCCCCAGGTTCTGTTAGATACACCCTCGTTAGATTCCCAGTCTGAGTGCTGTATGCCCTCCGGTAATGTTGATTAGCGTAGTAGTGAAAAGCCACAGCCATCAACCAGAGACCGCTTTGAACAAACAAAACAAAAAGTCTGTCCCTCTCCCAGTGAGAATTACTCATAAGTAATTATGAGTGAAAGTATAACATAAAAGACAAAGACAGATGGGGAATTGCAAAGGAATGGTGAAAAAAAAATCAGCCATGAGGATAGATAGTGGTCTCAGCTTTCCTGAGCAGCCTACGTGCTGTCAGGTTTTTTTGTAATTATCATAGCAAATGAGATTTAAAAAAGGGTTTGAAGGAGGGCAATGAAATGACTTTGCAGGTGTTGCAGAGGGTTCTTCCGAAGTATAAAGTGTAATGGAAGGAAGCACAGAAGTGCTTGACTGAAAACTTAACAAGGGGCTAATGAAAAATAACTTACAGATTAATTGTAAGTTGGCTGTTCAGTACCGACTGAGAATAATAATGAGAGCAGTCTGTGGAAGTGAACATGAGGCTCCTTGTGTTTGATTTACTAAGGCAGGGAATGGAGGGATGCAAGGAGAGAGGTTACGCAGTTAGGGTGATGCTCTGGAAGAACAGTCTTTGAAGCAGCACACTGATTAGGTGCTGTGTCTGTCCAGGTCAGAGAAAAACATTTTTCACTGATCTGGTCCTGAGATTATGAGGGTCTGGAGAAGGGTATTAATTAAGTGCATATTAAAAGATTATATATAAGCAGTATTGTACAGAAAGGTTCTGCAAGACTTGGTCTGGATTTGATGACCTGAAAAATGATCTGAATCAACATTCAGGCACGTGTCTCAAATGGTGGGCTATATGGTGCCACTGTACACAGTGATTCAGGAAGGATCTGTCAGCATGAGTCTGTGGAGGTGGGTAATAAGAACCCTAATTTGGCTATGTTGAGATAAGGCTGATGTCTGAATAGAAATATCAGAAATCAGTATCAGAAATATTGGGTGAGATATGGATTTGAAAGGAGGAGTTGGTAGCTGCCACTGCGCTTACAGAAGAGATTATGCCTGAGTACTATTTCAAGAGGTAGGAAGACCAAAAAATCTCTGTAGAACTTGGAAGTAAGCTTGAAGTCATTCCTCTGAAAGACATCTAGAGCAGCAGTTACAGAGATCAGGTAAGACTGTATCAAGGAAGTCATAACTTCAGAAATAGAAACTTAGGCCTCCTAACCATAAAAAAAACAGTCATCATGTCAGGAAGAATGAAGAATGAGTCCAGTTCCTCAAGTATGGGTAAGTACAGATGCTAGAGATTTCAAGACTTGCTCCATTTGAATGCAAGAGATAAAAGCCATCATGAAAGGAGCAGAAGCACTACATGCGGTAGAATTAAAGCTATGTAACATCAAAGGAGAGGAGGCGGATGTAAGGGTGACTGCAAAAGTAAATTAAGTTAAGGGAAAGACTGGAATTTTTGCTTTGTGAAAGGAAAACCGATGAGAATGGGAGGGGAATGCAAGCAGACGTGATGGGGAAAGGAGATTCTGAAGGAAATCATGGAACTGGGGGAGATGGCTGTGGCTCTTCAGCAGGTGGAACATACAGCAGGTCTGAACACAAGTGGTTTTTGTGTTTTCAAGGATGAGGCAGGGAAAGAAGGGGAAAAAGAAGAAAAATTCAAGTTTCTGTTAGATTTCTGTTGGAGAAATAGGTATGTAAAAAGAAAAATAGAGCCAGTAGTATATAAGAGCTAGAGTCAAGCAGGTGACAGTCATTGTGGATGCGATAAATAGATACTAGAATAAGTTACCTATCTAGGAAAGGTGAAGGAGGACAAAATTAATTTCTTGTGAAAGAATAGAGCTTTTTCCTAATGTAAGAAGAGGAAGAGAAGAGGAAGATGTTGATGATGAACCAAGGCTGGGGTTAAGACCTCAGTAAGGGAGAACAACAAAAGAAGAGAGGTACATGAAACGGGGATTTATGAAACTGGTTACTGAAATAAAATGAAGATTTATGAAACATCTGTGTGAAATGGCTGCACTAAATGGCTGCTTTGTGCTCTTTTAAAAATGGGATCCTGTTATTGAGAATACCTGACAGTCTGCTGTATAGCACATCCTAAAACCTTCCAGACCCATGAGCACTTCCCCGTTTCAAACTGAATAGAAGGTTGCCAAGTCTGGAGTTTCTGCTTTGAAAGGGTTTCTACGTAGCTGTAGTAAGAGTGTGAACACCTGATATGTTCATTTATATGAGAATCTTACAACCAGAGTCATAAAGCAAGGAGAATAGGGTGTTTTCATTACGTGATTTTCAGCACTGGCAAATCAGGGAATGTTAAAAAATACAGATAAGTGTGCATACAAGGCTAATGTTTGTCAGCATGGATTGTCAGATTTCTCTGGGGTATGCGTCTAACACAATGAATCCATAGGCAGTACTTCAGTGTAATAAAATGCATTTATATTTGCACTCATATGTGTGTTTCCTAATACCAGTAAATTCAACAAAACACTAATTTACTCTGTTTTTGGACCTTACCCATCTGAATAGTAAAACCCTTTCTTATCTTTGTGATCTTCCAAAGAAAGTGGCACCAATTTCCCTTCTTACTGTCTTACTGCTTCTTCTGAAGATCTGTAATGGAGGGAAGACCTACTGACTTTTTATTCCCTAAAGCTTCTAAAGCTTTGAGGAACTCATATGAATTCCAAAATACGAGGCAGGCATTACAGAAATTCTAAGAGTGTTTCTGTTTTTGTTTTTCTACATAAGAATACCTCACAATGATTTAATACAGAAAAAAATGACATCCACATGGAGATATTTTCCATTTCTAATAGGAGTATGAACTCATAATTTAATGTGTAATTTACCTTTAGCTCTTCATAAGATGTAGAAATCTAGGTTCTTTTTGAACCACTAATCAAAATTTATATTCTGGACACAACTGTCTGAAATGGCACTGATGTAACGGCATTTACATATGAAATCAGTTTTAGGCAATTACTCAAAAGCTCCAAGTTATCCCAAACACAGCTAGAGCAGGGAGAGTAGGTGTCAAAGTATACATAACTGCCCCAAATTAGCATGTCTTCTGCCCTGTACCTAGGGAAATAGTCTGTTAAACTACATGCAGGGTGTTTACAGTGCTAAATTTAGGTGTCTAAATTGAGTGGTTTACGTGTTGGTATCTATATGGGGCCTACACATTCGCAGTCCAATCATCATCAGTAGAAATCCCATCAGTACAGTCAGTGGAGATGAGAATGCTTCAACTTGCCCTTAAATAGCCAGCAAGATCTGCCCAGCTGGACAGGTTTTATGAATCTTCTGACAGAGGATGGGCATCTTGTTTGCATCTAGCTAGCTATACAAATCTAGCCATCTTTATCTGGAGCAGTCTTAATATAGCAGCAAGTGGCAGATGCCCACTGCAATGGTGAGCGTGGGTTGAGTTGGTCTGCAGTGCTTTATATGAGCTTTTTTATTTTTTTTATTTTTATTTTTTGCCTAGTATGTTTCCCACTTATAACTGATTAGAGTAAGATCAGAGTGAGCTCATGGGGATCGTACGACCTGGGGCATGAATTTCATCTCTCTGAGATTTCTTCCTATTCTAATCTGATTAATTAGGCAGACAGGTTCACAGCATCATGTTTTCTAATATGGCTTGTAACTCCTGGTTTAATGCTTGTCAGAGATGATCATGACCCCACGCTCAGGATACAGTAATGGCCGAAGATGTTTTTGCTTCTCTTTTTGCTTTATCACAAAGTAGAGTTTAGCTCCTGTTGTATTATAGCCCTTGTAGCTGTTGGGAAAGAACATACCAGAAATGCATGTGGTAATTTCCTGGTGACACCTTTGCCAGCTCACTGAAATGTATGGGGATGCTTCAGCATGAGGGAAAGCAGTAGACAGTAGATATACTGAAAGGCCATTGCTTTGGTGAGAGACAAACCAAGCAAAACTTCTTCCTGATTTTCCTCTGAACAAGCCTCTATTCATTCTCGTTTCCAGATAGTAAGCCAAGTCCTGCTACTCCAGACAATTTTCCATTAGCTTACTTGGGAGGAGTCTGAACGCAAAGCAATTCAATAGAAGGGGTAGGTTAGCCCAACTTCAGGTTTTCATCAGCGTGTGCCATGTTCCTGTTCATACTGCAGCCCTATCAAGATTTTTTTTTTAGCCAATTGTGCCCTATTTAGTCCCGGGAAGAAGGTCTTACTAACCTCTTGGATTTCTTTTCAAATAAACATCGCTAACAGTTATTTATTTTAGTATTAATGATGCATTTTAGTGTTAAAAGATCAGACCCAATCTCCATCAATGCCAAGGCATAATTCCTTAGATTCGAGGAAAGTACAGATTTGTGTGGTGCAAACACAGGTGACAGTGCTGTTTGTCAGCACCAGGGTGGCTATGAAGATTCCTGTGATTTTATTGTTCATAATTATTTTGGAGCTTCACAGCAGTCCTGGCTTTTGTGTTTTCCTTATGTCTGTCTTTCTCGTCTTTTTCTTCTGAAACTGAGTGAGCCAGGTTTCTTGCTGTGTCTGGAGGGAGAAGCACGTGACAGTCCAAGGGTGGGGTTGCTGAGAAGCTGCTGAAGACAGCGGCTGGAGGAGGAGTTGCTGAACTGTTGATGAAGCTTGTATAAATGGTGGGGGTGCAAGAAAGGGGAGTGTGCTGAAAAAGCTGGAGGATGTTCAGATCTGTGGGAAGAAGCAGAAACTTTGGGACTTGTCTTGTTTTAATTGATCTGTCAGATACAAATTATGTGACTTGTGCTAGACAAAAATGATGCATATGTGCATCTCTATCCAGATTGAAGAGAATGTATATGTTGTACTAAAGAGTGTGAGTGGTTTAATCCCTTGGTACAAACAGGCAGGTGTATGTAGGTCAAAGACTGCATCATGGGGCAGAAAGGTTTTTAATTTGCTCTCTGCTTTTGGAGGTTGACTGTGCTTTGAACAAAGAGTTAGGAGATCATAGTCACTTCTCGTGCTGCATAGAGTTAAAAGGAGAAGCAGGCTGCAGGACACAGAGCCTTCAAATAAAAGGCTTAGATAATGCAGCATTTTCCGAAGGTCAAAGAAATGCAGAGTCCAGATTAAACACTCTGCAATATGTAAATGCCACGCCACGTATGTTGGAGTTGCGCTTGAATGCTGCAGGGTGGAAAGCCTGTGTCTGCATCCCATTTGTTTGTTGCAGCAAACCAATTGCCTAGCCCAATTGTTTTAGCGATGAACTGATCAATATCCCATTACTGGATGTAACAGTTCCTGCAGGAAGTGCACAGAAGATTTTAATGCATGAATTATGCATGCTGTGCTCATTCTTTAGTCTCAGAGCAGAATGACAGAGATTGTAAAGATGACTGGGATAGTTTCTTGCAGAAAGTGACTGCAGTGAAATGCTTCATATTTTCATGCACACAAGCAGCATTGAGTGGGACGGCCTATTTACGAAGATATAAATCCCCGAGTTTACAGCACAGAATGCTTGATTTGAAAGCATTGCAGCCATGTACAGAGCTAGTTTTCCTGCTGTCTAACCTGCTTTCTGCCGAAGGTTGGCTGAGGGATGCTAATGGCTGTGCTTTGCTCTGAGGTCACAGCTTGAAGTCTTTTTTTTTTTTTTTTTTTGTAATTTGCTTTCTGCCGCAGGAGAGGATCTGTGAAGTTTATTGGTGCAACCATCCTTGTATTCTTTGCAAAGATACAAACTTGGAATAGTTATTATGAACAAAAGGACAAGAAAGGATTCACCACCTCAGGTAAAACAGGGTATTTTTTCTTTGTAGATTTGTGTGCAGAAGAGGGAATATGCTGAGGCAGGATTATGATGATGCAGTGTGGTTACATTGACTCAGATATCTGTGCTGGAATGCAGCGTCAGGATTCTCGGTCGGATATGGCTGCATGGATCCTGCCGGCATGGGTGTTGTAAAATGGTTGTTTAAATATTGCTGAGAATAAATACTGCTATACTTTTTCAAATCCCGCAGCTTGTTCAGGAGTGTGCATTTCTGATCAATTTTTGTCTGCTATAGATGACTGCATTGTGGGGAGGGGCAGGGCAGTCACTGAGCTTAATCAATATAATAACATGATCTATTTTATTAGAGGTCCTAAGCAAATAATGGCAATGGAATTTCATTGACTTTTATTCCTCTGTTTGTAAATCCTCTGTAACATTTGCAAGCTACACTGAAATATGTGGCAAACAGGGTCCCGGAGTCTATTGCTTGACTGTCCTGTAAATAACTATGATCAAACTGCTTCATTTTGGATAAAAGACTGGGCTGACAAGGGAAGAGACAAACCTGTCCTTATTGTCCTTCAGAAAACTAAGTACTGCCTGAGATTTTACATACAAGGGCAGCTATTTCTAATTGTCATTTGCTGGAAAATAAAAAGAGAGAGTGAGAGAGAGAGACAGAGATTTTAAAAGCATTTGTATTATTTTCATTTGGACATTTGACAGCTTAGGATATATTCAAGAAAATTGTTGTCTAACCAGTGTAGGTATACAGTAAGGATACCACCTTTTAAAAGAGCAGTTAAATTACATAATTTTTGCTTACTAAATGATTTAACAGAATGAATGATTAAAAATGTATATATCATTAATATTTTGTGTATATGAAAAATCATGTTTTAGAAGGCACTGTAGTTTGGAAAATAGAACAGAAATACTTTATATTCTGTGTTCAGCAACTTGAAGGTATATCCGTACTTTCAGATAGACATATTGTCACAGAGCATTGAGAAACAGTTAGTTTAATAAGGCTGAAAGCTGTTTGCTCTGTGATCTGAATTACCAAGGTGCTACCAGTAGGTATCACAGACGGTCACAACAGGAATGCCATGTGCTACCCTTCCTTGGGTAGCTGCCTCTTTTTTTTTTTTTTTTTTGAATTTACATTGTTATCTGACATTTGCATTTAATAGCACCTGATGGTCCGGTTAGGATGCCAGTCCTTATGTCACATCGTACAGAGACACGTAAGGACTCCTGCCTCAAGGAACAGCTTGAGGTGGGTTATTAATTACCTGGTAAAAGTCCGTAAGGAATATATGAGGAACTGGATAATCAGCTAGGAAAATGCTGCACCAGAAGTCCACTAGTGCTCATATTGCCCATTTCAGAAGAGAGGACATAAATATTACATGCTCGTGTTCCACTAACAATCCATCAAGCAGTCATCAGCCTGAAGCCCTCTGCGTGGGAATGCACACGTCGTTGGGCAGCCCCCCAGCTTAGCGGTTTCCCTGCTGCTTGTGCAAGCTGTATCCTGCCCGCTCTTGCACAGGGCTACATCCCCGCATCCTCTGCCCTTCCTGAGCTGGGGGAAGCAGGCGGTGGCCGAGGGGTGAGGGATATGTTCAGCCCATGGTTTCTGGGCTCCTGAAGGCCTCCTGGATGCTGAGTCACGGAGCAGGTCGGAGAGGTGCTCACCAGCCCCCGCCTGTAGGCACATCAGCTGTTGCAGCCAGATGAAGCCTGTGGAAGACAAACGCACGGCTAGGGACGGGGAGCGATGAGCGAGGGGGAAGCGTTACAAATCCTCACTGGCAATCGCTGCATCGTGAGTGTGGTGAGTGCAAACGCATCGCCGGGCGTGCGAACTCCAGGCTGGAAACCCTTGGGGGGGGGGGGGGGAGGATAACAGTGACAGAAGTGAAGAGCTCACACAGTAGTAACAAGAAGGGTGTATCTGTTACTGGACCGCTTGCAAATGTGCTAGTCATTCTGCATTTGCTATGGAGGATTGATTATATTTTCTCTGCCACTTAATATCACCTGAAATGCAGAATTTGCAGATAAGCCAGACTTTCAGCAATGAAAAGAGATACAAAAAGAATAACTAACAGTAGGAAAAAACTTCATAAACTCCTCTCATTTGGTTAATTAGGGAATATCTAACACTGTATCATAGTAACCGAGCAAAATAATGGACACTATTTCCGTGAGAGAGAACGATACGTATATAGCTAAGGGTTGCATACTCAAATACTGAGTTCAGAGCATATATGGCTTACTGAAATACGGCTCAGCTGTTTTAGTGCTTTATTAGTTTTTCCAGATGTATCAGTGAATAAACGTGTTACTTCTGGTCTTTGACTATCACATATGGAAAGCCACTACAGCTACAGTCACAGTGAAGCAGACTCATGTTGATCTTTTAACAGCCTCGTTTTTTTCTGTCCTCATTTTTTTACCCATTCAAACAGAGGTATTTAAATTATCTATGTTTTAAAAGGAAACAGATATATTAATAAGTGGTAAAAAAAAAATGGAGATACTAATTTTCTGTAAGAAATAATGGCTAGAATTTTCCAAGGCATTTGAAACAGTTAAATAGTCAGGGTCCATTGAAATTCACTGGGGACCACAATCTTAAATCCCTTAGGCTGAGATTTTCAGAGAAGTATATATAAATATTTTAGTGACTACAGAGAAAACAGCTTGAATAAGAAGCAAGGAAAACAAAGGCAGGCCAATAACTCTGCTATTAATAAAGGTAATTAGAGGAAGGTCAGTTTTTCTTTCCTTTTTTTTTTTATTTTTTTTGTACTTCTCCCCTATTTCCTCAGATAACTAGATAACTGTGTAATTATATCATTAAAAATATTAAGAAATAATCCAGGGTATTATACAGAGAAAAGGGTTAAGAAGGATGATCTTGCAAGTATCTTATTAGTAAGGGATATGGTTAGAAAAATACAGTTTAATGGAGACAGGAGTCTCCTTCGTTAACTTGTTGGAATATTCTCTGTCTCATTCTTATTATAATGTCAAAGACTGAATAACAGAACGTGGTTTTCTCAAGTCCTGACTTTGCATATTTTAAATAATATAGACCTAATTCTGGAAAATTGTCTTGTTATAAATACATCTGCAGTCAGAGAATTGATGCTTGCTACCAGAGCTTATCGATTTTGTTCTTGCTCTGGGCTGCAGAGCAGACCCATTCAGTACAGTTAATAACTGAAGGGGTGACTATTTATGAAAATCAGAAGCTTCAAGAGCTGATGCTTAGGCAGCAAGTGAATGCTGATGAACACAAATCAGTTCTCAGCGCCAGTTGTAGTAAAGTGGCATTGCTGTACTGTTGAGATAAGCCTCTATGAGAAACAAAATGAAAGGTTTGCCCCTCTGCCTTAAAATGTTTTTCATTTGTTGTAGCAGAGAGAAAGCAGGAGAGAAGGTACTGGCAGAAAGTGTCAGGAATTAATGCATATTAGGTGATCACATAGTAAGAGTTGTTGAAAAAAAAATAGTAGCAACATAGTACATCAGCAAGTAAAGAATATCCTATCAGAAGAATGCATGTAAGGTATCAATAACACGGTAAATAGTACATTTTTATTTATTTATTTTTATTTTATTTTTTGCATGGGTGTCTGTTATATACACTCTTACTAGTCACTGGTTTATTTTTGTGTTTCCTACTGTAGTAGGGAAGAGACACTGAGAATAATCAGATTGCTTATGACTGACTGAATACATCTTCAGAGATGTAAAAATTGGTAATTACATATAATCATTTTAAGCAAGTAACCTATGAATACGTAATCAGTGCTTATTAATGGAAAAGTATGTCTATAAAGAAATGTATGTGTGTATAAATGTATATCTGTATGTGTGTACACCTGTGCATGGTACCTACTTACTCAACAAATATGTTCCCTTACCTCTAGTTTTTCAGCAGCAACTAGGAATATTTACTTTTCACTCCTGTTAGCATTTTCCTACAAATAGCACAGAAGGGATGACTGAGGTGAGTTCTGGTAAACATCACTCACTGATAGCCCTGAAAACACATTCGACTTGGTTGAGCAGCAAGAGGACTGAAACTCCTTTATCCCATTTGCCAAAGACATTAATCAGAGTACAGTAACATTTCAGTGTGTTGGAAACAAGCTCTTTAATCTCAGTATGCTGGAAACAAGCTCTTTAATCTCTGAGGAGAAACTGCAAAGAGGAATCAGTGCCTTAGGATTTTTGCAGGTAACAATGTTTTTACTAAAAAAAAAAGTGCTGGCACACTAAAGATTACTTTGTAAAAAATAATTATTCACCTGCCTTTTGAGATGGAAGTTTCATTGATTAATGTAGGTCAGTGAAGCTGTATAGAGTTTTTCAGCCTAGCTTTCTGAGCCACATCTCTTTCCTTAGCTTAAAAATTGGCTTAGTGTCTTAAAACATTGATTTAGAACAGATATTCTTTGTGCCTCTGACAGCAGCTGTGGAGAAGGGTCATGGTAACTGGTGGCACAATGTGGCTGAAAATAAAAGTCGTAGACAGCAAAATCTGTTCCTCAAGGTTCTATGTTTATAGCAGATATAATACATTAACATAATTGAAGAGAAATTTGCAGACCTTTCAATATGGACATGTTCAAGCACGGGCTTTTCGGTAGGTTGTGGGAATCCTACCTGACCACAGCTCTTCCCTCTTTGGACCAGCATCTCATTTCCTATCCCAAGTCTTTCTTCAAAGAGGAATGGAAGGATGGTCTTGTACATTAACTATAAGGCTGTTGTCATCTCACCCTTTTGCAGGATGAAATTATCTTGAGACTGTTTGCTTGTTTCCTTGTGGAGACACCAAGCAATCTCAAAAAGTCTCGCAAATGCAGATGAATACCAGTAGCTTGACATTTTTGTGTCACAAGGCTTCATACTAGTAGTTATTGACAGGAAAATGATGTTAGAAATCAAATACAAAACTTGATTGAATTAACCAGTGGAAATGAAGAACTGTTTTAAGAAGTGTACACACCTGGTTATGGTGATAATGATATCCCAGCGGTCACTTTGGGATAGCATAGGCCATATTTCCTTAGCTTTCCTTGTTTTCCATAGGAACACACTGAAATCTGTATAACTTGAATTATTCAACTGAGTTGAGGAACAAAACAATGGGCGTATGGTTAGAGACCATCATCACAAAGTGCTTTACAAACCGGAACAAGTTGTGTCCAATCTGTGCCAAATTCTAGTCTAAGCTCTGTGAGGGAGGTTCAGATGTCTTTAGGGACTGAAGTATGTAGTCTTTTGTGGTGAGGCTGGAGATGAACTCTTCCTGATTTAAGCTTCAATGTTTTGAAGACTGGGACATATTGAAAATGTATGTAGAGGGTGACGAGCAGGATTTCATAGCTGCAGGGAACGACTGCAGAGCAGTCACTAATTTGTCCAGCCTTTGTCCTCCTCCTGGGAGGACATGCTGTTCGCTCTCTGTCTTTGATGGGAACACTTCAGAGACAGGCATGGGGAGAAGTCTCACTGAGAGAGCTGGAGTTCAGCATGGGAATGACCAAGGGCTGCGAGCTGGGAACAGGCAGACCGTTTTTTTTTTTTTTTTGTGCCATATGGGAGAGAGGTATTAGCAGTGTTTCTTCTTGACTTTACTTTTCTTACTTCTTTCAGGAAATCTGTGTCTTAGAGTGACTCAAGTTGAGTCCTGTCTGCTACATTCACACATAATTTAGTGGGAATGAAACCAAAGAAGTTTCCATTGACACTGTTTCTGCAGTGACTTTCAGTGGGATGCAGGCAGAAGAGAGTATGGGATGGAGAAGGGGAACTCTTGAGAGGAAAAGTAAGAGCTTCTCCAGACTCCTCAGCATCCTGCCAGGGAGTGGTCTGTTTGGAGTGCCTGGAGGATTATTTACATTGATGTAGGGTTTCAAGCTCTCATAAGGAGCCTTTTCATCTTGCAGTATCTGGTTATAGCGAGGGCCATTTAACCACAGTCATACCATCTTCTCCTAGTAATTTATGATCCCAAATGAGTGCATCAGCTTACTGATAGTATTGATTAGGATTTGGTGCTGCTGATCAGATATTTGGTTATGCAGAATCATATTTATAAGAACAGTGATTTGACTAAGCAAACCAAGCAGTCATACCTTATATGAATATTACATCTCATCTGATATAATAACTTCAGAAGAAAGTTCAATATGGGTGGAAATGTCATCTCCTCTGCTTCCCTGCACCTGGATTCATGTGACTCTTTATAAGCTGACACTGGCAGCCTCAACCCAACCTGTTGTTTGTTTCTTGCATAGCTAAAGTTTCAGATAACGTGGCAATCGCATCATCAGTAGAAACCTTTAGCTGTGCATAGGAGCTATATTTGAACTGCTTATGAATTACACACAGCTCAAGAACTTCACGTTGGTTACTACTGCCAACACTGTAGTTGCTAATGTTTTTTCTTACCTGCAGTAACACCATATGTTGACAGTTATGCAGGTTTTCTCACAGAAGACAAGAATTGCTGATGTTAACTTGCATAAACAAATGCTTTTCATATGTTTTTTCACCCAAGAAAATCCCCCAGTAGCTTTTTAAGCTATTTTTTTTTTTCACTCCTGAACAACTACATGGCAAAAAAAAAAAAAAGAGAAAAAGACAAATGATCTGAACTTGTGAGTCATTACTGTATTCAGAGCAAATGTGCATAAGTTTTAAGCTTTCTGCCCTTTCTGCATTTGTTGGCAGTGTCACAGAATTTTGCCCACATATAAGTTCGTTCAAATTTGTGTTTCAGACTCCTGAACACTTTTTTACCACATAAGAGCTAGGAATTCCTATAATTAAAGTTGTGATAGAAATGTAGCATTGTATTAATTGTGGATACATTTCTAGTTACTTCTGTAGTCTGGTTTCATGCTCAGCTTGAAGCAATGAAAGCCATACTGGAAATGAGATATGTTGTTTTGTTAGTGTTCCAGAATAAAACAATACTTTTGCTGGCTGGGTACAAATACTTTGTCTTTTTCCAGAAATGCACAGTGCAATTGAAGTAGGATTGCTCTACTATTTACCTTTTAGAGCTTCAAACTTAGATCTGTTTGCTTTCCTGACTGTTCCCTTACGTGATTTGAAGGAGGATGTTGAAAAGTATCTGAAGAAGGAAGAAAGGACATTAGTGCTGCTAGTATTAGAGAAATGTTTATTAGTTATTTTTTATCTTCATGACTAGATATGTGCAATACCAGATCACTTTGGAACTAAGTGTTTATGCAAGCAAGGGGCGTGTGAACTCCTGTGGTGGTGTTTTGTTTTTCCCCTCCATTTTACACCACTCATACTAACTCAGTGCTTTCCAGCAGGGTATTTGTGGGTTCATTCCATTTAACCTGCTGAGACACATTATTTGCTGCACCTCGAGTACTGTGTTCAGCCTGGGGCCCCTCCCTGCAAGGAGGACATCAAGGTGCTGGAGCATGTTCAGAGAAGGGCTATGAAGCTGGTGAAGGGTCTAGAAAATAAGTCTTATGAGGAGTGGCTGAGGGAACTGGGATTGTTTAGCTTGGAGAAGAGAAAGCTCAAGGGAGACCTAATTATACTTTACAATTACACTGAAGGAGTTTCTAGTGAGGTGGGGATCGGTCTCTTCTCCCAAGCACCAAGTGATAAGAAAAGTTGCACCAGGGGAGGTTTGGGTTGGATATTAGGATAAGTTTGCTGAAAGAGTTGTGCAGCATTGGAATAGGCTGCCCAGGGAAGTGGTGGAGTCACTATCCCTGGAGGTCTTCAAGAAACATATAAACTTACAATTTAGTAGCATGGTTTAGTGATGGAGTTTGGTACTGGGTTAAAGGTTGCAGTAGGTGAGCTTAGGGGTCTTTTCCAACCTGAACAATTCTCTGATTCCATGACATCTATCCATCCCTCTGTGGGGATGGAAGTATGCTCCAACAGAGCTAAATCTCCAGGAAAAAGAGGGTGCATGAGTTCCCTGGTGAGTTTCTCATCCCTCTTTCCTTCCTTCTCCTCCTCCCTAAAGTCCCAGTCAGCCCAAGAACCATCTTTAGCCCAGAAGCCTGTGAGCTGGGCTCCTGAAATATTAGAAAGGTCTTGGAAGGGATGGAAATCTAAATGAAAACTGCCCATATGTCTTTCTTTTACTGGTAGAGGTGCTGCAGTAGTTCCTACTCTAAATATTCTGTCATCCTTGTAACACACTAGCAAGCTGGAGAGCTAACTGACTCTCTCCGCTCTTTGCCTCCATGACTTCCCCGTTCCAGGGCTCAAGTAACGTCACCTCACCTCAGCCTCCAAAGTGCCCAGCACTATCAGTGCCTGGGCTTGGGCGCTTTCATCCTCAATTTCACCAGGAAATTTCAACACGAGCTTGAGAACTTCATCCTCTTATTAGGCAGATTCAACACAGCGGTATGAGCGATAACTTCTCCTCACCTCCCACTCCTAGTCTGCAGACTAGCTCTGAAACCTACAGGTAGCTTTCACATCAGATAATTTAGTGTTAGCTAATTAATAGTTTGACACCAATGACATATAACACTGTCCTGTGTATTTTCTCATTGTGAATTTGGTGGTAAGAATCATGGGAAAATCCATAAGATAAATCTAGCATTCAGTCTATTTTTGGCCTCCCAAGGGTTTGTCACATACTGTAGGAAATTGCATTTTATTGATTAATTCACTAAATACAGGAGAACAGCTTCTCAACCTGATGGAAAAGTCAGTCAAGTGTTGATATTTACATCCCTTGAAAGGAAAATACTGTGTATCATTGTCAGTAATGGCAGGGTGGCAGCAAGCTCTTCTAAAAAGCATGGGGCTGCAACCTGATGGCAATGGCACAAGTGGTTGCAACTCGTAACACAGCTTCAGAATGGAGACAGGTTAATTTATGAGGAAATCCGTGTAAAGAAAGTTTTTCTGTGGAGGTTTAAATATCTTTTCATGAGCCTAGGAAAGAAAGAGAGTAAATCAGTTTTCTTTTTAGGGGATGCTTCCTTACTAGGTATTTCTGTCTTCCAAGAGAAGGATACTCCTAGATGCTGAACTTCCCCAGTTCTCTTAGCAGGATTTGTGTGGGACCTGCAGAGGTGGGGACAGGATCTGCCTCAAAAATTGCAGCTCATTGCTGAATGCAAGACACTGAATTCAGCCTTTTTCAGCCGTTCTTTGGGTAAGTCCTCCAGAATATCTGATTCCCATCTGGGACTAACACGCATAGCAGTGGAGTGTGCATATATGTACATTTTACAAAAAGAGATATAATTTTAGTGTTAGTGGACATTTGGTGTTTTTGAGTAGGTACATTGTCTGCGTGATTTAAATTTCTGGCTCTTGTGCACCATAGCACTTTCCTCCTGAGTTTTACCCATATAGGGCATATTGTTCTCATTTTGCTTTTAGAGTGTTTCAGTGGCCATCTGCTTACAAATGGCAAGCATCAAAAAGAAATATATGCTTGATTCATTGTGTATCATTTGCTGTATTCCACTTGTTCATATCTAGCCTGATTAGTTCTTTGGTACTGCTGAAAAGAGAAAGCCTGATGTGATATTGCAGGAAGTAAGAAACTGGAAGAATTTCCTTGTGAAATGTATTATCCAGACTCTTGAAGACTTAGCAGATAATGTAGATGTACAGTACGTTTCTTTAGCCTTGGAAAGAGGTGTTTTAGTGGAGTGAGGATAAAGATATAGTAGAGCTCTATGAAGTTATGAAGGGCATGCAGAAGGTGAATTGGAATGACTGTTCACTTTTTATCATAAAGATTTTATTTGAAGCTCCCATATTTTTTTTTTTTGAGAAGAGGTTCGGAGTAAAAGAAAGAATGCATTTTTCATGTAATGAGTGGTTAAACTGTTGCTCTTATTGCTACAGAATATATAGGTGCAAAATGTTCTCACATGGGCTCAAAAAGCGATGAGAAAAATTTACAGAAGTGCAATCCATCAAAGGCAGAAACGTGTTACCTCTGGTTCAGGAAGTCCCCAGATCCCAAATTCTAGAAGAAAAGGGTGTTCCAGGGAAACGACAGGACTGTAGCATCCTTCTCCCGGGCACTGCCAGAGGCAGGACTACCAGGCGAGATGTGTCGTGGTCTTAATCTGTATGGTTGTTCTCAGGTTTTAATGTACAGGTTGTGCCAAAGGTGAGTCCCATACTGGAGGCTCTGGGCAGAGTAGCTGTCCATATGCAGGTCATCACAGGCTGCTGGGATGCAGCCAGACCCCTCAGGGTTTTCTGGGTTGTGCCATGAGCCAGATCAGGAGGTTTCTATCCCTGGCCATGGCAATAGTTTCTTCAGAGCGGTCATATCTTCTGTTACTTATTCAGTGGAATTACAATGTAGTTATTTTTATTTTATTTTATTTTATTTTATTTTATTTTATTTTATTTTATTTTATTTTATTTTATTTTATTTTATTTTATTTTAATCTTGAGGATTTTAAAATAAATAAAACCAATACTTTTAGATGTATGTATGTATAAAATAAATGGACCTGTTTTCACACACAGCATCAGATAAAATAAACTAATATAAATTAGCACAGACACACACACACACACACTTCTGCATGGACGTATATTTACATATATTAGAGGAACTCTAATAAATCTGTGTCAACCACAGCATACTAAGAAGGTGGAAATACCCCTTCCTCCCCCTCCCCCCCCAAACATCTACTACTGTGGATCCCCATTTGGGACACATTTAAAAATAAAACAGGCTACATTAATTTTCACCTGAAGTGCAATCAATAATGAGCTAACACATTAAGGACGGAGTTGTCAGATAGTTGGGTACCATCTGGCATAAAATATAAACCTTCTACCTGTTATTTGTGTTAGAAAGATCTGCCTGGGCAACAGCAACCAGAAAATCCATTGGTGGCCTGGTAACCATCCAGACCATGAAGAATTTTCTTTAATGGGCTTTTGTAGACAAAAAACAGAATCATAATTTTCTGAAGGCTGGTAAAGAGCCTTTTTTCCAAGGGCTGGGTCCAAATAAGTATTTAGTATTATTCAGAGAACTGGTGATACTGGGCTACTTTGCTGTCCTGCTTCCTGTCAAACATCTCGTGTAGCTCATCTACTCAGAAAAACAAATGTATGCTCTCACTGTGTCTTCTTGCCCTACGTGTGTGAGGGGCCCAGGACTGGCATGCAGTGCGTGATAATTGGAGTGAAAGTGGGTACGGTGCAGAGTCGTTGCATGACATAATGGAGGGCCATAAGGAAAGCCACACTGAGCCAAACCTGGTCCAGCCTCCTGCCTTGAACAGTTGCTAACAGCAAATGCTTCCCCTGCCTCACCTTCCAAGCTTCCAGCCTTCAGCTGGTTACTGAGATCCTGGCTTGGAGCCAGCTGGTGGGTGTTTAATAGCCACTGATTAACCAGTCCACCAGGAATTTGCTTAGTCTCTTTTTGAACTGTTTTCTCTCTTCAACTGCTCATAAAAGTGTTTTCATGCCAGTCATCTCTGCACTTGTGGCATGTTCTCTTTTTCAGCCCAATGGGAGTATAGACAATCATGTCAAAACTTTGTCAAGGAGGGAAAGCAAGACGATAAAAGAATTTATAAACTGAAATATGTGCTTTCACCGAGAAACTTCATTCCCTTAACTACCACTGTGTGTATTGGAAGCTGTAATGTGTTTCCTCTTTGTTCCCTGCTGTGAAGATGAATGCTGTGCCTCAGTACTTTTCAAGGTGACTCTTTTAAGAGTTCTTCTCTTTTATTGTATCTCTGCTGTGTCTGCAGAAGCTTCACAGGTGACTGTTTTCCTTCTTCTGGTGTGCATCTTGTCATGAATTATAGAATTCCTTATACTGCCAGGTATTTAAAATAGAGTCCATGAAAAAGAGAGAGAGAAGTAAATGTATGTTGTGCATTTCTATGCCATGTACATTGCCATGTACATAAATTGTACATTGTACAATTGTACATTGCCATGTACATGTGCCATGGCATAAACTTGCCATGTTTATTTTCCTTCTTAGTCTAATAGAAGCATATACAATTAAGGCCTGTAATCATTCATTTATTAGATTCTATTATTGTGGAAGGTTTGCTGTGTAGATATGATGGGATGTAGGAGAGGGATGTTCTATTCTTGCTTCTGCCATGGTCTTTTTTGTGACCTTGGAAAAAACAATACAGATTGCTTTTTCAGGGGTGAAAGGAAAAATGAAATACAGTAGTTTGCACTCAGAGCTCCCTTTTATCCTGGGCCTGATCTTTGTGCACATCCAAACCTTTCACTTCTATTAAATGAATTTTCAGGCAAAACTTCTGATGGAGCAGTCACCTTGAGTAATTAATAGCAGTGGGGCTCGAGCTACCAGCAAACAGAATGGCACAGCTAAGGTTACAAGAAGTTATCACCTGCGAAACTAGACACATTGCTCACCCAGTTGCCTGCTGCTGGGAATCAAGTCATTTGATGTGGCTGCCATGCGGCTGTGCAGCGTGATTGCTCTTTCCTGAGCAAGGCAACGTCATGTGGAGGAAATACAATGAATGAGCTTTGCAGTGAAGGCCAAATCAAAAAGGCGAAGGATCTTATTTTAGCTGAATTCATCATGTTTAATGTGGGAATAACAATGCTGCCTACTTCCCGTGTTTATTTCTCTTGTTTATTTGGAATATAAATTCTTTGGGAACACTATTATATTTTTGTTGCACCCAGAGCAGCGGCTTTTGAGCCTTGGTTAAGACTTCCCTGTAGCATAGATGATAACGGTGTCTGTGACTTTAATGACTTTCTCCAGCAGTGGAAGACATCAGAAATCTGTCTGTGGATATTCTGTATATCTTTGTCAATATTTCTGGCTGCATTGAGCTCAGCTGGCAATGGCAGCATATGAGCCACTCACTGTGCCTAATTATTTAGAGAGATTTCTGCAGTAATGTCTGTGCTGGAGCATACTTGATGGAGTATATGAACCACAGGTTCAGGTGCAGTGGCTTACAGAAGCCAAAAGATCAAGGAATAAGTTAAAGGCATCACAGAATAAGAGGGAAGTGTTGGTTTCCTTGGGCAGCAGGCTGAGACAAGAGGTTCTAGGCTGAATTGAAAGCTTGAAAGTGAGGGTTAATTTTTGACTCTGGACATTTTTACAGATTTGATCTGATTTCCTTCCTTCCTCTTGTAAGTGAATAGTTATTATTTAGATTTGAAAAAAATGTCTATTGAATCACTTCATTTCCATCCAGTAGCCACAGGCCAGTTTTACAACTTGCAGAGCTGTTGAGACGTACTGTGTAGTCACAGCTGGCCAGCAGTATGTCCAGTGATGTGGTCCATGAGTGAGTGAATTGAAGAATATGAGCAGGGTCAGAAATCATCAGAGATTCTGAAATGTCATGGTTATTAAAGTCCTGCTCATCCTCTAAACATATATGTACCTGTGTAGGATTTTTGAGTGATCAAAACCAAAATTCACCTGCAAGTTTTGTTTGTTGGATTTATTTTCCTTGAAAATGTAACTAGAAATTCTAAATAATTGAGAGCTGAGATTAGTGGGGTGCAGGGTCCCTGTCATTTAAAAAGGTGGATGCCTTCTAGGCAAATTCTATAAGAAAGTCCGAGGCAAATTGCTTCATCTAAGATTTTCTCGTATGTTCCAGTCAGATTTTGTTGTTGCTTTTATGAGTTTATAACATGTAAAAACAGCCTAAAAATAGAGATTTGTGGATGTTTTCCTTTGAAAGTTCAGAAATATTTCAAATTGGATGATAATTTGTTAATTTTGAGATTATCAATACTTTGATAGTTTTGTGTAAATTCAGTGTAAAACTTTAAGTGTAGTGTTAAGGTTTTCTCTGCTAATTTCTACAGAAAGTATTCTTATTATATGAAGCATCCATACAATGTTCATCAGCCTACTTAAAAATAACAATGTGCTGATTTATGATGAAGCTGAGAGTAATGAACATCTTCAAGGCTTTATACCAACAGAATCACTATTGTGCTCTATTAATTTCTTTTTGATGTATGGTTAGTAAAACTTGGGTTGATTTCCTATTCAGCAATCAATTCTCTTTTTTCTCTCCCCAAAAAAGGGTGAAGGATGGAATTTATGTACTATGCTTCATTTAGACATCTTATTCTCCAGCACTTAATTTTGAAATGTTGTTTAGACTATAAATTTAGCTGTTTTTAATTAAAACAAAACAACAACAAAAAAAAAACAGTTAAGATCTTTAAATTAAAGTTAAATATTTTTTCTAAGGGCCAAGTAAAAAAAAAAAAATTAGGGCTGAATTATTACTATATTTTTCTGGGATGTGGTTAGCAACAAATATTGCTATTTTCTCAGCTCTGATTGTACTTTCTGGAAGAGGAATAGCTCTAGGTCAATTAATTAACAAGTCCCACTCATGAACCATCACAGCTACTTCGCAGTGGACTAATATGTCACCTACATACATCTTCTGACTTTATGCTCTGGTTGTCCTGCTCACTTGCTTTAATTAAGATAGATTAGTTCCTTAGAAGATGTTCCATCAGATTGGCTGTGTCCCATGTACTTTGTATTGCACCAGTATATTGAGAAAGCAACCCAAAATATTAAGCTCAAAGTAGACATGTACATGTAGAGTGGTACAATGACTCTTATTTTTATTTCTATTTTTATTTTATTTTTGTTTATTTATCCATAGGTGATCTTGATTATGCAAAGTATTATGGGAAGTTTTTCTGAGCCAGTATTTCTGTATGTCTGCACCTTATTAACGTATGCCAGAAGCATCTCTGGTGGCTGCATGTGGGCTCTGCAGCCAGGATGGCGAAGGAGCAGACTAGCCACGGAGAGGACTTGAAGCAAAAATCCATGCTGGTGCATAGCTCTGAAATTCAGAAGACAATTTTTGTACCCATTTTTTTGCTTTCTGAACTGATCCTCCCCACATTGAGATTCTTTGTGAGAACACACCCGGTGGTGAACCTTATAGACATTTCTGTGTCCTCTGTTCAGAATCTGCAAGTTTTGCTGCGGGAAGGCACAGTCAATTCTCATGGTTAATCTTTCATTATGATTATTTTAAAATTTATAGCATTACATTTCATTGTAACATGAATAATTTCCTTAAGCCTTCCAAACCTTTGATGAATGACGAGCTCATCTTAATCTCAAGTTGAACACCTCCATGCAATTGCACGCGTAGTAGGTAAGGATGGAGTTGGATGCAGTGATCTGGAAAACAGGGTGTGCCTGTGTAAGGGCTTAAAGTAATCAAAGCCCAGAAACATAAAACACTGTTGTATTCAAATTGTTGTTTTCAAATTCATTTTTTGAGTATGTATTTTCTAGTGCTTTATTAGTAATAGATTTGCTCAAGAATAGAGGACTGTAGAATAAGAAAAAGCTTTCTGCTGTCTGAAAACATTGTGTTCTTTAACTTTGTTCATAAATATCTCCATTTTAAAAAATGGTTGTTTGTTCCCACTCCTTCTTTGGAAGATTGTTCCAGAATCTGCTCCCCTGATGGCTATAAATTTTATTCTAGGTAAAGCTGATTTATTTTTCCAAAATCAACTTTTCTGAAGAGATATCTGTGAAAAGTGATTTCTAGCAACCGCCCCTGTTCTTATCAAGTGCTTGTGTGCATTTCATTGCCTGGTTGCCATTTATCAGATGCCCAAGGGTAGAAATCTTGCTGCTTTTTGATTTTTTTTAATACCTCTGTACATTAAATCAGAGACATAAAAATGTAACATGCCAGAAATTATGCCAGGTCTTTCCTTCTGTTTATTTTCTCAGACATAGTGACATTTTCTTCAGGTACTTCTGTGGTTGTGCAGTATGCACATGCAGTACGCACACAGGTTGAGTGTATTCTTATACTTGATTGTTTTTTGTGCAGTTTGGTGCAGTGTGGCAAGTTTAGTGACTGAGACTTTCTTTAAGTCCTTTCCTTGCCCTTTTAACCCTGTCCCTTTATGGGAGCCTACAGGGAAATTTATTAGGGAGAGCACATCTTTACAGATTTCGGTTAAGAAAGCTGTAAGTAACCTTTCAGTCCCACCTTTGTTTGTCCAGATCAGAAGTAACTCTGCTGAAGTCCTTAGAGTTTTGTCAGTATAAAACTAGCATCTCTTCTTGCCTTTTCAATTCATTATCACAGATCTTGGGCCTCGTTTAATCATTTACTCTAAAGCAGAAGCAGGGACAAGTCTGACTTCTGCCTGTTGCTCTCCTAGTACACGGCTGATGGGAAAGCAGGTGATGAAATGCTCCACGATAATCTCAGGCCAACAAAATGTCTTCAAGATGGTGATGTCAGCTAGAGTATTAGCCAGGCTTAATGTGAGTAAGTGTCAGTAAACCATCTTATGGGATACTTCTTGTTAAGCTGTCTCTGTTGAGGTTCATCTGACCCCAGTGACATTAGGCAGATATTAGTGGAGAGGTTTGTGTGAACCTACCGAGTGTCTCATGGCTTTGAAGGCTTATTAAGCACATTTAGTAACAAATGGGCAAAAAAAAAAAACATCTGCTGGAGTCCCCTCTGCAGTATTTTCCTTCATCACAGTTCTGGAGTTCAGCAGAGAAGGCACCAAAAAGTGACCTCCAGCCTCTGAGCTGGAAAATAATTAAAATCCCTTGAGATTTCTCTGGAGGCTCTAAGTCTAGGACAATCTTAAAGTCTTTCTTGTTTTATTCCTTCAGAAGTGAGCAAGCCAGTCCATCTTGTTTGTTTCAGAGCCTCAAACTACACGGTGCTGGCCTCTTTCTCTGTTTCAGTTTACTTGCCTCACTCAACCTCCTGAAGATTTCTGTGAATGAATGCAAGCACAGTGGTATCCTTTCCTGGTGCCCAGCTTATTCAAATGCAACAGTGGTTCAATTGTGAAACCTAAGCAAGCCATGCTTTGATTGAACTGTTTGCTTTGTGAGGCTAACCAGTTTCTTCTAAAAATCCAGATTTTGTTGTACAACCTTCTTAAGAAGAAACAGTTCCAGATGTATATATAATTAACTCAGTTCTGGTAGCATCCTTAGCTGGGCAGGGTTAAAATGTGTGGGGTAAGAAACTAGTCACGTCTGGTTGTTCTGCAGGATGCAGAATCTGCTCTTCATCCGAAGCTCTTGGGAATGAGTTTTGCATGACCCTTTAATAAGATTTCTCAGGTTATCAGGTCTGCTGGCATGGCCAAGCCATGGCAGTAATACATCATCTTGTGGCTGAAGTGGCTATAGTTGTATTTTGTAGAAGCAGATGGAAGAAGAGAACAATAAAGAAATTAAATCAATTTTCATCTTTGAGCTACTTGTTATTAGAATTTACTTAGAATAATAGATTAGGAATATAAACAGGAGATAATTCAACTTTATTCTTTCTTGGAATGGAAGAAGTATGTGAACTGGGAGGACTGGAAGAGGTTGCAAGGGAAGACAATAAACCACAGCATGCAGATGGAACTTACTCTGCATTTCAGTTTTTTAAAAAAAAGGGGAAAGAAAATTAAACTGAACTTCAATACTTTTTATTACATGTGTTTAAAGTATTTTTGTTTTGATGCTAGCTCTAGAAACGTTAAATTGCTGGGGTCAGAAAAGCCTTTTTGTGGTAACTTCTGTGCCTAATTAAACATTAATAGAAATGTTCATTTATGATAGTGATACAAACTTCTATATTAATCAGACTTCAGATAATGAATATCGAATGAATCAGAATTAGAGAATAGGTGAAGGTGCTCTTTTTTAATTTTTATAGTTATCTTCTACAGTTGCATTACTGAAATGTATACACAGACATGCACACAAAGAGTTTAGGGACTTTGCATTCATTTTGTATATAACTTTTTAATGAACAATTCTCAGATTTATCTTAATTTTTTAAGGAAGTTCCAAGAGCTATAAAATTATCTTGAGACATAGGAATACAATCTTTAGGGATTGGATTATTTTATTTGAGAGGGTTTTTGTAGCAAGTCCTAGTATAGAAGAGGGTAACAGAAATTAATCTATCATTGAAAATGCTGCTTAAAAAATCTCCATAGACCACACATTGATAAATATTGTGATAGGCCAAATCCAGCTGGCCTTACTGAAGCAGATTCACTGGTGAGGACTCATAGGGACAACAGGCACTACACATGTGCAGAGTCACAAGCAGAACATGGAAAAAAAATGGGTAGGGCAGGAGCAAAGAGAAATTTAATTCAAAACAAATGAAAACATTACAGTGCAGCTGCCAGATACTCCATACAGAAGCAGGATGAGGCAAAAGAAAAGAGCTTCAGGCATTTGGAACCTCCTCCAATCCATCTGTTTTCTATGAATATTAGCTGGTGCTCAGACATTAAGTATTTAGGGCATGTCTACACCGCACATCACCAAATGGCCTAGCAATATACAGAAGGAAGCTAACAAGAAGTTGAGCTCACGCTGAGTTGCCCTCCCTCGCTGTAGTGGTAATCAAGTCAAACGGGGCTCCAAGTTCAAGGCAGGGGATGCTGGTCAGTGGGTGTGATGTAGCCATAACGTGCAGTGTCTGTGCACACAATGCGTTTCAAGCCCTCACTGCTACTCCCTGCTGTACCCTGTGTAGGTTATCTAGGCTCAAGTCCAGAGCTGCTGCATCACAAAATTGCGGATTTATGCTACTGCCAGCACTGACAGAGCCTCAAGTGATTATATGCATGTACAGATTAGGATGTTTTCCTCCCTGATCTCAAATTATATAGTGCATCAATATATTATTCTCAGAATTGCAGGCTGGGTGGGTTATAAATTGCTCATAAGACTAATCTATGCATATTCTTGATGATAAAACTTCGAGGAATTAAAATGTTACAGAACTTAAATAACTCAAAATTGTTCCTGCTTTAAAATTATAAGTTAAAGATTCATTTTCTTAGTTACACACAAATCTAACAACATTGCCAAAACTGCATAGGAAAATATGAGACATCATTAGAAAATTGATAGGCTAGAAGAAGTGGTAAATACAAAATGGAAGCCTTACAGTGATGCATATCTGATGTAAATGAATTACTCTGTCACCTTTAGACCTCTAGAGATTGAAACAATGTTTGTGAGATTGCATTTGCAACTAATTTTGTTTTACAAAAACATGAGCTACACGTTATACCTGATGCCAGATCATTTGTGAGCTCTACTGCTAGGGCAATGCAAGCATTCCCACCTTTCCAGCCCCATGATGTTTCCTTTCATGAATTCCTCTTATGCAAATGTCTTTGCTTCTGGTCTTCATTCAAAGCTGAAATAAGTTTGTCATTCTTTGATAATCGGGAAACTAAAAAAATAATAATAATAAAAAACAACAACCATATTTTCCTTCCTACAAAATTATGGCAGAGCGCTAAATCTTCTACAGGTAGAAGAATAGATTTGAAGTTCACAAGGAGTGGGCTCTTATCAGAGCAAATGAATTCTGGTGTCCTGAAGTCATTTGATTGACTTTGAAATTACTAGAGCAAATGACATTCTTTTTTTTTTCTTCCTCCAACAGACAAAATACATATCTTAGAAAGATGTTGTCTATACATGGCTAATTTCACTATAAAAGGTGTACTGAAGGCACGTCCTTAATCAAGGGCATACTGTGCACCTTCAAATAAGCTTCATGCAGCCAAAGAATAATTGCAATTGCTTTACAGTATATGGCACTGTTTGAGACACCGTATGCAGCCATCATTATTCCTATTTTAATGCAGAAGTACTCAGAGTTCCCTGGTGGAGTTGATGCCCTATTGTTCTCTTCCTGATACTTTTTTTCCCAGAGAGCTCATGTAATCAAATTTAAAAAAATTCTTTAACAGGCCTGAGTTCCTGAGAGATGAAAAACAATGCTGCATGCCTGACATTTTGTCACGATGCTCGATGCTTAAGCCTCTGATGAATACAGAAGAGTGGATAGAGTTAAGTTGATTTTGTCATTGTAGCACACAGTGACCAGTAAGAAAGTATAACAATATTCCGTGTTGAAAGGCAGTTATCTCTGGAAGACAGTCTTTGAGTTGTCAGGGTAGAGAAATATATTTCATTCTAACTGTGGCTAAACCAAGATGCCTGATTATCCAAAATTTGCCCGACATTGACATTTTGATTGTTTTACTGTATTTTACAACTTTACTGTTTTTTTTTTTTTTTTTTTTTTTTTATAAAATGTATATTACAGTAGCTAATATTTATGCAGTACTTGAGAACATTCATCCCTCTGGGTAAGCAAGATGGCAGTGCTACTGGACAAAGGAAAATCAAAGAAGCTTCCAAGAAAGCTCATATTTTGCAATAGGAAGAAGAGAGAAGATGGTAACAGAAAACTACTGCTCATTTCTTTTTTATTCAAAGGGGCATGCATGTAAGATTTACTTGTTTGTGAGTGGTGAGAACACAAAAATAAGCAAAATTCTGAGCACAAACAGAAATCGCACTTATAATTTTAAGGATGGTCCATCTGGCCATTTTGTTTGCAGGAGTTTCAAACATTTACTGAAGAAAGAGTATAAGAAGAGGGAAAAGATAGCATAGTATACTCCTGTGATGTTCTGTCTGTCCCTAGCCATTTGTTACTTGGGAATTCCCAAATCACAGCTGCCATTTTTGCGCTTGATAGAATTTTAAAGATTTCTGTGTTGCATGTTTGCGTATTTGTTTTAGAAGTCATTCAAAAAATGTTGACATCCTTACATAATTAGTGGTAAGACCCATAGTACATGTGTTGCTCATATGGAGTGAGCTTTCAATGCAGCTCCCCAGATTTTCCCCTTTTACTGTAAAACTGCAGAGATCACACAAACTAAATTTCTTTTGATGAAGCTAAAGTGGAACTTGTGCTCCACATGCATCTTTGTTTTTAATGAAACCTCTCCTTGGGACACGTTGCTTGAGTAACCTGGTCCTCAAGAGACTCTGTGAGCAGTATATACGCAATGAAGGAATATGAAGCATTATTTAATATATGCAATATATAGGACTAAAAAGCTACAAGCTACCACTCTGAAAAAAGATACTCCATGTGGCGTCAGCCACACAGGGAGGTGATTAGCCTCCCTTTTCACTTGGATCAGAATGATCCTCAGTGTTGCTGAGTAGCCATCTTCTGTTTTCTGCTTTTTGTCTTCTGGGTTTAAACCATTCAGTATCATCGCTTTTCCCCTTGAACCACTGAGCTGCTATCTTTTACCTTCTCAACAATTACGCTGCTGTCTGTGCTTTACTTCTCTTACCTCACGTAGTTTTAGGCCACATACTGTTTGACACCTTCCAAACACTTTGAGTAAACTTGAGCTGTGGTCACACAGCCAGGCTCTGGTCGTACAACCAGGTCTTCCCTCATGGAGAGCTGAATCCCTGGGCTGAGGGAGGCACTGACAACGAGTGCTTGGTTCTGGCACCACATGAGAGCTATCTGGGAATGAAACACTCAAAGTGCCTGCTGTGTGTCTATCGGGTCTTCTGTGCCTGCTCTTCCTCACTGCTTTGGGTGTAGACCCAGATCTGGCACTGGTTCCTTTCCACCTACATCGTCGTTGAGAGGAGGGGAATGAAAAGAGCAGACCTGATCACGATGCTCAGGATGGGGACTTCAGGCATCTACGGAATGGCAGTGCAACATTTGCTGCTGCGTTCTGTGTTTCTTTCTGAGTAACACTTAGCAATTTTTTTTCCACTGTTAATGAGCACTGAGTTGACATTCTTGTTGGCTCCTTCAAAGGACTCCAGCAGAGCTGGGAGGCGGAGGCATGATTTCCTGTTAAAAAAACAACAACTAACCTTCACTGATATATCACACCACAAATTACAAGAATGTATATATCACACCTAAAAAATTACAAGAATATATATTCAGTTTTGACTTACCATTCCATAAAATATTTCATTTTTAAAAGAAAAATCACTGCTTTTTCTCAGAACATACATCAATACCTTAATTTGTTTAGGATTTTTGAAGAAAAAAAAATACTATTATATACTGTGTATTAATTCCTATTAATTAGTTTACTGTTACTAAAGATGCAGTGTCAATGTCTGCAAAATAATATAGAATACAGGACTCTAAAAATATTTACATTTTTAGTCTGTGCACAGAGAAATGCTATAAAGAAGTCTCTCACAATATATCTCAGTTGTAGCTTAACTACTACTATGATACAGAAGAATATATTTTAATGTATTTGTATTAATTTGGTATGGTAAATTTATTAGGCATAATACATATAAATGAACTATGGTGTATGAAATCAATTAGTATTCTTAATCATGAGTCTCAAGTTGTTTATTCTAAGTCTACAAGCAGTGCAGTAGGTTTTGAGGAGTATTTTTTAAAGCTGCAGTGTTTTGGGGGCAAAATTTACAAATTACTAGAGAAAACCTTAAAAAATCAGAATAGCTTTTAAATTATTAATTGAAACATCAGTAGAATTAAATGCATAAAACTTAGGTGAAAAACAATAGAAAACATTATCAATTTTTTTTTTTATTATTATTATTTTTCTTCCCTCTCTAACTTTTTGGGACAGAGGAGCAGATGTAATTACTTTATGCAAACATTTAGTGTGCCAGGGAAAATCTGAATACATGCAATTGAGAGCAACAATTCAGTTGCTTAAGTGAAGAGGAAGAGTACTTGTGCTGACACCCAGTAATTGCAGCCAGTTTTCACTTCCCAGTCTGCAGCAAGTGACCTCGCTATGGCTGCCGTGAGCAATAGCCATTCCTTTATTGGAGGAGTAGAAAACAAATAAATCTGAAAAAATGTCAAGATTACAGAAATTGGAGTAACCATTTGCTAAATGAGCAAGCAGAAGGTGGTGTCACTATAGTCTTAGCAATATGTGTCTCTCGGTGCATGCTGAGTTTGCCTGTAGCCTGTCGTCCATCTGAAAAAACCTGAAGGAGTGTGAATTATAGGGAGCGTGTTTGTGTTCATTGTATGGCACATTCTGATTGTATTACAACATATAGTAAATACTCATTCTCTTCATTTTCTCTGCATCATTCACAAGGTGAAGGACTTCCTAATGTTGTCAACCAGTTCTTTTATGAAAGAAGAAGTACGGGTTTATGTAGTACTTGTGTGGAAGATGTTCTATACCTCTAGTCCTCTTCTCCATCTGTATGATTTCTGCTTTTTTCCCCTCTTTGAGAAAGAATGGCCTTAATGACACCTGTATAAAAAACGTGGGCACAGAACAGACTTACCAAGGAGAACAATGATTTTTTTCTGTCATTAGATCTTTTCATAATAATTCGTGAATTACAAATGTCAGTCTTAGAAGCTAAATGCAAGCTGAGAACAGTTGTTTTGAGTTCAGGTTTGGTGTTTAAATCAATTAGACTAACAGGGAGAAAAAAACTCCCACCTGTGGTATAAGGTGGAAGTATTTAACAAAAAAAAAAGTGATTAGGTCATTGGTTGTTATGGTAAAGAGAGGCAAATTACTGCTTCAAGAACGTGGTGGAGTTTGCTAGCTGAGAATTTAATATAGCCCAAAAAGCTAATAACCCTACTGAGTCCAAGACATTCTGTGTATGAATTCTTTATCTGAGGCTTATCTTCAGAATATGTCTGGCAGATCTCAGATTGTCAATGCAGAGACATCAGAGGAGAAACAGTTCTTTTGTAAGGTGTGCTTTCCCATTGATGACTAGGTGTTTCTATCTTTTATCAAGAACAGGTTTGTTCTTTTGAATCATGGTAGTTTAGTGTCAGCAGTATAGGTGCATGTGGTAAGGTTTGGTACATCGCACCAAGTGTATCACATTGTGTGAAGGGCTTTTTTTTGTTTATTTGTTTGTTTTCTGGTTGGTTGGTTGCGAAGATGGCCATCAAGCTTTGCATTTGTGTCTCAGCATGAGCTGGTTCCAGAGGCAGCAGATGTTTGTGTGGGGAGAACCTGATCCAAATGAGGAGCTTAACCATGCTGAGGGACTACTTGAGCAACAGGAGCAGATGTTCTGGGGGAAAAAAATAAATGAGTTAAAATCATTTTTCCATGTGGGTTGTTACTCTTAAGTGATTTTTCTTTATAGCTGTCCTGGGAAGGTTGTATGTGGCATCTGTGGATATAAGACAGTGTGAGGCTTCTTTCTACATCAAAGCAAGTTCACACATGGCATTCAGAAAGCTCATTTAAAGCTGTCCATTAAAGGTAGCATACTTAACACCCCCTAACTGCTCACCATGGTTTAACTGCATGACATAGTTAAGTTGAACTCAAAATGATTGTTCTCAGCTTGTAGTAAGCTTTGAAGAATGCTGCAGCTGCTAAGAGCCAAAAGAGAGTTAGAGTGTCTGAAAGCTTGTTATTTTTTTCCACCTGTGTGAGGTATCACTCATTTTGAAACTGCTGCTGCCTTTGTCAAGAAGTCATTGGAGCTACAACAACGTGACCCAAGTTATAGATGTCTTTTTGACCACTGCTGAAAGCTGGATTGGTATTTTCAGAAAATTTACTCATGCTAGAACATATTTTGAGTGGTAATGACTAATCTAGTCTCTATTTTTCTGTATATACAATCATTTTTCCCAATGTTTGTCACTTTCTATTATCAGTAGTGAGTTGCATCTGCTGTTTTACCATTTTACCTTCAGTTGCTTAGTACCATGATATCCTTCTGTAATTCTTCACAGGCAGCTTAGATCTTACTGCCTTGAAAAGTGTATCTTCGGCAGTCTTCCTCATCTCAGTATGCTCTCCATTTCCATTCCACTCATGGATAGTTAAACAGCAAAATATCTGAGGGATCCACTGGTAGCCTTGTTCCATTGTGAAAACCAACCCATTATTTCTAAAGTTTATTTCTCTTCTTTTAATGCTTCTTAATCCACAAGAAGAGAAGCTGGAGGAGAGAATATTTGTCATGGAACTAAGACCTGCAATGTCTGGACAGAGGATTCATGCAGATCTCTGGTATCCATTGCTCTTTTTTTTTTTTTTTTTTTTTTTTTTTCTCCTCACAGAGCTTCAGTCAGCAAAGAAGGATGCTTCAATACAGTTAGACTTTTTCCCTTCTCTGCAGATTTGCCACTGGACTGAAGTAAATAATCTGATCAATATGAAGATTTCATTTTCATTATAGCTATATCCTTGTAGGTGAAAGTAAGCCTGTATCATGACTGAGTTCAGAAACAAGATGACAGTAGATGTTTGAATGTTGATGGTTTCCAGCCTCAGCTGTTGGAATACATCTATTGCAGAAATTTGCTATTTAGATTTGTGGTAAGTGTGTATCCCATTTTAACTAGCCAATAAGTTTATGGTATGGTAAAACATGAAGATGATAGCATACAACAGTGAAATTTTCAACTTGGTGCTGAGTAGACACAAGTAAATATAAAATATGTTATTCCAGAGTATATTCCAGGTATACCTACTTTAAAGCAAAACAAAACATGGTGTTAGGATTAGGATAACTGCAATGGTTGCTAGCTGTAAAATTACTTTTTCTTTCTTCACTTCTTCAAGTGTTACTGAGTCTTACAAAACTATTTCAACCTGTGAAGTAAATTGGACAGATGATAAAAGTGAAAAGCAAACTAAAGACGTGAGCACGAGAGTATTTGTAATTCCCAATACTGAGCATGAGAGTATTTGTAATTCCCAATACTGCCCTTTACGATCTGTGCAGCCTGATAAATGTTTATGCAGTGGCTTTTTTTCAAGCAGCAGTGACATCCGGCGGTGACATCCAGTTAGACAATCCCAAATCTGTTAATTCATAGATTATCCAAAGGTTTTTAATACTCAGCCATTTTAAGTTGGCAACTCAGGATTGTTTTACTTCCTAACCCAATTCAGCTTATCTTTGTTTTATTGTTTTCATTTTAGTAGAATTTTTTCTATTGCTGAATTGACGATGAGGTTCAATGAATGCCTCCAGCTGGCACTGTTTTTTTTGTTGCTCTGCATGATATCTAATTGACACAGTATTCTGGAATCTGCTTGAGATTACAAGCTGTATACTTTAGAAAAAGACTCTAGGATCATTAAGATTGTATGGTTGACTTCCTGCAGTGCTTATTAGGAATGAATTCATGTTTATTTGTACTGTTGACAAAAAAAAAAGCTGAAACCACGTATCCTTCCACTTAGTTTCATTTTTAACACTTTATTGTGAAGTAAAATTATCTGAGACCTGTAGCAAGTAAAATAATATGTAAAGGAAGTCTTAAATCTAAGCTGGTTAAAAAGTGTTCATCCAATCTTAAATCAGGTTTGTAACAGGTCATGCTCAGTGTTGTCCCTTGATAGTGTCAGCACTGGCACAAGACAAATGCGGTAAGAATGTTAATTGTCACAAATACTAGAAGATATATTCATGGCAATAATACGCGTCTGCCATTTAGCTGCCCTCTAGACGTGTTATAGCAATTAGAAAGACTGACTCATTTTTAAATTGCATACATTTAAAAAAATAATTTTAGCAGCTCTGAGGTTGGTCTTTCCTGTTGGTGAAGTAAATGAGAGCAGAATTATTTTAGTTAAATGCTAGATTATTCTCCCAGAAGCTTAGTGTTAGGTCTGTACACTTGAAGCAGTAGAACTAAGAATATTGTTTTCTGTAGAATTTTTCATTAGATAATCAAACAAAAAAAACAACAGCAAAAACTGGAAGTGGCAGCTACAACAGAAATTAAAGGATTTTATTTGTGTTTTCCCCTGAGATATAATTTTTCTGAGATATTCATGAAGCAGCAGTCCTGCAAAGCGAGATGCCGTTATCTTTATTCCCATTTTTCAACATCATTGTTTTGCTGAATGTCGTCTTCTTTTCTGAGGCTATGCAGCGCCCATAGCTGGGACTGTAAAAAGGCACTAAGTGTTGTAAATGAGATACAGTTTGAGAGCTATGCTTTTTGTAAGTACTTTGTCTTACTCTTAGCTGGCTTACTCCTATAAAGCAATAGAAGATACAGATATCACTGTTAATGCAGCAAGATGTTAAGAGCCAGGGCCCAGGCTCATCACACCTGACTAGACATCTAAGTGAGGTGCATGAGCTAGATGTAAATTCTGCTTTGCTCCTCTAAGACGGGGCAAGTGAAAAGAAGTCAGGTACCTACTAAGAGGTTTAGGTCTTAGGTAGACTGACCTGTTTTCTAGATAGGCAGATTTCTGTCCTCCAGCTATAGAAGGTGTCTTGAATGTTTGTGCTCCTAGGTTTGTCATATCAGGGCTTCAGGATGTGCTTCAGGGTATTGATCTCTGTTTCTAGATTATGCAACCATAAAAATAGATGTATTCAAAAAATCAGCCATTAAAGTGTGATTTCCCAGTCATTAACTTGATTAGTTTGTAAAACAAACAAATAAAATAACCTACATTTAGCACCATTAACTGTTTTGATTACATTTTCAAACCACTTGACTGATTGTTTTGAATAGGTATTTTAATATAGTGCAGCGTTTTTTTTCACTAAGTTCACAGAGCCGGCAAATTGCTACTATATCATTCTAGGACATTACAACTTCTGTAGCAAGTCTTATGGTTCGTACTTATTGTTTATAGCACAATTACAGTGATAGCCAGTGTCCTATGCATTTTCGAATGAAGCAGAGCAAGCATTTCCTGACTAAGCAAACTTCATGTGTAAAAACCACAAACTAAGGCCTTATAACAATTTAGGTACATTTCTAAATTATCCAGCTGTTAGTGTTGTTTTCTTGGCTGATTCTGTTAGATTCAGTTGTCTTCATGGTAACAGATAAATTTAGTGGAGGAATGTAAAAAATGTGAAAAGAAAGCAAAAAGGAAAGTAAAAAGAAAATATGCATACAGAAATTTTAGTTCTAAGGAAAAATAAAAGCACCAGATTCACCAGCAAAGATAGTCTCTATGGTTGTGATTCCTTTAATTTCTTAGATCAGCTAAATGTATTCCTTAAAAGTACAATTTACTATAGCATTTACTCTGTATTTTCATTCATTCATCAGAAGCTCATGTTATAGCCAGACACATATTAAAATGAAAGCAATCAGATCATTTACAGTGACAAAGGACTACTTAAAAGGTGTTGAACATCTGTAGCTACTACTGACACCATAGGAATGAAATGCCAGATTATGAGCATCATTGGAAGTTGTGGTTTGGTAGGAATAGTTGCTGTTCAGCCCCTTTCCGGATTAAGCCAACTTCAGGAAAAATTGCCATTCTATATTGATTTATTAAGTAGTGTTCAGTGCATACAGTTTGTATGGTGTATGCTACGCTTTATTCCTCACTGACCCTTATGGAAATTTCCATTTTATGATAGTTAATTATTGAAATACCTTATGCTATTCTTCAGACTCATCTCTCTCAAACATTCTCAAATTCTTCTTCATAAAAGAGATAATTGCCTAACAGCTACACTCTACTGAAATTACTCTTGTAAATAATTTTGGTGGAAACAGTACATGAATGAGTTACTGGATGCTGCTGAGCAATGACACTAATACTGAAAATAAAAGTAGGAATGGAATGGACTCTGTGCTCCACTTCTGGAGCTGCTCATCCTCCAGCTTAAACGAACAAAGCCCTATTCAGATCGGTTTAGCTATGACTCAGTGTTCAAATTCAGTCTAAACGATTATAAATAAAGATCACTGTAAGGTGCCAATTTCATCTGGCTGTGCCAGTGATAATAAAATAAAATAGAAGTCCGAATGTGAACAATTCTGAATAATTGAGGGGAATAAAGCTGAGGCAGGGAAAGATTAGAGATTCTTTTATCTATGTGGTGAACTTTGATACCATTTGCAGCAGTACATTAATCTGTACCGTAGAAATGGAGGAGTCCCATCCCAGAAAACACCATCACAATTACCTGATGGTGTTGACCACAGCAGATAGCACACTTTGGCCATGTTTTTCTCTTCTTCAGGAGATGTTAAGAGAGAATTAGGGCAGAATTGCCACCAGTGTTTCCTCTACTATGTCTAACCCACTGAGGACTTTGGCTTCTAGTGCGACCTAGCAATAATGTGCTTGTAATTGACATTGCTTTGGGGGCTGTAGGTCCACCAAACCACAGGAGGTTGACACGGGCAGACTTTTGTCATCACTGAGCAATTCAACAGAGTAAACTGGAGAAGTGTGAATTTTACTGGAGTGTCTGATAGACTTATCCTTAAGATCCTGTAAATAGATCATCATGGCCTCAAGTTGTGCCAGGGGAGGTTTAGGTTGGAAATTAGAAGAAATTTCTTCTCAGAAAGAGTTGTCAGGCATTGGAACAGGTTAACCAGGGAGGTGGTGGAGTTACCATCCCTCGGAGTGTTTAAGGAAAGGTTGGACGTGGTGCTTAGGGACGTGGTTTAGTGGGTGACATTGGTGGTTGGGGGACGGTTGGACCACATGATCTTGGAGGTCTTTTCCAACCTTAATGATTCTATGACTACCATATCTGATGAACCATAGAGAACCATAGAGAAGAAGTGGGTTGTAAAGACATCACAACTATCTCCCCTATGGAAAAAGAGAGGTTATACTGCAATAAGTGTATAAGGTATGTCTTGACCCATCTTGGATGCCCAGCCCCCTGGGCTTTCTTCCTTTAGAAAATGCCCTTTCGTGACAAAGCCCTATGTTGGCTTGTGACTGCCACAATCAATTCCTGGCAGAACAGTGAGAATTGGTCCTCTGGAAATGAAGTATTTGAAGCAGGCACTGGCCTGTCAGGGCTTGGCAGCTACAATAGGGTAAGTCAGGTTACTTCATTCTGGAGCTTGTGCTGGTGGTGGGTTAAGGAAATATTTCATCTTTCTTATTGCTGGAGACCAGAACAAAACAGGCTGTAGGATCTAACTTCCATTAGTAATATATTTTTTCTATTTGTTTGGGGTTTGTTTTGGCATTTGCAAGGCAGGTGATCATCCTGAACAGAATTTTAATTCATCTCTACAAAAATTACAACTTGCTTTGTTGAGGCAATGTGTGGGTTCATATGAATCTGTCACACTTTCATTGCACTGAAGAAAGATATATGTCCTAAGGCAGTTTATCTTTGGGGAATTTTGTGACCTTGTACAGTGCATGAAATGGATAGAGTTCTGATTTAATCTCATGAAGGTATTGTATTTTCAGTTGTAGAGATGAACCTTTTTATTGTGCTTTTGCAAGATAAGCAGTTACTCTTCTGAGACATTTGAAAAGATATGTGCATGGGAAATCCTTCACTACAGAGTGGATGGAAAAGTTAGAGGCTCAAGAGAGAACTAAAAGGCCTTGTACTAATTATCTATACAGCAATAGGTTTCTTCTTTCTATTATTATGTTATAACATTATATTTTATTTATATATTATGTTTTATTTATTTTTATTTATATATTATATCATATTATAATGTTACTATATTATTCTTTATTATTATTTCTTCTATTCTATTAAATAAAGGTTCATGTTAATATGGCCACTTTCCTAGTAAAACAGTTGGCCAGGTCTTCATGCTTAACCAGTCTGATATGGTGTTAAATAAGGACGTAATGTTGATGCAGATAAGTAGGATGATAATACAAAGAACCACAAGAAGCAGAACCATGTGTGCTGAATTCTTAGTTATCCCTGAAAAGATAGGGACTGTAGCAGAATTTTTAAAATGACATGACATTTTGGAGCAAAACACACCAAAGAACTTTATGAAGATTTTCAGTCTGCCTAGGCCACACTGAAAACTTAAGCTTCAGAAGCAAGAAGCAGCAGGACCATTAAATGAATCAGTGTTGCTGTGGATGCACTGAATGAATGCCAATGTGGTTGCATATTTATTTCTTGAACTAAGCACTACAGATATTTATAATAATGACAATTATGTACGTGGCAGCATATCATATAAAAGGTGATGTTTAAAGGTTGGACTAGATGATGTTAGAGGTCTTTTCCAACTTGAATGATTCTATGATTCTAAAAGAGGATAGTCTTCTCTCCATCATTGTTTTCCCTTAAGGTTTTTAGACTTGTAAGAAAAGAATAATTCTGCCTGTTAGTATGAGTAAAGATAGAATATTTCTAAGACTATTTGACATTATATTGTCAAATATAATGACGAAATTTTACAGGCAAGTTGGATATTGAATAGACAAAACAAATATTTTTCTTGGGAATGTTTTATTATCTATATATACTTTTGCAGGTGGTTCAGCAGTAGGGGTATTACAGAATGTCTTGCAGACTAGCAGTAGACAATGTCAAGTGACAGATATCCCTAAAATTTTCTTTTAAGCAACAACCTTTGTGATGAAAGCCATTTTCACACATAATGGTTGGTAGGCTTTCCCAATGCAAAAAGCTACGAAATATAGTGTCTGTGTCTGCTTTATTTCACTGTAACTTACTGAAACTGGGACAAACAATCTTGGCATTAGGGCATTTGGAACTGAGCAGTCCCCAGCTGCTTTCACGACATAGGAAACTTGCCACCAGACTACAAAAGCATGCATAATGCCTCAGCGATTGTCCTGGAGTTTGTCTCTGGCTTTGCAAATGGAACTTGAAGTTCGTCTGGCAATAAACTTCTTGCTGGACACAGAGCACAGCAAGGTTTTAAACTCTTCATTTCATTTTATTTCCTGAAGACATGCACAGAATGGTAGTGTCTCTTCAAAGTGAGAATTAGAGTTTTCTTCAGAAAATGCCATCTTAAATGTACTAAACTTTTGGATGCAATTAATTCAGAATGGCTCTCAATTACCTCATTGTATGTGATGCAAATTGTTATGGTCTCCAAAAATTACCTATTCTAAGTCTTCTTTCCCTTGTGTACACGGTCAGCTCTTTGTTTCCTTTTAGAGGGAGGTCGTGCAATCTGTTGGCCCACAAGAGTGGGGTGCTCCACAGGACATGCCAGGGAAGGTGTATTGAGTGTCCTCCCAGCCACCACCACCCTTTGTTCAGACCACTTCCCCAGCATGGGCACGCATGCACACAGACTCACGATGGTCCTTGTTTACACACACAGCCTGCCACACAACAACCCACTCACATTTCGTACACGCACAAACATACAAATCCTTTTGTTTCTTAGCTGCCAATCCATTCTTATGTTTGTGAGTACGTGCACATAGACATCTACCTCTGTAAATGGAGGAGAAATAAGTGGAGTCCTCAGGGGAGACTTCTCACAACCCTTTCTCTTACCTTGGTTGTTTTCCTAGCAGTGTTATCCACAGCCACACACCCGCCTGCAGTCAGAACTGGTGTTAAGCACAGAGCCAAACTCCTAAGTCAACGGTAAGAAGTTGCAGAGGTTTATGGAGAAAAATGGTTGTAGACTGGCGTACAGTCTAGACATACTTCTAGTCTCCTTCAAAAATAATATTAGTACATTTTTTGAAAGTTGGAGATACATTGATAAAACAAAATCTTGCATCTTAATATTCAAGCTGAAATCAGGTGAATTTTAGAGGTCATCTTCTATATAGACCCCATTTTTGAAGCTAAAAAATGTTTGGCTTCTTGCCAAGTAACCTGCAGCCATATGATGAGAACATAATTAGTGCTTTTAAGACCAACTTCAGGTATGATTTTATATTACTCATTTTAAGCTAGATACTTTGGTATTGTTATACTCAACTTAGTACTTATTAGACTTTCAAGCAGGATAATTATTTGTTCTTCTTCAAAATATATGTAAAGTACCATTAAAATAACGTCTAAAATCTTCAGTGTTCCTCTTCTGTGGTACAGATTCTAATTGAATGTATAAATGGTGTAAAAAAAAAAAGTTTTCTTTGAATGATAACTATACTCTTTGCAGACATGGTTTCTCTACTGAAACCCATGAAGACAATGTTCTTCTACATCTACATCATTAATGTGGATTTAGCTAAAAGTTCATCTATTAATGCAGAGCAAAATAAAGTTTAAATATTTAATTAATATACATGATTTTTTTGTGTGTGTGATATATTCAAAACAATTTTTTATACTTCTGTATATATTTCCTGGAAATGTAATTCTTCTCTTAAATGTCTCCTCAGGCTAAGCAGAAAAAATCTGCAATTGTAGCTTTGGAAAGAATCTTACGCCAGTTAGTTCTAACTATGAGATTTTTCTGAAAGCACTGCCTGCCGCATGTCTTTGTAGTGCACAGGTATGAACCTGGCATGGGGCTGGGCCCAGTACAGTAGACAGAGCAATATTTCATCATCAAATTCGTTATCCTGTGAAGTAAGGTGAACAAGAAGTTTTGTGAGCAGCAGAACTTATGAAACGTGGTTTCCTGGGGCTTTGTGTGCTGTGTTGCTGTGTGATCTGATCTATGCTGGAGCACCAGCCCCAAATAAACTTTCACATAGCTGAGACGTCCATGAGTGAGCTCTTCCTCGTGCAGGCTCTTTGTTACCATGGTTGTACGCTGTTTCTGCCTTTCCCTTAGGTGCTATAAGGCCTGTCTTTGCCTAGGTAGACATTGTCAAGACACTTATAGGAAATTAACTCGTTTACGTCCTACAGATTTCTGTCAAATCTGTTTGAAGTGGGTCAAGGAGGTAAAAATTTTTTAGGAAAATGAAACTGTTGGATGGACAGAGAGAGGCTCACATAAATGCAGCATGATTTCTAAAATCTAATAGCCTTAGGAAACCAATCTAAAAAGAAGACAGTATTTTTACAAAGATTAATCAAATTTTTTGACAGATTTTCTAGCCAGAGGCTGGTATAAGAGGTCAGCACTTGCTGTAGTCTGAGAACACATGTGAGAACATGGGGCAAAAAGGGTAAAAAGCTTGGCAAAGAGTCCAAACGTTTCCCTCATGCATGGGATGAGAGAACAGGGATTTATGGTAGCAGTACCTGGCATGGTGAGCAGTGCAGGAAGTACCAAGACCTTATGGAAAGCATAAGGGAAGCATTTTCATGGTACCTGGGAAGCAGAATTCTGTGAACAATCTTTTTTTTTTTTTTTTTTTTTCTCTCCTCTCTCTTTCCTTTTTTTGTTTGTTTGTTTTTTTGGTTTGTTTGGTTTGTTCTTTTGGCAAGAGGTCTCCTAAGCACTTGGAATTGGGGGCTTGCTTGCTTGCTTTAATAAGCTCTATTTTTCATGATCTTATTTGCTACCAACTCTTTTTTTTTTTTTTTTTAACCTGTAATAATTTTCTGCATGAATAGTTCCAGAGAGCGGACGGAACATTCTTGAAGTGCTTCTGTATTTCAGATAATGTCATTTCTCCCAGTTTGTGACAATAAATAAATGCCAGTTCCATGTTTCCTGTGCTAAAGAATACTGATGTAAACCTCTCTTTTCACCTGAAATTAAGTTTTTAAATTTAAGCCTTTTAAAAACATTTTGAGACAGGGAGTGGTTTATTTTTTTTTATTTCTAGTGGTGTATTTTGTAAAAAGCCAGTAAATTTCTGTGTGGTGCAAAGCAGTCTACCAGACATTTTGGGAGCTGTGAACATTTAAAGTTGCCTGAAGATTTGCTTGTGGGTGATCTGTGTAATATAAGCTGCTCTTTCCTGATATTTGTATTATGAATCCCCAAATCTGCTATTATTCACTGTCAACTGCAAAGGTAGGAAACTCATTGTGATGCAGGTTTAAGAATGGGATCCAAAGAAGACGATGAACATGCTGTCGGAGTTGTCCATTATCTGCCTCTTGCATATGCTAGTCTCAAGTGGCGTCAGGCATTCTGATTCCCAAAGGGCTCAGATTTTGTATGCATTACAACAAGAAGATAAGCAGTTGACAGAAAATTGGTGATTTTCAATTATATTTCTCCCCACTGCATTTTTACATATAGACCAATTCCTATCAAATGCCTTATGCTATAAATTCCAGAACCAACAACACCATATGTACTGCTGTGTTTTCTGCAAACTCTGAAGGAAAAAACATGTAAGTATTGCATTAGGGCTGCCACTCATTGTACAGTCAGTACGTTTGTTTGCTGTAAGCTGTTACACATGGTAGAGTTGCATCTGTGGGAGAGACCTTTGTCATCTGCCTGTCGTTATTCACACAGTTGAGGTACTAGGGGGGCAGTTTATGAACAAGCTCCAGAGCGGGAGATGCCACGTGCTGTGGTTCACCTTCAGAACTGTGCTGTTGTAAGCTTCGCTCTAAAACTGTATCCTTTTAGTGAAACCATGTTTATGGAATAGCAAGAACCAACTTTCTCATTTGGCACAAGACAGTGTAAAGCAAGGCTTGGGAAACCTTTACAGGAAATGAGCTGCATCTAATCCGGTTTGATATAGTAGGCAGCATATTATTAAGCTAAATCACCGTGTTTATCCCTTTTTTCTTGTCCCTGAGGCCAGCACTCTTCCCTCTTCCAGGCAAGTTGTGGAAGATTTTATAATTGGAGGGAAAACTAAGCTTTCCCTTTGCCCACTCCCCTTTTCAACTCTTGCTGCCTCCCAGGTTCATGCCAATAGCTCCTGCTGACTAAGATGAGCATGCCGTTAAAACCCAGCTCACTTAAATAATGAACTGGAATAACTTGCCAGGGGCAAAGTGTGTTTTGTTAAGATACCAGCAAAAATCCATAAACCAAGTCCACAGAGCTCTAGTCTTTGCATTTACTCCCATCAAATGCAAAAATAAAGAAAGGAAAATGGAACAACTATTAGAAGGCTATCCTAATCTTATTTTGAGGATTCTCTTATTTTCAACATCAAATTCACTTTTTTTTTTTTTTTTTGTCCAATGTTGTTTCTTTTTGGTCATGTTCTGTCATGTTTCTTCTTTCTTCTCAAGTGTTGCGGATCAGCTGAAATGCTAATCAGCTCTCTGTCAGGCCAGCTCAAGGATTTGCAATTTATTTTTGCCTGCCACCTGTTGAAAAAAGACTGGATATTCTTCTTCTGCCAGCAGAGGAATCCATTAGTATCACAAAAGCAGCAGCTGCATCACTGCAGGGATGCACAATAGTTACATACATCAGTTACTCTTTATCTGCTTCAAGACATTAGGACAGATTGTTCCCTTTAATTCTCTACCTGGAAGAAAAGAGCCGGAGTCCATACAGTGTTTAAAATAAGCTCTCTGTTTTAACTCCTGAAATAACATTTCCAATACCACAGCACCCCCTTGAAAAATGATTAAAAACACAAACAAACAAACAAAAAAACACGAACAAACTAAAACAACCAACAAATACTAAAATTGTACCAGCTAGCACTGGATTAAGACTATGTTCTGCGTTACTTCCATTTTAAAGTTATAAAATCTTATGCAGAAGGTATAGTAACGCAGTGGTAAATCAGGCAGCTTCTCTAGACACTTTTGGAATATGAGATTCACTTAGGCTGACTTGGCTGAGAATTCAGGTTATGGTCTGAAGCCATAATGGTCTTATTGATGCAGAAAAAGAAGAAACGGCCAACATACTGGTCCTTTCTTTTCTTACCCTCTGCTTACTATATTGCAGTTAGAAACACTGCAAATATAAATGATTACATTGCATTTCAGTCCTCATTAAAAGGAGGGAAAAATAGTAAAAATAAAAGCTGTAAGGTTTATAAGTTGACTACAGCCAAGAAAAATCTGAAGAATGCTGTGGTCATTTTTTCAGCTTTTTTTTTTTTTTTTTTCTTCATTATGGTCTTTCTATGCAGCATCACTCTGACCTTTGGCAGGATATCCCCTGTTGAGACAGTGTTTTTGCAATCTGTTAGCCTTCTTTAGTCTTTGCCAAGTGCTGGTAGTGATGGGTTTTCAAACACTCCTTCCAGTGATGGAATTTCATATACCCTTTTCCCTTGCTTTTACTCCTTTGAGAAGAAGCATTTTCTGTCCTGGTTACCTGGTAACATCAGCAGTTCATGCAATGTGGTATGTTGAACTAATTGCCAATTAAATAATAGGGAAGGCCAAGATCTAACAGAAAATCATTGTGCACAGTTCATTAACTGCATTTCACAGAACTCAAATCATTCCACAAGATTTTTAAAAACATTTAAGGGATGAATGTTTTCTTCCGTAATACTGAATAGCTACAATGCAGAGCAGAATGGAGAGAGATTCAAAGTAGCAGTTTCTGGGTTTTTCATCCCTTCCCCACCTGAGGGCAGATGTCTGTACAGGTCAGTCATTTCTGTGGGTTAGTTTATCTTCTCCTTGCAATGAATGACTTTAGAAAAGACATGGGGAGTGTAGGAGATTATCAGTATCCTAGCACTATGTGTAAAAAATGGCCTGCCTGGTGTTCAATGATAATAAACTAGGGAATACTAAATAAGAGTGAGGAAAACTCTGCAGATGTCTTTCAGGAAGATTTTGAAATATCTGAGTGGCTTCAAACAAAAAGCATGAGAATAATGAAAGTATAAGAAAACATGCTTTATGGTAAAGGTTCTATACCATACAGGATTTAACTTACAAGGATTCAGCTAATACTTGCAAGCAATGATGAAGTACTGTAAGACAAATCTTTTGTTTATCAAGTAAAGGCATAACAATGCTGGTTCTGGATGCTACTGATTCTTGGTGCTAGATAAACTTGGACAAGAAATGGAGTGATTGTGCATACATACATCTGAATGTACTAAAATGTAGACAAAAATGGCCAAAAATGTAAAAAGAGACATGAGAAGTGATTTGTGTTTGTGGAATCAGTGGAAGCATAGAAGTTTGGAGGGTGAGCAACATTTCATCTAGAGCAATGGGGTTTAAAGCATTTTAAGTGCTAATTGCATTGGTGGTAGTGGGTAAAATACTTAGAAAAAAGGAAAGGAGGGAACACCCAAAATAAAATTTCAAACGTTCATTGTAGTCCATCTGATAATTTCTGACTTCATAACTTGTAGTGAGAACTGTTAACCAAATGCAACTGTGTGGACCATCAAAAATGAATACCTGTAGTTAATGCCAAATTAATTAGTTAATGCCAAATTATACTGTCAGTTATATGCATAATTTCTTTTGACCGTAGTGGGAGTTTCAAACACACAGCTTGGAACAAAATTTGTCCCTTTAACCCTGCAATTTCAACTCTGTCTCTTCAGCTGAAGTATGTATTTCTCTGTGTGACTCTCTGCTGCTCAGCTAATGTTTACAAAACACGACTATATATTCTAGTCTACCTACTGGCTACACAAAAATCTCCCTATAACATTATCTTTTTCTTTAAATTTTCACCTTTCTCAATTTTCTCACCTTTTTTTCAGTTTTTCTCCTTGAACCTTACACATTTTGTAGCAGAATCCATATCATCACCCAGCATACTGGAACACAGTTACGTGCATTCTACATGCACATAGGAAAAGATTGGAGTTTTGGGTGGTCTACATTTGTCATTCTGCTGAATAAGCTATGGAATTTTGATAATAAATGAAATTTAGGGAAAAATGTATTTTGATAATAAATTAGTGTCTGTGGGAATACAGAACACATTTATCTAAATGCTTGAATTATTTTTTTTACAGAACTATAAGACAATCTTGAAAATCTTTACTTCTTATGTTTGAATTATCAAAATGAAAATTTCTCAAAATAAGCTGTTTGACATATGATCTATTGCATAAACTTAAAATTTACCATAAAGTTTGTTTGTTAAGAGAGAAGCAGTGACATCTAGCCATAAGACCTTGAGACCTATTTTTAATATTGTTCCTGACTGAATGCTGAATAGCTGCCAGTTATAAAGATCTTTTTTTCATGCAGTTCGTTTATTACTGTGTGAATTGAACTTTTTTTAAAGATAGTTCATAACATATTATCATCTCAAGACCTTTTTTTGCTGATACAGCTATATCAAAAAGGTTTTTTTACAGTCAGTTCTTTCTGTATTTTTATCTCTTGGTCACAGCCTTGTTTGCAGTTTCCACAATCGTTTTTAGTATTCAAACACAAAGCAGGTTGGAGGGTTTTTTGCTTCTTATGAGCAATTAAAAATGCTCTTACTAAAAATGATTTACTTTGAACCTCACTGGAGGCTAGCAATTTAATCTGTGGTCTAGTGATGGCATTTCCTGAATGTACTGAAAGATGATGCTATAAAATGGAGTAGTTAAAGATCTCAAAACCTGACTTTTACAGGCTAAAGAGACAAATACTTAAGTCAACAGTCCTTTGAAAAAGTCTGGAGATCCTGGCTTCTGGAACAAGGCTTGCCAGTCTGAAAACATAGCATCCCGCTCTAGGGAAGCACTGTGCCAGAACATCGTCTCCTGGCTCCTTACTGTAGCTCCAGTTCTTAAAACATTGTGAGGGCTCAGAGGTAGGCCAGTAAATTCCACCCAGCTGCCTCAGTGCTTAGCCCAGTACTTTATGCTTTGCTAAAATGGACCTTGCAAGAGAGAATTTAGTATCTATTTGAAGACCTCAAGAACTGGGGATGTCACTGTATTCTTTGCTAAAATTTTTCCATGCATCCAGTTTAGGTCACTCAACATTCACCTTTCTGTTTTTATTATGCTTTTCTATAATAGAATAAAGGACTTTTTTTGTAACCAGTATTTTCAGTCCATACTTATGTGCTGTAGTCAGGATATTCCTGAGTCGTCATTTTGGTATGCCAACCAGGCTGAACAAGGAAAATGCTTGCCATAAGGCATTTTCTCCACTACGCTTGTATATATATGTATATTTTATATCTCTCCACACTCTTTTTTTCAGTCTCTTTTAATAAATATCCAGCATTAAAATTATTTACAGTGGTCTGAGTCACGCTAGTTCTATCTAAGGAACAAAATCACATAATAACTGCACTTCTTAGTCACTTAATACCTAAGAGATACACAGTCCTTTTAGTCACAACATTGTCCTGGAAATCCAACTTAAATTGCTTTTCCGCTGTGTCCCCTAGATGCTTTTCAGAGTTGCTGTTGTCCACAGTGCACCCAGTCGGTTTTATGGCCTTAATAATTTATTCCTTACTGCACTGAATGCTATAGTTTTTTAAGCATTGTAGAACACTGTGAGCACTTTGTTCTTATTGTTAATTTTCTTAAACCAGATGTTGTTGTTTTTTTTTTTGTTTTGTTTTTTAATCTGCTAATATAACAGGAGTGATTTTGCATTTATTTCCACATAACAAATATTATCAAGCTGGACTGGTCAAAACCTCCTGTGAAATGCAATTTCCTCTTCTGTTTCCTTCCCTATGTTTTATTAGGTGGGAAATACTCAAGACACCTAAGCTTTGATTTGGGACCTGGCAGAATGAACATCAATAAAGTTCTGAAAGAAAAGATGTCAGAAGGGAAGTTTCTGATGTTAAAGTGACCCTAAAATATGGTCTCAAAAAGATACTCTTTAAAGTGTCTCCTTGAATTGAAGGAAACTTTTAAAATGCCTGCTGTAGGATGCTAACAAGAGCTGTCAGACTTCTTCTACTTGTGTGTTCTTTTCAGATCTATCATATGTCTGCTGGGATTTAGGAAGAGGGAACGGTTATATACCACACAGAAAATGAAAAATGAATCGAAATCTGCAAAAACCGTAACAAGTTTATGGTTTAAGCACTAAATAACCCTTTAGAACCATCTTCAAGATAAAAATTCTGTTGATTTGAGTTGAATTCATTAAATTGATTCTGATAAATCACTTCCACATAACCCTTCTTGGAATTTAAAAGATTTTTTTACTTGATAATGTGATGCCAATGTGAAGACTTAGCGGATTTGGTATATTAAGTCTAATTATGATACTAACTTGTGTATGTAGCTTTGGTTTGCAAATATAGTGCTTTGCTTTTAGCTAATTTAGTATTAACTGTGGATTGCTATGTTTTTACCTTTTGCTTTAGTTAAGTAGTTTAAATCAAATTTATGAGACATGCGATGAGTCACATTTTATTTCAGAACATAAGGGAGACTCAGAATTGTTGATATTGGTCACTTAGACTATCATTTGACTATTTCTTTTTACACATAATTGAAATGCATTTGGTTTTTATCGTAGACATACTCTTTACAGGAAAAATACAAATCGCTAAGTGCGGCCATTTTTAGTAAAAACACTAATGATCTGTAAGAACAAATAATATTTAGATGTGCACTGAAGCATAAAATAATGGTAGTAAAAAATATAAACACTTAGGAAAAACGTCTGACCCATTATATGTTATAGCCATATATTATTTTGTCAGTAGTAAACTTGTACATTTGTTACTGGGTTCTTCAAACTATATACCACAAAACACACATCAAGACAGAGGAAGATCAATGGTAAACAAGGATAGAAAATCTGCTTACTTTGACTTTTCTATTCAGTCTTCTGAATAGAAATTTCTCTTCTGATAAGATGTGAAGGCAAGTACAAGGTATATTTTCATATAATTTACTTGAAGTGTAACCCTATATAATCTCTTTGTCTGTAATCTTGAGTGACAAATATGGTAGCATAGATGAAGAGAGTTTTTCTTTTTGTCTATACCAATAAATCAATTCTTGGCCATGCTACAGTAGTTACAGGCAAAGTGGTTTTTACCCATGTCAAATGGGAGAAATTTAGAGTTTATTCAATTATAATGTGCAACAAAGAGGTAAATTCAGGTACATTATTTATTACTACATTGCTGATGCTTGGGCTGTCATTTGCTCTTTTCCATCCACAATAAATGGCCATAGAGTTCAGTTTATAAACTACTGAGTACTCTGCTAGCACCAAGCATATATGCACTTAAGTATAGCAAAAAGCAGGAAGGACGCTTCATTGTCAAGGTGAGTATTAAAGTGGTCTTTGCTATGTGCTTTATTAGGGGAGCTGATGAATCCTGGAATTGATGTTTCTGCATTTCTTCTGAATTTAATCTTACCATGAAAATTTATCCCCACAGAATACCTAACCATATCAGACATTTAGCTTTCACTATTTTTCATGTCCTTAAATCCAATGTTAATTCTGTTTCTACTCTAAGAAAGTAGAAAACTGGAGTTAATTTTTGAAAGGAACAACTTTGAAATGTACAAGTCAAAATGATCACCCAGAAATTATTCCTGATTTCCTGGTTCTGGAGTCTTAAGCCATCATATTATTTCCTTTGTACCCCTGTGCTTAAATCCTTCAGTCCCCATATGCTTTACTGAGTGACAAGGGACTATATGCTCCTGTCTCTCCTCAGTATCTTGTTTCTGCTTAAGAGTCCAAAGAATGATCTGCAAAAGTTTGAGTGTTAGATCCTGTGACAGCTCACAACTAATGAAATTTTAGCTCTTCAAAATTGTCAATGCATTTCTGTGATTGCTATAAAAGACAAGCCAGATTGCAGCATTAAAAAAAACCACTGAATCTGAAACAGTAATGTAAGATATCATCTCTTGATAAAGAAAGCAAGCCATGCTGACTTATTGTCAAATTTTAATATCTTAGAAAAGTAGTTTTCAGTTATACCATCAGCACAGAAACTATCAAAAATAGCCTATGTGACCTAGAGCTACTCTGTGTTAAAAAAGAAAAATGTGATATATAAAACTGTGTTGCAAAATGCATGGTGAGTTTGATGATGTATATCAGATTTTGCAGGTAAACAGCTAAAATGTATTGCCCACATTAAAAGTTTTTTTTTTTTCCATATTGTTGGTACTGTCATGAGAATTAGATTTTTTTTATGAAGATTTCAGGACATAAATCATATTATAATAAATATGTATGTTTAAATATATATATATTTTATTGTAATAGTTTGAGAAATAGAAATACCAAATGACCTAATATGTGTTGCCATAATGATTCATTTGACAGATGCATTAGCAGACCACGGAATGTGATACAGAGCAGTTTTTGGTAGTTATAAATAGTAGCATCTTTCACATTGCCTTTTAAGATGACTAATAATGCATACTGGAGTATGTTGTCATTGTGTCTCCATCAGTACAGAAGCACAGAGAAGGTAATGAAAGTAATGATGCTATTTCAATTTCTGATATTGATTATTGTGTGTAACATTTTGTCTGTTCTTCTCTTCTAATTTCATCTGTACATCAGGGAGATAATTTTATTTTTTTTTTCCAAAAAAATTAAGGTAATGTGAAAGGTACCTTACATGCTTCACCTGTTAAAGTAGTTCAACTGAATATCTGAAGTATTTAAAAAAACGTGAACACATTGGGGAGGAAAGAGGTCAGGGTGGAAGGAAGACAAGCACAGAAGAATGTGTGTGTAAAAGTTCATAAATTAAAGCACTTGCAAATGATTTTCTTTAAAGAAGTTAATGTGTGGATATTCTTGATTTGTAGATGTACCAACACATCCCCTAAGATATCAGATAGCAATACTGCTGACTTGGCATTTTCAGGCTAGAACAATAGGTGTGCAGGAACTGTAGGTAGATGTTTAATGGAGTCTGTAGTGATTCCCTTTTGTTGCTTGGAAGAAGCTAGAGTTGCTGCAAGACGTTATGGCATTACTTTGCAATCAACTCCTTCTAAATGAGATGGTTATTTTGAGTTCTTGGCATATTGCCATACTAAAATAGCATCTGTGAAAGAATACACTTGTATGTTACATTCAACAGACTAATTATCACCTAAAATATATGTAATTATTTGAAATTAGCCTATTAGAATTAGAATTACTTACTAATGTGACTTTGATAACTATAAAGAAATGTCTTTCTTCTGTCTGACTTGCCTAATCTGTATTTATCTACATATCAAAATGTATTTTTTTGCCACAACAATGTGAAAATTGGAACAAGATCTTTGAAATACAGTTTTCTAGACTTCACTCCTGTGAACAGATAAGTGTCTCCTGTGATTTTGCTCTGTGTTCATCTTACACTTAAGTCTCTTAAATATATTTCAGACACTTTAGTAGATCAGACCTTTAGCTCTCAATTCTGTTGTTTTTTTTTGTTGTTTGTTTGTTTGTTTTGTTTATTTAACTTTTTTTTTTCCTTTGTATTTAAGGAAAAAAAAAAGGCAAAGCAGAATGATTTGTATATGTAAATTTGAGTGGGGCCCCTCAGGCTCATGGTCCTACTTCAGGCTGGTACACACACACACACAGAATAGAAAGCCCCTCACCCAGGAAAATAGTTAGAGATGGAATTTATTAAGAAAACAGAACACACTTTGCTAATCAGGGAAGGGCATGGCCAAACAAGCATAATCACCAGCCCACTCTTTACATACAGCCATACACTTTTATCCCATTATGCATTTATTTTCCCACATTAATTCCTCCCCATTTCACCTCAAGGTGATTCAAGGTGCTTTTTTTTTTGTTTTGTTTTTTTCTGAAAAAGACTTTAAATATTCAAAGAGCTTGGAAAAAGATTTTAACTAAGTGCAGTAATGACATCAGTATTCTTTCTTATTACCATGTGAACATCTGATTTATGGTGTTTCTCAGATATAGTGGTTTTGACTGTGGGATTCATACAAAGGCTGTTCTAATCATAGAACCATAGAATGGTTTGGGTTGGAAGGGACCTTAAAGATCATCTAGCCCCAACAGCTCTGACATGGGCAGGGACACCTTCCACTAGATCAGGTTGCTCAAAATCCCATTCATCCCAGCCTTGAGCATGTCCAGAGATGGGGCATCCACAACTTCTCTGGGCAACTTGGAAGAATTTCTTCCTTATATCTAATCTAAATCTATGCTCTTTCAGTTTAAAGCCATTCCCCCTTGTCTTGTCACTGCATGCCCTTTTAAAAAGTCTCTCTACAGCCTTCTTGTAGGCCCCTTTAGGTACTGTAATCCTGTTATAAGGGCTCCCCAGAGCCTTCTCTTCTCCAGGCTGAACAACCCCAACCTCTCAGCTTGTCTTCACAGGAGAGGTGCTCCAGCCCTCTCATCGTCCTCATGGCCCTCCTCTGGGCTTGCTCCAATAGGTCCATGTCCTTCTTGTGCTTGGGGCCCCAGGCCTGTTTACAGTGCTCGAGGTGGGGTCTCACAAGACCAGAGTACAGGGGGAGAACCACCTCCCTCAACCTGCTGGCCACTCTTCTTTAGATGCAGCCCAGGATACGGTTGGCTTTCTGGGCTGCAAGTACACATTGCTGGATTGTGTTGTGCTTCTTGTCAACCAACACCCCCGGGTCTTTCTCCTCGGGGCTGCTCTCAATCATTCTCCACCGAGAGTGTATCTGTACTTGGGATTGCCCCAACCCAGGTGCAGGACCTTGCACTTGACCTTGTTGAACTTCCTGAGGTTCACACAGGTCTGCTTCTCAAAGTCCCTCTCAATTGCATCCCTTCCCACCAGCATGTTGACTGCACCACACAGCTTGGTGGCATCAGTAAACTTGCTGAGGGTACGCTTGATCCCACTGTCCATGTTGTCAACAAAGATGTTCAACAGTGCTGGTCCCAATACCGACCCCTGAGGAACACCAGTCATTACTGGTCTCCACTTGGACACTGAGCCGCTGACCACAACTTTTTGAGTGTAACCATCCAGCCAATTTCTTACCCACCGAGTGGTCCATCTGTCAAATCCATGTCTTCAATTTAGAGACAAGGATGTCATGCAGGACAGTGTCAAATGCTTTAATGAGTCCAGGTAGATGATATCAGTTGTTTTTTCCTTATCCACCAATGCTGTAACGCCATCATAGAAGCCTACCAGATTTGTCAGGCATGATCTTCCTTTAGTGAAGCCATGTTGGCTGTCACCAATCACCTCTTTATTTTCCATGTGCCTTAGCATAGTTTCCAGGAGGATCTGTTCCCTGATCTTTTGCAAGGCACAGAGGTGAGACTGACTGGCCTGTTGTTCCCCAGGTCTTCCTTTTTTCTGTTTTTAAAAATGGGGGTTGTGTTTCCCCTCTTCCAGTCAGTGGGAACTTCACCAGACTGCCATGACTTCTCAAATATGATGGACAATGGCTTAGCAACTTCATCCGCCTGTTCCCTCAGGACCCATGAATGCATCTCAACAGGTCTCATGAACTTGTTCACCTTCAGGCTCCTTAGAAGGTCTCAAACCTGATCTCCTAGGGTGGTTCTTCATTCTCCCAGTCCCCTGCCTTTGCCTTTTGCGACCTGGGTGATGCAGCTAGAACTCTTGACAGTGAAGACTGGGGAAAAAAGTTGTTGAGTACCTCAGCCTTTTCTATATCCCAGGTAACCAGGTCTCCCATCTCCTTCCAGATAGGGTCCACAATTTCTCTAGTCTTCCTTTAATCGCCAGCATATCTACAGAAGTTTTTCTTGTTGCCCTTGATGTCTCCGGCCAGATTTAATTCTATTAGGATGTTAGGTGATCTAATCTGATCCCTGGCTGCTTGGACAATTTCTCTGTATTTCTCCCAGGTTACCTGTCCTTGCTTCCACCCTCTGTAGGCCTCCTTTTTGTGTTTGAGTTTGGCCAGGAGCTCCTCATTCATCCATGCACGCCTCCTGGCATTTTTGCCTGACTTCCTCTTTGTTGGGGTGCATTGCTCCTGAGTTTGGAAGAGGCGATCCTTGAATATTCACCAGTTTTCTTGGATAGCTCTTCCTTCCAAAGTTTTATCTCACGGTACTCTATCAGGCAGATTCCTGAAGAGGCCAAAGCCTGCTCTCCTGAAACCCAGGGTAGTGAGCTTGCTGTGCAGTGCATGTCAATGCATGTCCCCAGTTGATGAAGCATTAAGAGAGAGTTCTGTTTATTCTGTGCGCCTCTGGGGCTATGTTGTGGTTGATAAAGAATATATACATGAAAATTATCAACTGATAATTAGCAGATGATAAAATAAGCTTTCCCAAAAACTGTGTTCATCTGAAAACTATGGAAACAATGCTTCTGTTGTAGGTAATGAAAAGTATGATAATAGTCACTTATCTTCTGAAATGTTCAGAGTCTACCTCATGAGTAAGCATTCTTGAAAAGCAGCCTTTAAAACTTAGAAAACATTCAAAATGGTGTATGGCAGCTCAAATGTGTAAAAAATGACCATGGATCTCACCAATAGCTATTCTGAAATGTGTAATCTTAAGCCAAAATGCACAAATAACACATTATTCCAAAATGCAGTAGCAAGTTCTCGTAAACATTGAATTGATTTTCCTTTTTTCTCCTCTTTGCAGCTGCTAGTCTGATTCGAATTGTTTATTCACAGGATGAAAGAGATGTTTTTAAGCATTCTCAACAGTTGCAAGTGATTGATGTAAATTAAAAAAAAAAAAAAAGAAGCTACTCTGATTTAAAGAGAGTTGCTAGGAAACATGCAGTTTGAAGATGAAATCTCCCACTGAGCTTGTCTTTGGCTGTAGAATAGGAAATATGTTATAGGGTGTCCTGAGTTACCGATTACGTGAATAAACTGTTAAATTTTTATAAATATAAATACATCTGCCGTGAACTTATTGAATACACATGATTCATTCCCATATCTTCATTTAGTGATGAATTACAAGGTATTACTAAACTCAAGAAAATGTGAAAATCAGATAGAAAATGGCAAGAGAGATATGAAGGTTTTCATAATGTCATTTCATTTTCTGAAACATCAGATGAATTTTTTCTTAGATATGGATCTAATGTATTTGAGATTTAATTTCAAGATGATATTCTGAGTACTCAAAGCAATCAGCGTACCCATTCTTTTCTTTTTTAAACTTAAAATTGAAACTGCAAGGATAACAACAATTATCGTCTTAATTTTATTAGAGAAGTTAGTATATTTTGCCCCTTGAAAGTTGTCGGATGAAGTAACCAAAATGTTCTCTTTATCATATGAAAGAGTGCATACTTTTAGTAATTGATATTTATTTGTATTCATGGTGACTTTTTTCATGCTAGTTTTAGAGCAGTGGGTGTGTTCAATTATCTTGGATTCAAGGGTAAACTAATTGGCTTTAAGACACAAATGGAAGCTAGTATAGGAACAGAGCAGTGTGCTGTTCTCCATGATACTCTGTGTTTGGCAGGGGTTTATTGATTTTTGTTAGCTGAAAATTTCTACCAGGCAACCTATAAGCAACATAGCCCTTGCAGCATACTTTCAGAAAAGCATGGGCAATGTCTGTGAAGAACGGCAGCAGTAAGTGATCTTTTTCTTACTTATTACCTTAGAAGAAAGAACAGCCACTTGCTGATAGAGCAGAACCTGTGAATAGGGACTTGGAGGACTGGCTGCCTGACCCTTTGCTACTGACATGCTGATTAAGGACAGTGTTTCAGAACAGCTGAGCCACACTACATTATCTGAAGGTATCTCAAAATAAAAACTTTTTGCAGCGCAATGACTCATGAAAAGTAACTAAGCCGTATTAATAATTAATAGTAAAGCTGAGTTGTTGATCTTGTTACAAATTAGGATATGCCTAACCTTTCTAAAAAAGTATGTTTGTAATAGCAGTCAGTACTAAATGACCCTTCGTTGCAGTCATTGATTAACTGCAACATGAGATAGGCGTGTGACCACTGTAAAACCCTTGTAGGGAAAAGAATCCTTATTTATAATGAATTGTGAATGCAAATAAGAAAAATAAGACATCTTATTAGTTGCATGAGCTGTTTGAGAGGACAAACTAACAGAAACTCCAAAGAAAGAGTGAAAAAAAATGAAAATGGAAGGGATGAGGTAGCAGGCAAGCAAAGTCCCATAAGGCTCCTTAATTGCTTAATCAAAAAGCAAGAGTACCTACTGAGCAACCAGCTGAAGAAATTATTGAGTCTTGAAGTCTGGATTCTTAGATGTGTAAATACAAAAGAAGCAGGAGGGTTAAATCCACAGTGTGATTAACTACCAGCATGTTTTCCTATGTTAAAAAATAGTGCATTATAAAATTACAATGAAAAGCTGCTTGTAACAATGAGGTTGCAATTCAAGTACGTGGTATCTTCTGTATCTTACATCAGTCTTCTGCAATAACATATTTTTGTTTCTTCTTATAGGCTTTATGTTTTCTTGATGTGTTGATAAGGTGCTATGGCTTTCAAGTGCAATAGGCACAGCTCATAACATGTCTAGAGAATCTTTTTGCTTGGTTATTTGTGCTTATTAATTTAGCCTAAGTATATTAATGAACAGAAGCATTTATTTATTTATTTACTTAACAATATGTAAAAGATAGAAGATCATCTTATTTATGGGCCATCAAGTTGAAGGGTTTCTTAGCTGGCTTTTGTCCATGTGAAATGAAGAAAGTAGCTATACTCTTTAAAAAGAGTGGTATAGAAAATACTAGAAGCACACTTCTGCTGGTGACTCACTGTTTGGACCAATGGTCAACTACTGGGGGCAGCAGCATGGGTTTTGAAAGGCAGAAATTTGAAATTGCATTTACATGTGAACAAATCTGGCAAAAATGAAGAGTATAATTATAGGAATCAAAGGTGATCAAAAGGAAATAAAGCATTTCTATACAAGCCTTTCTGAAAGGAATTAAAGCCACTTATTGACTCTAAGAGATAGACAGCTGTCATCTAAAATCTTTTGTAGACACAGCAGTGCTATAAGAGCAGGGCTGACTTGGAAGTTTACTTACGGTAATCCCAGAGCACTGTAATGAGATAAATCTGTGTAGTGGGAAGGAGCTTGGCTGTCATGATTTTTCTGGTAATAGAGAAGAGCAGGAAACACTAGTGGTTAAAGTATTGGTTTCAGAATTAGATCAAGGGTTTGGGGATAGTGGTTGAGAAGACAGATTTTTGAATAAGGTGTAATTCACCTTCTAATGTCACAGTCTAACCTAAAATTCATTACAAAATTAAATTGCAAAGACCAAAATAGTAGATGACAATGGATGATACAATAAATAATATGTGATGTGCATCGTTATTTTATTTAACTTCAAAAGTTTGTTGGTAATTCTAAATACTAAGCAAGTAATAAGATTTTTGAGGAACTACTTATCATAGCAAAAAAATGCAACCTCTTCTCAGAAAATCGGGATAACAAGCAGTTAGATGCTTACTAAAATCACAAAAAGAGCCTGAAATAATAATAATAAAAAAAATACAAAACACTGATTAGGTTGAAGTATTGTGTTGCTCCTAAAAAGCTTTGATTATAAGTTTCCACTGTGTTAATTTACTAGAAAATTATTGCAATTATGTATATTCATGTTTTGAAAAAGGGTGGAGAACCCGAGATTTCCTCTAGATTTTTGTATCTATTTATAGTCTAATCTGGACGGAATCTCTACCAATTCTAAAACTTGAATGTGTGTAATTATAATGATATAGCAGGAAATGAGAACTGCAACAAGAATCTTGATTTACCTCTCTTAGCTGTGTGTACCAAGCCAGAGCTCCTAAATACTTTCCTTTGCCCCCTCTCCATCAGTTCTATACTAGGGATTCCTAAGGGGGAGCCCTGAGCAGGTGTCAGGGGCTGATGCAGCTCCCATGCTGAAAGCCTCAGGAAAGGAAGATCTCATTGTGGTAAAAGCTGAGATTTAATGACACACACAACTTGACGACCTTTCTTCTTCCACACTCTTCCAGTCTTGAGGTATCTATCATTAATTTTCTAATATACAACTGCAAGCTGATTCTCTGCTTCTCCCAGCTCTTCCCTTTTCACTTTGTGCTAGTCTAGCTGATATACAACAGATTAAATAATCTCCCCCATCATATCTTTTCCTTCAGTCTTTTGGTCTCTTGCTGTGGATAGTGCAGACTCCTCATCCTCCTGTATCTTCATCTACCTTCATTTCCTTCTCCATTGCTTTTCCTCTCTATCTTTCTTTCTGACTGCCCCTTCAAGTTAATTTATTACTTCTATCCTCCCACACTTCAGTTATGTGTCCCACCCAAGGTCCCTTCCCTCTGTGATGCTGAGTTCAGTTTCTTTGCTTACTCTTCATCCCTTTAACATCCCCACTCTTGCTCCCATTTTCACTGTAGACCTCTGTTCCTCCATATATCCCCACTGTCTTAATTTCAAATCTAGTAGTTTCTGTAGTTTAGTGGCACTGCTTTAGATCTTCTGACCTTTATTCATCTGACTGGCTTACCTGCTCTTTTACCTTTGCTTTTGTGATTAGATTATGAGTGCTTTATATTCTTGCAAAGTGATGATGTCATCTACAGGTTTATATTAAGAAGGGAAATGATGTAAAACCATCTATTTCATAGCTGTAAAGCAAGTGGTTTTGCTTCTTAATGAAGGCAAAAGTAAGTAGTGAAGACCTGAAGAAAGCTACACAGAATAAGGAAGAAAATGTAGACATTTTCCGAAGTGTTTTTTTTGTTTGTTTGTTTGTTTTTTTTTGAGAGATTAAAGAATCATTGTGATTTGGTAGTATAAAGAGGCAGGTCTTTCCTTTTGTCCTGGGAGCACCCAGATCATAATGAAGCATCATAAAACACTGCAAGTCTCCGGAGCAGTTCTGGGAGGTCCCCATGCTCAAAACTGAATGTGCTTTCTATTCGGCAGTCAATGTCCCAGTTTTTCCTCACTTCCTCTGGGAGGACTGCACTCCAGACAGCTCTCCAGGAGTTTTCTCGAATCTAACAAGGCAAAGGCCCCGTAGTCATGTTTTGGGAAACTGAACTGAAGAAGGGTTATAAATGTGCTAATGAGCATTAGATAGTAATTAAAGTGTACACATTTGCAGTTAAGTGCTTGCTCATTTTATTATATATTTTTAAAATCTCTTACTCATTTGCTGAAATTGTGATGCTTTGTTGTTAGAAAAAGAGGATAGTATACTGTGCAGGCTAAATGGTGTAGAACCAGGCAAGCAATCATTCTCTTCTTTTACAGGGCAGAAAAGCGAGTCATACTAATGACTTCTTTTGTTAGGGAATGATTTTTACTTAGCCAACAATGGCCTTCTCTCTCTGCAAGGAAAGAAAAGATGAGAGCTATAAAGCAAAAAAGGCAATAGATGACACCACATGAGCATTGCAGCTCACAGTGCTGCCTCCGCTGGGAGTGCTGCTCCCTCAAATCCTCCTGGGTTCACACTTGGGCAGTTGGGTAGTAGCATCACGTACAGTCACGCTGCTTCAGGCATACAGAGGATAACCCGTGCACTGTCTCATCTAATAGCAGGCAGTTCTGCTGGAATTCACCAGAGCAGTGTGAAGCGGTCTGACTTCTCTTCCACAAGCTGAGCTAAATCAGCAGAGATGTGCTGTATACGCAGAACTCACCCAACTGAAATAAGTGAGAGCAAGGAAAGGATTTGAATCCTGGCAGGGGGGATATTTTTGTATCTGAATAAAATGAGGTATTTATAGCATTCACTGACACAATTTTTATTTACTGGAATTTGAAGCAGTGTTCAGACTACATTTTCTGAGCCAACAGAAATGCATTTTCAGAGAGCTAGGGATGAGAGTATCTTTCCAGAAAGAACGTGAATTTTGCAAAAGAGAGGGATGAGGCATCTTCTGTTTGCAGTGGTGCTTGTAACGTCAGAGAGAGCGCACAGGTTTACTCTTAGCAGTTTCATCTGTCAATACATTTGAACACAGCTATTATCACCCTGAGTTACTGTGTAATTATTACTGTTCCCACCAGAGTTAGTTTCATTGCTGTTTAATTATGTGCATTATTTCAGAGGGACTGTGCAATTTAATTCATGTCACTGAAATAAATGTTCCAGGAGAGGCAGTGTCATACCATGAGAACCTTCATAGTCAGGATCTGGATACTGGACATGTATACAAAATTGTTTGTAGATATAACCTACCTCTGTCTTCTTGAGGAGTCATACAGACACAGCAGTTCATACCTCTCCCATTTTAAGATGGATGCCTAAAATAGCTGTGAATATCCTTTGTTTAGCAGAGCAAAGTATAATGCTGGAGTCTAAAGAAAGTTCAGTGCCTACAGGAGCAAGAGAGCAACATTGGTTATATTCTGCCACTTGGATCCACCTACAGGATGCATATGCATTTGTTGCCAATGTAAGAGTCTTTTTCCAGGGAATATTTCTAAATCAATCCTACCTCTTGGGATCACTGTACAGGTCTTTTACTTGTTTTGCTGAATAATGTTTTCATGTAACAGCCATGATTTTCACAACTATTAATACAGTTTAGACATGCTTGTTAAAAAGTTTTCAACTTTACAAGAGAACAAGAGTCCAGGTAAAAGGTAGAAGCTATGGTCAGAGTCATCAATACCATGACAATGGGCAACTGGAAAACAGTAGCATCAAGACTGCATCCCACAAAAAGTGACAAAGCCATGTTAACATGTAAACATGTGCTAGGATACACTGTACTGAAGGGTATTTAACTACACATTAGCATATTTATGTAATGAAATAGTAACAAAATTTATAAACTGAGCAGAGCAGGTAATATTTTCACATGCCCAACATATGACAATATTCTGTCAGGGATGGAAGCCTTGCTTTGTGTGAAGGCCATAACTTAAACAGTGCTACAATAGAACCAATCAAGAGAAGACAGGAGGAGTATGAACAAGATATGATGGATGTAAAAGGATCATATATGTGTTTTTATATATGCATGGCAAGAAATCCATTAAAGAAAAAGGAAAATTACACACTTCAAAAAAGCTGACACATTGCCCTAAAGAAATAGATAACAACCACCAGACAGAAGGAAGAAGCTAGCAAAATATTGCTTGAGAGAAGTAAAAAATGTTAAGTATTTTGGAAAATGGTATCTAAAATCTCAAAATATTCAAAAGAAGCTGCATGTTTCTTTAGTTTCAATTTAGTATATATACAGGAAGAATTTCTCTCATTGGGAGAAAAGGCTTTAAATATGACATTGCAATAATCATTATGTTCAGCAATGAAAAGGAAATGCATAAAAACTAATATTGCCTTTCCATAGGATCATGAATTGTATGCTAAAAGTTTTAAAGGAATGATATACTAGACAACATAAATGAATCCTTAAAAAGATTCATATACTTTGGTTTCACTGTATTTTTTTTCTTGTAGACTTCGAAATCATTAATTATAGTGTAGTACTTACTGAGATTGGGGAGGACAGAATCTGCATGTTCCTTATGTTGTTGCAAACTACATAATACTTTAACACATCTAATACTGTGAAGTGTTGTCACAGAAATGATCTAGATCCAATGCAAGGCATACTTCTGATTTAGGAAGATTGATCTAATAAAGGATGTTCACTATTGACAATTGCTATATTACTTACTATCACCAGGAAACCTGAGTATCCTTAAAGAGCATGCTGTCTGAATAGAAGAGATCATTATTTTAATCCATTTATCCAAAAGACTCTATCCTTTAGTATTCTGTTTAGACAGATATTATGGCAAGCTAAATGTGATATGAGATAAAACCTTGTTTCAGAATTATTTACTCCTTTTTATTTCTCTCTCATCAGGTGGTTTTAGTTCTCTGAATACTGGTGTTGCAAGGCAGAATTCCTTTTGAGATAATCTCTGAATAGAAGATAACCATGTGGTTCTTCATCGGTCATCTTATTACATTCTGTTTCATCTTCTGTGAGAGCGGTCATCTTCACGGTAAGATGACCTTACGTGTTAATTCATTTAACTGTTTTAAGCTCTGTTCATTCCAAGGTCAATTATGCTATTTGTATAGCTCCAGTTCATTTGTGCAGATACAATGAAATACTAAATGTGAATAAGAAAGCTGTAAGGAAGCATACTTACTACAATGGAAGACATAATTAAAAGCTTGCAAAAACTGAACTTTAAATTTTTTTGTCTATTCTAATTTGGCATACAGAATTATTTTTTTCTCTATAGTCATCCAAGATTATAAAAAATGTATCAACCATCTAGTTGTGCACAGATAATCAACACAATTGGAAGAATGGAAATACGCCCACAAGAAGACACAATAAACAGAAAAATCTATAATGTAGACATTATCTAAAATTCACAAAATCTGTATTTCCTATCAGCACAGCATAGTGGTAATTTTCATAACACCGTGAGGCAATGCTGCATGTACTGACTTTAATCTGAAATTACAAACAGTAAAACTTTTCATAAATACAGATGCTGCCATAAACATTAAAAATTGCAGGAGGTATATCTCTAATATCTGAAATTACAGAGGTGTTTGCAACTCAAATTTTGGTTCAGTTCTAAAAGATAGAAGGAGCTTTTTGGAAAGTTAAAATTCAGGATTGAAATCTAGTTTCCGTTCCAATCCTTCCAAACAACTTTGAAATTTGTAAAGCCTGTTTCAGACATCCTTGTCAATTTAAATGATGCTGGGTTTTAGTTGCCATCATGAATTGGATTGTCAACATAAATAGAGCTCTCCTCAAGAAAGAGAATGTTTTACTTTTGTACAGACTGCATGGATTGAGATCTGAGCATGTAAAAAGCAAAATAATTAAATTGTGCATACACAAAATGATGACTGAGGTTTGAGAAGTGCAAATATTGTGTACTAATGATGCAGTTGTTTTCTAATGCATATCAAGGTAGGCTGTAGATCATTCCCTACTTTGTGGGGAAAGTTATTCATAAAACTAGTTTTACTGCATGTCATAAAGCATACTGATATGTTTTTTTTTTGTTTTGTTTTTGTGGGTGATGGCTCTTACATAATTACGTAATGAGTCTGTAACTGAAATAAGCAGTTCATGATCTTGTTTAATCTGGCCTACCATTTCAGGTATCAACTCAACACTATCATGAGACCATATTGTTTGTATTATTGAGTCCAAAAATATGATTAATATTTGACGTAAGCACACTACCTTTAGGAAGTTACTCTGTAGATCACAGGAGTGCTTATTCACTTAGTGAGAACACTATTTTATTCTATGAAGGGTTTAAACTTGATTCTTTACTCCAAATCTGAGTTTGCTGGAGGATATACTGACACCTAATAACAAGATTTTAAAGGTCTTGATTTTTATCCTTTACAACATATTTATTAGGTGTTTTAAGAGTTTTGTCTTTATTAAGATAAGAGGGTTATTGATGGCACCAAAATAAACTAAAATTCACAACTTTAATTTAATACTGGGCTTTTCCTGAAAAAAGGCTGTCAGCTACCACCAGTAGTAACATGACGCATGATTTCATTTTAACAAAACTAGCCAAAGAAGTGCTGGACATTGACCGATAAAAAAAGGTGTATGAGTCAACCACTGACAAAAAATGTCCAGTTGATCTCTTGATGGTCAGCTATGAATAATCAACTAATGATGAATGCTATTACTTGTGTATTATGTACATTGCAGTTGTGCCCAGAAGCAAGAGATCACAGAATCATAGATTAGTTTGGGTTGGATTGGAAAGGACCTTAAAGATCATCTAGTTCCAACCTCCCTTGCCGTGGCAGGGCCACCTCCCACTAGACCAGGTTGCTCAAAGCCCCATCCAACCTCTGGGGCTTGGCATCAGAATGTGCCTCATGCCAGATGCCTTATAATGACATTGGAAGATGGTGTGCTATGAGTGTCACTAGCAAGTGACATAGAAAGAAGAAAGATTAGTCTGATGATGTTGAATGTAATTTGAGTGTGCACTGATATGGCAATATGCATTTTATCTTTCATTTGACTGTAATTGGTTATGGTAGGTTCATGTGAGAAAAATAGAAGGCATTGGTGTGAAGAGTTTTGAATGTGGGGAGGTTCTAATAGCGCTGGTTGTAGAAGGCTTTTCAAGTTCAAAGAAAATTCCTAACTCATCTTTTGTTAAGGAATAAATCCAGGACTTGCATACATTTTTCATCAAAAGCCAAAGATAAGACTTACTGCCACCATTAAGGACTACAGCACCATGCTCCAATGTGGAGGATTCATAGTCTTATACAATCGCAGGGAGTTTGTTATCTCTAGTGCATTATTAAAAGGCTGAGTAGCACACACACACTCTGCTGTTGGACCAGCTCTACTTTGCATAAATAATTAAATACCCATTTGAGTTAAGAGAGAGTCTGCTCCTGTCGTCTGGGAATTTTAGCACCCTTTTAGATTACATAAATATGAATCTGCAGTCTTTGCTCTGCCCTAGCACTTGAATCTTGCTAGAGGGTTTCTCATTTCATATGAGTGCTAGAGCTGCTGGTAGTTAGTCTTAGCAAATTTTCTTTTTCAATGTATTTCTTGGCAATGAAATGTCATGGAAACCAGAAAATGCATAGCTACCGTAATCAAGATGAAATAAAAGGGGTTGCTTGAGAATGTTCACAGGATGGTTACAAAGGGAAAAATAGCTACTGTAGAGAAAGAAAGAGCACCATTAGGGTTATCAGGTCAAGATTTAGGAGGTATTATTCTACACGTGATGCCATTGAGGGGAATACAATGTCAATAGTAATGGAGAATATGAAAATCGAGGGCAGTTTATGAGTAAAGATCATAACTTCTCATTTCAGTGACAAGATAGATCAAGGATCATGGCGAATAGACGAGTTAGCAGGAAAAAGATGTTGAAAGCAGAATGTTCAAAAGATTGCTTCAACAGTTTTTAAGAAAACATGGGCTTTCATTTGAAGTATTTTTGGCTCAAGTTGTCTCCTGTAGTCCCGGATGCACAGTTCTAAGGTGATTCTATGTGAGTTGCCTTCGGGCAAACTGATCCATGACCAGAGTCACCAGACAAGGATTTTGCAACCCACGGCTCCTAAACAGACCTACTGTATGAACTGCTCTAGGGTCAGGAAACCCATACTTTTCAGAGTCAATGTCCTTTGAGATGTCTCACTATACAGTCTGTCTCAAGTACAAAGACAGCTGCCAAAAAGGTTGAAAGTATTGAGAATTCATGCTTTGGATAAAACCATGGAAGCTTCCAGGCATAAGTACTGGAAGTATCTTGGAAGCATGGAGGTAGGAAGCTGAAAACCTGAACGCCAGTCTGACTTGAAATTTTCAGAATTTGGCCTGCAAGGGTCGCAGTTATTTTGGCACTCTGTAAGCCAAGGATTGTGACCTATTTTCAAACAAATCTTTTTCCTACTACAGGAAATTTACATGTTGTTGTTGTTGTTTTTCCAAAACCAAAATACATGTTTTTTTTTAGAATTTTGGAGTTTTCCCTGGAACAAGACCCCTGACTTCTGTTTTATGGTAATCAAAGGCAGAAGTTAAAAATTGTTTCAATGACAAGCCATTTCCCATCAGAGTGGAATGTGCAGTTACTTGAATGAAGCGAAGCAAACATTATATGAATCAGTGCATCAGAAGTTTAGACAGAGATCATCTTCTGCTATGAGACAGGAGCAATATTTATTTTTCAGGTAAATTAATGCTTGAAATGTAGTCTTGCAGATATAAGTTGATGAAAAAGCCGTAAGCAATTTGGTCTTTGACTTACTGATAGACAGTTATAGTAAGGGTTGCTTTTCTAAGTACATTTGAGCAGTGTAAGGCAAAGGAAAGCAGCAAATCACTCCTCAGGGAACATCGAGATGATTGTCAGTCCACTGCCAAAAAAGTTATTTCATGCCTATTACTGCTAATATTTGACTCTTCTTCTCTTTCCTCTGACATGTGGGCTCTCTCCAACATACTCCTCAGAGGCCTTTGATTTCTTTTTATGTTCATATCCTATTGACAAGTCTGAATTTTAGACTTTGCTTTCATCTGTCATATCCCATATAAATCAATGAACCAAACTGTATCTTCACTTGGGATAATAAATTGGGCCAAAAGAATTAGGAGTCTGATTCAGAAACAGGCGTGCTTTATTTTTTTTTTTTCTCCAAAAGGCTAATTAAAAACTGCAGAGGGCTTACATTTTGTTGTGCTTAGTTAGTACTCAATTACATTTGTCTATAGGAGGAATCAACAGCAAAAAACATTACGCTGTTCCTCTAATTTTTTCTTTCTAATCAAACTTTCTGACTTGAGACTTCATAGTGCCAAGCCAGGCAGTATCTGATTTTGGGTCAGATCAGGCCTCAAAAGGCAGATTTCTATTCTAGGAAATATTTTAGTTTGTGTAAAATGAGTTGATAGTCCAAGGGTAAAAATGTCAAAAGCACTTCTGTTATTTAGGGAACTTAATGCTTTATTTTCCAAAGTCACCAGGACCCCAAGCAAACTGGTAAGACATAGGGCTTCTCAATACAAGACAGTTATGTTGATGTATAAATGGGGCTGTGATTAGGCAACATGTTGAATTTTTAAGTACGTTGTTGGTATTTCTTATGCACTTGGAAGGCTTGTGTGAGGAGATTGTGCAGAGTAGCTACCGCACTCTAAATACATTTCTAATTTGCTGAGCACTAGCTTTCCCAAAACACCAAGCTGTTAGATTCTTAAGTAACATTTGAAATAGCACTTGTGTTTCTAAGGAGGAATCACCAAAATGACTTAAGAATCTGATAGTCAAATTTGAGTACGCTGACAAGTACTATAATTGGTATTTGTTGGCATTCCTACTGGAAGCGTGAGAAGAGAAGCAAACTTTATCATTTCATTCTTAGGCATAAGTGGATAAAATTTCTTTGCCAAGGGTTGGAGATTTTCATACTAGAAACTTGCTATAAACGAGAAACTACATAATAAACTACATGGCTCATTAAGGACTTCACTGACACATGTGAGAAGGCTAAAGATAGGAGTAATTCTCCTGCCTTTGTCAGTCTGGATAAGTAGAGGAAGCCTTCCCAAAGACAATCTAATCCTTTCTTATAATATTAAGTGGCACTATGTGAGTGGCTACTTTTTCTGTTTAAGTGCTGACTGGCTCTTGGTGATTCATGTCCCTGTAACGTCTTGCTGGCTTTCATTGGTACGTCTTCTCCATCAGGATAACAGAATCTTCTTTCTAGACTACTAAATGCTACATCATGAGTTTTATGGACATGAACATGTTTTGCTTCAGCACATAAGCTTCCCATAAATGCCAAGTGTAATTTTTCCCACCTGATTATTAGAGAAGTGAAAAAAAAAACACCCAGCCCCAAACCTTAAATTATATATGGCTTGCGTTTTCTCCAGCACATTAGGTTCAAATACATGTCATGAACTGAGGTCTGAGCTATACATTGTTTAAAGCTCTTTACCACAACATATGGCATTATCCACAATTGCTAAAGAGAGATATCATCTTTTTTTTTTTCCTAATTAATACACTTAATACCCATTTATCTTGTCTGCCATGTCTCTGCTTGGGTGTTAGAAGATCATTTAATGCTACAGCAGGGTGTTTGACATTTGTAGATACATAATCATAACATGCTCTGTGGTCATAATGCTCAGAAACCTGAAAGTGCCTTTTTTACCTTCCTACAAGCCTGGTAGAAATATTTTGTCTCATTCCCAGACCAACTTGGTTCTGAGCATGAGCTTCTCAGATAGTAGTAGGTCCTCTTTTCTGTGACTTATTGAAAACGGTACAAGATATACTTCTAAATATCAAATGGTTTCTAGGCTTACAATGATGATATGGAACCTGATGAGTTAGTGATAGTTAAGATAATGAATGAATCCATTGCATTTCTATATCCATTAACGTTCAAGGTTAATCTAGCTGTGTGCTGTGTCAACAGATCTTTGTACCTCTCTCCTGTGAAAACATGTAATGGGATACAACAGTGTCAGATAGATCAATACTGATGATAGTGATACTGAATGACTGTCTTGAGCAGACACATTTAGCGATGCTAAATGCCAGAGAAATAGAGAAGTCTACAGGAAGCAGGAGTAGAAGGAGAAGATGTTCAGTAGAATGATAGAATAAAGTTGCTAATGAAAATAATTTTATATTGGTGTGCAGTGGGAGTGATGGGATTTCACTTCTTTTAGCTTCGTTCTGGCATTGACCTCTGGAAAATATTTTACTGTGAATTGCTATCTATACTTATGTCACAATTTGTGTTGGTTTTAGAATCAAGTTGATTCTTATCCAGCACAGGACTTGAACATGTGCTTAACATTAAATTCACAAGTAATCTTGTTTATTTGGATCAACTTATGTTCTTAAATTTTGTGATGAATCATGTTGCTGAAATAATATGAGAGGCCTTTACTGAACATTCATTGTTGTCTTATTATTATTGGCCTCCCATTATTATTTGCCAATATTATTATTTTACCCTTTCTAAAGATGAAGTTAAAAATCTTAATATTTCCAGGAGAAGCTCTTTCAGACATCCCTTAGAAAAACTATTGCCATTTTTGTTGAGAATATGTTTTCATGACAGTGGAATTAGGCATTTATTCATCAGAAAACTACCTGCAAACCTTCTTACAGTTATCTTCAAAAGTAATTGTTTTATGAACAGTCATTCTGAAAGGAAAATTAATATAGCTTTTTACATATTTGCTTTTTTTAAAGCAAAATGATAGTTTCTTTGCTGAAGTATGCAATCCATAGGTTAAAAAACATTCAAATCTTTCTCCCTTTATTTTTCAGCAGTCCCTTTTGGTACATAGCATTTTGGTCTTCTTGTCTTGGAGTCTGGTATTTTTCTATTATGCAACTGAATGATTATATTAAAGAAAAGCACACACTGTCCAGAAGTGTTTGCAGGATTAGGGCCTTAGGATACTTCTACTGCAGTTTCTGGACGTAAGGATTCATAGGTATATATAGCACTGCATGTTTTGCTATCTTCCCTTCACTACATTTCAGTAATATCTATCATCATTTCTTTTTTCTTTTACGTTTGGTACTTTACACATTAATGTTTTTCTGTTTGACATGCGCAAGTTGTTCTTCCCTCCTGGGTAAAGCACCTTGACAGTGATGCCACATCTGGGAGCTGTTCCAGAAGCCTGAGTGCTCTAAAAACAGGTTAAGGAAATGCCTGCACTATTTTGTATAATCAGCTGTTTCCCCTATCAAGAACAAGTTACTTCTCTTTTACTTGTTTGTTTGTTTGTTTTTGTTTTGTTTTGTGTGTGTGTGTGTGTTTTAATTTAAGGATTTAGCAAGATTAAAGACACTTTAGAACAACGAAGGCAAATATGCAAATAGATACCCATTAAAATCTCTTGCCATTGCAGCATGTGAAGCATTTGAGTGAAGTAACTTAACCTTACATTTAGTGTCACATTTAGTCTACTTTCTATTTAATTGCCACATAACTACATATCCACCATTTCTGATTGATCCTTTTAAACACACAACTTTTTTAAAAATTGTGTGGTAATACTGTCCACCAGTCATGACAATTCTGTTCTGAAAGTAAATTTGCGTCATTTTGTACATTCCAGAAAGACAAAGCATTTATAACTTTGTAGACAAGGGGAATATTTTTTTTTTGAAAAAATAGTTTTACTTCTAAATTAAGAATATTCCACAGCTCTTGCATGAATATAGATTATAACTATCCTGTAAGCCATCATGAAAAGGCGTATCTTGTAAAAAATGTAGAAAATGAAGATGTGCTTGAAATCTCTCACAGTATGACATCAAATTCAAAAATGAGAGTAAATGTTAATTGTAAATGTTAATTATTTGCTTATTATCATACTAACAACTTGAAGGTGCACTGATAAGCTGGTATCTTAACATGGTTTAGTGCCCTATCTTTGAATGAGAGCCATTGAAGAAAATCATAGAAGACTAACTGTAAAATTACAATGTACTTTTCCCCTTGAGAATTGTTGGTTTTCTTCCACTTTTCTGTATTTAGATTAGAGAATTGATTTCACAAAATGTGAAAATGAAAAAAGGAAAAGACAGGCAGAAGTCTGTACAAAGTTATTGAACAAGTAAATTTCAGGTTCCTTACAAAATAGTGTCTCAGATCATATAGAAAGTAGCTCTCTATATACCTGTGGCAACTGGCCCTGAGCAGAAGAAAACAGATTATTTGGATGATGGAGGCTATTATATGTTAACTGTAAAACAATGTGTAATTATTATTAGCAGCATCTACCAGTAAACATAGTGGTCTTTGTTTCCCATTTTCCAAATTTTCTTCCATGTGATACAAAAGTCATGATTAAGATCATCAGCTTTTTGCTTCCCTTCCTGTGTAATATATATCAGCCTTATGATTTCTAAAACTATCAACAAAATTTACTTTAGGCAATTTACTCTAGGCAGTTTGCTGTACTTGATCTTGGTCTTTTAACTACTACTGCCATGGAAAACAATGCACCAGAGGCTAAGTCTTGTCTCATCAGTGCCAATTCAGAAAATTCCTGAGTCTCTGAAATTATCCAAGTGATAGAGGGGAGAGAAAAAAACAAACAAACAAACAAAAACAACGTGATTGAACCTAGGAGGAGTCATTAAAATTGGTTTGGCTCTGTAAAACTCAGTACAGAGCAGGAGTAGGATCCTGTATTTCAGCCGTGCTGTGCCAGATGCTCAGGGTTGCCATTTTCTCAGGTCTGTGAAGCGTGATGAGGTTGCTGGGATAGGTTGTTGCAGACAGTTAATTTCTGCAGAAAAATGATTTGTTTATGGGAAACTGGTTTGTAGTTGGCAGTGTTGTCTATACATGCTATTTATACTTCATATTGCTAAAGTCTCTCAATTTTGTGACTAATTGAACATATTAACATGTCCATTACCATACTGTGATTCAGGAGAAGCAGTAGCGTGGGCCAATCTCTCTCTCATTTCCTGGGCTGGAATTTAGCCAGTTAGAATTTTCTGAGAAATAAACATAACCTGACATGCTGAAGTAGCCTTCACAAAGCAAAACATGAAGCAATAGAGTCCCCTCTAGCTCTGCAAAAAGGGAAGTTTGTGTGGTCCAGATATCCTTTTTTTTTTTTTTTTTTTTCTGATTTAAATTATAAAATAGAAAATTGCTGAGTTCATATCTTCAGCTTTATCTGTACCCTTTTTCATATCTAATGTCATATTTAATACAAAAACTATATTCTGCATTAGAAATGGATTTGGGAAAGCCCTACAGACCTTACAGTCCCCTGAAGGCAGATACCAGAGAGATGGTAACTTTACCCCAAGGGACTTTATAGATTAAAACTATACTTCAAGATTTATTATTTATAGATCCAAATGCCGTATCTTTGCAGGCAATAAATATTTTATTCCTATATTTATTGATAAGATCACTATTTCAATACATTTCTGCCTAGGGTTTGTTGGGAAAAAAAAAAAAGAAGAAAAAAAAGGATATTTGTAGGATATTTGTATGGCTTCCAGTAGAGATTATTAATTTTTTGCTAAGAAGGAACAGATAAACTGTTACATTTTTGAATATGTCATGGACAATGCTACCTCTTAGTGCTTGACCTTCTCCATGTTCTTTGGGTGTCTGAGCCCTGCAGAACAAATAAGAAGCAGAAAGTACAGTTGCACTTCTGGTGCTGCACTGGAGTGGAAGAATAATTTCTTTAGGGTAAAGACTGTTTTTGTAGTACAATGTTGATGTATTGGCTGACCATCTGCTCCCTGACCTTCTACGGAGTTTTCTAGATGCTGCTGCAAAACAAGTAAAGCCAACCGTGTAACAGCAGGTGTAGGGCTGGGCCATGCCATTGTTGTCCCCTGCTTCCTGACTCTTCTTAACACTTGAAGACATGGGAGATGAACTGTCATTAGCTTTTGTTGCTAGTGATAGTGCTGCAGCAACTTCAGAACATTCAGCTCCAGGAGGAGGCTTTATTTTTGGGTTCAGTGCCAGCAGGCTCACCTGGGAGACTCCAGGTCATGTTGCACAGCTACAGTCAAGTAAATCCAGACTCTGCTACGGGAAGATTCATAGCACTTTATTTTAACCATCCATAGGTTAGGTATGTGATACAAGTTTTCTCTGTGGTTGATGAAGAGAGAATGGGATGAATTACCATTCATGGTAAATGTTTGTCTAGTCCCCCTAAAGAAAATAAGTATATGACTGCTTTGGATGAAATCCGTATCTTTCAAAATTTTGTAAGATAAATTCCAAACATCAAGAATCTCACTTTGAATTTGCTACCGTACACAAGCAAATAGACTGAGCAGAAAGAAAAATTAAAGAAGGAATACTTATTCTTGCTATCACTTCATTTATTAAACTTTATCTCCTCTCTGTCATATCATTAAGGTTTGATACACTGGAGTGCTGCAAACCCAGAGTATCCATAAGAAAAGCCTTTTAAAGCCATTTATGTTCCTTGCCACGCAGATTAGAAAATAACCCCTAAAAATATATGTGATTTGAGCAATTCATAGCTGAGAACAAGACAAAAGTAAACAATTAGGCTTTATTTACTGTTCCATATTGGGGGAAAAAAAAAATAACGCACTGTTAAAAAGCTGTTTTTTTTTTCTGTGAAATAAATAAATAAAGGTCGCAATGGTCTTTAATAAACTACATATTTTAACTTGTCTGGTTGTGCTCACACATGCACAGCAGTTTCCATAATTATCATCAGCTTTGCTTCATGACATTATCCTCAATCTGTGAGTAAAATCGATTTTCAAAATAAATTAGAACCTTGAAGGGACTGAATTAGCTGATAATAAAATTAATTGACTTGCCTGAAAGTGATATGGATGCTCTCTCTCAACAGATAAATTATTTGCTATATACTCTAACCTACTGAAATTGATGTTTTGAGTTCAAGATTATATATTCTCTGTGATAGCAGGTTTCTTAATACTATGCAGAATGCAAATAGAAGGCTTCCATTGTACATGAAGAACAACATGAGCAGTTGTGAACAAGTGCTCTTGATGCAATTTTCTCTTCATTATTTCATAGTTATAAGAGGAAAGACTGAAGAGGTAGGTAAAATAACAGAAGATGAAACTCAGATCTAATATCAGAATTTTCATTAAAATTAGGAAGTTCAACAAACAGGTCCAAAACATGAAGACCTTTAGATATTACAATTTAAATATTACATATATATATTTATTTTAAGCATCATTAGACTTCGGAATGGAATTACAAAAAAAAAATTGAAGTCTTACTCGTAGGGTTTTTTTTTGTGAAAAAGACATCTTTTAGTATGATTTGGTATGGTAAATTTGGTAGGATCTACCTAGATCAGGTAGAAATATCAGGTAATCAGTCACCCTTTTTTATATATATAATAAAAGAAAAATGGTTCATTTGCTGTTTTTAAAAGGTTTGAAGTTCATGCACTGGGAAAATGAAAGTGAAAAAATCAATGGTATGTTGCCCTGAAGATGAGGAGTGTGTACATCTTGCAGCAGACTGGGACACAGTCATGGAAATTCTTAGTAATGAGTCATTTCACAAAAATATGTTGCTTCAAGGGGGATTAAAAAAAAAAAAAGGAATAAGGAATTGTTTGAAAAACAAATAAAATAATTCAGATATTATTTTAATTCTTACCCTGTATCTTTTCCACCTCTCAGGCTCCTGATCCTCAAATCCCAAGCTGCCCAAGTGCCCATACTTCTCCCCATCCATAATCAACCTCCTTCCTGTCTGCAGCAGGTCCACAGATAAAAGAGATGAAGAGACCCTCTAGTGAACAGTGTTTCCACAAGTGTATTATTAAGTGAAGACCTGTAGGCCAAGCTGAAAAGTTACTTGGGTAATTTAGGGTATTTTTAATGGACAGTAACTGCATTCATCTTTTAAAAATCAAGTCAAAATTTATCTGCAATATTGTTAAATGTATGCCAAATTTGTACCTGACATGAGTAATTTAGTGTCAGTGTAGTTACAACAGTACATAGAATTAGTAAATTTACATAGAATTACATTATGAAAATAAATACTGAACTAATTAAATATGTCTCTAACAACAACAGACAGTGATTAGGCTATTGGAAATAAAGCACAAAGCATGGAAGTATATGGTGGCTGTATTTAAAATTTTCCAATACCTTTAAAGACAGTAACTATAAGCATAATTTCCATATCAAAGAGGAGATGGACATGAGAGATAGGGGAGAAATGACATTTGAGTGGGCAAGTGGTTAGGACATGAGGAAGGATAGGAGGCGAACAGAGATCCAAGGAGGACTGATCCATGGATGGTCAGCTACCGATTTATTTTCAATTGTTCTTTCCATGACTTAAGTAAAACAACAGGAGTGTATGTGAGCTGGAAAAACTATTTGTTTCTCCATTCTTACGTTGGTTTATATAGTGCAAAATTAAGGCATTTGAAAGCTAGTTTGTTTTAAAAATAATAATATGGAAAAAAATGATATTTCCTAAATTAAATATATAAAGAATTTGGATACACTGAACAGGCCTTTTTATTGTGCCTTCCTTTTCCTACTTCTGATGAAATTTCATGAAGTGACTTGAAAATTACTACCTTAGGTTGTTATTGATTGTTATTTTCAGGTATCTTTTTGTTATCTTTTTCTGAGTGCTGGATGTTTTATGTTACAATTATTCACAGGCTTGTGCAAGGAAATAAAGATGTACTAACACAATTTTGTAACTGATCTTGGAGTGGTCTTTCAGATGTATGTATTATTCAAGCAGTAGTCCTTTCAGGTGTTTCGAAAAATAAGACAACTTTTCTTACTCAAAAGGTGGAATACCCCTGCTCCTATTCTATGCTGTGCTGCCCTGTTCCTCCCTTTGCAGCAGCACAGATCTTCTTCAGTGAACAAATTCACCACACTAAACTTGCAGAAAACTAACCCAGAAAGGTAGAAGTGAATAGATTTCCACTCCCTTTAGTTTCCTAAGTAGTCAGTCAACCATGAGGAGTATTACAGAAAGGGCTAGAAGGAAAATGGCACTGCACAGCTAGAGAGTATTGCTTGGAGAAGGGGGCAGGGCCATCTTCCAGTAGCATCAGTACCTATACTGGATCCACGATCTCATCAGTTACATAGAGTTTTTCTTGACCTTCACAAAGACCCTGTAATACCTTTTAGCCTTGTTGAAAATTCTGAACCTCATTTACAGAATTCACCAGAGAATGCCTTGAATAGTCAGAACTGGATGATTGCTTTTGCTCCAATTTAAAATATAATCAAAAGATTATATTTTATTAAAATATATATTTTTATAATTATATTTTAATAATTATTTAAAATATTATATTTTATTAATATATATATTATTGATCAGTATTCAGAAAATAGGTCAGTAAGGGTCTTTGAGAGGTCATGTAGTCCATCCTCTTGTCTAAAGCAGGACCAGAACAGGTAAAATGTGCTTTACTTCTCATCCCCAGTTTATCTAGTGCATACATTTCCTTATTCTTTTCCCTATTCTTTTTTTCTTTCTTATTTTTTTTCCTTATTCTTTTCCCTACCTTTACTTTCCCCCTTTTTCTTGTAGGCATAACATCAATCAACTGGTCTTTTCCCTTGTCCTCTTAGTGTCCTCTTTGGTCCCAAACTCCATCACACAGGCATGTTTCTCCACTAAAGTTTGAAAAATTCTTGCTGTTCATTTCTTTCTCTTATTTTTCTTCCTCATGCTGCTTACATACTACTGGTCTGCAAGCAACTTTTGATTGAGAATGAAGGGTTTATTGGGTGCCGCACTTGGCATGCACCCAGTCTGCGCATCTTTTTGCGCTCAGCCAGATATCTGAAACTCAATTCATAATAGATGGCAGCAGAAGTGCCATTACAAAGCATATTTGATAGGTGTGAGAAACAGACATTCACTCAGTATAATTAATAGTGCTGGAAGCATTAAAAATGCATGCCATGAAGTGCCTAAGTGCTCTGTAACACCATTTGAGCCCTATGGCGGAAACAGTCAGCTGCATATGATACGGCGATTTGCTGCCAGAGGCCATTGTTATTCTATATTCATATTTAAGAACTGCACAGAAACTGCTGTCAGGGTTGTGGCTCAGTCATTCAAGGTTCTAAGCAAATACATGATTTCTGCCTTTAGAGTCTGAATTGACTTCTTTTGATCTAGCAATACATAGATTTTTACATAGTGTTGTGCTTTAAAATATCAAAGAAAGCAAACCATTTTTCAAAAGCTCTACATTTCATTCTGGTTGCTCTTCTTTCCTTCTTTTAAAGCTTTCTCTTCTCATTAAATTAATTTGTTTTAAAAATGAAGTTGCCTGACTGTACCTATCACTGCATAGGAGTGCCTTTGTATCTGTTCCTGTCCCCAAGGGAAACAGTGCTTTTACCCAGAATTGAACCGGGAAGGGGAGTTAATTTTTATACAATAGCAGTTTTCTGCTAGTTCTGTAGTCCAGAATCTCTCTATGAATGTGAACTTACAAACAATAAAATACATGCATAAGGATTCTTTTATGCATATAGGATATTTTAATACTGACATAATTTACATTACTTAATTATATAGATAGATTCTACCTTCTCTTTTAGGTTTCATAAGACCTGCTTACTTTAATCCAAAAAGTTTTAAAAACAAAGGAAAGAATTTTAAGGGGATAAGTATAATATCATACTTTGATTTAAGGACTTTCATCTGCTAAATTGTCAGTTCATGTGTTCATCTGTGGAGATTTTTAAAATGTAACATTACAAGACATACTGCTTTTTTTGTAGGCAGCACAGATACTATTGCAAAATGTTAGGATTTTCCATCCTTAACCACTGATTTGGGAAATTCTTAGGCTAAAAAGATTCAACTGTCTCTACAGATCATTTTAGGAAAACCATGTTTGTTTCTTTTATCTTACAAGATTTTTGCTGTCATCTCCCAGAAGGTATCTGGCATTTCCAGGATTTGGAACAGGGCTCTAAACAGGAGTGAAAAGTGAGCCTGGAAGCAGACACGTACTACAATGCTTTTCCCATGAGTTTGGCTTTCAAGTGTCCAAATTGTAAATTAGTTTAGTCTCAGCAGAGACCTGTGAGAATGACTGCTGTGTTGTCTAAAACTTGTATCTATACTGAGCATGCACCATCTTCTCCCAGTGCCATTCTATACCAAGAATGCATATTTGCTGTTTTCACAGGAAAAAAAAAAAAAAAAGTTACATCCTGGATTTGCTGAGCAGAATTTTTCCAGAGTTTTCCCACCTCTGCTCTTGCTTTTACAGACCCCAAAGAGCAGCAGCCTTATACACTGGGAGGAGATAAAGGAGAAGGGAATACAGCAGGAGGAGGCAGAGCCTGAAATCTTTACAACAGCATCATCAAATGGAGGATAAAGATTAAAAAAACACAGTAGTTTGTTGCCAAATCTGTTTGACATTCACTCACCTTTAACTGCTTAATTTTACAAACTTCAATTATTTTTGGCATGGGATTTTTATTTTATTTTGGAGGGAAAAGAGTTAACATACATACCTGAGCTTGAAAGGAAGGACAGAATTCCATTCTGGAAACAATGCAGTTCTCAGCTGTGATCTCCAACGTTAGTTTTTCTTTGTATGTATTTACATACTTTGTGTTCTTTCCAAATATATGAAACAATTGGAGCTGATTAGGTTGCAAGATGAGGGACATTTGATGTTGAGATTGTTGTTTTGCATCTGGACCTGTTTGATGAGAATTTGTTGGCCTCTGTGAAATAAGCTGGTCTGACTTGCATTTCTAAAGGGTATATCTTCAATTCATAATTATATCCATCAAGTCTGGCATAAACTATGAAAAATAATGATGACGCCTGCACAGAAGAAAGGGAAGGTAGTTTCACAGGAACATAGTTTAATTTACTTTTGTTCTCAGAGAACAGTATTGAAGTATTGAAGAAGAAGTCAGTGAAGGAAGGTCAGCACTACTATTATCCACACTGTTCTGGTTTTCCTGATGCATATAAAACTTGATTTTGTGGTGCTCACTATTTAGCCTTTGCATTTTGAATGCAGTAGTTGTGTTGTAAATTCCTCTTCAGTTTGACTACTAATAAATAAGTGATTAATTTTCAAACTACCTATTTTTCAGAGGAAGGAAACAAAGGTTATGGACCCGTTTTTGAGGAGCAACCCATTGATACCATATATCCAGAAGAATCTTCAGATGGACAAGTTTCAATGAACTGCAGGGCTCGAGCAATTCCTTTTCCTACTTACAGGTAATCTCTCGTATTTCGATTGTCAGGTCTTATTGTGTTCTTTACTCCGTGAGTGTTTAAGTTTTTTGTATTAAATGATTGATTGTCCTAACAGGAAAAAAATGGTAGAGTTGCTATTTTTTCAGTAAGAATCAACCTGGATTAAATTTGCCAAAATGTCTAGACAGTCTTGAAAATATTACAGTCCTGTTGTGTTAAATGTTTTCAGCTTTTGAAAGGAATACTGATCCAGATGCAAAACATAAAAAAGCAACCTTTAAAAAGCACTTAAGAGGCCATCTTTCTATCTTACGTTAGGAATGACTAGAGTTCAAGTCCTTGTTCTTCTTGAATCAGAATAGCTTTTTGATCCTATTTTACTCTGAAAGAAGGACTGGTGTTGAACCTGAATATTTTACATCTTATGTTGCTTCTTTGTCCACCATGTTGTAAAGAGACTGTATAAAAATGTATAAAATTCACACATATGACCTCTTTCATGATAATTATGTTGTAATTAACAGAGCAGTTCTGCTTCATTGTGAGATCTCAGGCCAATAAACTCAATTATCTGCTCTATTTGTATGTATAGAGAAATGTACTTAAGGTTGTCATTATCCTGACTAATTCACAACCTAGTCATGAGCAGATAACTGTTGTCATCAAACTAAGGTCAGACACAATTTCTTGTCAGCAAAAAAAGATACTTTTCCTTAAATTATCCTATGTTTGGTCCTGAACTTATTTGTCTTCCTGAAATTCATTCATGCTTCTAAGACAGAAAAAATCAGTTGAGTGTGCTGGCCATTCTTTCAAATCTGTTACACAATCATGGTCAAAACTTTGGAATTCTTCTACCAAAACAACTTAGCTAGTCTACATTGTCTTTTTTTTTTTTTTTTTGGTAATATATGTTTACAGTTTGTCTACTTATACAGAATCACTTGTGACTGAAGGATTTGAGGGGCAGCTAGAATACCCTTTTTGAGTCTGATCTCTGGCTTTAGTATCTTTACAATCTCTACAAGCTTTTCTACATGGTATTTTGCTGTTGCACTTCTTTGCTGTCCCCATGCTTGGAGAGGACTGGAAGCCATGTAGCAGTGTGGAGAGATCAGATACAATTAAATTCAGAACCTTTCAAATAGACATACCCATCACTTCCAGTCCACCCAGACTCCCACTCTCTTTCTGCAAAAAGATATATACACATAGAATATGGATAGTGATTATAAGCTCTACATAAATTTTGGGATTCTTCTTTATCTGTTATCAGTTCTGTGATACCTAAATGAATAAAGTCACTCTGGAAGAATTGTCTTGCATCTCCAGAACTCTTCTATCTCGGATCATAGAATCAAAGAATGTCCTGAGTTGGAAGGGCCCAGTAAAGATCATTGAGTCCAACTCCTGGCTCCACACAGGACCACCCAAAAATCAGACCATGTGTCTGAGAGCACTGTCCAAACACTTCTTGAACTTTCGCAGGCTCGGTGCCATGACCACTGCCCTGGGCAGCCTGTCCCAGTGCCCGACCACCCTCTGGGTGCAGAACCTTTCCCTAACCCCCAGCCTGACCCTCCCCTGTCCCAGCTCCATGCCGTGCCCTCGGGTCCTGCCGCTGTCCCCAGAGAGCAGAGCTCAGCGCCTGCCCCTCCGCTCCCCTTGTGCGGGAGCTGCAGGCCGCCATTAGGCCTCCCCTCAGCCTCCACGTATCTAAGCGGATGTGACAATTATTGCTGATAGCTGTTGTGAAAATAATTGCAATGCAAGACAAGGCTACTTTCTTTTTTTCATGATGCCATTATTTCAGTCTGCCTTAATGCATTGTCTTCATTTCTTAGCCCTCCAATAGCTTTTCAGCCAAAATGTCCTGTTTTGGAGGTATATAAGTCCTTCTTGACACTTCTGTTGTTTCTGACCATTTATCTTCTTAGTCTTCTTTTAGACATTTTTTAATTTACATTTTTTCTTAAGCTTTCGTCCACTCTTCTTTCAGTATTTGATGGCCCTTTCCCCTTGCTAAAGTTCAAATCCTAATGTGATTTATGCTCTTTCATTGCAGCATAAGCTGTACTCCCGACAGTTATTCCTAGGTATTTCTGCACAGGGGATTTATTATTTGTAATACAGATGTGTAGAATATCTCACAGGATTGAAGAGTGATACCCCTAAAATTGTATCAAAGCTAAATACTGTTTATTGCATCTTGAAAAGCTTGCCATTTAATTATTTATTTAATTAATTAGTTTGGCGGTTTCCTTCAGCTTCCAAACAAGTATTCTGTATATTTTGGTACAACTTTTCAATAAGGAAGGAACACATAGTGTATGCGGTCTCTTTTTCAAAAAGCAGTGCCTATGCTTAGCTTGGTACAAAAAGCAATCCACACTGCAAGACTTTTGTGATCATGAATGTTGCAGCTTTTCATGTTTGTGCTCAGTAAATGTGTAATTCCTTTCAAAGAAGATTGTGGGCCCCCCCTTGTGGAAACTGTAATGGATACAAGTTCTTGCGTACTGGTTCACACTCATTGTACTGTAATTTTCTTGAAATCAGTAGAAGTTGTTAAGGGCCAGACTTCATCGACCGAGTTTCTCTTGTAGTCTGAAGGGAAAGTTACAGCAACTCAGGAGACCCACTGCAGAATTTTACAGTGATTAAGATGGGAGCGTCTAGCAATTTTCTGAATACAGAAACAGCTCTTAAATCAGGTGTGACACTATTATTGTGCTGACTTCACTAGCAGTTTAGGCTTTATGAAACATTTTCATCCCCTATAGCAATTGTGCAAAAAAGTCCTGAAAATCTGACCTTCAAAGGTGCAGAGGAAGTATATCCTTAGCCAGTTTGGCCTTAAGTAGCTGTTTGACAATATGTTTACAGTCCCAGTGCTTGATCACTAGCTAGCTCATCAGTAGGCAGCTCAAGTGTCTGGTACTACATGGATCAAGTTTTAATGTATGTCCCATCTCTGAGAGGGCTGAAGCAGACTGAGACTGTTATATTTAAGACACCTATAAAGTTCACCAAATCTGTGGCTCCTGCTGAGGAAAAACTGAAAGCATACATAGTAGTGTATTAATAACTTCCTGTATAGTTCACAATTTAGGAATTATTTCTCAAATCGTTTTGCTTACTAGGTTTGTTTTTGGGTGCCAAATCTTACGTCTGGCTTTTCTTTTTTCATAGGTGGAAACTCAACAACTGGGATATCGATTTAACAAAGGATCGCTACAGTATGGTGGGAGGCAGACTTGTTATCAATAATCCAGAGAAATCAAGGGATGCTGGAAAATATGTCTGCGTAGTATCGAATATCTTTGGAACTGTCAGAAGCAGTGAAGCAACTCTGAGTTTTGGATGTAAGCCAATGTTTACAAAAAAACATAGAAATGTTACAGTTACCTCAAAATACCCAATGTTTTACATTTCCGTGTTTTCTGCTTGCATGTTCTGTAGCTGTATTACTCTGTAAAGAAGTCTTAAGTGTCTTAGTCTGCAGAGAACAACACAGAATAAGTTTTATCAACATTTTATGTTGTTTAGCATTCAGCTGGCATTCCAACCTTCTCAGTGAATTATTATTAAATTACTAGTTGAACTGACTCACAGAACCAGATCTTGAGATAATAATGCCCAGACTCTTTTTAAATTGTGGTAGAGCCAAAGGGGAAATTGTCACTAAAGAGCGACACTAGTAGTGGCACGAAGTGATCAGGCACTGCTGCAGTGAAAGTACAAGTGGGGTGCCTGCAGAAAAGAGGGTATGGCACTCGGTAGTAAAGTGTGCTCCCTGACTGCTGGGCTGGGTGAAGACCACGCTGGGGGACATTTCTGTCAACTTCAGATGATCATGAACAAGTGTTGTGAATACCTCCATATGTGCAGACATACACTGTCATCTAATGGATGCATTGTAAGGAACTGAAGCACTGCGTGAAGATTAATGGAAAATTTTACTGACAGAAGACAGTTTGGGATTTTTTATTATTATTATTTTTTCTTAAAATGCTTTTTTTTCCTGGAAATATTTTTTTCATAAAAAACAAAAAAGGGACCCACTCATCTGGTGACCATTCATAAAGCTCTGTGTGCCCTTTAATTCTGACATTAAGTGCTTAGTACCCCTTCTCTTTCAGCAGTCTCCATCAGCAGAACAGTTTCACTTTTACAGTGTTTCACTTCGTACTGTGATCAGAGATGAAGTGAAAAGTTCTGTTTCTGCCACTCATTGTAATACTGTGGGACTTCATATCTCAAGGAAGCTCAGGGGCTGTAAATAGTTGATCTAGTCTTAGTCTGTATTTTAGCTGGAGTATATTCTACTGTGAATAGAACACCAGGGTGTTATTTCTCTCTAATGGGGATAACATAAAAAATCAGTTTACAGGATATTTTTTGCTGTATTCAGTGACAGAGATACATGGTCTTCTACAAAGCAGGCATCAGTGGTGCCAGTCCTGAACAACCAGTAGGATAAGAGCTATGACAATAGCTGCAGCTACTGAAAAGCAAACAAATACATATAATAGGTAAAATGAGTAGAATCAAAACAGTCCAGGGCATGTTTTTATGACTAGCAGCTCACAAATTGCATGAGGTGAACACTGGTAGTTAGTGTACTGGACAACTATACTGAACAGAACCCTAATATCCAATATTTAAATATTCAAATGATAACAGGGCAAAAAGGGAAAGAATAGGAAAAAAAAAAAAAGATACCTGTAAACTGATAAATACTAGTTTAAAAATGGTACTGTAATTCTTCTTTACACTGTTGTGTTTCTTCCTTTCTTCTTTTTATGATCATCTCTAAAGAAAAATATTTACTTTAATAACTACTATGATAGTTTCAAAAGAATTAAATATACAGCTTCTATAGCTAATATGAGAAATAATCTTTAGTAGGTTTTTTGTTCTTTTGCTTGTGCAAACTGACTGAAAAATAGAAACAAACATTTAGAAGAGTTCAAGAAAATCTCAGCCATCTGTAAATGAGCAAGACCTTTTATTTTTGTCTTACTGTCAAATTTGCTGAAATTATGGAGCAAAAGTCACACTCTCATAAGCTTTATGTCAACTAACCCATCTGGGAACACTGTCTGTAGTAGATCTGGATTGGCCTCCAGGAAGAAAAGAAACAATTCTTTTTATCTCCAATGTTTTTTTAACCATTAAAATCTGTTTTTATTGTTACACATGTACTCCTGAAGGAAGGAATTTTATCCTGCAGGAATATTTAGTGGCTTTTTGGTGTGTGCTGAGCAAAATCACAAGCTGAAATACCATTCTATTTGCTGAAAAACACTTTCAGAAGAGTAAAATATAGCAATTTCGTAGCAGGGAGGCTTCAAGAATGACAACGAAGAGAAATTTTCATACTCTTTAGATGTTAGCTATATGTTTCTAAGAGTGCAATGATTATGCTAATTCTTTCATTCTAACTAAAAATGAATGTCTTCCAATTAAGAGTTCATGGAATCAGGCTTATTATAATTATTGAATAATAACCAAGTAATGCTTATGCAAAGAAGACATCAAGACCCAATCAGAGTTCAGAGCATTTCATAAGTGGGAAGAAGGTATACAATTACATCTCGAGAATTGGATGACATTCCTGCACCTGGCATAGACCATTCTATTTCTGTACTAACAGACATATATTTTACATATGCAAATTGCGTAGCCTATCTGCTATATTTAAATTTGTGGTGACTGTCCTAAAGTCTCAAAGGTTAGTCAAAGGACATTGTAAACAAAATGTCTAGATTTGAAATGTAAATTGCAAAATAGCTAAAATAACTAAAGAGCAGTGAAAGGTCTTCCTTTCATCAAACCCCATGCTCTCCAAATGCAAAGTATCAAATTAATAACAGATTTCTTTCTAATGATTGTCATTTATAATTTTTTCCTATTTCTGCAACATTTTAAAAACCAATCTGCCCCAATGAAAATAGAAATGAATAATAGTGGTAAGTTTACAAGATGATGAAAAGATCTGCAACAAGGGAAATAGATGTCTGCAGAAGAGAATGGTCAATATTTTGAAGAGAGAAGTAGTTGTGTAGTAGGGTCCATGCTGACAAATGGAATGGGAATATGCTCAACCTACTATAGATATTGTATGAATATAGGTATTCTAGTCTATGTAAAGAGCTTCTTTGGCTTTGATTACAAAACCTGTCTGGTAAAATTGCTAATTCTTACTAAGTCAGTCTGATATACTTAATTTCTTCTCTAACAAAGAATAATATTCTAAATGAATTGGAAGCCACTGAATACATTGTGCTAAGATACAGGGTAAAATTATATTAAATAATCATCAGAAGTCCTTAGAATGGCCCATATCAATGCCTACCTTGTACTGTCTAATGAAAAGATCCAGACAGTCACTGGGAAGATTATATTATCTTCTGGTCAGTTTGAGCAGAAGAAAGATTATCATTTCAGAAGCTGGGAGAGGTGTCTTTCCGTAGATACTTATGTAACACTCCTTGAGTTTTTTTCCATGAATTAGATAAAGCATATTAATATTATGCTTTAACTATGATATATTATATAATATATATATAGTTATAATATATTATGTATATTATGCTATAATATTATAATATAAATAATCAGGATTTTTACAACTTCACTGCAGTTGGTGGCATATTGATGGTTCACAAGAGGCATTGTCTTCTTCAAGGTCTTTATAGTTTAATTTCAGATTGGATACAGAAAATGAGAATGGTAAGAAGAAGCAAAGTACAGTTATTGACCTAGTTAAAGGCTGTTAGGCAGCTCTTTGTCTTATCATTCCAGATACCATTACTGTTCTCCCATGGTCTGTGGGATGATGGGTAGCTCCACAAAGGATGTGTTTCTTTATACTTTTACAACAGTCCCTTTACCCATGCTGCAGTTGGTTTTAAAAGTGTCAGCTAAGGTTTCTCCTGAGATCTGAACCACTTCTGTCCCAAAGTTCTGGCACAAAAAGATTTCTTTGCACTAACTGTCACCAGTCCTTTGATGCTGGAATTGTCATGGAGGGCAGCCACATTAAGTTACGGCTCAATACTCACATTTTTGAAAATCCAATTAAAAGGTAACCTACAAACCTTTTACTTTCTTTTCCTGGGATTCCTTCTTCCAATGTACCTCACTTGGCTACTATTAGAGGTACAATCTGCACCATTTCTTTCTAGAATTTCTAGTTATGATGACTAAAATACTGTAAAAAATTCATTGCACTTAATGACAAAGTTAAAATGAGTAAAACTGGCATAATGCATCCACAGATACCTATCTGCCATATATTGTTGTATTTCTGTATTTATCTCTACAGGCTGAAAATAATTAAAAAAAAAAAAAAACATTTTTATGGTAGTGAAAAACACAGTTTTACTCCCCCACCTTGTTTTAAACTAGATCTGGATCCCTTTCCGCCTGAGGAACGCTATGAGGTTAAAGTGCGAGAAGGTGTTGGAGCAGTGCTTCTTTGTGAGCCCCCTTACCACTACCCAGGTAACTCAGCAGTGATTCATTTTCTGTTGCTTAAGAATAAAAGACAAAAGAATAGTTATTTTTAAAAGTTTCCTTTAAGTTTCCTTAAACAGTAACTTTTATGCAGCTTGAGAATCAGTGTTTAGGTTAGGTTTTTATTTTGAATATATGCTTGCACATATGTAAAGGACATGGTTGAATTTTCAGACAGTTTTTATTATTGCAAATAATATGACTCAAACTAATCTGGATAATGAAAGGTAGCCTTGGTGTACCACTCAGAAGATCTGAGTACATGTCACTGTGTCATTGTGTCATCCCAGACTTGCTGCTGGCCTTGGACAAAGCCCAGCTTCATTCCACCTAATGAACTCACCTCAACAGAAATGATCATGGCTTCTGTTAAGATCGTGGAACAGCAGTAGGCACCCTCAGAGAGTCACAGATGAGATAATTTAAGCTCTGGAAATGCCTTTCTCTCAGCGTTAGCTGCTGAAGAGCTCTACAGGGATTATGCCTGTATCCTCAAGCATTTGCAGTTCCATCATGAGGGGTGAACTTGGCTGCTAGCATCTCTGTTACCGTATGTTGCTTGTCAAATAGGATAACATTTCAGTTTTCATACTGTGTCTAAGTACTGTAAGGAGGTGAAGAACTGAGACATATTTCTAGTTAAAATATTCTCCGGTTTTGTCCAAATGACAAGACAGACAAAAGCTTCCCAGCTTCTCAGTTGGGTCAGGGCAAGACAGCTTCACATCTCCTCTCCACCCCACTCCCACTCCAGTGGAAAGGCTGGGCCTAAGGGGACCAGGTGACCAGTGGTCTGGACTCAAGGGAACAGCACCCTGGTGTCCAGTGTGGACAGCTAACAGCTGGCTACTGAGACGTGTGTATGAGTAAACACGCTTCTATAGCTGCCTTTCCCAAATAAAAGATGTGTTAGCTAGAAATTTAGAATGCGGTAATTCATATGCAGAGAGCATTCCACAGTTTAAGTAGCCGATATTATTGTTTTTTGATATTAACTAGAAAATGTTTTCCTCCAGATGACCTCAGTTATCGCTGGCTTCTAAATGAGTTCCCAGTATTCATCACTTTGGACAAACGACGATTTGTGTCCCAGACAAATGGCAATCTCTACATTGCAAATGTAGAAGCATCAGATAAGGGCAATTATTCATGTTTTGTGTCCAGCCCTTCGATAACAAAGAGTGTATTCAGTAAATTTATTCCACTTATTCCACAGACCGATCGTAAGTATTTATTGTAAATACTATGTACATGCAGTGCTCAATTTGTATTTTAATTTTGCTCATTCATAACTATTTTCAGCTCTGTGAGAAGAATTACATGGCAAGTCCTAACGGCTACTGTACATATGTTCTTTGGTTTTCCACATATAGAGGTCCAAATCATTGCTGTCCACAATGAGAACTCTGTGCAAGAAATCTCCCTGGATTCATTCACTAAATCCCTTTCATATAATTGAGAACAGAGTTTTCTCCATCTCTTTTATGTGATAAGCCCCTGTACTCATCTCAAAATCTTTAATATACTTTATGGTCTTGGCAATGGTTCAAAAGGGTATGACTGGAAAGAAGAAACTTTATATAGATGCTAATAAACAGTTTCAGGATTGTGTTTTTTTCTAACAAATCTCCCATGAAAATAGAAAACCCTTCAGGCTGTTAAAATCTGCTATTGAATGGTGACCTAAAGGCCCTGCATCTCACCATCCAATCTATCTATTCAGTTTTGGTGCTAGATTAGCCTCTGCCATTTCATGAAAATTGCATATTTTGCAAGTGGTAACCGGGTTCCCTTTTGTCACTTTAGACTGTCAGTCACTAGTCTTATAAACTGATCATCAGGATTTCAGTGCCTCTTATATTTGTTAGATTTCCCATATTACAGTAAAGAACTATGACTGAATTTGGGTGATTACAAATCAGTGAACTTTGTCCGAATTTTCCATGGCCAATACTCACACTGAGATCTTCATCTAGAACTGCAAGAGGAGTCCCACAGAGATCACCAGTAGGTAGATTTGATTGCATTACATACCTGTGCCCTCTTTAAGCTGTATGTAGCTCCTTTGTGCCATTAGTAAGAGAATACTGAGTTTAAATTCACAATAATTCAGAATATTTCATCCAGTAAAAGAATCTGTGAAAAATAGAGGCTCGGGTTTTTGTCTGCCCCCACACAGGACATCATCATGCTCCAAATGCTAATAAATGAGTTTTTGTTGAAGTATTGTGCTGTAAAAAAATGTTAGACATTACTGTCCAGAGACAATTAGTTGCTGAATAAAACAATTCTGCCTTACTATGTGCTGCATCAGACTTCATAGACAGCAAGGCTATCATGCACTCTAATGAAGACTTTTGTCTGGAATTTTAAAAAGGGTTTTCTTGAACTGTGGAAGTTTTAATACATATGTTTGTTTTTACCATGCATTTTCTGAGAATCTGTTATTTTCATGTCAGGTGCAAAAGTGTATCCTGCTGATATCAAGGTGAAGTTCAAGGACACGTATGCTCTCCTGGGGCAAAATGTGACACTGGAGTGTTTTGCTCTTGGGAAGTAAGTATGTACTAAAGTTATTGTAGAGCACTGTTTGCTTTCATGTTTCAGGGAACAAAAATATATGTTTCATCATCAAATACTTTTTTGTAGTCTGCAATTTAACAGCCACTTCTAGAACATGCTGATTTGTACTTTACTGTACCTTTTCAAGTCCGGTTCCTGAACTCAGATGGAGTAAATACCTTGAACCTATGCCAGCCACTGCTGAGATAAGCATGTCTGGTGCAGTTCTTAAGATCTTTAATATTCAGTATGAAGATGAAGGACTTTATGAGTGTGAGGCTGAAAACTATAAAGGAAAAGATAAACATCAAGCAAGAGTTTATGTGCAAGGTAGGTAGAAAAAATTTATTCTTCATGATCTATGTTGCTTTTAATTATTTTGGAAGTATCCGTGTTTTCACACTTGATATCAGTGCTGACTCATTACATCATCCTGACCCACTGCTATTTGAGTTAATAAAACAAAGTCAAAGCCCGTGGATTGAATGTCAAGCGTAACATTCATGTATTAATTGAACAACTGCTTGGTTTGCCTGGTTATGGTAGCTGCATGTACACCTTGACAGCAATGTGTGTTCGTATTGATATAATTATGCGTAATGGGAATTAATTAATAGATTTAGAGTAATTGAAGTGAAAGAACTGCCAGGAAGAAAAATAGACCATTAGGTTTGTTATGCTTTCTTGTTTCTGCATTTTGTCTTTTCTATCTATCTTAGCTCTGTCTCATATTAGCTACAGTCAATTCTTTGTTTCTCCTATGTCCCCTTCTCTCATGCATTTGGTTAAAGGAGGGACCAAAAAATTTATCTTACAACTATAGTGGAAACATCTCAAGTATCCAGACTCCTTGACTGAGACTTACACCACAATTTGTGGCATGAAAAAATTCTGTATAACATCTGAATTCACTTCAGAAGAATTCTGTCTCATTTCACAGGCAATAAAGAACATCATCTGAGTTAAGATCCTCAGTTAAGCACTTGAACTTCATTGGGATAAATCAAAATTGGCATAGGAAGATTGTTACTGCTTGTTTTAAGTTGATAAATTAATTCATTTGCTTAGCAAGAGCAAAAATAATGGGACATTTTCCATATTATTAAGTATATTTTCTGAGCCAAGAGAATATTTCTTAGAAAACCTTTCAGTATCTAACTGTCTTTGCTCAATTTCATGTCATTTAACTACCATTTATATGACATTACTGAATAATTTACATGTTGTATAATCCACAGGTCACTGTAACCGGTAACGTCTTATATCTCTTGGACATTTGTGAACCATTATTACAATTTCATATTTTATGCTCATTAAAAAATGAGTTGTAGTTATTTTGGCTCTATGTGGTAAAAGAGAAACACCTTCACTTAATTCTTTCTTTTGCTGGTATATTGATGCACTGCTAAGTTATAATTATGCCTGTTAAGTATCATGGGAAAAACAGTGGAATTAATAGATCATAATGCTAGTTAAGTACAGATCTGATATATTTACAAGGCATCATATTTTGTTTTGTTTTTGTGTTTTATTTATTCTTCAGCCTCTCCAGAGTGGGTAGAACATATCAATGACACAGAGAAGGATATAGGCAGTGACCTCTACTGGCCTTGTGTAGCTACAGGCAAGCCTATTCCAACAATTAGATGGTTGAAGAACGGTGCCTCGGTAAGTATACTGCCATAGGTAATGCAGGATTGATAGGCTAGCAGATGGAAATGATTTTTTGAAGCATGCATTATTAAGAAGTAAAAGAAATTGAATTATAATGATACAAATTTCTGCTGCTTCCACATGCATTAAGGATTAAAATCTATTTTTGAAAGGTTTGTGTCCATCTTCTCGTCAGTTTTGAAATGCATTTTTTCTCACTATTTAGTATTCAGCTCTGAATTCTGACCTTGTCTTTTGACCACATATTTGGGGGGTGGATTTTCCTTTTTTCTCTGGTCCTTTATAAGTAAATGCTATTTTCTTCTCTCTAGATGAAGGCCTAGATGAAAAGGTGATGAAAAATCATCAGCTTCTCTCTAAAAATAATCCTTTTTACCACATTAAACCTAAATGCATCTTTAAAAAATGTAAAATGGAATGGAGTCAGCGCAGACAAGGAGATAGAATCATTTTACAACGATCAGTGATGTTCCTATATCATGTACTTTTTCACATTTTTTCTAGTCACAGAACATTGCAAAATTCCATTCTTTTAGGTGATGTGAAGTGTAAACGAGTACCGTTTGATAATTTAAGTTTATTGCTCTGGATTTTTTTTTTAACAAAGTAGATTTTCAGCCCAGGCATTTCAACATGCATTTAATATCCCTTGCTGGTACTGTGTGATGAGCTGCTAGAGAACACAGTAGAAGACTGCATCTGTTGAGCTGTGGTGACACTGGTCTTGGTATGCAAACAAAAGAATACAATGAGGCAGAGTTTCTTTGGCTGTGTATTGTAAGAAAAAAATAGGAGGTTGGAGGAAGAATAGGGACATCACCATCTGCCATATGGAAATGGCTTAAACCAGAAGAAAAACTAAGCTTCTGTAGTTATTACAAACAAGTAATTGAACAAGTAAATTACTTGACAGTCCCCACTACATTTGGGTTTCACTGACAAAATCTATATACTGGATTGCACAAAGCACTGTGTAATTCTCCAGTAAGACACCACCAGACTATGCTGTATGTTAATGTTATGATTTCCAAATGGAAAATAGCAAAAATATTTAAATTACATTGAGAATATAGCTTGTTTCTGAATCATATATTTTTAATTAGGTATTTCATTTAGTACAAAACAAATTCCTTGTAAAAAATCTGATCTATATGTATTTAAATAAAACTATACAAGAAATATGAGTCTTTTAATCTATTATTTTTTCAGATAAATGTTATTCCTTTAATTTTCCAATGCTCCACACACTCCAAGTGACTCATATACAAATTTAAAGCATTTCAAAAGAATTTTCACAAGAAGAATTTTTAACATGGTCTTTCAAAAAACAATTGACATCTATTTATAATTTACAAAATATCCCACCTCCTTTTGAGCATTTTTATACACTTTTTTTTTTTTTTTTAGAAATAGATCAAGTACTTTATTTTGGTTTACAGATTTTATATATATATATATACATATATATGTATGTATATATATAAAGAGTAACATAGAATGGTTTATACTATCTCCCAGAAGAATGTTTGGAAAAAGTCATATCTAATTCGGACTTGCTTTGACCTCTTACTGTTGTAAAAAAAATATACATACAGAATAACATTCTGAACACTGGGCACAATGAAAAAAGACTTATGTGCATAAAACATTTAATTTCTAGTTTATTTTTTCTGTATCAGTAGTGCTTGAGCTGGTATGGTAACAATGGACTGAAGAATAGATGTGTCTGTCTACTGCCACTCAGCTGTGATTTTTCCAGGAAAATATTGACACTGATTCTTTCTTTCTTTAGAATTAAGAAGGTGAATGTACATTGCCATAAAGATGGAAATGTAGCAGGGACAAAAAGAAAATCTCATCAGTACCTTAATGTTATGTGAGGGACTCTCTTCTGAACACAGGCACTGAAAAAAAAGTGAAGAAATGGGAATGGGCATGAATTCATCAGTATATGTTGTCTATATGAATATCTTGTTGTTTTATTGATTGTGTTTTAGTTCCGGAAAGGTGAACTAAGAATTCAAAGTCTGACCTTTGAAGATGCTGGCATGTATCAGTGTATAGCAGAAAACACACATGGAATTATTTATGCAAATGCTGAACTGAAGATTGTGGGTCAGTGAGATTATTTGCTGTATATACTACTTGAGATTCGAGTCTTATTTGCAGGAATTGCTTGGTAACAAATTTCTGTGAGCATGAGGGGAAAGAACACTCACTGAATCTAGGTGAGATGGGGTTTATTTGAGCTCTCTAGTAAGGTTTTGACAACACGAGCAATCAAGATACTAATTTATGGAAATTGTTATTACTGTATTTTTTCTGATATTTGCTTGCTGCTATTATCACACAGAGGAAATGATAGTGCAGAAATTATATGAAGTGCATAGAGTTGCTGACTACCCTGTTAAGCTTGCAAAACATGTTGAGAAGTGTTTTCTTTTTTTGCTCACCTACACTCCTCTGTTGGGCAAAATTCGCTTTTTTAGAAGCTGTGTTGTCAGGCACCTGGCCTTTGAAAATCTTTCTCTTCACTCTTCCCTTTGCTTTTGCCTTCTATAGCTCATTAAGATCAGTTTCAATATTTGTGTGTGACATAGCTGTCCCATTTGATGGGTAGATATAGTTATTAACCCATTATATTTTCCAAAGCATCATCCTTTAATAGGAAGCTAGACTTTCAGATCCAGAGTGCACAGGCTTAAAATAATTTCTGACCTTTACACTGATGACATTAGTGCAGATGCACTGGCTATTTGACATGGCTTCCATAGGAGATTTCCTTGGAGTAGTTACCCTGTGTTCTTTCCATCTCAAACTCACATCCAGACTTTCCCAAGAGCAATATTTGACTTCCCCAACCCATTGCACAATACTTCATCCTTTACTATTTCTCCATAGCCATTTACTCACTGCCAGCCTGGATTACCCAGAAATGAGCACTTTTTGCGTTGAGCGTTTTCAAACATCATTGTTGGTAAGATGTGGATGTTTAAGCAGACTTCTCTGTACTTCTATAATTAACTAAAAGCCATATTTCCCCAAGCTGTGCACATATTTGCTGGCATGGTTAATAGTGATGGTACACTGAAATACAAAGTAATTAAAAGTATTTTTTCTCATATTTAGTTATAAATAAAGAAAAAAATAGTAAGCAAAAGTCTGACCTAAGGTACATGAGTGTGATGCTTGCTACAGTCATCTCTAATTACAGTTGTACATCTCAGGGAGCACTTAAAGATAGCTGGCCAAACAGAAAACTAGAAAGAGAGAGAAGGGAACAACTGAAAGTTGCTAGATAAGAGTTTAAAGCCACTGAAAAGTAAAACAACATACAATTTGAAAGTATAATTGACTGAGCAACTTCTTATAGAAGTTGGGCTCTTGGAATCTAAATTTTATTAGGACTGATCAAAAGGCCTTTGAAAAGGAGTAACTTTCTATTGATTTCAGTGGGCTTTGATCTTCTTAGATTAAACTTAGATGGAGGTTTAGAAGTGAGCAAAAAGAAACTTCTGCTATAACACAGTATGTAACTACACAGTGATCTTCGCTGTTTCTTTTAGATCACCATCTGCTTCTCACCACATCTTTGTATCATTAATATTTTTCTCACTGGTACGAATAATGGACATTTGTATACAATTCAATATTTTTGATATATATATATATATATTTTAATGTTGCAAACAAATTGTGTTCTTCAGAAAAGGCACTAACAGCAGTACTCGTGTTAATTTTTGCTTTCAGCTTCACCTCCTACTTTTGAACTGAACCCTATGAAGAAGAAAATCCTAGCAGCTAAAGGGGGGCGTGTTATCATTGAATGCAAACCTAAAGCTGCTCCTAAGCCAAAATTCTCCTGGAGCAAAGGAACTGAATTGCTTGTAAATGGGAGCCGGTTAGTATTGACTGTTAGTGGACACTATGAATCTTAAAATTGCTGTCTTATGTTTGTATTTATCGTGCAGGCTAGTCCTCATTTTTGAAGAGTTCATGGGCAGGAGAATGTGTAGTTTCGGGAAAACGATATGCCAAAATGTTACTAGCAGTGTGGATCCATAGAGCTAGCAGGGCATGCAACTTTAGCCAGTCTGTTTGTTGTTCACATTTCAGAATTGAATTGTATTACAAAACTGTTAGAAAAATATTTAAATGATTTCTAGTAAATAGAAATACACTCTCTTGCTCCAGCAATGTGAGGCATCTAATCATGCCACAATCTATTTAAATATTTTTGGGTTATAGGGGTGTTTATAAATGTAGCAGTTAGAGATGAGCTTCCAAGAGATGAGTGTGGTGTCTTTTAACACTAACAGTTCCAACTGAAATTATTTCTTTCTGATCTAAATGTTTTATTTCCCTTGCTGTAATTTTTGCACTTTCAATAGCATACGAATCTGGGATGATGGGAGCCTGGAGATTATCAATATCACAAAGCTGGATGAAGGTCGCTACACCTGTTTTGCAGAAAATAACCGAGGAAAAGCTAATAGCACTGGTGTTCTAGAAATGACAGGTAAACCTCTAAATTGCATTAGTTTGCTTCAGGTAGTATCCCACAATTAAAAATCACTATTTTTTGTCCCAGCATTGCAGTACTTTTGCAAGCCACTTTATATGTTTTCTTTCTAATTTAGTTGCTCTTTTAAAAATGAATTGAACTTTTAAAATGTATTGCACAGTAGAAACTGGTTACATGTGCACCATGTCAGAAATTGCACCTCAGTTTTCAGGGCTTATTAAATCTAGTCTGTTAAATTGACACATTCTGATGCCCTCATTCAACTTGGTAGCTTAGCTCAAGCACAAATCTAGGATCATGGCTGGAAGAGAGAAATGGGACTCCTATTGACCATCTTTAATTTATTTTTTTTAATTTTTTTTTTTCCTCTGGTGAGGTAAACAAGACTGAGAAAGCATTGCAGTTAAATAAACATGCATTAAATTTGTGAGATAGGAGTATATAGCCATATAGTTGAACTACTAAATTCCTGTCCCTTAAAGATATTAGTATTTACTGACTGAATACTGATTGAATATCCATAACTGTGTATTTTAAATCTGATGTCAAGTAATAAATAGCTGTAGAATTAAGACAGGAAAGATGACGTTCATGAACAGTTATGTCTACAAAGTCTTACTGATTGTAGAAGAGTCATTTATTAAATACACTTTTTAATGTCTGTTCCAGAAGTCATGCTGGATGTGGCAGCTCAATAACACATCATTGATATACTAATGTAAGAATTAATCTGTATCATCAGATCTGTATCATCAAAAGCATTTTTATAGATGATTTATTGTACTAAGAGGAAGTTAGATCCAGTTGGAGGCTGGTCACCAGTGGTGTCCCCCCAGTATTGCTGCCAGTTCTCTTCAATATCTTTATCAATGATCTGGATGCAAGTGCACCCTCAGTAAGTTCTCAGATGACACCAAGTTAGGTGTGATTGTTGATCTGCTCTATGGTAGGAAGGCTCTGCAGAGGGATCTTGATAGGCTGGACTGATGGGCTGAGGCCAACTGTATGAGGTTCAACAAGACAAAGTGCTGGGTCTTGCACTTGAGGCACAACAACCCCATGCAATGCTACAGGCTGAGGGATGGGTGGCTGAAAAGCTGCCCGGTGGAAAGGAATCCAGGGGTTTTGGTTGAATATGAGCCAGCAGTGTGCTCAGATGGCCAAGAAGGCCAACAGCATCCTGGCTTGTGTCAGAAAGTGTGGCCAGCAGGATTAGGGAAGTGATTGTCCCTCTGTACTCGGCTCTGGTGAGGCCACACCTTGAGTACCGTGTTCAGTTTTGGGCCCCTCACTACAAGAAGGACATCGAGGCCTTGGAGTGTGTCCAAAGAAGAGCAGTGAACCTGCTGAAGGGTCTGGAACACCGGTCTTTTAAGGAGTGGCTGAGGGAACTGGGGTTGTTTAGCACAGAGAAAAGGAGGCTCAGGGGAGACCTTATCGGTTTCTACAATTACCTTACAGGAGGCTATAGCAAGGTGGGGATTGGGCTCTTCTCCCAAGCACCAAGTGATAAGACAAGGGGAAACGGCCTCAAGTTGTGCTAGGGGAGGTTTAGGTTTCATATTAGGAAAAAATTCTTCACTGAAAGCATTGTGGAGCATTGGAACAGTCTGCCCAGGGAAGTGATTGAGTCACCATCCCTGGAGGCATTCAAAGGATGTGTAAATGCGGTGCTTAGGGACATGGGTTAGTGGTGGACTTGGCAGTGCTAGGTTAACTGTTGGACATGATGAACTTTGAAGTCTTTTCCAACCTGTGCTTCTGTGATTCTATGCTATTGTAAGTCTTTATTTTGACTAATTAGATCTTTTCAATGTTTGCAGTTACTCTTTATCATCTTCTGCAGTTTTACATGTCCTAGTATTACCCTCAGCCATTTAATTATCTTGAAGGGTTATATAAATAAATATCCAGCCCCTTTATAGTCCAGTCATACCTTCTAAAATCAAGATGAACATTTGCATAGTAAATCTGCACAGTGAAACAATTAAACCATAGCTTTATGAACTATATAAACTAGGTATAAAAAAGTTCTAAATTTTGGAGTATTCTGCTCTGATTCGTCTAAAAAGGGATACCAAAGGACTAAGATGCCTCCCTTACATCACAGCAGAAACAGAATGTTCAGATGATATATTTCAAAATTATTTTCACATTGCAGATAGTTATAAGTGTTGACTAAGAATGCTTTGAAAATGGCATTTCCAAGCACTTTGTGTGGCTCATAAAACTTTTCAGACATTGTTTGTGACTACAAGAAATTTAAAAGTTAAACTGAAGTTGATAGGCACTGTAAAGTCTGATGGCCTTTCCCACATGCTATTTTTTCAGTGCTTCTGGACCACTGTTTCAGCAACTTCTTAGACTGGTAGTTCTTTATGTAAACATTTATTAACTCACTGATAGTAGAACCAAACACTGAATATAGAAGCATAGTATTAGAGTGCATCAGTTATCCTAAAACGTGTCTATAGCAAGGGTTTTAGAGATCAGATGTTAACAGGTTGCTCCAAGCACTGAGGTACTCCAATGTGAGATACTGAGTAGTTGTGCCATACTCATAGTCTCGGGATTAGGCACTTTTTGGATTACTAGAGTAGGACCCAGCTAAAGGTTTCTCTCCAAGTCAGAGTGACAAGAAATGTTAGGTTTATTGAAGATACTTTGCAGTTACATTTATAATAGGGTGTAGTGTGTGCTTTGGAGCACACTGAAACCTGGATCTTAACTGGTGGCAGTAGCTCTTCTGACTATCATCTTCCAGGTTTTGGCACCCACTCTCATAGCTGTGGGAAGTTATTATATGCCGTGGTGTGAGGAGCAAATATTCAGTGGCTTTTTGTTTCATGATTGTATCTGAGAGAAAAGGAACAAGTATCACAAGTATCCAGTGAGTTTCTTCCAGGATCGTGTCACTAATTTGCCATAAATTTGATGCATGTACCAAGATCTCTAGCAAGCATTGAACTCTCTGCCTTTTTTTTTTTTGTTTCTGTAATGATAAGAGACATTGCTGAGGGGTGTACAGCTTTCTTCCTTTTCTTGTATTCATTTTCTTTCCATGTGTAGTTATTTGTATAGTTTGTTATACATCCCTTATATTGTTTCTCAGCAAAGAAATTAAGATCTCGGTTCCTGCAATGCTGTAATGGAAATTTGACTCAGCCTGACAACTGAGTAGAACTTTCTGTTTGTGAAAGAGACAGGTTTTTAAACATAATAAATACTATAATTAAAAAAAGAAATACAACACAGGTCACATAAGATTCTTAACATGTCTTCTCTCTACCTGAGATATAGTAAAAGAATAAAAATAGCTTTGCATAGTTAGTAATATGATTCAGAGACTGAACCATAATCATTTTCAAAGGACAGCTAAATACAAGTTAGGCATTTCAGTTGTAGTTGTTTTCCTTTGTTCTGTTTAATTTGGTTCTTTCAAATGTAGCTGCATGAATAACATGTAAACTAGAGTTGAGGGAGTGGTTTCATGTATAATCAAACAGTTACAGAACTGAGCTTATATTTGCATAAACTCTTATTGGAATTTTCCATGTTTGCTGTTAATTTCACAGAAGCTACAAGGATTACTTTAGCGCCGCTGAATGTTGATGTCACCGTTGGAGAGAATGCTACCATGCAATGCATTGCATCCCATGATCCCACATTAGACCTGACATTTATTTGGTCTCTAAATGGCTTTGTAATAGATTTTGAGAAAGAGCATGAACATTATGAAAGGAATGTTATGGTAAGATGCTATAGATCCTTATTTAATATGTGAAATACTAGTTTTCTTTATCACAAATTGTCCTTTCTGTTTTACTTTTTCTGTTGTGTTGGTTCAAGTCTGTATAAATACAGTAGGCTAAGAACATAACATAAAATTACTGTAGACACCTTACAGACATGTAGACACTTGCAGGTAGATACCTGAATTCAGATATCTAAATTGACGTAAGTATTTTGATATTTCAGTTAAATCCCACTCTGATGAAGAGTGAATACAACTGGTAAGTAGGTAGCTTGATAGTAAACAGGGTGCAGATTATCTTGGGAAAGCATGCATATACATTCACTTTAACTTGCCCATGTTTTTCTCATCAGCATTTCTGGAATTTGGCACAAGGCTGGGCCAGATGGTGGGTAGGAGTCAAACAGTCTGTAAACACTGAGCAAGAAGAGTTTGTGTGAAGTCTAAACAAGTTAATACAAAGACACTTATTTTGGCACATAGAAAGAGGAATTATAGACCTTTTGTGTTTGAGTGTATGGTTATCTCTTTACAGTCTTCTGTCAGGCGTATTCAAAATGAATACCTTAAGCAGAAATCCTTTCTGCCTGTGTCTACTGATAATTTATGTAATATTCAACTACAACCTCAGAGTGTTTATATATTTATTCTGTTGTTCTGAGTTTAAATGATATAAAAATGGGGTGAATTTTGTGGTGAATGGAGCCAAATCCAGTTGGAGGCCGGTTACTAGTGGAGTCCCCCAGGGCTCAGTGCTGGGGCCAGTCCTCTTTAATATCTTTATCGATGACCTGGATGAGGGGATCGAGTGCACCCTCAGTAAGTTTGCAGATGACACCAAGTTAGGTGCGTGTGTCGATCTGCTCGAGGGAAGGAAGGCTCTGCAGGAGGATCTGGATAGGCTGGACCGATGGGCTGAGGTCAACTGCATGAAGTTCAACAAGGCCAAGTGCCGGGTCCTGCATCTGGGGCATAACAACCACAAGCAGCGCTACAGGCTGGGAGATGAGTGGCTGGAAAGCTGCCTGGCGGAGAAGGACCTGGGAGCACTGGTTGATAGTCGGCTGAATATGAGCCAGCAGTGTGCTCAGGTGGCCAAGAAGGCCAACAGCATCCTGGCTTGCATAAGTAGCAGTGTGGCCAGCAGGTCTAAGGAGGTGATTATCCCCCTGTACTCGGCTCTGGTGAGGCCGCACCTCGAGTACTGTGTTCAGTTTTGGGCCCCTCGCTACAAGAAGGACATGGAGGTGCTCGAGAGAGTCCAGAGAAGGGCAACGAAGCTGGTGAGGGGTCTGGAGAATAAGAAGTCTTACGAGGAGCGGCTGAGGGAGCTGGGGTTGTTTAGCCTGGAGAAGAGGAGGCTCAGGGGAGACCTCATCGCTCTCTATAGATACCTTAAAGGAGGCTGTAGAGAGGTGGGGGTTGGTCTATTCTCCCACGTGCCTGGTGACAGGACGAGGGGGAATGGGCTAAAGTTGCGCCAGGGGAGGTTTAGGTTGGATATTAGGAAGAACTTCTTTACTGAAAGGGTTGTTAGGCATTGGAATGGGCTGCCCAGGGAGGTGGTTGAGTCACCGTCCCTGGAGGTCTTTAAAAGACGTTTAGATGTAGCCCTTAGTGATATGGCTTAGTGGAGGACTTGTTAGTGTTAGGGCAGAGGTTGGACTAGATGATCTTGGAGGTCTCTTCCAACCTAGACGATTCTGTGATTCTGTGATTCTGTGAAAAATACTCAAATTTAGATAGAGATTCTTTTCATGCTCCCAAGAGAAACTTGTGTGTGGAGAGAAAAGGTTGCTAACAGTGCCTGTGAGGTCAAGAACTCCAGGGCCTGTAGTCAGTTTCAGCTCTGTCTTCAAACTTATCTGCCTTCTAACAGTAGCTCCTACAGAGTCTTTGTCCTAAACCAGCAACGTTATTTAATTTTCCATTGATCGAGAGATTATTTTTTTCTGTTGCTATTTTTTAAATATCTGTTTATCTCCAAGTGAGAAGATATTTCAAGCATAGCTATTTTAGTCTGCTTTGGAACAAACCAGTCCTTCAGAGGCCCAGAGCTGCCTTAGCCTGCTCATTTGCTGAGTTGTAATTATCCCTAAGAAGTCACCATGCTCTCTTTAGGTGAGAGAACGAGTCTTTGTCCAAAAAGACAGTAGAACTATACGAAGGTCAGCTGGAAAACATTGAAACCCAAAGACATAAATCTCTTTCTGAAATAAAGCTCCCGAAAGTCTATGTCCAAACTCAGTAGCAGAGTACTAAGGAATTAGAAAAGTGTTATTTGATGTTCTGTTTATGTTATGTTTATATCTACAAACTATGTAGATTTACACTAATACTCCAGCATCATCCAAAAAAATTCCTGCATGTGACTGTTAGGCCACACTTTTGATGTCTTTATTTCCACATAGGTACTGATCACTACATAGCAGTACCTTGGAGAAGCTTGAATCACCTCCAAATAGCATTAATTTTTCCCCAGATAAAGGCCAGAATGAGTCTGCGTGTTGGTCAAAATAAGAGCTTAAAGAGTAAAGCTTCTATTGAACGTATTCTGTGTAAAAGGAATCCTTGTAGAAAGAACCATTCCTAATTTTGTCCATTCTTTTTTAGTTGCTTGTTTTTAACCACTTGACAGAAGTCATACAAAGAAGTTGTGTTACGCTAAACAGCAAATCTGACTAAAAGAGTAGATGAAACAATGATTTTGGTGCAGAAGAAAGGTGAAACTGCCTTTACCAGAGGACTTTGTGATGTAAAGCCTGAACTTTCTCCATCTGTTTGTCATGCGTTGAAGAAAAGTTCATATATCATTGACATACACCTCTGAGTTTTCCTTTTAATAAGGAAAATAGAAGGAAATATATATATATATATATATTTTAGGAATTTTATTCTGAAATTTAATCACAATTTTAGGACACTTTCTACCAAAACACTTCTAGAGAATGAGTTTAGGGGCAAGTATGGGCTTCAGCAAGTGTGTAGGGCATAATTCTCTCTGAAGTTTGACTTAGTATTAAGGTTTCTAGCCACCTGCTTCATCTTTCAGAGATAGCTGGTGGTCCTGGGTCTCCCGATCCCAAATTCTTCCTGACTCCGCAATATTTTAAAAACCAAATGGACCTGTCTTGTTTCTACAGTCTGGAGACACAGAGAGAGAGGTGTTTCACTTCATGTAGGTGTTGAATCTTGTGCTAGATGTAACTTGGCTCTTTCAATAGATTATAGAGATGCTTACTCCATAGTATGCAGAAGTAGCTGAGGTGTGACTAACTATTAATTCATTTAGACTGTTAAAGTTAAGTAGCTTAGAACCAAACATCAATTAATTTATTTGTCAGAGTGTAACTCTGTCTTCCTGAGGGATGCTTCTTAGTTTATGTTCCTTTTGCACTCAGTCAATGCAGGTATAAATAATTGAAGCTGGGGAAGCTTGTTGGTTTGTATTTCTGAGCCTTATTTTTGCTTTCAAATGCAAAGTAAGTGCAGATAATTTCTGTTGCTCTTCCACAAGCAACTCGTTCTTCATCACTCAGGACAGAGGGGGCAGTAGGATTGCATTCCAAGTCTGTAGCTGAGATTTGTAGTTATTTCAGGATTCAGCACTTAATATAGGATATTTTTTAAAAATGTAAGGGATTAAATATAAATGTTTATATAGGACGTAACTGAAAGGAATATGTACTTTCAACATCTGTTTCATTTGTTATCATTTTCTTACATAAAGGTGTTCCACCCCCTCACCACCACCCCCCCTCCTTCTAATATGAGTAAAGGGATTTTCTCCTGCCTACCGCTTACATCTCTTTCGCAATTCTCATCTGAAGTCACTGGGTGGCGGGTTTGCTCAGGCTTTCTCGAATGCAAAGGCATGAGCTGTTGAGTGTGCATTAGACAGCAGCAGCCCTAACTCCCATACTGCCACAGAACTCTTCACAAACATAAAAGAAAAAATATTCCATCATGAATATTGCAATTACTGGCCATATTATGCATGCCCTCTGCTATCATTTCCTGTTGTTGAAGGATCCTACTCTATCTTTCTGATAATATCACTATTAATTTGTGTTGACAATGCAGATCAACATGCGGAAACTTGATACAGCCACAATATTTCAATTCTGAACATAATATTAATATTGTTGTCACATACATATAATTGAATGCTAATGAAATTCATGTAAATACCTGCATAAGTCTCTTTTTCTTTAAATGGAAGCATTGGTAACTTCATCATTTGCTAAAGGCAAAACTAATTTGCATTACATTAGTACTAAAACTCATTTATCAAAACAACATTTGTCAGTGCTGTTTTGATTTCACATGACCAAGTATGACAGTGATATTTAGAATGAAAAATATACATACTATTTGGTTAACTTTCAAAGTGTTAAATGGAGTCTACAAAATCTTACTATTAAATTGCTTGCTTTTGACTTTATGTATGGTTGTTATTTAATTGAGAAACTAGACATTAACATTTCCTTTCAAATCCTGTGCAGATATAGCACTTCAAGTAACTGGGAAACATCTGATGTTTGGTCATTTGTTATTTATGGATCTCGACTTTGTCATGTATATTTAAAGACTGAAAGGCTTACTTTTAATTCATATTTTAAATAACATACACTACCCAAATAAATTTTGTTACTACAAAACATTCTCTTTTATATGTGAAAGTGAAGGTGTATAATTCTATTTTTAATGTATATTTTGAACACACTAGTTAATTTGTATAGATAGTCAGGAAGAGTAACTCCATAATTTGGCTTGTTCCAGTCAGAAATTTGTCCCTTCCCTTCCCTTCCCTTCCCTTCCCCCTTCCCTTCCCTTCCCTTCCCTTCCCTTCCCTTCCCTTCCCTTCCCTTCCCTTCCCTTCCCTTCCCTTCCCTTCCCTTCCCTTCCCTTCCCTTCCCTTCCCTTCCCTTCCCTTCCCTTCCCTTCCCTTCCCTTCCCTTCCCTTCCCTTCCCTTCCCTTCCCTTCCCTTCCCTTCCCTTCCCTTCCCTTCCCTTCCCTTCCCTTCCCTTCCCTTCCCTTCCCTTCCCTTCCCTTCCCTTCCCTTCCCTTCCCTTCCCTTCCCTTCCCTTCCCTTCCCTTCCCTTCCCTTCCCTTCCCTTCCCTTCCCTTCCCTTCCCTTCCCTTCCCAGTAATTTGTTTTACAGAATTTTTGCTAGGCTGTTCCAAGGCCAAGAAAGGTGTCATTACACATTCTGGACATCGTGTAGCATTGCAACCAAGTAAGAAGCTCTCACAGAATGAGGAGCACTGTTTGAGATGGTGCTGACACACCCCATTGTCATGAGTGCTACTAAGCAGGAATTAAGATGTACTGAATCCATGCTGATTCTGAAGTCAGGCCTTTGCATTGTGCTCTCCAGTGTTCACAGAGACATGACACAAAGGTGACAAAACAAGTTTGGCACAGAACTTGCAGGACTTGTTGCTCAGGCTCTATTTGGCTTTGAAGTCACTTCTGAATCCAAGCTGTCTGTGCATAATTGTGCAACAGTGTGGACTGGACGTCACTGCATTTTCAAAAGCCTTTTTGTTTTGTTTTGTTTTTTAGTTCTATATTCAAATACTATTCATCTTACCTTACCCCTCTCCAAAGTGCAGAAAACTTTGCAGTCTTCAAGGACCACATTCATAATGCTCTGAAGATGCATGGCCAGACAGCTACTTTTCATTAAAGTAAATCACAGGTGGAAGGGCATGTTTCTTTGCTTTGGCTGCAAAAAGTGTTTAGTTCAGATACCAAAATCCGCACTATAGATGTCTGAAATAGGTGAGATGAGTTCGAGATTGGAGACAGCATTTGCCAAAAAGGAAAGTTCTCCAAAACAGATGTTTTTGTAAACCACAGAGAGTAAGTTGGACTATAAAATCCCATTGGAGGAGTATAGCTTAATACCTGCTTGGGTTTTGTAAGTCATAGTTTGAAAAGAATGATGATTCCTTGTTTGGATGTGGTAGACAAAAATATATTGCTGTATGTTCCTGCTTTAACAGATTACAGAACAGACAGTTTTACTGTATAAATCTCTCTTGTACACTCCACAGTCTTCTGCAGCAGAAAAGATACAAAGATGTTTGTTTTAATTTTTCCTCACTGCTTCCCAAGGTAATCTTCCTTGCAGAGTGTTGAGTCTAGGTACAGCTAAATGACAGGAAATCAATAGAAAGTTCATCAGCAGAACTGAAGAATTAGAGGAAAATATTTAGATAGGGAAGCTCAGTAACCCACTGATGAGGAAGAAGCAGCTTGGTGTGGACTCGAACAAAACCTGGGAGTCAGAGGCACAGCGAGCTCGTTCAATACAGTTTATTGAATATATTGAGGGGATAGATGATTGTTCATGAAGCATGGCCAACCAAATCATTTGAGCTACTTTTTCTGAAAGAGACACAGGACTCTCCGAAGGCACTGTCTCAATACATTGCTTTCAGTGCCCTAATGCATTAGGGAGAGACTTTAGACATGAGTGAGTTTGAAGTTACATATTTTGGCTAGGTTTGGGGAAAGAGACTTAATAGTAATGTAGCGAGCATGGAATGAGATGGATGGAGTCAGTGGTTAAAAGCAAGGAGGAGAAGGAAAGCAGAAGACATAGAGCTGAGGGTGAAGCCAGAAAGCAGTTAGCTCTGACTGAAGGCATTGAGGAAACCTATTATTAATCTGCAGTGCTATTTCCAGCACAAAGAAATATAGTCTATTTAAAGGGATCAAGATACGCCAACTTCTGTTCTAGAACTAAAAATAATAATAATAATAATACACTGCAAAATCAGTTGACCTGTAACCTTATGTGCTTGTGAGTCTTCACAAACTGCCAAAATCCATGTATCATCCCTATGTAGCTAAACAGGACCTGAAAAAGCCACATGGGTTCAGCACTGCACGTAGAAATATAGTTGGCAGTTTATTCTGAATTTTCATCATCAACCATAAGGCTGTGAGCCATGAGTACAAGTGAACAAATATCTAGTCTTTTCTTTTTCCTCTTAGAAGTAAAATAACAGGGCATATTACCACAAGGGTGCTGGTACAAAGCATAGTATCCTGAGGCAGTTGCAGTGGTATGCTGAATGGGGAAGAATAATGTATTTGTTGGAAGTATTTTCCAGTCCACATTTCAGGGGTAGAATTAGCACAGTACTTCCTTTACATATAAATATAGTTCACTGAAGGAAGAGATTCTTTAGTGGGAATGGCCGTGTCATCATTATCCTGCTGGGTTTTTTATTTACCTGTAACTTTTATGCCAGCTGTAGCTTATAAAGCAAAGTGAGATAAGCTCTTCTGTGAACGGAATTGAGACACTAGAACTGCATTGATGTTGTTGTCCCTATGTCACCTCTGATCTCAATATCAAGGAAGTAGCTACAATCACATTTACATTAACATTCATCACCAGCTGTTGGATTTTCTGTACAGGAACAAAATAATTCAGGTGAACTCATTTAAAGTTCATAGTTACAGGTATTTAAAATATGTTTAAGTTATCACTAGCTTTGGAAAAAAGCTGATCTCATCTCCAAGAATCCCACCTCTTCCAAATTACTTCTTAATGATTGTTTTATCATCATACCTCCACTGTGCATTAAAACACATGTGAAGGTTTGTGTTTGTAAACCTGGCTTAAAAATCTCTGCTTATCAGATTTTATGTAGTTTTGTTATTACAAAGGGCTCGTTAGCTTCATAGTAACATAAGGTCCTTCATTGTTGCTGAGGTTGTAACGGAAGTGATACTCCTTTCAAACAAAAGTCTAGGCACTTGTAAATGATTTTCCATCATGTAGAGTCACATTCTGATGGCATTTTGTAGTTTTGTGCACTGGCAAAGGTGATTGTCAGAAGGGAACAGTGAATCTCAGAAATAGAGCATACAGTGCTATTTTTGACATCACTATTAAAGCATAAATATAGGGTTTGTATGATGAAAGTCTTTGCTTGAAACTTGGTAAATATCTGAGTGGTGAACCACAGATACACTTGGAACATCCTTGAATACTGCTGTCACAATTTCCAGTCTGTGATTCATTTTTTCCTGTATTAAGGAAGGCATTTTTTAACTTAGCCAAGCTGAGGTTTTTGAAATGAAAACATACAGTGCATTCATATCTAATTTGTGGACAGAATCTGCTGATGCCCATGCTCCTTATGTGCTTTGTAAGCTCTTCTTTTACCACCAAGAACTTGGGCTTCTTCTGAGGCACGGAAAGCTTTATCACGAACCGTACAACGATGTGATACAGGAGAGCTTCTGAACCAACATGGTACGATACCATATCTATGGGTTGATGAATTTTTAATTACGTTATGTTTTTCCATGTTTTCTGTCACTTAGATTTTAAAACCAAGTTCCCATAGGGGAAATTATTATTAGAGTGAGTATATGGGTACATCATTAATAAATACAATACAGTATGTTAATTTAATTGTTAACGTAAGAATTGGGGAGTACTAAGACTTAAGAATTTGTAATCATTTGTATGAAGTAATAATATGATTATGAGAATTCTTAATAAATGCAGTTTTTGTGAACCTTATTGGTATGGACAAACTGCATGTGTTTCTTTGCAGATCAAAGCGCAAGCAATAGTCAGAGATTCACAGGCAGTACGGTCCTCTCTAGGATGATATTTAGTGTTAATATGCTACAGGTTTATATAGAGTACTAAAATAGAGGGCCATTTATCTCTTTCATTAAAAACAATAACAATTAAAAACACACACACACAGAAACTCAAAGGTTTTGAAATTCTGCAACTTCTTTGTTGTAATTTTTGAAGGTCAGAAGAACAGGTGGCTGCCCTTCTCTACTCCCACTGCGGTACTGACATGCCCAGTGATTTTTCTTCCTGCAAGCTGTTGACAGCATTGCGTAGCTCACTGTAGACAAAAAAGGCTTACCTGTGGTTAGTCAGGCAGCCAGCCAACATTCGTTTATGCAGTAATCCCCACAGATTTTCAAAGGCTGCTGTCCTTGAAAGCAATACCCCTGGAATTCTCATGAATTAACTAGGGGGGCACCCATACAGAAATGCCATCATTCCAGACTCACCTCTTGTCTGGATCCTACATGCACTTTGGAAAATTGTCATATTAGTTATGACATATTAGTTAAAACCTGTCATATTAGTTATGTGTGGAAGATGCAAATATGTATATACATATGTATGTATATCTTAACATGGGCATAGTTTAATAATATCTAAAAACGAAATGAGCAAAAATAACCGGGGGGGGGGGGGGGGGGGGGGGGGGGGGGGGCGTGGGGGTGGAGCTAGATGATCTTTAAGGTGCCTTCCAACCCAAGCCATTCTATGATTCTATGATAAACAAAGAAACTAAGCATTCATATACCTGATTGTTCAGTGATCCAGTTGATCTGTTTAATCACTGCTAAGAACTCTTGTGTGACCTGGAACGTAGAAGGGACAGTGTAACCTGTATTTCTATATGACCCTACATGGCAATCAAGAAGTATTGCTAGCCAGAATTAAGCATTCCCTTTCATATGTTCTCAATTCTAGTTTTTATCAGTTGCAATGGTTTACCTCAATAATTTCTTAAAGATGTGAATTCTTATGTTAGACCAAAAAAAAAAAAAATGGTGTTAACTGATTTAATTTTTTGCTGGAATTTTAAGTGATCAGAATTTTAAACTGGCATCCAAAATCCTCACTAAAGTTTGGAAAGGAAAAGGATAGTTTTATCTGACTATTTTAATATCCCTAAATATGAACTGAACTGGCATTCTACTTTCAGAACATTTGGAAAATATTTAACCTCTACTTTTTTTTTTTTTCCCTTCTCATTTTCAGACAGGAAACAAAAACTGGGTGACATAAGTTTGTGTAATTTATTCAAAATGTAGAAATACAGGGACACTAATGACAGCCCGTCATATTTTAGATTGTACTGAAGATCTTTGTTGTTCCCTAGAACCATCCAGTGATGATAACACCATTTCTTATGCCTAAATATTTAGCAATTTCTTTCTTACGTACCATTTTGCATCTGAATACTTTTCGTTGCTGCCTGTGAAGGTTTCAGGATTGCAGGGTTTGTTTTTTATAACAAAATGAGATTTCTGAGCAGTCTGGAGTTGAGTTACAAAATCCGAATGTTGCCCCTTCCAGTTTAGTGTGATATAAATCCATCTGTTAATCTTTTGTAACATTTTGACCTTCATGAAAACAGTCAGATATATTTCGGAGAGAATTTTTTTTCTTTTCTGAAATACCTTAAAGATTACCACATGTATAACCATGTGATTTAGCTTAGTAATCTTTGTTTTTTTGTTTTTTTTTTTTTAAGGGGGGATAAAGTACAGAATAAGCAGAATATTTCAAATTGATTATTTTAAAATATATATATAAATGTATTTCTTAACATAAAATGTGTTTTTCTTTCAGAGTAGCTGTGATATGTAGAGTGTTCTCTGTTCTGCTCCTTGTTTTACAGGTGTCCATCTAGTTACCCAGCGGGTTCAGAGAAATGTCATAAGACAAAAATATTTTATTCTTTTTGCATATCTGTTCAAGCACAGGCAGCTGAAGATAGTGAACCTTATAGCCATCTGAAAATATGGCTAGATATTTTCCCCGAATATAGCCATTCAGACATCATAAAGATTAGCTCTTTGCATCCTAGAGATTTTCTTCAGAAAGTGTAATTTGTAGGTTTGTCAGAGTTTCACCCAAGTTGAAGGACTTTTTCCAAAACACAAGATGACAGTAGTCATTATGGGTTGTCCAAAGGCCACAAGGTAATGAAGTATTACATAAGCTTCTGAGAGAACTGGAGAAATTTTGCAAAGACTACATAGATCATCTCTTGAATCACATAACGTGGTAATAAAACAATTAAGGCCTCTAGGCCAGTCAGTCTGACCTTAGTGCTGGGGAAGCTCATGGAGAAGATTAGGTTGAGTGCCATCACACAGCACCTACAGGGCAAGCCGGTGATCAGGCCCAGTCAGCGTGGGTTTATCAAAGGCAGGACCTCAGCTCTGGTGAGGCTGCACCTCGAATAATGTTTTCAGTTCTGGGCCCCTCAGTACAAGAAGGACATCGAGGTGCTGGAGCGTGTCCAGAGAGCGGCAACAAAGCTGGTGAAGGGTCTAGAAAATAAGTTTTATGAGGAGCGGCTGAGGGAACTGGGGCTGTTTAGCTTGGAGAAGAGAAGGTTCAAGGGAGACCTTATCGTACTTTACAATTACCTTAGAGGAGGCCATAGCGAAGTGAGGATCGGTCTCTTCTCGCAAGCACCAAGTGATGAGGGGAAATGGGCTAAAGTTGCGCCAGGGGAGGTTTAGGTTGGATATTAGGAGAACTTTCTTTGCTGAGAGAGTTGTGCAGCATTGGAACAGGCTGCCCAGGGAAGAGACTGAGTCACCATCCCGGAGGTCTTCAAGAAACACGTAGACTTAGAACTTAGTAGCATGGTTTAGTGATGGACTTTAGTACTAGGTTAAAGGTTGGACTAGATGATCTTAGAGGTTTTTTCCAACCTGAATGATTCTACGATTCTGTATTACTAAGGACTTCATCTCTGCATTAGACTCCTGTGGTTGAGGAATTCCTTTTGTACTGCAGTGTTCATTATATAATGCTGAATCCCATCACTATATTTATGTGAATACAGGTAATGCTGACACCTAGTGTAAAATGTCCCTCTAAGTTAGTTATTTTTATTGTTTCCATTTTAAATACCATATTCTGTATATCTGTAAAATCATGTTTTATTCCCTTTATATATTACATATTAAAAGCCTGCTAGAAATTGACTGAAATTTTAAAACGTCATACAGAAATACTTAGACATTATAAACTCTTCTGCTATATTCTGATTAGAACCAACAGATTTTAAATCTTTGACGATGGAGAAGTACTTCCTCTGTTAATTTGCTAGGTGGAAACACCTTCAACACACCAAAAAAACAACCAACCCAAAAAGTCAGAACAAAACCCAACAAATGTCTTTTATTAGGCAAGTTAAAAACAGAGTCAGCTTTTTCTTGATATGTCTAGCTACCTGGGCTAAAGGTTTTCCAAAGGGAATTCAAAAGAGTAAGAGTTCCAAAGCATTATGTGAAGAAATCTGAGTTGTTGTTTGGTTTTTATTTATTTTATTTTATTTTATTTTATTTTATTATTTTATTTTATTTTATTTTGTTATTTAATGTTCCTACCTGATTTTCATTCAAGTAAATAGAAATAACACTGAATAGGTAAAAGATGGAAGACATCCAACAATGTGACAGTGAAGCAAGTGTAGTATGTATATTGAGTATGGTGCAAATACACCTGGCAGCAGTGGCTGCCGGCAGATATTCTGGGGAAGTCAATGGAAAAGGGAGTTAGACCAGTGCCTTTTATCTGGCTCTGAGGTCAGCAGGTACAGGAAGATCAAATTAGCCAAACTTTCTACTTTCCCAAACCAGTGTGGAGCAAACCATGTTTCCAGAGATCTCTTGTGTGTGTGATCTCTTGTGTGCTAGGTGCCTACGTGTTGGCTGGGGTTCCTTTTGGCATGGTCCAAAATTGTGCATGGGAAGCATGCCAGCAATTAAACAGCATACACAGGTATTTCTGCAGCAGAAATGGCATTTCATAATGGAACAGCTCTCCTGTAGGAATTTGAGAAGTCTAAAGTGGAGTCAGCTCTTTTGTTATCACTGCTGGAGATTTCCAGATCCTTGTGTTAGCCTATTGCTTGTCAATTTAAAGTGGATGGCCTGTGAGATGGAATTCATGAGTCTGAAGTTAGACATTGCAGTCTCGCACTGGTGAAAAGTCTTGGGGAAGGATTAGGATCTGTGATGATGAGAAGGAAAAGGAGGAAGAAAAGAAGGAGGAGTCTGTGAGCCTCATTGAATGGTAATTTGCTTCCCTGAAACCCTTTGCGATGGAGCTGTGGAGGCTGAGGCAAGGGGGGACAGCATGGCTGGCCCTTGTTTTCCCCAGGTGGGGCAGGTCCAGTGGCAGCAGCCAGCACTATGCACAGCCCAGGACCAGGGCAGGTCCATAGAGAGAAGGCCAGGCCAAGGTCAGGCTAGGATGGCAGCTGGCCACTCAGGGATGGCTAGGCCGAGCCATAATGTAGTAAGAACTGTATCTGGGCTCTGCTTGTAACCTCTCTATGGTAAAAACATTTGTGCTGTTTTAGGTTTGTAAAAGAAGAGCCACACAGCATTGGTGGCTCTGTTAGTAGGCCTCCATGACACTGTTATCATACAAACATGCATAAATAGCATGTAATGGTATAGAGGAATCGTCTGATTGCTGTTTATGAAAAAAATAGGCCTGACTAAATCTAATATTCAGATGTGGTCTTAAAATAGTAGAAAATAGGCAATGTCGGCTTCTGAAGAAACGCCTACTGAACAGATCTCTTAAGAAAGACATTTGTTTTTTCATATGTAGTAAAGATCAGCAGCTCTTCAAGAAACACAGGACACTTTCAACAGCTGTCATATAAATCAAATATATCTTTGAGAGTGATCTGATTGTGAAGTAAGCACTCATTTCTTGGAAATAGCAACCACTGTATATTGGTTGGGAGGCATGTGTAGATAGGTATCATAGGTATCACTTAGTTATACAGGGATGTTTACCAGCTTCATTAAGTACTGTTTTTTAACAGATTAAATCCAATGGTGAACTTCTTATTAAAAACGTTCAGCTGCGGCATGCAGGAAGATACACGTGCACCGCACAGACAATTGTTGACAATTCTTCAGCTTCAGCTGACCTTGTTGTAAGAGGTAAGGTTCTCCAGGTAAAAGAGAAATGTTTCTGTTTTTCATCTAGATAAGCAGAATGTGAAGTCCTTAAAGTACTGCTCAGGGTACTTGTTCTTTTCCAGACATTTAAATATCTAACTCAATGTGTGTTTTCCTGGAAATCAATAAAATTTTTTTATTACGTATACTTTTCTTCTGTTTAAGTAATTTTTAGATACTTTAATTTGGTGTTTATTATTAAATAGCAAAGTAGATTGTATCATTTCAATATACTTAATTTATAATATTTATATTGTTTTGAGAAGCCATTTCTGTTTTTGCATAATGCTTTTTTGATTACATTATTGTGTGTAACACTAAGCCTACATTAAAAGGATTTCTGGTTTTCAAATGACAGAAAAATGGAGATTTGAAGTCAAGGTTATCACTCCATTGTTAACTTATTCTTCTATCTGTAAGAGTTACTTCTATCTGTAAGAGTTACTGCAGTCTCAAAATACTGTACGTGCTCATATGGTACATACCCTACAAAATATGTTTCCATGCATGGTTTCAGGAGCATGAGTTAATTCATGTTCTTTGGGCTTTTTACTCCATTTTGTGCCTCCAGATACATCTTCTAAAGTGCTAATGCTCTGTAATGCTGACAATTCAAATCAGGTATAACTTGTACTTGGGTCTGCACAGCTATCATGTTTTGACCCCATTCCAGTTGTACTATACATCTGGATAGTAACTGGAGTATAGCTTGTTGAGTTTTTGCCATCTATATATGTTGTGCACTTCAATATTTCTGATTTATTTTTCACTGGGTGTTAACAGACAGTGAAATGTCATCAGTTTGGGGTGAAATGTCAAAGCAAATGTGATATGTGGTGAAATTGCAGAATAAATTGCAGAAAACTGTGAAGAAAAAGAGAAGGGTTTGTTCATGTGCCGTAGTAGTATGTAAGCAAATCCTTTTACAAAACAAAAAGAGAGATCAGCTGACTTATCAGCCTTCTGATAATCCTTTTAACCCAGTAATTATAAATAGAATCATAACTCTTAGCATATGTGGTTGAAGAAATCAGCATTTGTTTTATGCTCAACTTTCAGGTTTTAATATTATGAACACAATCCTACTTAGTGTTGAGAACTTCTTGCTACTATTTTTGTCAGAGGAAGACTCAGTATTTTACAGGCTCAGGGTTAAATACCCCTATCTGATGAAATATGACACAAGTGACATTGTAATTTCACTGTGTTGATGGTAAGAGGCAACAGCAAAGTCTGGAAACACAGAGTTAGGTTCCAGAGCACCTCAAGGATAGACACCGTTCATGCAGATGCGTGAAGATATTTTCTCCATCAACAGGACACTATAACGGTTCATATGGATTGTCCTTTTTGACATTAGAGTGTTAAAATTCGTGTGTTCAGGAGAATTGATAGTGGTAGTAGTGCACAGAAAACCAAGCTGTCAGTCCCCTGAGTACACCAACAAGGCCTTAATAGCTGTGATCACCCTCATCTAGGACACCCACCATGGAGGGCCCACAAGCCCTATTTAAGCTCAGCCCTTGGCTTTCAGTCCTGGCCTGAGCTGTATTACAGATGTGCCTGTTCCAGCTCTGTCTCTGGAGTCTGGGCGGAGTTCAGACCTATGCACTCTTGGATGTATGCTATAGCTTGTCACCTGAATGCCTGTGGTGTCCAGGACTCCCTTACCAGCACCCAGCTCTGCCCACTATATTCTAACCCTACAGGACTGTTCCCTGTTGTTGAAGGCACAGACTACCCTGGGGGGGTTGCACTTTCCTGAAGGTCTTTGGTGTTTCTTGACACATGCTATTTACGGAAACTTTCATAGTGAGGTGAGAAGCTATAGGAGATCTCTCTCAAAGAAGGCAGGAAAGAAAGACCTGGTACTGATGAGCGTTTCCGTACTCTTATTTGTTTCAGTTCATTTCATTTGATTCCTTTTTCTTCAGTTTTATGGAGAAAGTAAAGAACCCAAGACCCGAAGATACGTTTGGCACATGTATTTATACGTGGTGTAGGAATCTCATTCCATTCTTATTGTTGAGTTGTTTTTGTTTTGGTTTTCTGTGGTTTCCCTGTACATGCTGCAGATAAATGTATCCTGTTATTTCTTGTTTGGTTGTTGTTCTTTTTTAATGTGCTCTGAGACTTGTTCAGTCAGATTGTTGAGTAATTACCTGAGTCATGTTGGCATGTTGTTATCTCTGAAAGTGGAATCAGAAACTACTTCACAATAGTTCTCATTCATTGTCTCTGTTTTGACACGATTGGTAATGCATATCACATAACTGTGTATCATATAAAACAGATGGATAATAACAGAACCAGAACAGTCAATGTGAAAAGAGTAATCTGAAAATATCTATAGGCTAGTTTGTAAGTAGGTGTTAAGCTTTGAGTTAGAGAATTACTGTAAGTTTGGATGTTGTTTCTTCTTAGCACAGCTTACTGAATGTTGTGGCATCTTTTACAGATCAAGATTTCAACACTCACAGATGTGTATGCCTGCACCACTCTCTTCTCTCGAATGAAAAAGCAAATATGGATTGAGAATAATTGCTGTTATTTTAACATGGCTATTTTAATGAGTTGTTATGAGCAGAAATGGTATTTGATACTTGAAGAGTGTAAGGATGAGACTGTAAACTGGTTTAAGACAAGTAGCTTTTACCTAGAAGGTTTTAGCTGGGTGTTGGGAAGATAGCAATATGCCATAAAACAAACATATATATTTAGTTCATGAAATTTTATATTCATTAGAATATAATGCAGGTATCAGCCTTTTGAAGAAAAAGAAATTATTCTTTGAAAATATTTTATAGACACTTCGTGATAATCAAGGCTGGAAGAGACAGTTTTGTGAAAAATGTTTTCTTTGACAGCTTCTGTTCTTTGTTGGTGGTCTTTGTAGATTTATTCTGGTATACAGGGTTTGTTTGATTTCACCCTTATAATTCAGAAGACTGCTTTTGGGTCACTGGGTGGAATGGATTCCACATTTTGGCATAGATTTTGAGGTTCTTGTTATGGGCAGACTTTAGTAGGCCTTTAGAGAGACAGTGACTACTTTTTCTTTCACTCAGTTTATATTGGTTCATAGGAAGTTCAAATCTCATGGTGGGTTTATCCAGTGTGGGGTAAGATGAGGGTCCAAGAGAAATGTGAAGAGGTTTATAGAAATGTTTTTTCAAGGTATGATTTCTCTCCAGTATAAGTCTCAAGATTTTCCATATAAATTACAGTTCAGGCCAAAACTGAACAAGCAGAAGTATAGATTAAGGTTTCCAAAAGGTTATCATTAGGTGGTATTTAGAAAGGAAGGTTTTATGTTTTTTTTTCTGAGTTCATCGTTCAAAAAAGAGCAGCAACAGTTATAAAGTATCCCTTTTTCACTTAAGAAATTCTGTTCTCAGTATTACTAGTTAGGCAGGACTCATGGAAGTTTCATTTGATAGTTTTCTGATGCAAGAACAGTTATCCTCTGAATCACTCTATACAATAATAAAGTATGTATAAACACATTTTCCATCTGTTCTTACATAGAAAGTGAGGCCCAAAAGCCTCATACCTGATAAATGCAAACAGGAAAATTAATAAACTTTCCTTTTTTAGTATATTTAATCTGTGAATTGAATTTTTCCTCAGGTCCTCCAGGCCCTCCCGGAGGTATAAGAGTAGAAGAAATTAGAGACACTGCTGTAGCACTTACGTGGAGTCGTGGAACAGACAATCATAGCCCTATTTCTAAATACACTATCCAGTCAAAAACTTTTCTGTCTGAAGAGTGGAAAGATGCCAAAACAGGTAAGAGTAATGCCAGAAATAATAAAGCCAATAGATTATTAAATGTTTGATTGTTAATCAGAAAACAGCCACTGTAGAAGGAAAATGGGGATGCTATTAATGTCTGCTACAGAGTTTGGGAGCAGGTAGTCCTATCAGTGTGTTGTCAACATTTTTATTCTATTTTTTTAATTTTTTTTATATATTTATATTTTTTTATATATATATATATATATATATTAATCTCTTGTTGCTTGTAATATTCCACATCAGCTACTGGAATTTAAAAATATATATATTTGCAGGTTACTTTGGATGAAAAAAGTATGTCTTAAGTTCTGTATTTGTTATGCAGAAAGTTGGCTGAAATTGTCTACTTTTTCTGTGAACAGACTACTTACCATTTGCATTAAAACTGGCACCCCTAGAGAAAACACAGCTAAGATTATCCTTCTAACCACTGGATGTCATCAGTGTGCCACATAATTGTAGTTGAGGAGACACCTACCTGAACATAGGATGTGCTGACATATATAGTATTTATTTACAAGATTTAACAAAATACATAAATTGTGAAAATATTTTAATAACACCAGTATCTTTGAATGCTTTATGATGGATAGCATTGCTAATAGCTATATGGAGTGTATTTATCAATACAATTCATTATGACACTGGAAAATTATAACTTCAGTTCTTTCCTGTGAAATTAGGGCATCACACACTCAGGATTTCTTAATATTAAGAAAATTAATGGTTTCAGCTATTTTCTTTTAATTAAGTAGTCCTTTGAAACTGCAGAGGTATATGTCTAAGAAATAGACATTGACATATTAACCTCAAAATCTCTGTTAATAATAGAGCTACTGCCTTAAATCACATTTCTCTCCTAGAATATGTAGTATATGTAGTTTCGTTGTATATAATTACCTCCAACAGCCAGCACTAGTATATGGCTTATGGTAAAGTAGTTTGGTAAATTAAACTAGGAGGTCCTCCAGTCCCTTTCTATCTCTGGTATCTTGTTTAATAATTTATGTAGAATAGATTTCTTTGAACTTTTACAATAAATAATGTAAAAATTAGAGTCGTTCAAGTAATTGGTTATTTATTCAAGTGACTGTTTGCAGGAGGGAGGATCCATTTGGATCAGCCTCCCTTTTTTCAGGATAAATTATATTTTATTTTCTGTTGATTTTTTTTTTTTTTAATAAAGAATATGCTCTTGGGGAGTGGCTAGGTTATAGGAAGATATAAGAAAAAAATATGAAGGGGGGTGACAGCTCTGATATTGCCACCTATTGTGCTACGTGTTACTGGAACTAGAAACATTTGTGTAGGAGATACAAGTGCAGGATTCAGATCTTCACTCTGGTTCAGAGCAGACACTTCTGCTCAAAAAATTCACTTCTCAGGAATATTCCTTATTTGCAGTGTTACAGGCATGACAGGATGCATGTCTCTGCATCTCTGAAGTTCTTCTGCTTTGTGTAATTAATGAGATAGTCACTGAGACATACAGTCAGAATGTTATCCTGTAGCATGTTGAATGGGATTCACATCTTTGGACAGGGAGGAACCTACGTTCTTAAATTTATTTTTTAGGAAGCTAGCATGAAAGATAGAAATGTTTCCTTTCTGAAAAGTTGAAATGAACTATTCCAGTGTTTTCAAAATCATTGCTTTTTCATTTGAACAACACTGACTAATTTTGTTCTATAGATGCCTTCAAAAAATAGCTGAAATCACCATAGTAACCATCACTGGAACCACTGCAAGCCAGTGCATTGCTTAATTTCTGGGCTCCTCCCAGTTTGACTCAGTGTTCATTTTTGTATGAAAAAAAAAACACAATGATCGGTCCAAATTGATCTCTCATCAGTATTTAGGCTGTCATTTAATGTTGGTAATTTTCAATGTGTGAAACAACAACAAAAAAATGTACTTTGGCATTGCACTTTGAAAATATTGTTATTATTACTACTACTACCATCCTTCCCAAGCCAAATAATTCATCTCAGGTTGCATAATACCAAGTGTGTTTTATGAAAGAAGTATGTTCTACTTCACAGTATGGAAATACGTGTAAATAGGTTGTGTAACATTGCTATTCCTGTTTTTTTGCAGCCATTGTGCTCATATTGTAATTCCCAATCAGCCACCTTTTCAGTGCAGAATATGTTATTTCTCATCTCCCTCTGACCCCAAGACTCCAGTTTGACAAAGTTCTTGGCCTGCACAAGAAATGAAAATCCTCTTTCTGTAGCTGCAGACAGCTACAGAAACAACCACTACTGTCTGTGAATTATAGACAAAAAGAGTCATGAGTTATGCCTCTCATGTATGGTAAAGAAGTTCATCCTTATGACAACAGTACATCTTTTTCACAGGAATTATAAGAACACTTATCCTTGTTAAATTAGAACTAGATAGCAGGTTGTAACACACTCACTAGTAAGGTACATCAAAATATGACCACATTTTTATAAACCACTCTATCAGTTGATCAGTCCCTATATTTACTCCTGTGCAGCCGTTATCTATTTCATGATTTTTTATTTTCTTATGCATTACTCCTTTTCTTATGCGATTTCTCCTTGAGTTTTTATGTAGGAAAAATGAAATTCTACAACAGCAGTATGTAATTAATAAGGATGCCTTCATCATTAAATGCACTTCTTTTGCTAGTTCACACCCAGTTAAAACTTACAAGTCTGTAAGAGTTTATCCAAGATAGTGTCATATTTTCCAAGTTCCCAGTCATTGCCAGGAGTACTCATAAAATGTGGTATCCCTCATGTATAGCATTCCTTCAGCTGGATGCGTGTGGTTGCAGAATAGTGGCAGTTTGTGGATTTAAAAACTTCATTGATAACTGACCTCATTGTAAAAATGCTGTTTTCTAAAGCAATTTCTCATTTCTTTTAGAGCCATCAGATATTGAAGGAAATATGGAGTCTGCCAGAGTGATTGATTTAATTCCGTGGATGGAATATGAGTTCCGAATAATAGCAACAAACACTTTGGGAATAGGAGAACCTAGTATGCCATCACAGAGAATTAGAACTGAAGGCGCTCGTACGTAAACAGAAAATGTCATTTTTTTGGTGTGCTTTTTATTTTCACATTTTCCTGTCAATTTTGTAATTTTATTTGCTTTAAATAAAAAAAAAAAATCATAAAATGCAAATCCAGAATATATTTTTAGTCACCAGCTACTGTAGATTTTAGTGAGGAAACACCAGACTTTCTAGATATCCTAGCATTACATCAGACAGGAAATAAACATCCTGATAAAAACAGAAAATCTGTCTCCATTGTTGAAACAGTCATACTGTATCTTTTAGAGGTACCCCACCTCTATCCTTGAGCTGGTGTACATAAATGCATGCACTTGCCTTGTTTGCAATGGGATTCAGGGCTTAGGAAAAAAAAGAAAAAAAGAAAGAAAGATGCATGTTTCTGACAAGGAAAATGTCCTTTTGCTATTTGGTTTATATTATAACTAAAAGATACATGACAAGATGTGTGTCTTACAGTATAACACTATTTTTTTGTGACGGAAGGTTTGGTCTTGTGTCCTCTTATTCCACATGAGAGGTGTGACATTATCTGGCATAACACATGCCCTTATCAGTCTAATTGCTTAGTGTTAAAATCTCTGAGCATATTCAAGAATATCCTTCAGTCTTGGGCAGGTCCTTTTAAAATGGATTCTTAAGAATAAAGAATTAGATGTAATTATTCAAGATAATACGTTCTGTTTGGACTGTACAATGGAGATAACAGCAGTGCTCTAGGAAGTAATGTATCACTGCTACAAGATTGTATCCAACAAAGCCTGTGTACCAGTATATCCTTCTCAATGCATATTAGCACCCATGTGCAGCCTTGATATATTTATAGTTTTTAAAAAACAGTTGTCCCATAGCTTGAGGTTGTAAACTCAAAATGCAAAATGAAAGTGAAAAAAATGAAATTTTGCAATTATACCTGCTAGGTCATTGCTTTGATTAGGTAGCGTTTTCAAAACAAAATACATTTGCATTGCAAATATCAAAGCATTTGTTAATAAAGATCCGCATCTGGTCCATTAAAAAATGTGTTGCTTAGGGAGGAAGGAAATACAGATTTGTTAAATTAATCTAGACAGGGAAAGAAAATCCACAGAACTTTAACACTTAAATTAAAATTAAATTACTGTCTATAAAATTGACTTCGCATGTTTTCTGACTCAACAGCTGTACTTGAACATGGCCCAGGCATCTAAATGAGAAATCTGGGTGTGCTCCTTGGGGTGCTGGATGCACAACAGACATTTCTGAAATGTCAGAAAGGAGACAGAAAGGTTGTGGGGAGGTGGGAGGCTCGGAAGTAGTGCTCACAGGTAGTGAGCACAGTAGTGTCCTGAAGTTTGCAGTGCCACATTCATGGAGTTAGTTTTAGCCTCCTTCCACACACCCCCAAAATGGCATATCTGCCACTTTTGTAGCAGGTTGCAATGCCTCTGCAAGATGTAGTCTGTTTAGTCTGCTGTCTCATTCCCAGTGCACAGCACCATTGTCAGCTCTGGCAGACTGTGATAGACACTTTTGGTGAAATGAAGCAAAATGTTAGCATAAGCTTCCTAAGCATCAGACAGGACTTCTTGCAATGCCAAAACAGAGTAAAAATCTGTAAGAGTTTGCAGATAAACTTCTGAGCCCAAGAGCATTTCCTGCCAGGAGCTGGAATTTGTTATAAGCACCAACAGTAGCATTCAGGTTGCTGTATCAACTTCCAGGGTGCTACAGAACCAGTACTTTGCATTTTCACGTAAACCTGAAGAAGTTAAATATTTTATTGTGTAAACAACAATCCATTTCCATACATTGCAGTTATTTTTAACATTTGTTCTGTGTTAAACAGCAACAAACAATGCTGTGTCTCTGCTGTACTATGTGACCGACCAATGCTGTCTGCTAAACTCTAATGTTATCAATGTCTTTTTCAGTTCTGAAGCCTCTCTTCTTGTAGAACTTTAATTTCACTAGCATTCTTTGTTAGCATGACAAGAATATGTCCTATGGGAAAAAAAATAGGAAAAAAAAAAAGATTTTTTTTTTCCTAATAAATCTACTTGTTCAGTCAATAACACATTATTTCACAGACTTCTTGAAATTCAATTGATCAAAGGCTGCTTTTATGTATTTTAGCTTCTGGATGCATTATAGTAATTTTCTAAGTGTTGCTGTCTGAATTCATAACCTGGTATTAATGAAGGGAGAAACCTGGTTTTAATGGAGAGAGATTGAGGGAAACTCTCCTGAAAAAGGTGATTTGTAAGGTGATTTTTTCCTCTCCTCTGGCAGCCTGTGTATGTTCTTTGACTACCTAAGCATTCTAGCAAACCTCTGTTTCTAACTTAGCTACAGAGCTACATGCTTGTAATAGACAGTGCGACTGCTGTGTATTTCAGTAATAACAAGGTCAGGTTATAAGTTAATAATTCCAAGAAAAGCTTCCCTTTCAATTATCGTAATATGTATATTTGGCCTCATTCTCCACTGATTTGTTTTCTGGAAGGCCAGAAAAAAATAGTATAAACCATGCACCAAATGCAAAACCATTCCATTTTCAAATTTGTTTTACTTTTTTTTTTTTTCCTTTATAAAAACATTAATTCTTTTCTGCTTTCCTGTTTCTTCCTGACTGACCCAAATAGAAGGCCTCAGCAAACATCTCACTTAAATAGCTGGAGAGCATCCTTGTAGGTCCCTTCCTTGTGGGTCCTCAGGGTATTCTATAACTCTATGATCTTGTGACTTTTGTTGATTAGTAGGAAAAATGCCTGACCATGTAAGAATGTTTTAACACAAAGAACATGTTCATGTCATTAGAACATGTAGCTAATGCATGATCACCAAAGGCATCTTTAATGTACAATAAATAGGATTAAACATTATTTCCTGAGTTTGCAGTGGTACCGTGTGTGTCCTTAGTATTCAGAGATACCAAATAAATACACACACAGCAAAGAGGATAGCAATCATCACATTTAGTGGAAAAAAAAAAGTCTTTAATTAATTAGAAGGTTCTTGACAATTTTTTTTTTTTTTTTATGTATCATTTTAGAGACTAATTTTGGAGGAATATCTTTTCCAAAGAGAAAATTTAGTTTTCAGCTGCTTACTGTAGTTAAGAGAGTTTAGGTAGTAACAGAGTCTTACAGAAATGAAAATATAGGAATGACTTGTAATGGGGCTCTCGAGAGTATCTTACCTTACCACTCAGGTGTGCATCAATGAGAGATCAACAGGTTGTTGCGTCCCACAGAACATCAGTGTGAAATGCAATTAATTAGTAAATGACTGAAGTACTAGGCCAGCTTCAATTCTGAGTATCTACCCATGCCAATCAAGAAGACACTTGCCACTCATCTAAACCAGAATAGGAGTGGGATAACAATGCTTCAAAAACGTAACCGTGGGTTTAACATTACACATTGTGGGTACATCCATTGAAACAGATGGAACTAATCACAGTCTGTTAGGGTAAATACATGTTCATGCCCTGAGTGCTCGAGCCCTTGGAATATCAGCATCTGAAGAAACACAAGAACAAAACACTGTGTTTCTCTTAAGGCCTACAAGGAGTGTTGCATTTCTAAATATTAAATTAAATATTTATAGAGAGTATGGTTAGAAAGAAGAATGATTGCTAACTACGGTTAGAACTGGTATGTTTCCTGTAGCAGTAGCTATACATTAGTCTTGGCAAGACTGCAGACTCACAGTTATTACAGACTATCATTATTTTAATTGTGTGGGCCATGTGTGCTCATTGGCTTTGCTGATAAAAAGAGAAGTAAATAATACTGTTGGTGTTTTTTTTGTTTATTTGTTTTAGTTTTTAATGACTGCATACTCTGTATTCATTGTTCTTGTCTCTTCTATTTTTCTAGCTCCTAATGTGGCTCCTTCTGATGTTGGAGGAGGGGGTGGAAGCAATCGAGAGCTGACAATAACGTGGATGGTAAGTAACGCGCTGAGATGGAATGAAGCATATACCTTCTTGGCTCTGATCTTGCTGCTCCTGAGACCCACAGAAGGTTTGTCGTTGGCTCCTGTGAGAGCAGGATTTGTATACACTCTGTGGATTTTCAGACTTTTCTCATAAAAATACATTAAAAGAAATGTGGAGTATGATATTTTAGATGTTTATGTATTGGACATTTCTAAAACATGGCCTAAAACGCTCTCTGAATATGTTTTGAAGAGACCGAAACACAAGAAGTACTGGCTATGATAATGCATTGGTGTAACTAACTGCATTTGAAAATTCTACAGATATCTCTCTGAGCCTTTTTTTTAAGTTGCAGTTTGAATAGCGTGCTGATTCTCAAACAATTAAAAGTATAACATCTTAGTTGTAATTTTGATGTGCTGTGTACAGATGTATAAGCTTTTTTTGGCCAAGCTATTTTCAGTGGTTTGTGGGGATAGGAAAAGGGGCAATGGTCAAAAAAGGGAGCACAGGAAGTTCCTCACCAACATGCGAAAGAACTTCTTCATGGTGAGTGCGACGGAGCACTGGAACAGGCTGCCCAGGGAGGTTTTGGAGTCTCCTTCTCTGGAGATATTCAAGGCCCATCTGGATGCCTACCTGGGCAGCCTGCTCTAGGGAACCTGCTTTTGCAGGGGGGTTGGACCTGATGATCTTTCAAGGTCCCTTCCAAACCCTACAGTTCTGTGATTCTGTGATGAAACAAAGACGATATCACCATTCTGTAAACCAGCCCGTCATAATTAATAACTGGATTTTTAAGGAAATTCTTCTATATTTTATGTTTTATTTTATGCTAGTGTGACCAGTAACACAAAAACAGTCTTGCCTCATGCCACAATTTAGCCATTTACTGATATCCACACAATGATATCTTTGTTCTTTTTTCCAAGCCGTTCATTTTTCTGTATTGATTACGTATTAAGCAAAATAAAGAAAGGGAAAAAAGACAGAGATAAAATATTGAACACCAAAATAACTGAATAAAATATTCAAAAAATTAAGATGTTTTCTAAAACCTTTTCTTAGCTAAGTTTAGCTGAGAAAGATTTCTAAGTTAATTCAAGTTTTCTGGAAAAGTAAAATCTATATTGCTGTTAAAATATATTGAAAAGTTTATTTCTCAGTTCCACTAACAATAGGTCAAGAAGTAGATGTGTCTGAATTACTGCATTTTGGGTAAAGACTCCTGGCATTGTGAGTACAGTGAAAAATTGTCTGTGACAAAATGAAAAAAAAACAACAAAAATTATAACCAGGAGGAGAGTGACTAATGCAAGAAGTACAAGATCATTTTAGTCCTTCCTATATGCCCAAGTAGATTTATATTCCAATTATTTCTCTTACCTAATGTCATGATTTTACATGTGTTCTATAATGAGTAACTCATTTAGCTAGACAATTTAAGCATGGCTTCAAATATTTACTTTCCAAAAATCTTCTACTACTATGCCTAGCAAGTGTTTTGAATGGAGGCATTAGATTTACAGAGCCTGTCTGACACAGGATAGACAGACACCAATCTGTCTGTAAGGCTAAGATAAAGCTGTATATTGATTCCCCAAAATGTGCTAACATTTGCATATACTACTTAAAGTAGTCCTTAATTAAGAAAAGAACAAAATGTATGGTAGATTCACATGTTGCTGCCAACCCCCTTTCAGTTTTTGCTATGACTCATAAGCCCAAGTTGAATGAGACAGCCAGAGATGCAATCAAAGTTCTTCTAAGACTTGTTTGGGAAGAAGAACCAAGAAAGAGCTAGGAGTGGCATGTCCATTCCTCATTTTTTCCCTGTTTGCCTTTCCCTTTTCTATTTCATTTTTCAAAGTTTTTAGTGAATACTTCAAACTCTTCAGCTACTTATGCCTTATTATGTGAAGTCGTTTGACTCATTCAAATTTTCAAGACTTTCTAGAACATAATTTTAAAGTGTCAGTCCTGGCTTTCTAAAGTTTTCTCTGGCTGAAAATCATTCTAGGGCCATTTATCCAGGCTGCTTACTTTGGATAGGATTCTGTTTGAATTTAGGCGGCTGCACACAATGATAATTTTGGAAGACCAGTTATCAAAGGTGACCCAATATATGAAATCTTCTACCTTTTGAATTGCAGTGTTGTCTGTGAATCTAAATTTAGATGACATGTGCTTGGCATCACAACTAGACAGCAAATATCAATCTCCCTTTTGGCATGACAGGTTTCTCGAATTTTATCTGAAGTGCTACACAAGTAACCGAACAGCTTAAGGACAAGAGTTAGTATCTGTTATACTGTTCCAGGATCTTTGCCTTAAGATAAGCTATTTCATCTCTGTGAGGTTTACAGGATGGGAAAACATAATGCAGGAGGTCTGTTTTGAAAGGATACTTTCAGTCAGCTTTCAGTGCATGATTTTGGCCACACTATCTGGTAGTTTTGGTTAAGGCTGCACGGACTGATGAAGAATCACTGAATGTAGAGCTTTGGTAAGTGAAAGAGTTTTGTTTTATAGCAGATGGTCTTCTGTAATTTTGTATTTTCCAGTATTTCTACATATAGGAAATCAATTGTAGTTTCAGGAAATATCTTTGGATAGATACCTTTAATGGTCATGCTGAAAGTGGAAGTCATTTTTACTTAAACTTTTACCAATTAGAAGTTAGATAGGTAGTCTAAACCAGCTAACTGTACCCCCTCCATCATCACTAAAAAAAGGTAGGATTAATCATTCCTTTACTCGTCTCTCTTCATCAACTGTGCAGGTGGCCTAGATGACCAACTTTAGGTTAATGAATATAATTTAGACCAGCCACTTGAATTTTCTTTCTCTGTCTTGCGCAGGTATCTCTACATGTGCAGGTGGACCCAGATGCTTGCATACTGTCTGTGTTTCGTATCTTCTCTCACTTACTCCTTAAGAAAGTCTTTTTTTCCTAGCTACAGCTGACGATGGTTTAGTACATAACTGTTCTTGGTTTCTTTCTGTAGGCAACAACTTTATGTGTCTTATAGTGAGTATGGATGAGTACTGTACTCATCCACATATGTACTAGTAGCAAATGTACTACCACTACAGACCTGGATAATGAAGGTGGCACAGTTTTAAAGGGGATGCGAGTAAACCATAGAAGTAAAACAGAAGAAAATATAACTTTAGGTTTTTTGGTTTTTTTTTTTTTTTTTTTTACAGCACACTTTCTGATGCTTTCTGTATTATTTGTTTTTGTTTAGAGATCTATCTATTTGATTGTCTACAATAATCAATGTTTTATCTTTTGCCTCTTTAGCCTTTGTCAAGAGAATACCACTATGGCAATAACTTTGGTTACATAGTGGCTTTCAAGCCATTTGGTGAGAAAGAATGGAGAAGAGTTACAGTTACTAATCCTGAAATTGGACGGTACGTCCACAAAGATGAATCGATGCCACCTTCGACTCAGTATCAAGTAAAAGTGAAAGCTTTTAACAACAAAGGGGATGGACCATTCAGTCTCACTGCTGTCATTTATTCAGCTCAAGATGGTGAGTAAAAGTTCCAGTTAATTTTCACACTGAGGGCCCAAATCAGTGCTACCAACATCATTAGAGAAATCCAGGTCCCTGTCACTGATGAATATACCAACTATCCTTCAGCAAGGAGGGTATATCTCACTCACAAAAGACTTGCAGGTCATAATAAAGAACCTCAAACTCTACTTTCTATACAGTGGAGAACACTTGGTTGTACTTGCTGTCTTAATGAGCAATATGAAGAAGCATTCAAGATTTTTCACACTTCTTGTTAAAAGATTTAAGAATCTTTTAAAAATAGATTCCCATCTTCGTATTTTTTACCTAAAACATTTACATCATTATCTATCAATTTTGTCTCTGTGATCTTAATACATGTGGTTGACATATGTATGTTGTTTTTTTTTTTTAACAGACCACACTAAAGCCTATTATTCTAGTAGGTCAGTATCAGAATTTAGCCCAAAAATTCTGAATTAATGATGGCTCAGTTCTATTTAGTTATATTTCAAGTGTGTTTAGAGTCTAATATAAATTAGCCCTGCCACATTCTTTACTCTGGTTTGGATGCTTGAGCTACCAAGTGAATAATTTAATGAAAACCTCTTTGACATTTCACTAAAATCTTTTTCTTAGTTCTTGCTGGAATTATTTCACATGCTGTGATCTTTACTATTGAAGTTTAAATGACATTTCTGAACTTAGCAGGAGAGGGAAAGCACTAGAAGAAGGTTTACCTTAAATCAGAAGTATATACAATATCGTAATTGCAACATAATCACTGAAGCCTGTTTTAAAAAAATACAGTTTATTAATTTCTGCCAAAACCCCAAATAATTTCTCATATTTTTCTTTCTGTAGAACAGACCCTCCTTCACAAAGTCAGCAGATCCAGACCAAAGAGCCAAGAGGAGGGATATGATAACAAGGCTACATTCTCACACTTCCGACTCTATTCTTTACTCTGTGTACTTTACGGGAGATTTATGTTCATGCTTCCCATTAGGACTAATGGGAACTTTGCACACAGATCGCCCACAAACAGAGAAAAGATAAAGTAGTCCTTTTGTTTCTTATGATAATTCAGGATTCAAGCTAGTAACACTTAGCTTTCTGAAGTGATTAATATTAATCCTTTTTATCAGAAAAGCATACCTTAGGATATCATCTTCAACAGCTGCTTCAGCAAAGAATGATTCTTTTTGCAATTGTCTAAATGAGTTAATAAATTGCTATGGTGTAATAAAAGCCATATCTGCCAAATAACATTTCAGTATCCATCGTTTCTCAGAGACATTATCGACAGCTGACTGATAAGCTCCCATGTGTTTATGTTAGGCTTATACTAACCATGTCAGGCATGGGAGTGTGTTTGTATAGCTCTCTAAGTTCAGAGACATGGCAGAGCCTAGTAGCTCCACAAGGAAGAAGAAAAGTAAATGGGCAGTAGTGCCAGTTTCCAGATAAAGATATCACTTCTGTGGTTGCTGATATTTTAGCACAATTTAGCAAAGATCAGACACTTTATTGATAGAAAAACTTGTGCACAAATGACGCCAGATGCAGGCAGCAAAAGCAATAGAAGCTCATTGAACCTTCTTTTATTTGATTTCAACCACAAGAAGCACCAAAACTGTCAGATTTGTGGTGCTCTAAACCTTACTAGTAATGTTAACAGCTCTCGTGCTATGACCTTCTTTAAGGACCATATCAAACACAGGAACTGCAGAACAAGTTAGAAAGATTTTTTCCAGTTAATCCAGTTAAAAGTTAATCCAAACAGCATTTTGCAGTTTTCTGCTGGCACCAGGACTTGCACAAAGTCACCTCAGTACCATGTAGCATGCTTGCTGGCTTCCAGCTTTAACTTTGTACAATTATACTTTTAGAAGAAACTTGTGCAATGGTCACTATTTTTCAGAGAAGAGGACATACTGGAAAGCACACTTTATTTTTTTTATTGGTAGAATTGCTGAATTAGAAGATTGAAGAAAAGCAGCTGATGTCATCTTTCTGGCTCAGAAAAGACTGCAAAATATTTGTAGAACATAAATGCCAAATATGGATATAAATTACATAGAGTTAATGAATAAGCATAAGCAGATGAATTATTGTCTAGAGTATTGTATCAGCAAAATCCCTGTCAGTTGGAACTTTTCAGTATGAAACATTTTGGCAAATTCTGTAATTGAAACAATAAAGAGTCTGTCACTGATTTGGAACTGGATGAGATGATCACATCTATTCCACCTGTACCTCTGTACCTCTGAAATAGCAAGGGATTTTGCTACTGTCAGAAATCACAACCTCTCAAAGACAGTAGTGAATTTTAAAGAAATATACAGTATTCCATACTGATATATATAAATGTGTATGCATACTTATATATAACGACAGCATTTCTATTAAACATGTGTTTTGTAATGTATCTGTGTCTAGTTATAATTGTAGACATCTTTATTCACTTTTGTGACTGTGGAATTTCTGCATTTCAACATATTTTAAACCAAGTTCCATATCTGACAACTGCTAGTCATACCTTCCATTGCAGAGTAATGATTGCTAGCAGTGAGTGCCCAGACCTTTTGCTTATCTAAATGCCTGTCATTGTGAAAACAATTTTGCAATAATGTATCATTTTTAATTATACATTTGCATTATTAACAGACAGTGAAAGACAATTACAAAAGGTAACTTTGCATATAAGATTATTTTGTTGCCCAGGATAATTTTCATAAGAGATGTAGCTGATTTTTTCTTAACAGTGGCTGTTTTGATGCATAGTTGACTTGATGCCCGGTTGGAAGATCAAGTATATGAAAGCTTTCCTCAGCTCAGGCTGTCAAGCCTGTCTGTTGCAACTTGTTTTGCAAAAGAGAATTGTCCTTAGCTTGGAAAACTTTCTCTTTTGTAGACATTGCTAAGTTTATGAGTTTTCAAATTCCTTACCTTACTTAAAATGAAAGCAGCAGCGAAATTAACACCTTTGTATAATTTACCTAGAACTTAGTTTTCTGAGCCCTGAATAAACGTATGTCACATTATAGTGATCTGTATTCTGCATTGGCTGGTGTCCAAAAGTGAGAAAACAAACAAAATCAACTGTCTGATGAATGGCTGATGGAAGGATGCTCTTGGATTATTTCACACATATGTTCAGATTTATATGCCCCACTAGCCAGCTCTGTATCTAATATATAGTCTCATAAAAACTTTGTGTCATTGTGATTAAATGATATACACATGAATATTTGTGTGTAGCTAGCTTCAAAATATTTGATATATATGTTTTAATCTGTCAACTGCTGTCCAATTTAGTAAAAGATCACTGAATGCTTCAATCAGTTCTTTATCAAAGCCAGGTTTTAATTTACACAAATTTCAGAATGGAATCTGTTGAAGCATAAAAATACATAGTCTGAGCCAAGTAATAGGATCATTGCTTTGTTTTTATAGAGTCCTTTCCCATACAGATCATCACTGAATTTAAAATTTACTCATGTAAAAGTAGATTGAAGACTAACACACTGATATCAAGAAAGTAATACAAAGTCCTGAAGTGAGAGAAGCCCCTCAAAGTGAACATAACATAATCTCATCACTGGATGAGATTGGATATTTAACATGTTTTTTCTTCCAGCTCCAACTGAGGTACCCACAGATGTGAGCGTAAAAGTTTTGTCATCTTCTGAAATTTCTGTTTCTTGGCACCATGTTTCTGAGAAATCCGTGGAAGGATATCAGGTGAGTTTAGAGGTGACACTGCATGCTTTCTCATTAATTGAATTTCAGTAGTTAAATGCAAGAATGATTCATATTGTAACATTCTAGTTCTTAGAGTTCACTTCTGTTTAGTTATTTTTTGCTGTCTAGATTTCATGTCTTAAGAAACAGATTATTTTTGGTGCTATGTACTTCATTACTAAGACATTAACTGGTGTGTATCCACTGATCAACTGAAAAAAAGTCATCATTATTTCACAAACAAATGTTGTCTGTTTATGTTACACAATTGAATGCCTATCTCTACCTTCTCAAAACATAATGAAATTAAGTTTTGGGTGTAATTGTCAACATGGACATGAAATTGTAAGTCATGGCCCATTTAAATTATCAGCAGTTATTAATATAATTCACCCACAAATCCTGTAGTAAGTGAAACTAGGTGACAAATGCCCAGAATCCAATAAAACAGATACAGTGCTATTGTGTAAGACAATGTTTTATTCATGGTTTCTATTCTCCACATCAGAAAGAGCTTCAAGGCGTGTTTTTCTGGTCCAGAACTACTGGTAAAAACTACTGGTACCACTGGTAAAAATTGTTCATGTCCTTGTACAAAGATGAAAACAGCCACAGGGTGGGTGCAACTACAAACAGCCATGTAGCTCTCCAGCAGGGAAGTCTTACATCATCGGTGCACAGCGGATGCTGATGAACTCTGCAGTGTACAGCCAGCTTACTTTGGCTGCATTCCAGAAAAGGGATTTGGGCATTAGTTTGTTAGTGATTTGCTTTGATATTTAAGTTGTCAGCTGCTTGATGGTAGACTCCATGTTCCAAAATGAACATAGACAAATGCAGAGTAACCTCACAGAATGCATCTTTGTGACAGAAGTATATGAATAAATGTTCTTTTAATTACTAGTACTCGGTTCCATATTTCATTATATATATTTTTGTCTCCATGAGATATATGTAATAGTTTGGGGTTATTGTAACAAGATACAGATCATAGTGAAGATCTCAATATGAAATAGCACAGTGTCCCATATAAAACGTGATTCCACATAGTGCACACATTATGCTTAAAATTATAAGCAGAGGACACTGGGGTTTGTAATAAAGCCACTGACATCAATGGTAACTCTTAATTTAGTAAAGTGGTTTGGTGTTACATATGGGTTCTGCAAGTAGGATCTAATAGAAGTCATGGTTGTAATTGAGAGCAGGGTGGAGAACATAGCGCTCAGACCAGCTAGTCATGTAGCAGTGTTGCACTTCCAAGCTGGACAGTATTTGCAGAAAATAGGCAAGAAGCTTTATGCTGGGAGTAACCAGAACAGACATTGGGCAGACACACACCAGGGGACTTGTGGAAGTGTGGAGAGAGCAGCAGCAAGGAGGGCTGGGAGAACACTGGAAAGGCTGAGGTTGCAGTAGCAATGGAACATGGCAATGGATGTTGAGGGTTGTGATGGGGAGTGGGGCAGGAAGTATGGAGGGGTGTTGAGGATGAACGGGGAACGAACATGGTGGGAGAACATTCTCATATGCGTTTCTGGCCACATTTTTATTTTACATTATTTTACCTAAAGCCATGTGAATTGCTGTCAGGAGAGATCGGGAAAAGAAGAGAGGGAAGAGTGTTCATTGAGAAAGAATGGGAGACAGGGGAGAGTGAATATAATTGCAATGGAGAAGCATGGAGGACCTTTGGGTTAGGAAGAGGATAACTGCACTTCTGAAGAAAGGTGGGATACCTGGGAATGGGTGGAGAGTTCTGTTACACAGAATACGGATGTAAGGGATGTGGTCTGGAGTACTTGTTCATCCACTCATTCCTAGAGAAGTATTACACTTCCATAAATCCAGCATGAGCTGATTGCTTGAATATGTACCATGAGCAGTGGTATTAGACTCTTGAGTTTCTTCTCTTTTTTTCTCCTTTTTTAAACTAAGTTTTTTTAGTTATCATGACTGTGAAAAAAAGTTAATATCTGACACAGCAATAAGCAGACTAATAGGCATGAATTACTGTCCCATGGAACTCAGTAATGTGTTCATTCTGAGATCCTTTTCTCTAGAACAATAATAAGCCTCATTCTAGCAGAGGGCAGAGCAGCAAAGGGTGAGCCTGTGCTTCTAGAGCAAAAAAAAAGTCTTATGTTCCTGAAGATCAGATATGACATCCCCATCAGCCCTGAAGGAACCATTGTACAGGGCAGAAATAGAGAAGGCTCTTCTGGAAGGTCAGGGCTGTAGGTTACCTTTGTGAAATTATGATATGAGTTGTGGAGAAAAGAGCACAGATTGGGTCAAACTGCATTATAAAATTAAAATGAATAAGTCTGGAAGACTCTATTCATACAGGCATCAGGAAATTTTTCAATACTTATTTTCTAATTATTGCTCAGCTCTAACACTTGTTAGCAAAGTCCCTCATTCACCAGAACACTTTCTCAGTTTCACTTTGGTCTTTATTATTACCTGAAAATGGCATAACTGACCTCTTAAATGCTAGAGTTTAAGAGGTGGGAGTATTCTGAGCAAAATGTCTGGAGGTATTTCACCTGTGACATGATGCTTTTCACACTAGGAGGAGTCAGATTTTTTTGACACTAATGCATACTGTCAGAATGACTGCCCTCATGGTGATGAGTGTGAGCTGATGCATTTTGCCATTATAGGGGAGTGTCCTCAGCTCACACTTAAAGAAGAGATAAAATATGAAAACTATCTCCATCCATACAGAGAATTTCAGATTTATGAGTTCTTGCAATATCCTGCTAAAAGCCACAGCTCTTCAGTGCATGCAATACCAAAGACACTATATATTTCCTGCTATTTCTATGCAACAGATGTTTATTTTACTAAACACATTTATGGCTATTCACCACCATTGTTCCTCTTACTGAAATATATCATTAGCATTCTCTCTTATTATGAATAGAGTGTCTCTTTTGTGTCCCTCCTATGTAAAACTTCCATGAATATGAAAGATGTTGTTCCATGACACTTACAGAAACACCTTCTGATGTATTTCAGTATATTAAAATTTGAATAAAGAAGAGGATAATGTAGGATAGTGTTTTTTCCCCTGATTTCAACACAGGCAGCAGCTCAAACTCATGATGTCTGAGGCATTCCCTTTCCACAGATCACTGTGTGACCCCTTTGTTGGTTTTGGCTTAACCTCTTCAACAAACTGTAGAGCTGGGGTGAAATACTCTCACTTGTCCCCTAAGGATTCATGGTCTACCCTAACAAAGTAAATGCAGAGCACCAGGAAAAAAACGGACTGTTTGAGATTCTTATCCAAGCTCTGAAATAAAAAAAGAGAGCAAAGTGGGAAAATGTGGATTCTTGTAGCAATGGGGCATATCATTCTAGATACCACTTCCAAAGAGGCAAGAGAGTGAAAAGGAGATTTCTAAGTGTTTTAAAAGACTTTTAAAGTGTATGTGAGAAAAGAAACCTAGGAATAAGGTAAAGAAGACGGTATTTTTCTTAGCTATCAAGAGAATCATCTTATTTCAAATTTTTGATTTTCCAAGATCAGTTACAATAATCCGAATAGATGTGATTCACACTCTAGGAGTAGTTAAGTCCACAACATCGCAGCCAAGAACAATAGTATTTGGGATTTAGATTTAATTTATATTACTTCTGCCTGAAATGTAATATGCTCTTTGGTCTAATTTACATTTTCATTCATTGTTCTCACTTGTGTTGTTTGATGCTGTACATTACTTATTATGTCATTGGCATTACTGTAGTGTAAATGAACAGGAGGCTTGTAGGAAGTTTTACAAGTATTCAAAGGCCTCCAGCATATGCCCTATGTTTAACAAAAGCTTCTCATAGAGGGTGTATGTAGCGTTGCCGTCTTTAGGTAAAGCAAATAATTAAACGGAATAGAACATATTGAAAATGAATGAATTGGACTTCAACGACCAGTTAATATCTACAGCAAAGCTGCCATTGGTCCTATTGTAACTAATAAATTTTTGGCTTCCTAGAACTTTACAGATAGCCCTTTGCTTGTTTGAATTTTGAGACAGAGATAGACCTAATGTCCTCTAGTTCTTGCTGTGCAGACCCTCTCGTGCTTGAGTTAATTAAAGTTAATAGCTAATGGCACACAGCTGTTGCTTTCAACAACAGCAATTTATCTACAACAGTTTGTTAATTACAATCATATAAAAACAATTCTGAGTTGAAGATCATAGGCTTTCAGCTGAAATGACTGTGATGGTTTAGGGTCCCATGCTAGTTTGAAATCATTCATCAAAAACTGAGGTTGCCAGCCTTCCAGAGAAACTTGCAGAATGGAGTGGACACATATTCCTCACTCACTTCAGGGCAAAGGCTGTTCCCTCAGTAAGAAAGCCACCTTGTTAAGTGGGAATTTCATGAGTGGGAGTGCCTAAATTACAGCAAACTGAAATTTTGGATGCTAGTGGATTACATCTCCAAAACACTGTGCAGGACATATATTTGCAGAGCTAAAAATTACCTGCTCATGCCTGCTCAAAGGCAGATATGCATGCCATATTTAAAAATGGGAGAAAATTATAGTTATCACAGGATAAACGGTGGTGGGCAAGACTAAGGCAACAAACACTGACAAGAGACTCTAGTATGTGAATGAGAGTAACCTCTGTTTAGTGATAGTGGCTGTTACAGTATCCAGCACAGTAGTTTTACAATAGGGGAAGAGAAATCCTCTACTGCACTTCTTCTTATTCAGCTACAATACACACTCTGAGGTAAAACAAAGAAATAGTTTTATTAAACATTTAAATTTCAATAAGCAAAAATAAAGTCTTGTCAAATAAAAGTTGTACCCCTATTTTTTAAAGAGGAGAACTGCAATACTAACGCCTTGACAAACTATCTGCTCTTCTAACATATACCTCAACTGAAGTTTCCAAGGAGAAAACTAACATCAGCAAAATAGAAGATTAAAGCAGTTGCTATTTAAAAGACAAAATATCAGGATACCTGATGTCACTAATCAAATCTTACAAAGCAAAATTTTTCCTAGAGCCTGAAATTAACAACAGCATTAGCCTCTTCGTAAGATTTTAAAAGTTCTCATGTAGCATACTCTAAAATCATTATGAAGACAGGCAGAGCTGAGCAGGAATTCTGAGAACAAAAATACTCAAAACCAAAATATAATGGTAACAGCTTTTCAGTTTCTAAGGTTAGTTTAATAATTTATTCTTATGCCTACAGTTATAAAAAAGACAAAACCCAGAAGATACAGTGTTTTACTCTCATTTGCATCTCATGAGGCTATGCAGAATAGCACCCTGCATATGTGGCAGTCCATGTGGAATGGCATCACTTCATTAGTAATTATTAGTAATTAGTAATTATTTTGTTTTTAATTTCTGTTTTGTAATTGCGTCTGAAATCTAAACATAAATATTTGTATCAGTAGCTTGTAAAGAGGTGCATTTTAGGTGCTGCTGGATCGATACTGCTTTTGAAAACCAAGGTTCCTTTTTTTGTCTATTTAAATATGGATTTAAAAAGCTAACCCCAAATAGCAAGCTGTGAAACTCTGATTAAAAATGAGGCCATAAAAACTCAGTATGGCCTGTTCTTTGGTTTAATCTTTGTGTTTATATCTGTCAAGGTTATCTTCATACAATATACCTGAGGCAATATACAACTTTTTTAAATAGAAAATACTTAATTTCAGGGATAACATAATACTACATCTATTTTCTAGGTTGTTTTTTTTTTTGTGTTTTATTTTGTTGTTGTTTTTTTAATCTCTCATTTTAATATTTGTGGCCAAGCTGAAGTGCCCTCATATATTGGTAAAAGCAGGTATTTTAAGGTGCCCTTACAGTTCTTTAAAAATATTTTTTACTCAGAGGAAAAGAACTTTTGATGTAGTACGTGATAAAACTTTGAAGTCTAAGGGCCAATTTGGCAGAAGAGCTGCTGTGCACATAGCTCACAGAGAAAAAGGTAACAAATAGATATGTTTAGGTTCAATTATTTTTGAAGCAAGGCTTCTTTGTAAAACTTCTTAATCACTGGAAGAAACAGAAGAAAATGTGTTTATTCATTAGAATCTGTCTTAGTTATGCTTCTCAGACTGGGTCTAAGTATGTCAGGAAGGTAGTATGGCCTGGTGCATATTTACTGAAGAAATGTATAATGAATTAATGTAATGTGGAGCAATTAGTTGAAAAAAAATAATCTCACAGGATTTCTATGTACAGTTAATTGACTAAGGATTTTCAGATGTTATAAGTTCACATTGATGCTTTTCCCATATTTTAAGCATTTACAGGTTCTTTGACACTTTGTCTACTTTGACAAATGTCATATTGTATTTTGAAATCTGATTGAATTTATCCAGAGAACTTTAGAAAATGATTAGGTACTTATATCTAGATACACACATATAACATGATTGACTTCTTTTCATTTTTCTATATATAAGTACAAAAGGAATAGATTTATTAAAAATTTTACACAAAATATGAAATCAGTAGCAGAGTGTAGTCTACTCTTCAGTGTAGAAAAACAATATTAAAGTTCAGAGTAAAATGCTCAAAAAACAAATCAGCAAGAAAATAGCCTAATTCTTAGAAGGTATTAGCCATTTCCCAGACTTGTAATGACCTAGCTGAAAACAAGTTAAGCCACGGTGTGGACAAGCTTCATAATACAGTCTGACTTAGTCGCTGTTTCTTTATGTCTATATACAGCTTGGTCATAGCCTGGAGAAGAAATTCCATGCTGTTGCTGTTAAATGTCTTTTAGCTCACTTATTACCCAGAGTATGTTGTGTAGAAATACCCAGCATATATTTTTGATAAACTTACCTTGTAACAAAATATGCTAAGTTTAGTCATTCAATTTGATTGCTTACAGATTCGTTACTGGGCTGCTCATGATAAAGAAGCAGCTGCACAGCGGGTACAAGTAAGCAATCAAGAATACTCAACCAAACTGGAAAACTTGAAGCCGAATACACGTTACCATGTAGATGTTTCTGCCTTCAATAGTGCAGGCTACGGACCTCCCAGTAGAACCATTGATATTATTACCAGGAAAGCACGTAAGTAAATGGAGCATTAGGTTATTTATAAAGTTGTGTACTTCATTATTGCATGTTGTATCATGTCTCTCATGCCCTCAAACTTGGCTTCTCACTCATATGCCATGTGTTCTTCCTTTATGTGGTATTGGTTCTTGGTATGAAAATTTCTACCGAGGCTCTCCTTCCTCACTTTTGTTTCCATATACAATGTGGCTGTCTTACAAAAGGCAGTAAGGAGACACAGGTTTTAAGCTCATAGGATAATTCAGGGTGGAAGTGACTCAGAAGGTCCAACCTCCTGCTCAGAGCATGGTCAGCTGCAAGCTTAGACCAGGGTGCACAGGGTTGGGTCTTGAAAACATCTAGAGATGGAAACTGCAGAACTCTGCAGATTATCAGTGTCTTTCTTGTACTGGGGGGCTCAAAGCTGGGCATGATATTCCAAGTCTCCCCTTAGTGTGGGCTGGGGTGGCAGGACAAGGGGTACTGGTTCTAAGCTGAAAGAAGGTGGATTTAGATTGGATGTAAGGAATAAATTTTTCACAATGGGAGCAGTGAAACAATGGAACAGGTTGCCCAGAGAAATTGTGGATGGCCCATGTTTAAAGTCAGGTTGGACAGGGTTTTGAGCAACCTGGTCTAGTGAAAGATGTCCCTGCCCATGGCAGGGGGGTTGGACTAGATGATCTTTAAGGTCCCTTCCGACCCAAACCATTCTGTGGTTCTAAAGGGTGAACATTCAGACCAAACTTGGACAGCTATACTCTGGCTTTCTGTTTAATCAGTAGGGGGAAGGATTGTATTCTGACTATTAAATTATGACTAATTGCCTTTTTCATTAACGGTATTGATAGCCAGGATCAGGCACTTTTGAAAACTGGGTGATCTGAATCACAGTCTTGAATTTACATGCCAGGTTTCTGATTATAGCTCCTGATTTATTAATAATACCTAGCTCTAACATATTCTGAGCAATGCTCAATAAATGCATATTGTGTATTTAAAACACCTATATGGGCTAAAAGTATGTATAACTAATCTGAGGATTTCTGTCAGTAAATAGTATACTGAGCAACTTGGACCTTCAGGGTTCACTTGTGTTGAATAAGACTCCATTTTATAAACTTATTGTGTAAAATATGATTAATGATTTCTGCAGTGAGGTACTTTGATTACTACTGAGTTAAATGATTTAGAACTGCCTTTAAATGGTTAATTAAACATTAGATGTCAATGAATAAATATGACTTAAGCCACATTTCAGGGAGGTTCTGAACATAGTTGCGTGCCAGCAGACACACATGGTCAGCAACATAGTAAAGGGTAGTGCTGGCCACTTCTTTTCAACACAGAAAGGCAAACGCACAAAGCAGCCACTGCACAAGCCATACAAAAATTGCCTGGCTGGAGCTGCAGCATTTTGTTCCAGGAAGGAGACTACCCTTTAGCTATATGAAGATAGCCATAATTTTCCTGTTAACATTTTTATATATCAATACAAATGTCATTGAAGGTTTATGAAATCTCGTTTATGTGCACATTATACATATGTTGCTTTTCAGCTCCAAGTCAACGTCCAAGAATTGTCAGTTCTGTAAGATCTGGTTCAAGGTACATCATCACCTGGGATCATGTGAAGGCAATGTCAAATGAGTCTGCAGTTGAAGGATACAAAGTATGATCTATGAAAATAATTTCTATCTTTGTGTATCCTACGTGAGCTGTATTTTGTAAACAGTGATGCATTTTGATACCTAATTGGACTTAAACATAGTTGCATGCTAAAGATGACAGCACTGTGCTCAGAGATCACAAATACCCAGCAGTCTTAAAGCCGGTGGGCCTAGTCAATGTGATAAGAAAAACACTGTGCCACTGACATGCATTTGGGTAGTGAGCCATCTTATGGAAAAGTTTAGATCTTTTGTGACAGCAGCAACCTGATTTCCCATATTATATTTGGTCATATTATATTTTCCCAGATTATATTTGGTCTATTGGCTAAACAGAATGATTAAAAAAGCTACACTTCAATTGTTTCTCCTTGTAACAGCTGCATTGTTCCAGCTTTCCTTTCCCATCTCCATGGGATCTACAGTTCCTGGAACACAAGTTCTTTAACGTCAGAGAAGGGAGAATAAGTGAAAGGACACTTAACCTCAAAAGATTCAATTACTGTGTAACTACAGCAAGTGTGTATACTAACTATTGAGAGTATAGAAAGTTCAAAAATTAATTCCTGTTTAAGATTGCTCTTTGCTTGGAAGTAAGAAAATTAGTATCATATTGTACATGTACAATTTTTCCTTGAGGAGTTTAATTACTTCCTGGGAATTGCTGAAAGCGTTTCCCAGAGATGATTCAAGAAAGAGTGGAGATCTGTTCTAAAGGTCCCCCAAGACATACTGTCACATTTGTCATAGTTTAATAGCACTGAGTAGATAACAAAATTTTTTCTTTTATAAAAATGGTAATAAGTTTTATGTCAGACAACCCAACTGAGAAGTGAGATTTTTATTTGATGTTCTTTGCCACCCTCCATTATTATCCTCCATCATTCAAGTACATATTCTGAATGGAGAAGCTGAAACTATTTTTCAAATGGTGGCGTAATTTTATAACAGTGAAAACAATGAGAAAACATTCTGTCTAGATTGACCTTATGTAAAAATGGAAAAAGTAGTATTTGCCACTGTGTTTTGAGATATATAGGTTTCATTCATAAATAAAAACCTAAAACTTTTTAATTCACTCACTGTGCATATACAACTGTGTTTTTGTGGAAATGTAGCATTTCAGTAACTATAGTTACTCTGACTTTCCTAGGTGTTATATAGGCCAGATGGACAACACGAAGGCAAGTTGTTTTCAACTGGAAAACACACAATAGAGGTCCCAGTCCCCAGTGATGGTGAATATGTTGTTGAGGTCCGAGCACACAGTGAAGGAGGAGATGGAGAAGTAGCTCAAATTAAAATTTCAGGTGAGCTGAAAGAAATTCCTTTTTTCCTTCCAATGCTCCTTGGAAATCTTAGAATAAATACTTTCCTCTTATACACTATCTAGAGATAAGCACACCAGCTCTTCAACACTGATGACTGTCTGCACTGGTAATTATGGTTTATCTTAAAATCTTGCTGACAACTGATAATACACACAGGATGCTTCAGCAGCAGCCCAGCTCAATCCTGGATGCACTGCCAATTTTCCAAATATCACTGTTTCTACTGGTGCCAGCAGTTAGGCTGCCAGTTTTAGTAGAGTACTTCAAGCACAACTACCCAGTGCAGGCCTCGGACTCGAGAAGTCTGCTTGCAGTAATCCTATAGCTCCTAGTATCTGTTAACCTCTGCATCTCATTCCTTCGTCAACTGCCTTGAAGAGGAGAGAAAGTAACAGAAAAGTAAGTGGTCCACAGTGGTCCACAGACCACTTGCTAAGGGAGTTCCACTTCTCAGGGGAGAAGGGAAGCTGTAACACATACAGATGAATAAGCAATGAGAAATGCAAAGTGCTCAACTTTGGAGTGGTTCAGATGATTAGTAAAGAGGGTGGATGAAGCTGATTCATCTTGTGCTCAGTATTGACTCTAAATACAAGGTCAGACATGGTCTGCACATCTCTTTCCTGTTAGTTTTGTAATTTAAGTAGTGCCTTAGCACAGGTTACAGGTCAATAATTGTGTTTTGAAATTTGCTGGTGAGTGAATTCTTAATCCATTTAGCATATGCTCTACTAATTGTATCATTTTTTTCATGAAAATGTCAACCACTTTAGAAAAACCATAATAAATTGCATTATATTATCATACTCCTCGGGAATCACTTCACATTTTATGAGTTGTAAAAAAGTTAAAGCAGCTGTTATCTTTTGGACGTATATTATTAGGTCATCTTTGTATCACACATATATTATTATCTACTATCAGTGTGGTGCAAAGACCTTGTAGGTTGCAAACTGGAAGCAGAACCGTCATGCCAGCACAATGTTGAACACAAGCTATTAAGTATTGACAGTAAGGCCTGTCCCAAACCCTCCTGTACAGAGATAGCACCTCTCCTTTGTTAGCACCTCTAGAAGAGTTAGTGCTCTACAAATGCTAGTTTTGCATTGCTCTGTGTTCCACACTGCAGATAAGTTTTGGGATGCAACTTCTCCTGTATGCCAGATAGATAGGGAGGCACAGTACCTCAGAGGGCAGCATTCCCTGGAGTCAATTTAGGAAAGAAGACTGAAAAGAAGACAAAAGACAGGGCAGTCTCTTTGGTATATGCATTTTATAGAGAACTGGGTGAGAATTTCATGCTATTTCTGTAATCAAACCATGCTTTTTCTAAAGAGCAGAGAGAAGTACAGCTTTAATACCTACACGTGGGAAATTCTGTCTGCTAATTTTTATTAGCAGGCAATTTTCCAGTAGTGTGAGATGGCTTAGAATAATTATCCAAAAAGGATAATTATTGAGAACTATGTTACAAAATGGTGAGAAGATTTTAAGTAATTATGATTTTTCTTGGAAACTTGCAGAGGAGAAGACCTGGTTTCCTAGAAATGTGTGTTCTGGTGGTCAGCAGGACAGAATGGAACTTAAATATTTAGGGAAAGCAAAGCATAAGGCATTTTATCTAATTCAGAGAGGACCACTGCCTTCAGGCATCTGATTCCAAAATTTACAAGCCAAATTAATTCCATATATAAGTGACTGGGGAGAATTATGAAACTAGAACAGGGATTCAAAATAGCCTGGATGCTGACCAGGACTGACCAAATCCTAAGCAAACTGGAAGCATGCACCGAAGAGAGAGGAATGTCTAGAATATCTGTGTGTCTTCCAAATTGGTGTTTTGCTGCTATTCATTTTGTATCAAATCCAAAGTAATCCACCTTATACATGTGACTTAGGTATCTATGTTTCCATTAAATCAGTTGTCATCTAGGATGTAATTCAGATGTTTAAACATTCAGAAACTTAAACAAAGCCTGTAGCATTTGTCATGCCCTAAATTACCAGGGACATCCACATAATGCTGGCAGGCATTACAGGATCTACAAGAGATCTACATCTAGAGTAGATCTACAGAAAATATAGAATCTAGATCTTATGGATCAGCAACTGGAGGCCAGGCAGGAAGTTAGAAGGCATTTTTGGCCTATATTTCAGGCATCTGATTTGCACTTTTTTTTTTTTTGCAAAAAAACATGTTCTTGGTTTGTGTGGCTGCTATTGCTGTGCTAGGCTAGAGCGTTGTCAGTATGTTGTAGATGTGCAATTCTAAGCACTTGCTGAGATACGTCTTTCACTGGTTTAAGTTCAAGACCATCTAGTTCAAGAACCCTAACTGGCCCTAAGGCTTAAATTTAGGTATTAAAACTACAGCACATTTTAACAAACGTAAGTTAAATTTGAAAATCAAATGTAAAAGAATCCAGAAGTGTATGTTATTTCTAGCACCTTGTCCAAGGCAGAAACTTTTTTTTTTTATATTTTTCTCCTCTTTCTCATAGAAAACCCAGGCATAGGCTGAAGAGGGAGGCAAAACATCCTGACAACTTTACTCTCATATAACAGTCAACTTCTCAAGGGATATACAGTTTTTGTTGAGTATGATATAAAGGAAGTTTATCAAACACAGCCATCTTACATGCATTTCTTTTTAGTGAGCATCTTGAAATGGAAGCGCTTATCATAAAATCACTCACTGCATTTATGTTGGGCTGCATTTCATCATATCACTATAATCACTATGAACTAGTAGTGAACTGTCATATTCTGTTGACCAGTGCTTGTTGTACAGTTAGGGGTATCACAGAATCACAGAATTGTAGGGGTTGGAAGGGACCTTGAAAGATCATCAGGTCCAACCCCCCTGCCAAAGCAGATTCCCTAGAGCAGGCTGCCCAGGTAGGCGTCCAGACAGGCCTTGAATACCTCCAGAGAAGGAGACTCCACAACCTCCCTGGGCAGCCTGTTCCAGTGCTCCATCGCGCTCACCATGAAGAAGTTCTTTCGCATATTGGTGCGGAACTTCCTGTGCTCCATCTTGTGGCCATTACCCCTTGTCCTGTCCCCACAAACCACTGAAAAGAGGTTGGCCAAATCCCTCTGTCTCCCACACCTCAGGTATTTATAAACATTGATGAGATCCCCTCTCAGTCTTCTTTTCTCCAGGCTGAACACACCCAGGTCTCTCAGCCTTTCTTCATAGGGAAGATGCTCCAGGCCCCGTATCATCTTTGTGGCCCTCCGCTGGACTCGTTCCAGGAGATCCCCGTCTTTTTTGTACCGGGGAGCCCAGAACTGGACACAGTACTCCAGGTGAGGCCTGACCAGGGCAGAGTAGAGGGGGAGGATCACCTCCCTTGACCTGCTGGCCTTGAGCTTGCTGGCTCCTTTTAATGCACGCCAGGATCCCATTGGCCCTCTTGGCCACGAGGGCACACTGCTGGCTCATGGTCAACCTGTCGTCCACTAGGACCCCCAGGTCCTTCTCCTCAGAGCTCCTCTCCAGCAGGTCATCCCCCAGCCTGTACTGATACATGTGGTTGTTCCTTCCCAGGTGCAGGACTCTACACTTGCTCTTATTAAACCTCATTTGGTTTCTTCCTGCCCATCTCTCCAGCTGGTCCAGGTCTCACTGGATGGCAGCACAGCCTTCTGGCATGTCAGCCACTCCTCCCAGCTTTGTGTCATTGGCGTACTTGCTGAGGGCAGACACTATTCCCTCATCAAGGTTGTCGATGAAGATGTTGAACAAGACCGGATCCAGCATCGACCCCTGGGGAACACCGCTAGTCACAGGTCTCCACCCGGACTCTGCGATACCGATCACCACCCTCTGAGCTCAGCCAGTCAGCCAGTTCTCAACCCACCTTAATGTCCACTCCTCTATCCCACGCTTTCTCAGCTAAGTATGGAGATGCTTTGCAAGACCATTATCATAAATTCATCAGCTACACAATTTTAGATTCATTCTTGAGATACCACAACCAGTTGAAGATTGGAACTACTTGTTTAACCAAAGGAGTCCGTTCCAATGGCTAATGATAGGCTTATCTGTTTTCTCTGAAACATGTGAATGGCTGAGATTTTTTTTTGTCTCTTTTATGCTTTTTGGATTGCAGTGCTTTCTCATAATGCTAGTGTTAATGCAATTAAAGCAATCTTGCAGTCAGTCAAAACTAAAACCATACGGTACTTTGTTCTTTTCTCACTTCACTTGTGTAGCTGCACTGGCCTCAATAATTAACTGGCAGTTAATTTATGCCAGGGAAAGGAAAAATAGAAGCAAGCTCTCAAATCTTAAAATTTCATCCATAAGGGAGGAGGGTAACTTCTTATTTAGGAAAATACTGTGAAAAAAAAATGAAGATACCGTACACTTTCACCTTCAAATATGAAATCAGGTTAATGTTTCACTTTAAATAGCAACATGGACAAAAATGTATTTATATATTGTATATGCTTGCAGCAAGGAAACAAAATTATAGCCTCTCTGTTTACACTACTTACGTATATGTATATGTATATATGAATAGCATTTGCCAGAGGCATATTTTATGATCCTGGAAAAATATTTACTTTGAAGTATGCAGCTTTTTCAAAGCAAAATGCAAAATTCTTACCCAGAGTAACTCAAACAAACATTTTAATCATTTTATCTTTTCATTTCTTTTTTTATTACGATTTAAAGGGGATATTAATATTTATTGCACATATTATTATCAAGTAAATAAGGTAATCATTCACTTTTCATGTAGAACGGTCAAAATCTTTTGATAATAATTTGAAAATGTCCCTCTGTTGCAAAGATAGTTGCAGTAATAAGAAAACTAAGAGGAGAAAGCAGGTAAAAATCATGAGAAATGCTTATGAAAAGAGGCCTCTAACTATCTGCATATTGCATGACAGTGCTGTGTTACTGATCTTGGAACTATTATGCATAAGGTTCTACTAAACTAAGAATATACATCCAAAAGAACTCTCCTCTATGAGAATTATAATTTTCACAGTGCACTTGACAGTTTTCTCATGACTGAAAATTAAGTAGAAAATACTCAGGACAACCTCTAACGTGGTACATAAATCTGCCTAAAGCAACTTGTTTGGTTTTCTCTTCTTTCTCTTGATTTTCCTTCATCATGACATTTCATTTCATCACAGTTCTAATTTATTAGTGGGGCCCAGTTTCAAACCTTACTTTAAGAATTACGAATTGGTAACTTCATGTGTTGCAATATATTGAGTGCTAGAACAAGCATTAGAACAAGCCATATTTTCCTTAATTTCTTTGCTTTTTCTTGTATTTAAACTCAACAGTAGACAGACTGTGAAAATGTTTTCTTATCTGGTTATGTTTTTAGTATGCATGATCCTATGATAATCCCAATGCTGTTAATTTTGTCATTTACGTTTATTTACATGGGGAAGTCTGGATACATGGGAAGTGTAAATGCAAGAAAATTTCAGTTTTAGTTGTAATGCTCATAACTAAGCTGTGCAGTGGCAGTTGAAAGGCTTTATAACTAGAAATTAGATGTGTGTACAGAGATTTAAAACTCAACAGAGTTTCTAGAGAACAGTAACACACGAACAAAAGCAGTATAGATTATTCATTATCAGAATCATGCTAACAAGACAGTAGTTGCTACATATCAGAAAACAGAAAAAGTGGCTACTGTCTTTTAAAGGACCTTGCAACTTCCTCCCATGCACTTCTTTCATCTTCAGTCTGAGTTGCTACATGCCCGACTGTGTGAGCTTGGGAACTGCCTGCAAATTCCCAACTGATGGCTATTGCTTGGTCATGTGTGCTTGGGAACTCTGTAATGCCTTTCAACATTAGCAAAAAAAAAGAAATTTACCTCAACTTGAGACACTTTGTTACATGTTTTAACTCATTACAGGTCAGAGATTTTTCTAGCAAGAATGCTATAGAAAGATGTAACTGTCACAGAAAACATACATTTTTAAACTGTTGTTGGATCTCAAAAAGTAAAGCTTCTAAAGATTCCAAAAGATGTTTGAGAAAGATACTAAAAAAATACAGAGAAAGTCAAGTGAGGGTACCTCACAGGATGAGGAGTGCAAGAGAGGCAAGGAATCCTCAGCCAGGCTAAGGATGGTAAGGTAGTCATGAATAATAAGGAAAGTAAGTAGGAAAATATTATTCACTTTTCTCCACAGTGTGAGAACAAAGGTACTCAGTGAAAGCAGGCAGTAGGTTGAAAACTATCCAAGTAATACTCTTTTACATGGCACAAAATTAAATTGTGCAACTTCCTGTGCCAGGATGTTGCCCAGGACAGACTTGATAGATACTTGCTCTATCACTGCTTTATTTAAAACAATGTCCTATATCCAACTTGTGACTGAGGAGCTACTGACTGACAGAAGTAGCGAAGAATATGAGATGAAAGTTGTATTCTGCATGCAGTGAATTCATTTTTCTTTCTGCTGCATTTGTTACAGACCTCTGTTGGAGTCCTGAATGGGACAGGCCTTTCTTCTGACTCACTGAGGCTGACCCTATACTCCCAGCTTCAGTAAAGTGTACTATGAAATGCCTGAATAATATTTAGTTGACAGACAAAGGATTAGTTCTTCTTTAGAAATCATTTCATACTCTTTTTACTGTTTTCAGCAGTTTGGATGTTACTCACCAATCAATGTCTGACTTCTAAAATGAGAAGAAGAAAAATAAATTGAGCTTCACTGTGCAGTTAGGAATACCTTTTTGAAAAAAAATGGCAAGATTTTGGCTGCCACTGTTTCATTAGGGCCATCAATTCATCAATGAATTAATGGTGTGGCATTCAAAGTTAATTTGGCTGAGTTTTTCTTCATTATTTTATTTCCTTATTGAGATATATCATATGGGTATTATGGGTATTTTAAGCTTTCTCGTTAGACCTACACAGGAACACTATACTCCATCTCTTTTATGAAGCAAATTGCTTGTTATTTTACGTTTGATTTGCCATTAGAAGAAGATGGAGGAAATATGAAAGTTCCATATGTATTTTAACTCTTTTTTTCCTTAAATGTAGCAACATAGCAAAAGGCAGAAATCACAGAAAAAATCACATAGCCCATAGAGTGAATGCCAAGATTAGTATTTTGCTTTAATATAGTAATTCCTTTGATGCATAATGATTTAATTTTATACAAATGCATATTCTACTTTTACTTCTTCGTAGGGCAACTGTTGAACTATATTTATACAGTAGTTTTAAGTGCTTTGAGAAATCAAAGGTAGCCAACTGGTGTTTGGAGTGGTTTAAAGTAATCTTTGGAGAACTCATCTCATTATTTTTTCCCCTTAATAATCTAGACAGGATAGCAGAGGTGATCACAGGGATGAAGGGATGAAGAAGGGAATGCTTTCTAGCCATAACCAATTCTTACATGTTTTAATTTTTAGTAGCAAGCAGTGGAACTGCGTTATTCAAATCCTTGTGGTATTTTTTAAGTTCAGTGGTTAACAGTCTTCACAAACTTCACAAAACACAAACTTCTCAGTTTTGTGTACCTAACCTAGACAGACTACTTTTTTTCTCAGTGAGGAGAATGATTCAGAAGTCCTAGGTTAGACATCATCTCTTACACATCTTTTGTTAAAACCTCTCTTGTGTAACAGAAACCAGTGATTTTCTGACAGATGACATTAGTGATCTTTTTTTCTAGTTACTTCACTGGCAAAGTCCAACCGACTTCAGAAAACCTTTTTGGTAATAAGGAAGGCACACATCTCTCTAGTTTAGTATTGAGGAAGTACCACTGAGTCCAGTTCCTTTAATAAACACTAAGGTTGTATAGTTCGGTGGCAAGAGGCTATCTAACAGAAGTGCATAATGGTATAAAGAACAAAAATGATAGATCCAAAGTCTAGATAATGTCAGATGATATCACATAGGGCAGTGGTCTGAAACTGCAATTTGGAAAGTTTAGACTAGACTTAAAGAAAAATTTCACCAAGAAGTGAAATTTCAGCACTGGGACAGGTAACCCAGAGAGCATTTGCTTTTTTCATCTTTGGAGGTTTTTGTGTCTCAGCTAGGGAAAGCTGTGACTGGGGACATCCAATGTTGGTGACAGGCCTGATATGAGTGGGAAGTCAGACTAGATCACCCCATATGCACCTTCCAAACAGGCATTTTGTGCTCCTATGAGCTGAATAACTTCTGAACTTCAGATCTGTTGATGGTACATTAAATGATGTTTCATTAGAAGTACAGTTTGTTCCGTGATTATTTGGCAGATTTGAATTCATGTATAGATAGATGGATTTGTTACTGCAGGTATAAAACATAGATAGAAATCACATATTTATTAAGTCAAACTTATCTTTTAAGTGCTAGTGACCATATAGGAAATATTTGTGTGTATTTTTGTCTCCCTTTCATAGCTGTATTAAGTAGTTCATCTTATTACATACTGAAATGCTCCATGCCCTTTTCAGAATATTCGAAGGACTTAGATGTCAGATTGTTTTTGCCTTTAAAGGTTAATGCCATATATTTCACTTTCACTGTGCTCTAAAGCCTGTTTGTAGAAGCAATAGATGGAGAATTGAAGGCAGAATTGTCTTAGAACTAGGCGTTATAAGAGTGCTACCAAGGTACCTGGCCTGTCTATGTGCCTGTTCAACACAATTATATTAAGCTAGCATGGAAGGGAAGGAGCAATATTAACTCTGTCAACGTAGGAAGTGTCAGAAGAATCTTTCATCTCAGCTCATCTGAATATTTCTGAGTATCAGATTCAGTGTTTGTGTCTTTTAGCTATAGAGATGTTGAAATAGGAACTGTATCAGGAGAGAAAATCTAACAGTAGGTCAATTAAAAAATTTCTTCCCCAGAAGCCTGACAATTTGCACAACCCAAGAACTTTTGTTTCATTGGTTTTAGAGACTAAATTAATCACAGAAGTTTGAACTGAAGAGATGTTAGGCTTACAGCTTGTGTAAGTCTCAATGTCTAGTCAATTCTGTTTCTGCTACATCTGTTTCCAAGAACACAGAAAATTTCAAAACTGTAGTATTTTCCCATCAATTCACCACCATTTTGCACCTGAAGTTCCTGCTGTTCACCCATTGTACCATTTGGTTGTATAAATGTGAGCTATTTGCAAGTGAAAAGGAGTGACTTATCTGGTGTATACTTGGGACATACTTATTTGCAAAAACATTCACAAATCCTTGTTTTCTTGAATAACGAAGAGCAGGCTCCTCACTCAGAAATCCCCAGACATACCACTTCACCAAAGATCTGCCCTTTTTCTTCTTTTCAGGGCTACAATGAAACTTTCTCTTTTAGCCTCCCATTTTTTTTTCTTCCTGAAATATTAGCCCTTTCTGATTAAAAACCTGTTACGAGTCACTCAGAGGAAGATCAATTTCCTCTGAGTGGTTATCAACTATAATTTCTGAGGCAATGCAGAACGTATCCATGTGGAACATTCACAGCCAAGTGTTTTGCCACACCAGACAATCGGTGTAATTACAAATGAGCTTTTCTATATGGACAAGCTATGAAAACTTGCTCCAAGCTCCTCCTGCTGCTTCAGCAATTTCCAGCAGCGAACACCTCTTCTTAGCTGAAGACATGATTCAGCCTTACTTGGTCTGGCAGTAATCCTGGTGCTTCTTGTAAGCCAGTTTGTCAGGAGTGATTGCTCGCAATGGAGAGACAGAGCAGATGCTGAGAGGTATGACAAGCCTTTATGTCACAGAAACTACCCTGAAATTCACAACGTGTGTGAGCTACAAATGCAACTTTTGCCTGGGTCACAAACGGGCCTTCACAAATTTTTCTTGCTCTTATTGTGTGTGCCACTTTAAAAATACATTTTAATAATGCTACCTGTGATCTTCTACTTAACTATCCATGCAAGATAATCTGTAATGAGCATTACAGATGTGAAGGGGAAGAGGACTCTGATAAATAATTCACATTTATTGAAATTTACTAATAGTCTGCCAACTGAATATTATCTCATTTTCCTCAGAGTCTAATGCATCTTTTCATGTTGGCAGCCCAGGTCTCCAGCAGGGCTAGAGTCAATAGAAAAGAAGCCCATGCAGCTGCCAGTGGGCACTGCCAGCAAGCCAGGTGCCATTGCCAGAGCAAAACAAAGAAGTTCACTTGGCTCTGGGATACAGCTTCTCAAGTAGAAGAAAAAAGACTAACACAGTGGGTGGAAAAACCACCCAGACCATCAGTAGTCCTTTAAACATGTTTTTATGTTCTGTCTCTTGTTCTTGTAATAGTTTTAAAACTGTTCTAGAGCTACACAGAAAACATTAGCACAGCACAAAGCTCAGGCAAATGCACAGCATATACATCTACTCTGCTGCAAAACTGTAATTCACAGGGCTGTGAATTACTCTGTAGAGCCTTTCTTGAAATGTTTATGGCATAGACAAGAGGAAAATTTCCTCATACCTAAACAAAGGTATTCCTAGACAAGGGAAAGTTGGACTTACGACTTAGCAATGCTGCCACTGACGCTAGATAAACATATTCTAATTAGTTCAGTTATTTTCCATTTCCATGAATAGGGATAGAAGAATTTTAAACATGCCTGCTGATATTTCCCATTTCTTTTGCAGCAGCCTTTCATGAAGACACAATTTCTGTCTGGGACAAGTGGAATTTCTTTTCAGAAGCCAGTTCACAGACAACAAACCCACACACTTATTTTATGCAATTTAAACTAAAAAAAAAAAAAAAAGTATTTTCTCCCTTCCCAGTTTACTGTCCTACCTGGATAAACATGAAAACACTCAGAAAACAGATATTGATGAAACCCAGTAGATGCTAAAGAAACTTATGAACAGCTTTCAGAAGATCTGAACAGGCAAAAATCCCCTAAAAAACTAAGAAAACTGATGTAATTTAATACAAATTAAGTCTTGAACAATCATTCCTGACAACAAAAGGGGAGAAGGAGTTTTGCCACAACAGGATCAGCTCATTAATAGCCAAGGAACAGCTTGAAGTTTGTGTACGTTGGCAGGACAGACATTTTCTCACTGAGAAAGAGAAGTTATTTATGTATGACAGTTTCACAGATGACCAGTAACTAATTTCCTGGTTTGCAGACCTGATGAAAGTAAGATTTCTAAATAGTCCTGTACATTTTTTTTACAGTCCAGTATAAAAAAAGATACTAATGTTGGGAAAAGGATCAGAAATGCCTTATCTTTAAGATAAGTAACATTTAAAGAAAATAATGACATATTTTTAATATCAGGTCATTGCGAAGTCTTGGGAAATATATAGATGTCTGAATTGTTTTAATGCTTGTTTCATTTAGGCATTAAACTAATTTCATTCCTTTTGAATGTAATTGGAAACATGTTGCCCATTGTTCAAGATGCCAGTAAAATTTGAGATCTCCAGTCGTGTAAAAAATTTCATCCTAGACTTTTAATGATTGAAATGGCAATGCAGAATATGAAATACAAATGGAAAGCTGTGGATTAGAGGGATTTTACCGGGAGTTCCTGTGGTATGTAAAGGTCTTGCTGAAGGCAAACCTGGCCAGCAGTAGGCCAGGTTCATTTACTCAGGTAAACAGCCATTCATGAGAAAGTTATCCCTAAAGGCTCCTGAGAACAGAAGACAGGAAAATAGTTATGATAACTGCATGCATCACACACAAATTGTATTCAATTTTAAGCTATGTTCTTGGTATATGTTTCTGTAGATAGTTTAGTCCTAGGCTTAAAAAGATCAACTACAGGAACTCTATAGCAGACAGTAGTAAGGCCTTCATGGGAATACAGGAAGAAAACAAGATTTCACAGCAAATGTTTAGGGCTGTTGGGAAAAAAATGCATTTAAGGTATGTGTTTCATGTTTATTTGAAAGAAATGAGGAATCTTGATCTGATGTCCACACATAGTGGGTATTAGGAGTGGTAATTAGGTCATGTGATACTCATTTGGTTTTGGCCCCTACTTTGGTGGCTGTAGCTTGCAATAGCATGCACGCTGGAGACATAAGATACTGGCTGAGAGTACAGAACAAACATGACGCTGTGGAGAGAATGAAGCTTTACATGCTAAATATATCCAGCTCATACCTGGCTAGACTTCAGGAGATGTTCAATAATCATTCTGTTTTAATTTACATCCACATGTTTATCTCTGCATATTCACTAAGTCTTAATCCGGCATTTCTCTATTTTTTAAAAAGATTGTTAAAACTGACAGATCACAACTGCTTTACTCTATTGCACAGAATTAAATCCTGTGGTTTGTACTCAGGCAAAAGTTACATTAATTTCCATTCATGAGCTACAGGAATATATGGGCTGTCATGCAGTGGTGAATAATATTTCAAGTAAAGTATGGTTCCTGACGTGTGGGTCCGTAATCTAACAAGAAGAAAATAAAAAAAAAAAAAAAAAAGAGAGAGAGAAGAAAAATTTAATGTGCATTTATTGTCCTAATGTTCTGCTGATGAGCTGTCTGAGGGTAGGATTTGCTTCACTGTGGAAAGCTGTTGTAAGCATCTGTGCACCAGTGCCTAAACCTTGAAGAAACTGCTGCAATGGGGTAAACTGCTAGCTCTCAATTCCGGAGCTAGTGAATGCGTCTCAGAGGAAGACTTATTATTCCTTTCTCTTTGTAGAATAGTTACATGGAAATAGAAATTTCCTCGTACTTGCTCATCATCGAGCTTCACTCAGAAAACTTTTTCTTCATGTTTTCTTTCATCAGAAGCATTCAAAATGGGACTTCAGTTGTGTCTTCCCAACTGCATTTTCCTGTTCTGACAAAGACAGAATACATTCTTGTGGATATTCTTAGGTCCAGAATCTAGAACATATTTTCTGTGGCTATTATTTGTTCATTATAAATGACAACATTGATATTTGTGTATAGAGACTACAAAAAATATTCACATCTTATAAGTCACTAAAAGTACGGATAAATATACCCCCATACTTTCACAATTACCAAAATGTGCAGTTGTTATGTATGAGAATACATTTGAACATAAGTTTATGTATGTCTTAAGCATAAACCTCCTCCATTTATGGATACTTACAAAAGTAATCTTTCAATATTTTCCTTCATTTACCTTTTACTGAGCTGCACTGTGTACAGCTGATTTGAGGCAATGGAGAAGTATTTGTTGGTCTCTTGTCTTCTTTTCCAAATGCTTGGATATCAGAAAGTACTTCAGAAGAAATGCTGACTTCAGAAAGGAACCCTACAGTATTAGGGGAAAGGGTGGGAGTGGGAGCAGAGTTTTTAGAGGTCTGAAGCAAGAGAAAGCTGAGGGTGGAGTTTAGTACAGGGGACAGAAAAGAGAGCAGAGCAGCAGAACGTCATCATCTGAGTGAGGAGCAGAGTCAGGAGGAGTTAGATGGTGGAGTTGGAGGGTGGAGAAGAAGAATAGTACAGCTGAAGTTGAAAATAAATTATCTGGGGAAAGCCCCAAAATCCTGGGTTCATGGCAGAGACGCTGTGGACTTTCTTCCTGGCTGGACATTAGAGAAACCAGGATGATGTGAAAATACTTGTTCCCACCTCCTGTGGCAGAAAAAAGTGGGGGAATAGTTGGCTCCATCTCTGAGGCTGTTTTCTGAATAGATCTCTGTCGCGGTTTGCATGAAGCTTCAGCCAGGGGTCAGGAGACACTGCCTTTCAGTCTGCCTTTCTAGTAGCACTTAAATTCACTGCAGAAGGCCTCCTGTTTGCTAGTGGCTTGTGGTCCCCTTTCTGTTAAATGACTTGCACCATGAATCTTGCATATCTTGTGTGGTATTTGGCCACCTCATAAGCATCCTTCCATTCCTGGGATGGGGAGGGTGCACACAGATTTTGGCTGAAAGGTGTCATTAGACCCAGCTCTTTCCAGTGATACACATATACTATGTATATCTGGTGGAACATAATTCTTCCCACCATACCAATGTTCAGGAATTGGTTGGGAAGAGCGGTAGTCAGTCAATTGTAAGGAAAGAAGAATAAGCATTCTAGGTTGAGATATGATCCCAACTGGCTTTCCAAAGAATTGCATGAAAAAAAAAATGTTTGGGGCCAAATGAGGAGAGGAGATAGTGCTATGAACATGGGCAACTGCAGATAAAGACTCAAGACTCAATTTTCTTCTCAGAAAGAGCAGTCAGACATTGGAAAGGGTTGCCCAGGGAGGTGGTGGTGTCACCATCCCTGGGGGTGTTTAAGGGAAGGTTGGACATGGTGCTTAGGAACATGGTTTAGTGGGTGACATTGGTAGTAGGGTGATAGTTGGACCAGATGATCTTGAAGATCTTTTCCAGCCTTAATGATTGTATGATTCTATGAATTAAATGACTGTGCAAAGAGGAAAAGCTCTCTCTAGTACAAAGATTAAGACTGTATGTGATCATCCTTAGTTGGGACTTGTTTGGGGGGCAAAGCTTTCATCCTGGACTTGCAAATAGTACAAGTATAGTACATCACAGAAGACACTGATTAGAAGGAAGTCAAACCTATACTGAGACATTTCATGAAAACCCCATCAGAGACAAAATCCCTGCAATTATGTATATAGGAACCACAAATGAATAATATTACTTTTATATATCTACAACTGACTGATGAGCTGGTGAATCCAGGAGTTTTCTGTTTTGGACTTGGCCCACATACTTTATGAAAATTGTTTTTGTTATCACTCAGTTTCATTTCATCTAGTTTCCTTACTTTCTCCTTATTATTGTGGATAGGAAATACTGTGAGAAGTAAACGCTTGAGGGAACTTACTGGTATTTAGTTGGCCAAATTCTCACTTCAAAACAGCATTTTTTTCACACTCTATCTTGTTTTGCTAATTTATAATTAGTTAAGTGCTTTAGTAATAGGAGGTTTGAGAATGAATATAAGCTCTTTACTTATACTGAAAGATGCAAAAACTTCTCGGGCAGCCGCATAAAACCTACACATGTCTTTCTGGAAGCCTGCATGAAGTTGGAGAAAATTACGTGATTTATGTGGCTGTGCAAGATGTGCCTGACAAGGAGATGTGAATGCTACTTTGGGACTTCCTATGAAAGAATGCTTGAAATTTGGTGTACTGTGCCTGTCATTAGCTAAATTAGGACTACCTGCTGAAATCTATGCTGCTTGTTTCACGTGTTACCTTTTCAGTCTATTTTTGTCCTCATTCAGAGGAACATTGACTGAGGAGCCATCCAGCAGGTAGGTTCCAGCAGTGCCTCAGGATTGTTGCCACCAGTTGCAAACCCCTTAGTGTGTGTTCAACAGCAACATGAGCAGTAGTAAGCTAGGTCCCACCTTTCTGGGATGACAGAATAGCCCATTCTCCAACATCTTTGGCCCATCTCCAGGACTAACAGCCAGGCTGACATTCATTATCAATTTGGCTGGGTTATTTTGTCACGTACATGCTTCTTAACGAGGAGCTGGTCCACAGCAACACAAGACATTTAATGTAATAGCAATTCTTATGCCTGATTGCCAGAGCAAGTCAAGTAAAGCTTGTAAGCTGTCAATTAATATTTTTTGTCTTAAAATATTTGTTTAAGAAAGACCCTTGTGACTTTAACAGACATCGATGTGTAAATGCCACACTGCTAGAAGTCAGCCATCTGGACTTTGTAATCTAGCTGGTAAACAAATGGACCAGGCTCTTTGACATCTCTCAGATTATTGCTGATCATAATAACATTAACATTTCCAAAGGTGTCTCTTTGCTTTGTCACATTTCAAAGACTCCATTAATTTTGTTTTCAAGTGTTTAAATATTTATTTTGACCTTTTACCTCCTGGTATAACCTCCTGGCTTGTTGGACCATCCAAATCAAAATACACTGATGTGTTCTGAATGGCCTTGCTGCTTGTATAAACACACTGCATAAACAACTCTTGCAGAACAAAAGACCAAGTCCTCGGCTGTACTGAGAAAGTCTCTTTGTCCATTTCAGATTATGCATACAGGTAGGAGCTGTGATGAGATACGCCAGCTGGTTTTCTGGCCTTCTAAACCCTGCATTCTTGCTTGCATCCAAGATTGTTTCTCCACACAGTGAGTAATGCTGAAGTAAAATAACACTGTGCTGTTATCTGTTTGATGTGCAGGTGCCACTGCTGGAGTACCGACTCTGCTTCTGGGCCTGGTGCTGCCTACCCTCGGTGTCCTTGCCTACTCGGGATTCTGAATGTAGCTGGATTTATCTTGTCCTCAACCGAACACAAGGGACTCCCTTGAAGACGAGGACTGCAACTCTTGATTTCTGTGGCACCATCCTAAGCCAAATAAATTACACTTTAAAATAAATCACCCTACCAATTTCCTATGGACTTTAAGAGGACTGAGGCATCCAGGAACTCCTTCATTAAGTAAATCAACTTTTGAAAGGATAAGAAATATTTTTAACTTGTTCCAATATGCCTTATAAAACACTTATGCTGATCTGTGACAGTTGCATGATTCGGTCCAATGGGGCAAGTTACAGTGTTAAAACCCAATAACATAGGCTGTACAGTGAAAGTAAAATCACCATACGTAGGTGCTTTAACTTGAATAACAAATTGTGAAATATAATAGAGATTGAAATGTTGATTGTATGTGATAAATGTAAGAGTACTACGTCTGTCTGTACTATCCTATATGTTTTGTGTACTGCATATTTTTGAATGGCCCCATCATCATTTATTGGGATTACTGGTTTTTAGAGAGACAGTCAAAGCAAAAACATTTTTTTTATTTTTACAGCTATATTTCTTGAGGCTATTGGATACAATTTGAAGGACCTGAAATAAAAGTCAGTTACAAGGAATTTTTTATTTTAAATATGTTCAGAATACCTGAGACACTCGTAGCATGCTCAACTTAAAGGAATTTACCTGTACTTTACTGACACTGGATTTACCATATTCTTTTTTAGAAACAATTCTGTTGAAAATTCTGTTATGGTCATTGTTCCTGATTTTAGGAATGAAATGTCAGCTTTCAGGGAAGCAGCATAATATATTGGTTTTGATTTAGTATTATTACTATTATTATTAAGGTAGCAATATAACAGTTAGGAGACTGAAGATAGAGTCCACACTAAAATCAGCTAAATGGACCATGAAATGGTAGGAAACTTATGTTATTTTTTAAAGTGAAAAGATTTAAAATAGAAAAAAGAAAAAGATATACAATAAATGGCAAAAACAGAGTAGCACAGTAAAAAAATAATATTATATTTACATTTCTATGCTGCAGATACCAGATGTTACCTTCCTGTAGTGAAGTGTACATTTGGGAGAATTATATGCTTTTTCAAGAATTTGATATTATTCTAATGTTCATAGTGTTGTAAATAAGAGTTTTAAAGTTCTGAGACTGTTTCCCTATTTGATAGAGTACTGAATGATCCAACTGCGTGTTAATACATAAGAGTCAGATCCCAACTGTTAGTTGAATTTAAATGTTTACTATGGCCTTTGCAAAATGGGAGCTCTATTAGAGATGGAGAATGTTTTTGTTCTGACTGTATCCAGGGTGTTTCAGTAGTTTTTTATTTTGTTTTGTTTTGTTTGTTTTTAAACAAATGCACATTCCTTACATTTTCCATGGTGGGTGTGCTGGGAATTAGAGTGTGAATGTTGAAGAAACACAGTGATATTGAATCAGCTGGCTCAAGTAATAGTGCAATGTCTGATGCTTCAAGAATTATAAGCTTTGAGTCATATTTTATTAGCACAACCTTGCTGGCTACTTAGAAATAGATTTTATCTTTTTAGAACTGATACTGTAGAGGTCCATAATAATAATATTTACATGAAGCAAGAGTAGGTCTATTAATAATTTACACCCCTTTCTTTAATTTGTATAATTTTGTACTATATATTTACATGTAAAAGTGTAGAGTATTCATTAAGGAATATCAATAATATTGTTTTAGTTTAATTTTAAATATTTGTTACAAGATGAAAATTTTTTAAATAGGTGAAAGTGATAACTTCCCTATAGAGGAATGTCAAAGTGTCAAGCACTACTGAGTTTCATAAATTGTATAATTATTTGAAAGAGAAATGAGCTGTCTTCATACATGAATAACTAATATGCTGTAAGCCTTCTGTACAAAAAAAAAATAATGCATTTTATTGTATTTCATTTGGTTTGGTTCTTTTGCAGTATGACTCATTTTTATATTATCTACAACCACAACTAAATCTTTTGCCAAATGCATGATTGCCTTTTACTTTTATAATACATCATGTAAAAAGCAGCAGTGGTTAGTTTTTGCATGAAAATGACCTGGGAGGGAAATACACTTTTTTTTTTTTTTTTTTTTTTTTTTTTTAATCAGCAACACAGATGAGGTAGGTTTCACATACTGATCAGGTAGTTCCAGGTTCTTCATTGTTTCACATAATTGTATAAATTTGACTGGGACCTTCAGTTTCAAATTGTTGTCAAGAAAAACTAACTGATGTATCACCTGCTTTAAAATGCAAGGTTCTTAATTAAAGTTTATATAGATAGACATATTTGTTGTTTCTTTATATTTCAGGAAACTTGATATTACTATTATTTGATACTGATGAATATTGAACTGGTTTTTTAGTTACTTTTTATCTTCTTTTTTTTTTTTTTTTTTTTTAAAGAGTAGAGCAGGACTGTGCTTTGTCCTTTTTATGAATGAAAAGTAAATTACAATTAAATAAATGTATTAATGTTACTCAAGATATAATAACTGTCTTTTGAATTGGAGCTTTCTAATTTTATAATAATGTCATCTGTAACAGTAAAGGTCTGGATGGGTTGAGGTCCTGTGTATCCCTCCCCTGCCTTCTTGTGAATTTTGCAGGAGATATGAGCCTTTCTGGAGTAAGGGTAGCTGTTTTACTTTGATTATAGGTGATACACAAAGATTTTCCCGACTTCAGTGGCTGAGAATCTCCTGAGAGCTTTTCAGCATTTTTGGACAGTAGCAGACAACTTAAACAGCTATCATACTAAAGAAATTCATAGTCTGAGTAGAAGGCAGAGACTTAAATTAGAGCTTTGCATCAAAAGGGGCTGCAGCTAAAACTGACATTACCTGTTCTGTCTGGCCTGCTGGAAGCCCAGCCGGAAAACACCTCAGTGCCAGTACGGCTCAGCTCACCTCGCTCCTGGCAGAGGAAAACTGAGATCACTGCAGTGCTTGGGCAAGAAGGGGAAGAGTGGGGCATAGAACAAACATCCATAAGAGAAAAGGCTTCATTATTTCCACTCTTCAAAGAACAACCTTTGTTTGTTTGTGAGACTTCTTTGTTTCCAGACTTTGGAGCCTCTAGCTACAGAAGATTATAAGAAATATGCCTTTAAATATTAGATATCTGGCTGAAGACCAGATCTTCCAGTCTTGATTTGCCCCAGCATTATATTAAGCTACATTTCCTATTGGAATTAAAATAACGAACATCAGGTAATACCCAAATACGTATTGGTACAGATCTTGAAGTAGTTCCAAATGCTATTGTTTGGAGATTTTGTTTATTTAATTATGTCACTGAAATGTCAATCTTTCAGGTTATGACAGCACAATATAGATTAAGCAAATTCTGTTGGCAGCAGCATGCATTTCATAGCTTTTAGCACTTGCGCATGCTCCATCTTTACATACAATGTCCAGTGGAAAATTTTCACCATGTTAGGACATTGGCACTGTGTGGGAACAACCTGCCTTCCACACAGAGCAGAGACATTTTCAGAGAAATATTTCCCCTCCCCGTTTCTTCCAGAGATGATTCGTTTTTCTTTAACTTTTCTGCCAGTAGTTTCTTTTGCTTTGTCATTTTAGCATTCCTTTTGTTCTCAAAAACAGAAGAAAGGACAGAAAGCATGAATATCCACATGAATAGAAAATCAAAAGTAATGTTCATATCTCAAACGCCGTCTTTTCTTTCCTTGACAGGCTAATAAGCTTTTTTTTAATTTTTTTTTTTAATTTTTTTTTTCCTTAATGTGGATGCAGATTAACCAAGTCTATTCTAACAGATGTCTTGAAAAAGCATATGAAAAGCATCTCCTTCATCTTAGTTGACCTTAACTCTTGTCTATTCTCTTGATTAATGTCTGGCATACATGCAGCTCTGCTGACATAGTGTTAGCCAGTGTTATGTGGGAAAGTACAATAATTATGCTGGCAAAATGTCTGTCATGAGTGCTCTATACCCACTAGGAGGAGACATTCAACAACGGGCAGCAAAGGCACTGTGTTGAAGATGGGTTCCCATCAGGAGGTACACCTTGAGATGGTTGGGAGGAACTGTACAGGCACACATCTCCAACTGCAGCCATGCCAGGTGCCCTGGAATATACCCTGCCCTGAACATTGCTAATGGATGAGGGCAGAAAGGATAAAATTAAAGACCTGCTTGAATTCTCTCTGGTCCACATCCTACTCTACTTTCAGCCCTGATAATGGTTTTCAAAGACAACTCTTCCCTGCAACCACATGAAGCATCTACATTTATAGCAGAGTTATCTTATCTTACATTAGATGAGTAAATAGGTCAGACAAATGATTCCCCTGCCCACTGACTATTGAGACCTAGCTCTAAATCATAGCTATCTAATTCTGGGGAAGATAAACCCCACCCCAGCCACATTACAAAGTGCAATGTCAGCCACTGGTAAAAAGGCAATGCTTGACAGGGAATACAAAGACTGCTTATTTCTGATTCCCATGGGGAGAAAGATATAAAAGCATGGAGTCTCCAGAGGAATTCAGACCAGGGGATTGATCTTGCTCGAGCAGCTCCCTGCTAGCAGCCCCTCTGCGGTGCTGGTAGCTGGGACACACTCATGGACACAGTGACTGCCTCGTGTACTAAATGTAACACCTGGGACTGCTCTCCAGCACTGAGCCCATTAGGCTTTGCCTCCTGACTGAGCTGCTTGCACACCCTAACTGGGTCACTACGCTAATGGGACAGTCCAACCTTACGCAGCATGGTACTACCTCAAAGCATTAGGGGGACGTTCGCTGGGCTTGAAGGCATGGCCGTGTGTGACAAGACCTTTGCTGATTCACCTCTTACACCTTGTAACTAAGCCACTGTCATTTGTCTTGTGAGTTCACATTTAGCCAATAATATTAATGAAATCATATATAACATTCTCTGATGTTTTCATCAGTGTAGGAAGTTTTTGCCATAAAAGCTGAGGCATATGCTTCTGTCAGACCTCCTCAATGACAGCACTCTGAAGCAATTAATTACAGACCTTAATTTAACTGTACTCTGGCAGAACACTCTAATGTGTAACAGACTCTCTGTGGATTGACCTGTAGCTCAAAGAGCTGTTGAAAAGCAGCACACTCACCACAAAGCTCCTCTCTGCCTGCCCTGCCAGAACACCACACTACCACTGCAGGCCTCCAAGATGTGTGCTAAGGCCAAGATGATGTCTATTCTGGCGCCAAACTCCAAGGCACGTCAGCCAAATTCAGTCTGGTTCGATTTCCAGTGAAGAGTAGGTGAACGAATGATGCAAAAGGTTATATTTGTAAATGTGAGCCTTGTACAGGTGCGTAAACTCATGCACTGGGATTGTAACAGGATCTGACAAATGTGTGCAAAAACACACACACAAACAAACAAACAAAAAAACCCTGCAGCTTTTGTGGCAGATTTTATACGTACAGCTTAAACTTTGTGGTGGCAGAGCCAAGAAAAAGCATGCAAAATTATTCCAATCAGTTCTGCTCAGCAGTTATCTATCATCAACTTACAACACTGACTTTTCTGTGGTGTTGCGGATGTGATGACTTAGAGAGTGGAAGAGGAGAAAAGAGGGGACAATGGGAAGAATCAATAATTCAACCTCTTAAGACTGAGCCAAACGTGCTAATACAAATGACCTAGAAAACTGCATAGATACTCTCTTTCAGTAACTGTGTTAGCATACAGCACAATAACACTCTCCTTTGGGGGTTACTAATTCCAGGATGTAGAAAAACAGGATTTATTTATAGAAAGAGCATAATTGCTGACTTGGTCTTTTTTTTAGTCAGTAAACTGAGCAAGCTACATGCCTTCTCTGTGATAGGAACATGGGGTCACAAAGGGCATGAACTCAGTTAACACAGTTTATTTCCCTACCTCAGTTGTTCCGGAATATCCTTGCTGGGCTGTGATAACCTCATGGCTCCTGACCAGTGTTGTCTCCTGCACTCACTCCTCAGGCAAAGGCAAACTAAAAAGGGTATTTCCAAGATCAAAAATACTGGGTCTCCTTCCCTTCATTTCTTTGTCTTTCTTTCTTAGTCTGTCTTCCTTTTTCTCTTTGTTTTTCTCTTCTTCCTCTCTTCCATTTCTCAAAAACAGAACTAGGAAATTTAAGAGTGGTAGTATAAAGTTTTCAGCAAAAAATGCCATCCCCGGTCAAACTATGAAGTGAAACAAAGTCATTTACTAGCTGTGTATTCAAGAGATTTTGCAAAGCACTCAGTTTCCCAGAAAGTTCTGACACAAGAATGAGGTAAAAACAGTGTAACTTTTATTTCTGTCAAGCACTACATAGGCTTATTCCAAGAGCTTTGAATCAGATTTGGAGGATCAAGGATATATTCCAGTGCTTTAAAAAGACTTGGCATCAGAATCATGCCTGTCTTAAAAGATTTGAAACAATGTGCTTTGAAAGTTAAGAAAAAATTTATGTGTTTTGCATTAAGTGGTGACTAATGCACAATTTCTCATCAAATTTCATGGTGTAACTGATATATTACAGGATGCCAGCATTTATTCTGACATACAGCATAGCAAAACAGGGGGAAAATATATAAATCTGGCTTCACATCGGATGACAGGCTATTTCATTCACGAAGGATTTGCTCACCACAGCCAACTTTACTCCTGCCCATCTCAGTACCTCCATTACCAATACCATGGGAAACAAGCCAGGCACCCTTCAAAGAGCTGTTCAGCCTTCAAACAGTCTGATCATGTCCTGCTGATCCCTGTTGCTCTCCCCTGAGAGTGAAGTTCACCTAGCAGAGCTGTATTCCTTTGTGAACCTAGGTAGGATCCATCTGGGCCACTGCTGACCAGATGAGGTCTCCCTAGGGAAAACCATCGCCATCTTCATTGGGAGTGGAGTTATTCTGACATTTACGGAATCCCTCCTTCAGAAGTCTTCATTTCCAACTGTGCAATGACTAGAAAATTGGGTATTTTACAAGGTAACTCCATATTATATGAGTTGCTGATAAAGGTTTTCAAAAAATGAGAAAACTGAACTGGAGATAATGATCACACATATCCCTGTAGGAAAGAATTTCTTTTCCTGTCAGAGCATCTACTCAGAAACTAACTTTAGTGAGCATGTAAGTATTTCATCTGGCAACGGTCACTACTGGGTGCCTGTGCTTGTTACTTGTCATTACACAGTTATCAGGGCTATGCTCTTTCAAACTGAATTAGATGTGAGGATGTGGGTTGGGTGATTCCTACAAATCATGGCCCCATTGAGTGTCTCTACCTCCAGCGAGTACAAAGGGCAGCTGAGGGAGAGCAGCAGCTTAAGAAAGGTGGCCAACATACAGTCTTCTGTGTGAGATTCTGAAATGCTGAAAAACTTAGATTAAACACCAGTAAAATCCTGGGGGATGTCTGCTCAAGAGAAATTGAGTTTGAATCACCCTCACCCAGATGAAACTCAGGGCAACCAAAGTGAAGGAGTTAGTACTGTGAAATATGCCACTGGAGAAATAACAGAGAAGTAGAAAGATTATTTCTAATGATATCATTAAAATCAAAGTGTTGTTGACAGTATTAGCTTCTCAGAAATTAATGAACTAGAACCTACCGTGAGAATAATTGCATATAAAGTACAATAATATTGATGTTATGCCAGAAGCTGTGATGTCTACAGAGAATTCATTTACAAAATCAAAACTCGAAGGAAGTCAACTCCATTTATGACCTCTAAAAAATGCAAGTAAATACAGGATGCAAAAATCTCATGACAAAGTACACTTGTAAAGTTACATGTACAACCTTGAGTCTAGAAGATCTTTTCCTAAAATTACAAATACATGATCAGTACTGAAATCATTTCCTCCTCATGTTTATTTCTGAAAGGTGCTGATAAGGTTTCTGATTTCCATATTCCTGGTCTACTAACTATTAATTTTTCATCAGTCTAGGGTTCTCTGATGATTTCTTAGGATAAATATGAAAAAGAAGTTATCTCTTTGTGTAGCTCTTCCCATGATGGGATTCTCCATGAATACATCAACAAAGGACCAGGAATACATACAAGGACCAGGGCAGTCCCCAGCAAGGCTGCAGCAGGGCTGTGCCCCAGCTCCCCCACAGCCCTTCTCTGCCCTGCCCACCCATGGGCCCACAAACCAGCCTGGCCACGGCCTGGCTCCATCCCCAGGGAGTTACCCGATGGCCTGCCTGGGGCTGCCCCACTGCTCCCCACTGCCATGCTCCCTGCCTGCCTGGGAAATAGCAGTACTCTGCCTTGTATAACAGTGACACAGCACGGGGGGGTGGAGAAGAGCTCCATAAAAATGAGATCTGTCTGACTGCCTAATGAGTGTTTTTTTTTTTTTTTTTTTTTTTTTTTAATTGTGGATGGATTTAATTGAGCAGGAGACTTTGGAAGAATGACAGGTGGGAAAGAAGAGCGTATCTCAAGATAGCCATCTCTCAGCAAACTCTGTAGACTTGTTCAGAAACGTGCTAGATCTATTTCCTTTGAAGATTTCACCTCTTTTCTTGAGCCAATTTCTACAGGGAAGGATCAAAGGAGAAAATGCGGAGTGAGACATTCCCATTCCAGAAAGGACTTTTCTTCGCAGTGGGCCATAGCTGGTCGGGAAGGGATCCAGGGATCTGCTGAGGCTGTCAAACCAGGCGGTGCACAGTACCCCTGCCCTAGGGCTTGGGGCGAGAGCAGGCAGACAGCCTTGCCATACTAAGCCTTGATAACTGTATGGCTGCTCTTGTGATCATGGGCAAGGAAGAAAGATCTCCAGTACATCATGCCTACTACGTGATTTCTGCTGGTGATGCTGTGAACAATGTGAGAAAGCAGTAAGTACTTCTGAAAGATTTTATCCCCTTCTGCATCAAAACTAGTGCTATGTATTAAGCTTTCAGAGCTGCAAAAAGTCAGTGGAGAGCAGGCCCTAGCCTAGAATAAGTGGATACAGTGAGAGAGTGTGCCCAGGCTTCATTAATTCACTTGTGAGCTGCAAGCATAGAAGAGGTCACAGAGCAGAGGACTTCAAATGACCAAACCTAAACTATTCATAGGTCTTGGATACAATTGGTAAGTATTAAGATAAATGAAGGTCACAATACATCTTTCCCAAACAGGGCTGCTGGGTTCAGATCTGTTGATGCAGCCAACGCTGGGCAGCTGGGCAGTCCCTTCAGCTGGCCTGTGTTCAGTGCAATTAGCCATGTATCATAGGGGGTGGGTGGGTGGTAATTACAATTAAGGGGCTATATTAAGCAGATATTTCTGTTGAGCAATAGGTGAATTGCTGGCAGCTGGCACTCTGACCCTCTTCCCCAATATCTAGTTACTTGTATCTAGCTCCTAGTCTCCTATAAGATGTGCTAACAGGACCTGTAAGTTTTATGTAGCAATAAAAGCCATGAAGCAGTCCAAGAATGTCAGCTGAAGAGATCATGACTTTCTGCAGGGAGCGAGCTCAGTTAAGGGGACTCTGCTCCCAGGTGTGTTGCAGAGACCTATAGACCTTGCTCTTCCATGAGCTGTTCATACATGCCCTTCTTAGGACTGCCAACTTTATCGATTGTGTCAAGTTTCAGATCATGAGCCTAAAATGGCTTGTTTGTGTCTGTGTATCCCAAGTCATTGTTTTTAAAAATGCATTTTGTGGGAGCAATTATGAAGAGGTTTAAACAAACAGTAATATTTATGGTCTCAGCTATGGTCTCCTCTTGCTTCTGGTTTTGTAACAGAGAAGGGAATCGTGCTGTCAACGCACATTCTAGGACAACTTCCTGCTGGGTTCATGTCATCATAACGTGGTGGTTTCTAGCAAAAATCATCCAGGCTTTACTTAGTTCTTCATTCAAATACAAAATTATAATATTATCTTCTTTAAGAAAAATGTGATTACTGTATTGTTGTTGTTATTCAGCTTGGAAACACATTTCTTTATCACAGGCTGAGTTTTATCTATCATTCTTTTCATCAAAATTTTACTCATTGGGTTATTCATTTATTATCTCATTCAGTTTCAAACTTACCTGCTCAGGTTCATCAGCATAATATGATGAAGTGGGTGTCTTTTCTCTTAGTGCTTCATAATGCTTCTCTACATTTTCCGTGTGGTGTCCACTTCATCCTTCATCACTTGAAAAAACGAGAATGTATTAGTGGCATTTTTATCATGTTCTAAATATGCCTATTGCTGTTTTGCCATCTTTGTGATTTTGGTTGGTTTGCTTCAATGATTATGTATGTAGTCCATTATCTCCAGGCTACTAGTGTCTCCTTTTGGTCACAGACTTAGAAATGATCTCCTTCAGAGTCTTTAGGCATTTTGAAGATGTGACTGTCCTGTAGCAAACTGCCAAATACATATATATATCTTTGCATAAGAGCAGTTGATGCTATTTCTACCGGTTTTATTAACTACAAAGTGAATTCTTCTGTAGTCTAGAAATGGCGGTTGTCCTTCACTTTATATACAGTTCAAAAATTAAGAGTTTCTGTGTGTTCAATTTGCCTAAAGAGCTGTGTAAAGGGCTTAAATGGTAGTTATTCCAAGTATGCAATTATTCAGCTTCTCTATGGTATAACTGCAAGCAAAATCTAGATAATGCAAATGTACACATGATTAAGGGCACATGAAAAAAGCATTATGTGGATTTGTGAAGATACCCATTAAAGTATCCATCTGTTAGGTTTTTTGACTTCCTTTGGCTCATAATAGGAAGCCCCCATTAATTTCCTTTATAAAGTGTGTGCTCAACAAGAAATTAAAAATAATTCATGTAAAAAAAACAAAACAACAAAAAATGCATAAAAAAAAAGTAATATATACAGAATGAAGGTGTTTGAAAAAAAAAAAACAGCCTTCAATTATGGTGCTAATGTTTCAGTCCATTAAGCATCGAAAATTAATTTTCTGGAATGGATGTATTAAAATTACCTCTCATTAGAAGCTGATGATTGCCAGATGTTAATAAACTATTCCTAAATGATTATCATTAGGTATAATAATGACTAAGCTCACGAAGTGTTTTGCATGTGCCCGTAAACCACAGCATGGAAAGCAATGTCTGTACCTCCTTTTTTAAATGATAATGCATGATGTAAAAAAAAAGGTTGCTCTCTACTAGTTAGTAAAAGGAAAAAAAAAAAACACTCACTTCAGTCCAGAATAGTCCAAGAGCTATAATGCTCTTTTTGCTGTGCTTTGTGGTCAGTGTTTCTCCTACAGATAGATTCATTTCATGGCTAAACCTATAGCCACTATTTACTTAATCGATGCCTGTATCCTTGATCAACTGACAAAAAGATCAACCTTTGTGTTCATTTGGCTGAACAACACACGTTTTTTATATTTTTAAATTATATTATCTATGTTAAAAACTCCCCAAGACAACACAAAATCTGATCTTGCCTAAAGGTATTTATTACAGGTGCTGACTATAATGACTAATAATATTACAGACTCAAGCTGAGAAGATTGTTTCTGGAGAATGCCTACCACAGAGGTATTAAAGAATTACTTTCTTCTCTAAAATATTTGTTTTCTAAATGTTGTGATATTTTTGTATATCTCCTGCCTTCTGTTCCTCGTTACAGTAATGTCTCAATTTGTGCATTCAAAGCACTTGCTGGGTAACTTTAAAAGCCACAAAAGAGTTCCTAGGTTTTCATTTATTTTGTAGTAAGTGCTGTACTCCTCAGTAACATGGAAGAGTAGGATACCCTGAAATAGCTTCCCCTCCAGTAATGTGTGTTAGGGGAGCTCATTTGTCAAATCCTTGTCTATCTGAAATTTCATCGAACTCTATAGAGCAGGCCTTCATTCCAGGTGGATTAAATCTAGCCAAGAGCCAAGGGAATTGTGATCCCAGTCAAAATCTCACGGAGTCTTCACGGAGAAATCTGCAGGGCTGGGGAAAGCCTTTGCCCTGCCAGGCAGAGCTGAGATTTGCTGTGTAATTCTTCTGTGCCTCCCTGGCTACAATTTAGTAGAAAGCAAAAGGCTAGGACTGCACATCAGGGATTGAGGTAAGAGTGAAAAGTCAAGTTGCTATTGCTAGTGGGGGAGAATAGGGTTGGTTTGTCATCTGTTTGTACAGATAGGGACAGGCACAGCTCTCCTGGTAAAGGTCCATGTCTAATCCTCTTGGGAACTCTTCCTCAAAGGCAGCAGCAGCAACCAGGCTCACTCCATGGGGTTGTGTAGGCAAAGGAGCCTATAAAGTAAGGAATTCTGTATTTTCACAGGAGGAGAGATGAGTTCTAGGTCCTGATTTCACCTCACTGTGGCTACTGTCCCCCAGACACATGCACCAGAGACAGCTCCGCACATCCGCAAGGACACTGACCTCAGGGAATGACTTTCACCAGCTCAAAAGCTCCTTATCTTGGCAGTTCAGTGCCTTTGAGTTGTGTTCGGAGATCTTCACTTCTCTTATGCATGATTCATGGGATTTAGCAGCTACACATTGTTATGGTAAGCATTAAAGCATGTATGGAAAAAATAATTTTCTCTACCACTTAGGTTGGTTTGCAGTGTTTTAAATCAGCTAACAGTAAGTATTTAGCTGGACGAACTTCTTAAACCACTAAATTAATTTCAATGCTATATTTTCTGTTTACTTCTCTCTTGCCATGTAAAATTTCTTCCCTTATTCTTTCTTTGGATGAAGTACAACTGGCTGAGCTTAGCACATATGCTAAACACCTGAGCAACTCGACCAACTTGTTTAAATCCAGTCCTCAGAGTCTAAAACTCCGAACAGTCTAAAAGCATCATGCTTCCTCCAGAGAAATCTGGGACAGTAACAGCAAGATGTGGAGGTAGTTCCCTATGCTTGTCCCCTTGGAGGTGGCTTTTCCCCTCCAAGGAGGCTTAGAGGGCGTCCTGCCCTGGTACTGGCTAAAAGAGCTACTTTTCCTGCATGATTCTTTCCCTCCTCTTTGTCCTTTCTCTAAATATTCCCTTCTACTGTAATTCCCTGCTACCTAATTGAATGTACGGGATTGAATTAGTGGTCCAGACAACTGATGAATGGGAAGAAAACTTCCCAGCTGAGAAAGAAGTTGCCAGGAGCCAAAGTTCTTGTGAAAAGACAGTGCTTTCCTCATCCAAAAGTGCTCACTTCCATCTAGCTAGGCAGACAGGTCCTCTGCACCTCAGGGTCCCATTAGCTAAAAGCCAGCTTTCCCTGACGTGACATTTTGGGGACCCAGGAGTTTGAACAAGGCCTCCAAGTGGCTCATTAGCTCAAGGGATGATGTCAGCAGCCTTCTTTTCATGCCTACTGACAAAAACTAGACACCTCCTGACTGAAGTAACAGCTGAGCAATGTTTTTTTGAAGGTATCAGTGGCGCCTAACTGGTGGGATCAGGCACCTACATACCTTTGAGGTACATGGCCAAGGAGATTAAGCGACTTGCCCACGGTCACACAGGAAATCTATGGCAGAGCCAGGAACTGAAACCACCTCTCAAATGACTTAACCACAAGATTATCATTCTTCCATGTATAAAATTATTAATTCTGATGCTTGTCAGGAAGCCTGGGGCACAGGATGGGTACTTATTAATTGGAGCCAGACACATAAACATTCACATTGATTTATGTATTCATATATTTAAAACTGGATGAAAGAACTATCTGGTATCTCATTTTGGATCTCACTTTAGTCACTCTCCTCCTGGTTTACATAGAGTTGAGGGTGCACTGGAAAGCGACCAGATTTCCCCCGTATATGGAACACTTGCCTATGGGTCTATACATGCAGTAGGACTCATTACGAGTTGGGAAGGTTGGTTTCACTATGTATCATCCCAGTCCATCTTTCAGATATAGACATTGTTGTCACACATTCCTGGCCAGGGCTTGTTTCTTCATTAAGCCAATGTGCCAAAAGTGTATTTTTGCTAGTCTGAGTTTAGCTCAATTGCTCGTAATACCTGTGGTTCCTTCGTTATTCTTTGTTCCCTTGAGAAATAAAAAAAGAAAATACTCAGGGAAGATGGAGAACACTGACACTGCCAAGGTTTAGATACTGGACTTGGATGCCTTTGTTAGGAAATGAGTCTCCCTATCCTCCTTTCAGAGTCGGTGGAAGAGGGTAACTTCTCTGGGGGTGACTCAGAGAGGAGCCTAGTTTATGGGCTCTGACTTGCCCGCTGGGGGAGACGCTCTGTCTGCACTGACTATCAGGAGAGTCCAGGAAGGCTGGCAAATGTAGATGTTTAGGCATTTAAATTCATGTGCTTTGAATACATTCCTCACACCCTGCACACCTCCTACTTATGCCTGAGGTGCAGTGGGGAGGACCACGGAAACTGGATGTTGTACTCTGAGCTGATAAGTTGCCAGAAGAGGGATAAGCGAGCATGATTAAACTCACCTGTAATGATGCTAATGTGAATAACTAAAGGTATATTCTAGTTCTGGTGTCCAGAACAGAAAGATGGCCAAGGCCCTTGTGGCATCTAAGCAGAGTTTTCCCGATCAAGTCCCAGCAAGCAAACCAGATGGGCCCACCAACACACTGGTGAGGGGAAGGTGGTGGTGGTGGTAGGGGCATTGCTGAGTCAGAAAGCTTTGAGGAAAGCAAACTCCAGGAGTGGTGGGACCAGAGCTGAATTTACAGCTTAGGCTACAGGGACTGTAAACCTCTGTCAGCAGCATTTCAGTGTGTTACGTACACCCTCTGTACAACTACTCTGTAGTTGTGCCTAACCACATGGAGAACATCTGACCAGCCACCAGGAGTTTTAAGTGGTCTATATGTAACATCTGTCACTAAAATATCCTGGGGCAAAATATTTTGGTGTTGGGTTATATTCTGGTCAGATTATAATAATCAGATAAGTAGTCTTTGTAAACCAGGTTAGCGTCTTAACTCATGTAACTTGATAACCAGCTACATATCTGGGTGTTTCTTATTAGTGTTTTACAGTAGTATGTGGGCACTTCCCCATGTGCAGTGTATTTCACCCTGCAACAATTCAGTGGTGTATGGAAATAGTATTATTACCGTAATATGAGCCTGGAAGACTTAAGCACTGGAAGGCACTGGAACAGGTTTCCCAGAGAAGCTGTGGATGCCCCATCCCTGGAAGTGTTCAAGACCAGGCTGGATGGGGCTTTGAGCCATGGTCTGGTGGGAGGTGTCCCTGCCCATGGAGGGGGGTTGGAACTGGGTGGTTTAAGGTCCCTTCCAACCCAAACCATTCTACGATGCTACAACTTAGATGCAACCAAACAAAAGCATGCAAGATTATTTATTGTTCTTCTTCACTACACAGAAGGCTAAGCTGTGAAAAAATGCCCCCTATATATGTACTGTACCACGCATATAGTACCTCATCTATCTGCAGGTTGCCAAAAAAAATGCAACTGGTTCGTGGTTCAGCATTTGTATTATTTGAATAACACTGTGTGTTTTATCATGGCAAACACAAGCATGATATGCTGAAGGACTGAATAGTGGGTAGACATGTAACATGAAATAGCAACCAAGGAAAATATATTTAATCAGCTTTTCCAGTCGGAGATAGTGTAATCTTACTTTGTCTATATTTTTCACTCTTTCTGGAGTTTACATTATATATAGTCACAGTCACATAACAGTGCTGTGGGTCTCACTGGAAATTACTGTCCTTTCTGAAATTTAGGCTACTTACATAACATCCTAGCTTTTGATTTCTGTTATAAACATATTTTCATCTACATGTTTTGTGATACTGCCTGCAAACACCTATATTTTCAGATGACGAAAGTACATCTAGATACCCAATCTTACTTACTGAAACAGATTTTGGTGCTAGCAGTGCAGGTGTCTTAAAAACATTGTTTTTTTTCCCCAGAAACTTTTCCCCATTTCTCAAATAGAGTAAGTCCCACACTTAGGTGGTATGCCCAGATTAGCTGATAATTGGCAGTGTGCACTCTGTGGGGCCTTGTGCTCTGAGGCAGTATCTCTACAACCCTCACTTTTGGATAAGTTTCTAAATGAGCTGCTCGGAAGGGTGGGGAGGGTAAGGATTTGAATTAGGAAACTATTTCTGAAGTTGAAGAGCCCAGTTGTTAATGATGAACTCGGAGTCTAGCTTCGGGAATAAGAAGTCCATGAGAGATGGGATGGAGAGAAGCATTAAGTTGTGGTTTAGGGGTTTAGCAGCAACACCATGGGACAGGAAGAAGCTGAAGTACTGGAGAAGTGGACAGTGGCCATTGGGGAAGGGCACAGGCAAAGGTGTCCCGTTCTATTCAGAATAACTTTAACCTTGTTCAGGACATTGAATGTCTAAACACACCTTCTCTCAATCTGATATTGAAATTATTTTATTCTAGGTCTCCTTCTTTAACCAATCTATCCAGCTCGGTGACTACACACTTTTTTTGAAATACCCTCCTCATTTCCTGATCTATTTGCAAAGTCCTTTGGTTTTTCTGTGTGTGTTTGTGCATGTCCCTTCCCTTCCCTTCCCTTCCCTTCCCTTCCCTTCCCTTCCCTTCCCTTCCCTTCCCTTCCCTTCCCTTCCCTTCCCTTCCCTTCCCTTCCCTTCCCTTCCCTTCCCTTCCCTTCCCTTCCCTTCCCTTCCCTTCCCTTCCCTTCCCTTCCCTTCCCTTCCCTTCCCTTCCCTTCCCTTCCCTTCCCTTCCCTTCCCTTCCCTTCCCTTCCCTTCCCCCTTCCCTTCCCTTCCCTTCCCTTCCCTTCCCTTCCCTTCCCTTCCCTTCCCTTCCCTTCCCTTCCCTCCTCCATTTCTTGTATTTCCCTTATAAGCATCAACACTCTGTGCCTATCCTTGCTTGGCTGCTGCCCAAGATGCTGCCGTCAGAATACATCTGTAGAATAAGTGGTGAGTTTTTTCTTAAAGGAATGTAAACAGCCAATAAGTTGTTATGGGTTTTGCCCACAGAATCCAAACAGCTTATTGTTCATACTTGTTTTATTTTATTTAATTTGTTGTTGGAAATGTTTTGGGTTTGTTTGTTTTTGCAGATAACTACTGTGAGCCCCAGAGAATGAGTATGACAATGTGAGAAGCAGTTTTGGGTTACTTCAGGCAAAACTCCAGGGCTGCTGAGGAAGTCCTGAAGATGGCAAACAAGTCAAGGCAGGCTGACCACTTCAGTGTAGCTGCCCACAAAGGTGTCACAATAGCCTTAGGCATGTGGATAGACTAAGAAGTCTGGTGTATTCTTCCACAGAGATTTCCATGAACTTGAGTCAGTCTACTACCATGGACTGTATTAATGATGGAAAGAATGGCTTGCCTACCCAAAAGGTGCCAGATAAGGAAAAAGAAAAATCTTTAAACTCTGCTATTAGTGTCTACTACAAAAGGGTGATTGCAGGTTCCCTGTGAGGAGAGGAGCAGAAGGTAGGGAGGGAAGCAGAGGGCACTGTAGGGGCTTTGGCCACAACCTTATTCTTAATCCAGAGGAATCATTTGTGCAGCTGTTGGTGCTACAGGTTCATTCAGCTTCCAGAAACACAACAAAACAAGTGTGTGATCTCTTGCTGTGATTTTTGAGCTGTAAGGATGGTTCAAGGGCTGTACATCATGGCATGGCAACATGACTGAACCTTTGCATTGTGCCACAGGCTGTCCACACTAAATTATATGATCATTTAGAGCTGCAGCTGTAAATGATATGATCACCTGGCCTGGAGTGTCAAAGAGAAGCAGCTGAAGGCCAGCCATGTCATCCACAGTGTGCCAGTGGCTTCAGAAAATGCCTGGTTAATGACAGTGGTCTGAAGGCTGGACTGGGCTTTGACACTGATACCACAATTGACAGCACACTACTGAGTCCATGCTGAGTCCCCTGCATGCATGCAGAGTAATCCTCCCACCACCTACAGCTGTGAGCCTTCAAGTGTTCTCTACAGAATATACTTTCTTGGCTAATTGAAAATACTTTTGCATGAGAACCAAACAAGAAGCACTTCTGTGGGAAACTGCTCTCTTCTGTCTTAACAATGCTGTTTGTAGGGCTTGGATAATTGATAATTATGGAGAGTGGGGTGGTGTTATGTCTTTTGTCAGAGACACTTAGGGTAGGACGGGGAATAAATGCCCACAGAGAACACTCGATTAGAAAACTATGAGAAGAATTTTGCTCTGCTCTAGCTATAGCCATACCCTTCTAGGAGAAGAGCCAATTTCTTAAATTTCTGTTGACAAGTTGGGGAAATATAGATGTGTAATTTAGTGCTTTGGGTAATACATTGAAATGCAGGAGACGTGGGGAAGAGAACCCTCCAAAACATGCATGAAGGTCAAACTTGCTACAGGTCTTTCTTCTTCCCTGTTTGTTTCCAACTTGTTGTCGACATAGAACTTGATTATTTTACTTTTGCTGGTGTCTTAGGGCAAGTCAAAGATTGCAACACATCATGTAGACAGCAAAAACAGGCAGTGACTAAACAAGGAGGTATCTAGACCTCTAGACTAAAGAAAGAGGAAAACCTAGACCACCTCAGGAAGACACTTACATTTCCTACTCAAAGAAGGATTTCTGCCTTCAAACATTTATGCTTTATGTCTCAAGTTTTACATTTCAAGTAGGGATTGGGAGGGAGCAAACCTTTAGTACACGGTAGGCATAGAGGTGCACCTGAATCTCTGCCACCTTTTGGCCCTGGAGGGCCTGCTCAGGGCTGCCTTCAACTCCTCTGTCCACCGCACAGGAAGATTTTCACGGTCACAACAGGGGCAATGGTCTGCTACAGGGACAAAAGTGCTGATGCTGTCTCCATGCTGGTGGTACCAGCTTGTTCCTCAGACGGGATAAAGAGTTGCAGCCTCCCTTAGAAGGCGTGTCTGGGTAATCCTTGTCTCCCAAGGGAACAGTCTAACCACCAGCCAGTAACATATCCCCAACAGGAGGTCAGGGAAGAAGACATGTCTCAGTCCTCCTGTCAAACCCCAGCCCTGTCTGACAGGAACTCAGGAGCTGTAGGGCAGGAAAAGCAAGTGAAATTGTGCCCGGTCCTGTAGCTAGAGACCCTGGTCGAGGGCAGCCCTCCAGCCAGGGTTCAGGCAGTTGTACTCCTCTCATAGGGATCTCCTTCCACTGCAGAGGAGCGGGCAGGCACCCAGCTGGCAGTGGACTCGGTTTTATAGCTCCTTTCTGCAGGAGCTGTACATGAGAGAAACTGGCAGCAAGAGCCCACTTCTCCTGGCCCACAGCACAAAACGGTAATTACAGAGTGGAAGGAGCTTCTCTTCACACGTGGCCAGTGCCAAACCTATTTCCTACTACATCAGGGAGCTCCCCAAGAGAGACCTGTGCTCTCCTCCACACCCAGCCAAGCCCAGATCATTGAGAAATTTTCCATGCAACCAGAGAGCACCTGCAGAGCTGCACGATTCCTCCCGGGAAGGGGATTTGCCTGGATTGGGTCCGATAGCGGGGCCAGGCCAGGCCATCGCACAGGTGAGTAACTCTGTGACAAAGAGAGGGGTCAGAAGGGGTGGCCCCAAGTGCTCTGTCATTTCTGTCCTTAAGGAGCTGTGCTGTCCTGGGATGACCTCTGAACAGTTTCTGATCTCTGCTCGCAGACAGGTTATCAGACATCTTTTTTGGGGGGTGACATAGCTCCTGTGGGATTTGTGGAGTCATGGGCCATCCTGCTTTTCTGCTAGCTGGGGCAGGAGGGGGAGGCAGGTGTGGAGTAGGGGGGCTGGGTGCCCAAGGACATGTTTTTGCGGCTGAGCAGGCAGAAGCTGCAGGTCTGCAATGCTTCCTGAGCAATGAAATGGTGTAATGGTGTCCTCATATGCTTGAGCATCGTGGCGGTATTTGGGCTGCCCTGTGTCTCCTTGGTGCTGTCACAAGCTCTGCTGTCTCTAGGTGGACCTGGGCTGCCCAGCAAGCTTTTATTGGTTAATATCCAGGCACTGGGCCAGCCTGAGCCTCAGTGGGGTGGGCTCATAAGAAGCTAATGGGGACTCAGCAGCACCGCTCTTGTGCTGCTGTCTCTGTGGATACAATCTGAAAGGCAATATTTCATCTTGTAGGATGCAGTTTATCAGAACTACATTTTCCCTGTCCAACATTTGAGTATTCAGAGTTTCAGATTGATGGCTCTCTCAGCTGGATGGTGTGCACGACTGATTGCCTAGGCAGGAAGGAAGAGAGAGCTTAAAAAAGGAGGAAAAGATAAAGATATCAGTGGATTGTATTTAATGCTCTACATTATTTACTAGTGAAAGATGACTGTCTGCATGGAAGGATGTCAGACATTGTACAGGACTTGTAAAGAGATCTGCTTCCCCTGACAGTGCATCGAGTGGTTAAAATCAAAAAATGAAATGCAGTGGATGTGGTACTGAGTTCAAACAGTAGCAGCAACCTAACAACTTCCCCTCCTGGGGTCTAACCTGCCTGGAAATAGAAATAATCTAAAATAATCACTGGTTAATTTAATCTGCACCTGGGTGGTAGGTGCCTCAGCTTCAGATTTGCCTCTGATGCCTTTTGAACTTGCAGGTCACTATTTTTCTCCTTAAACACTTGAGTAAGACTCCTACCAAAATTTATACTAAAACCTCTACAGAGTTTTTTTTTTTTTTTTTTTTTTTTAAATTCAGTTCAGGAATATTGTTGTCTTACTTGTCTTGGTAGGGTTGGGCCCACAGGCATTACAGAAATGTAGTTTACTCAGGTAAATGGACTCCTTCAGACGTATTTATGAAGACCATCCATCTTGAAAGAATTTTAAAGTATTTTCAGCACTACGTTTAGTTTCCAGTTGGCAATATGAAAAATGTGATATCCCATAATTTTTCTAAGCCATTCTTCATTTTCATTCTTGTGGTTTCAGGATCTGTGTATAATATGACACTTGTTACTGTGATTTATGGCTTTAGGTGAACAATATGCTGTATGTGGTGTTAATTGCACTGGATGCAATCCAGAGACATTAAAATGCTCATCTTCCCTCCTTTGTGCTAATAAGCTTTGATTTCTAACCTGTCAGCAGGGATTATTTATTAGGGAATGGTGTTTGTGATTCTACACAGTAGCTCAAGTGTCAACACTGTCATCCTAGCACCCTTTATTCCCTCCTCCCCAACAGTTTTGACACAAAAGAAAAGTTGCTGTGTGCTGACTTGGCTTAGGCACCATCTGAATGCATGCTTTGGGCAGTAAGGGTATAATGGAAATAAATGCAAGAGTTTAGGAACAGATATTAAAAAAATAAAATTAAAATAAAATAAAATAAAATAAATAAAATAAAATTAAATAAAATAAAAACAACTGGTCAACTTTTGGAAATGCATAATAATACTCTTGGTCACGGAGTGAGATATTAAGTATTTTATTTGGAGTAGATGGAGTCATTTTGACTAAAGGTTTGAGCAGACGTAAGAAATCCAGAGCCCCTCATATCTGATATTAGCTCTAAAAGAGTTTCCTTGTTTTTGCAGTAGCCAATTAATCTCAAAGGTTTCCCATTTCCTAAGTAGGGCTAAATGCTTCTTATTTGGCTCAGATAAGAATTGGCTAATTGGTTAACATCCACACAAGAAAAGTACTATATAAAGCTAAGTACTGCCTTTCATGAGAATTTTGTTGTTGATTATTTATAAAAATAAATAGCTTTGACTTTTTCTGATCAATTTGGCCATTACCTTACAAAACTCTCATGTTTATGAGTACAAAATTCTATCAAATAGCGAAACAAGAAAATACAGTCTCTGAGAAGAAACTAAAACTTTATATTAATATGTTAATGTGGTAACATTTAAAAAAACAAGATGATAAGCAGACAGGACATGTAGGAAATGTAACAAATGTAAATTCAGCTGTGAAGTGCTTCATATGACAGGCATTTGGTATCACCAAATGCAGTATGTTCTACTACAGATTTAACTGGAACAACAAGAATAAAAGTATGAATAATCAGGGCAGCTGCATCAGTGTTACATCTGGATCCTTATATTTTAGCTGGTATATTTTTTTATTTATTTTTAATTATCCAGTTAATCTGGTAAGTCTTCCCATTTTTGGAAACCCTTAATGTTTATGTTTCCTATATGTTTTCATTTTTTTAAACTATGTAGTTATAATGTTGTATTGATACTTTTTTTTTTAATTTAATTGCCATGTTTGTTTTGAATTAAAACTAACCTGTCTGCACTTAATAACACAAACAATTAAATATTCTCAGTAAGATTCTCACTACGCCAGCTGAGCATCCTCAGAAGATTTTTTTTTAATTACTTTATATGTTGCTTTTAATTACATTCCTTTCCCAAGCGATTATAACCTCATATAGGCCCCATTCCTGCAAGCTATCCTGGCACAGAAGCAGAGGGAGAAAAGTGCTGGGAAGGACTGCCGGGAAAAAAAGGCATAGCCTTTCAGTCAAAACAGAGGGATGCCAGGAAAGCTGTAGGTCTTGTAAAGGGTTCTCTTTGGTGAAAAAAACAGAGAAAAAGTCAAATAGTTTTGGAGACATGAGGAAGCAGTAGTCTGTAGCTACAGACCTGGAGAATGCTGGGAGTTGGCAAGAGAATCTCCTGAAGCACCAGAACGAGGTATAAAGTACAGAAATTGTCTTCCTTTTGGAAGAAAAACCATAGTGTGCCTTGGGGCTAGGCCACCTGAATTCCTCTTTTAGCACCAGAGGGTTTGAGCTTGAGTGTTTCTTGAGAAGTACAAAGGCTGCATGGTGCCCCTAGGGGAGACTTTTCAAAGAGAGGAGCTGTAATCCTCAGGAAGCACTGGTGCACTACGCCAGATGCAAGGCCATGGTCTGGGGAGGAAGAGAAGTTGGTAGGGAAAAGTCCAACACTAGTCACCCAGAAAGAGGTTTCCGTCTTTTAGGAAGGAAGAAGACTGGTGAAGGAATACATTTCCCATCCACAAAGTAAAATGCCTGTTATAGTGGGAAGGGGAGTTTGCACCAAATTTCAGCAACTAAAGAAGCAAGTTGTGAAGAAACCGAGTCCCATTCCATGCCAGGACTACAAGTGCTATGAAACTTTGAAGACTTGGTTTAGCAGAAAGAAGACAGAATTTTGGAGTTCTGGCCTCCAAAGTGCTTATTTTTAATTATCTCCCTCATGCAGGCCTCAAGCACAGTACAGCTGTAGTGTCTTAGTGTGCAACAAAACCTTTTAGGTTACAAGAGTTTGGAGACAACTGTAACTATAGCCAATATCTGCAAATGTTGATTGATTACCAACCAACACAGATGATGAACGTATGTTGTCCTGCTGACTGTAGCTAATAAACTAAACATAGACAGCTTTAAAACTGTAGATTTTCTTTACCAAGTGATAAAATGGCCTCAAGTTGCACCAGGGGTGGTTTAGGTTGGATGTTAGGAGAACTTTCTTTACTGAAAGAGTTGTGCGGCATTGGAGTAGGCTGCCCAGGGAAGCGGTTGAGTTACCATCCCTGGAGGTCTTCAAGAAACATGTAAACTTAGAATTTAGTAGCATGGTTTAGTGATGGACTTTAGTATTAGGTTAAAGGTTGGACTAGATGATCTTAGACGTGTTTTCCAACCTGAATGATTCTATGATTTCAGAGTTAGGTGGGACTGTCCCAACTTACTGGCTGCCTACATACATACACCATACTACTTCAGCATGCCTTTCCTGCACTTGTCTTCATTTCTCCAGCTAGGACTGAAGATTGAAACACCTTCAGTGGCAAAACTGTGCATCGTACTTCATATCTGAGTGTCTTAATTTTAGTTACTCAATCTTGTTATATATCTACCATCTAAAATGCAAATGCTTCTGTTATCTTTTTTGGTGTATAAGCAGAAATAATGGGTCCAAGCATGAGATTTAATTAAAAATACTTATTTGGATGTCCTTGAATGGACAGTGTTCATGTTTTTTAGGTTTTGTTTGTTTTTTTTTTTTGGTTGTTTTTTTTTTTTCCCTAGCAATCAGAACTAGACAGCAATACCTGGTAGAGAGTTGTTTCATTTTAAGGAAAGTTGCATTTCTGACAAGATTGCATGATTCTGTGATGCTAAGCCTTATCAAAATGAATTGTGCAACAAAATCATAGATATAAATGAAATGATACTTGACTATAATTATTGTTTGAAAAAATATATTATTTTTAATAATTCCAGTTGGGATTTCTACTAATTTCAGTTAAACATTGGCAACTTAAAGAGTTAATTTCACATTCAGCACAAACACAGTGGTGGAATCAGGATCAGCCTCACATTAGGAATGCATGATTAGTAAGTAATATGGTAATACGACCCTTAAATCCTTGACTTGGTTATTGATTTTCAAAATACAGTCACCCCTTCTATAACAGTAATCTAAATTTTTTATGCCAAGGTTAATGACATTACATTAGCTATACACAAACACATATTGTTCAAATGAACGCAGCTATCATGCAATCCAGATTGCTCCGAAGTGTCACTTCCTTTTTTAACAGTAACAGTCATAACTGATTACTTTTGTAATATTTTTGAAGCAAAGATACCTCACAAGGACTAATGAGCTTAGCTGAATGTATATAGAAAAGAACGTAAAGGAGGAAATTATACATATTTCAATTCTGTGTTTCTTTAATTCTCCCTTTGACTTTTAACCGATGAAAAATTGCTTTTACAAGGTGAGATGGTGTTGCCTTTATGGAAATAAGTCTTGGAGGACCTCTTTGGAGTAATTTGGCCATATTTAATCAAGTTTTTCAAGGTGTGCTGCCAGCATTGTGATCTCCACCTCAGGTCTAGTGTCTAGAAGGTAAAAAGAAACAGAAACAAGCTGTGTTTTCTCCTTCTGCAGCGGCTTTCCCTCTCCAAAGTGTCTCCCACTGCTGTCACTTCAATGAAGAGGCTGATGTTTGGCAGCTTTTGATTTCTTCATGGACTCGGTGCATCTCCTAAAGGAAAGATTAACAAAAGTAAGTGCAGAGCTGCTGTACAATATTAGAAATGGGGAAACTATTTTTATTTCTTATAATTGCTTGCCATGAGAAACAACAACAGTAGCACATGAACCTAGCTGTGTTCATAGGGCCCTCTATGCAATCTAGCTCTGAAAGTTAAGGCAATTACACCTGATTCCATATCCAAAGGAGAGGGATTGCTTAGGATCCCATCATGGGAGCAGGATGTGAGGGCCAAGGGTCTTGTAGTAAAGATGGGTTGTTTTTCTGGATGAGTGGACACCAATAGACTGAGGAGATAGAGGAGAATTGTCCTTATCACAAGATGTTTCATAGAATGAATATTGAAATCTGTCTTCTCCTTAAGTGTTGCTGTAACATTGATACAAGAATGCACTACTAGTTCTTTCGTATAATATACTAATACATCTTAAAACCAAACTGCTTGAGTGGGCATAGATGAAAAGTGTAGGTATGAACAAAGGTATCTGTATTATGCAATAGCAGCATATGTATATCTACAGAGAAACTCTTTATCTGTTCTCCCCATTCATTTTGCCCTTCACCATTGCTACTAGATATGTGTGCTCTACACAGCAATATGAGGAGGAAAGGTGCTGAGTCATTGCACCCTGCAGGTTTGTGCTGCTGCAAGCTCAAAAATGAAGATAATAAAAGTGCAGTAATATTGCATACAAGCAGCAGAAGCATGAAAGCCAGTATGTGCCAAAAATATGACAGTAGTAACTAATTCAGAGAGCAAGTTAAGCTTCTGTGTCAAATCACGTATTTAGCATATATTAATGCGAAGAGAGCCAAAGCAAAGAAAAGCAAGTCCACCTGCATCCACTTGTGTATGAGTTATTTTTGTGATCTTCTGAATACAAATGTCCTTTACCCACATAAAAAAAAAATAAGGATGGGAGATCTTATGTTTATAGCATTTGCTCTGTGCAGTAGTTTAGATTTTTAATTTTCCTCATTTGACTACGATTCCCAGACTGAAAAATTTTCCCCTTGTAAATAATTTACATTCTCTTCCTGTGACTGCAAAACAAGCCTGCTTTTCCACCTGCCAGCACTGATGTGTAAAGCACAGTATGTAAAATAGTGCCCAAATGAAAAGATTTATTAAAATTATTGCTATGAGAAACCTGAAATGCTGTGGGTACCATTTCTTTGTTGTAAATGGCCTTCCACAACTTCATTTTGAAGACACTTTTCTTCCAATACAAGTTGTCCTCAAGTTCATTAAAAGAGCACAGAACACATGAAGAATGTGAATAATTTTGACCAGTAATTTAAACTCAATGGGAATGGAGTATTTGCACAAGTTTACGTATTTTTTTTAGATCATTTCTGAGGCCAGTTCTATCCATACCCATGTCGAATGTACTTTGCCCCAGAATACTTTGCCCCAGAATATCATATCTGCCTCTGCCTTGCACAATGCAGAGTGCCCATGGGAACACTGCTACACAGCCCAACGGCACCACGCTCCCAGCCAAGCCCCACTAGTGTCCATCTGTCACACACGTCCCATAAGCTACCATGCAGCCTACACAAGAGTTACTCCCTGATGCTCTCTTTCTAGTCATCTAGCATTATTCAGAGAGGAGATCAACAGACTCCAATGGTGGGGGACCCCCAAAAAGGGCCCTTGGCAGTGGAGGTGCAGGGAGTGGTGTGTTGCTTTGTGAAGCGGGGGCATTCCCAGCCAGCCCTAGAGAGTCCCATGAAGGCATCTCAGGTTGTGTGTTCACGGCTGCCCTGGCCACCAGCCCTGCTCCAGCTCTTGCTCTCATATGGGGACTGAGGGGATGGAAGATGCTGCAGAGGGGACCTGATGGATGTTATAGATGCAACCTCTGAATCAACATGCAAAAGCATTTGAAATTTCACACTAGAAGTGATCAAAGTCACTTGTAGGAACTCCTTCTGAGGACTTATCAGAGAGAAAGGGGAGATGACTGGACAGATCAAGCCTTGAGTGTGTGTCTTTTTACTGTGTAAAACAAAAAGCAAAACCAATCAAACAAAACAAAACAAACAAACAAAAAAAAACCCACAACGTTTTCACTAAATATTCAGGAAACTAGTGCATTGGTTGGTGTCTGATAACCTGTAAACAAGAGAAATGTCTCCAAGTCTACAAAACACCACATGGTAGTAAAAAAGGGCATCTCCAATGCCAAATTTTAGCACCTTCACCTTGAGGAAGGAGCAAGTCCTACAGCAGGTCAGCAGGCAGAAGTGCTGCAGAGGTGCTGTGAAGGTCGCAGGTTGGTGAGCAAAAGGTTATTGCAGTGGGGATGTAGCAGCAGCAAGCTTTGGAGAAGCAGCGGCAGTAGCACTGCAGGGATGGATGGTAGGTGATGAAGCAGCAACAGAGCATTGGTTTGGTGGTGGCAAAAGGCTAGGTTGAGCTAAAGCCATGGAGAGCAAATTTAGAGCCAGCCTACAGCGTAGGCCCCGTACCAAAGAAACAGAGCTGTAATGGCTTTAGCTGAAATAGATACCATGCGGTTGACACGTTGGAGGGAAGGGATGTCATCCAGAGACACCTGGGCAGGCTTGAGAGGTGAGCCTGTGTGAAAAGCTCACAGTTAAACAAGGCCAAGTGCAAGGTCCTGCACAACATAATCCCAAACATGAATACAGGCTGGATGACTAATGGATTGAGAGCAGCCTTGTGGAAAAGGGCTTGGGGATATTGGTGGATGAAAAACTGTCAATGTGTGCTCATAGCCCAGAAATCCAACTATATCCTGGTCTGCATCGAAAGAAACATGACCAGCAGGTCAAGGGAGGTGATTCTTCCCCTCTTCTCTGCTCTCATGAGACCCCACCTGCAGTACTGTGTTCAGCTCTGGAACCCCCAATATAAGAAGGACATGGACCTGGTGGAGTAAGTCCAAGGAGGGCCATAAGGATGATTGGAGGGCTGGAGCACCTTTCCTATGAAGAAAGGCTGAGAAAGCTGGGGTTATTTAACCTGGAGTAGAGAAGGCTGTAGGGTGACCATACAGTGGTCTTCCAGCAACTAAAGGGGGCCTACAGGAAAACTGGGGAGGGACTCTTTGTCAGGGACTGGAGTGATAGGACAAGGAGTAATGCCTTTAAACTAAAAGAGGGTAGATTTAGATTAGATGTAACAAAGAAATTATTCACTATGAGGGTGGTGAGGCACTGGCACAGGTTGCCCAGAGAAGCTGTGGATGCCCCATCCCTGGAGGTGTTCAAGGCCAGGCTGGATGGGGCTTTGGGCAACCCGGTCTGGTGGGAGGTGTCCCTGCCTATGGCAGGGGGTTGGAGCTGGGTGGTCTTACAGTCCCTTCCAATCCAAACCATTCTATGATTCTAAGTGACAGACCTCACATTTTTCATATCCTTAGAAAAAGAGATCTAATTGCTAATCCTCCAGGCCCAGGCAGTTTGCTCTGAGTGGTGTACAGGCAGATAAGATAGCTACCTCCTCAGTCAGCTGGAAGAAGCATTTCAGGACTTTTGCCAACTCATCTTGGGACAGCAGTAGTTTCATCTGGTGCAAATTGTTCACATTTTATAAGCTGATTTTTAAATTATTATTCTTCCTCAACTCCCGTGGGAAAAAAAAAAAAGAAAGAAGAAAAAAAAGAAAAGACTGCTTAAACATTTCTTTCCAAATCCATTATTTTCCACCCAGAAAATATAGCTTGCTCTTGAGCCCCCTAATTTGATTTGTTTCCTACATTTGAGCAGAGAGAGGAAGCACTTCAGTGTTTTCAATGAGTCTCTAGAAAAATGAACCAGGCACATTTGCTGCCTGCCACTGCCTGCCATATTTTCAGCAGCAAGGATATGAAAGCTTTTATCCTAGTGCTTGCAAAAGTAGACCCCAGCCATACATTTAACTCTGAGTAGACAGGGATTTGCCCACATGCAGTTATTGGGAAAAACTGGGGCATACATTATAACAGATCTCTGACAAGACCTCCAATGCTGATGTTAATTGAATGTTTTTTTTAGGGTATATTTTCAATCTTGTTTCTCTCCACTTGTCCAACTTTCAATACTCCTGAGAACAGGGAGATGACAAGAATTAATGCCTGTTTGCATTAACCCTAACTTTATTGTCACTTAATTAACTATGATTAATGTCAGGAGGCAAAGGAGAAACGTCAAGCTATTTTCAACAGCTCTGTACTGATGAGTTCAGAAAAACAAGTAGTGGCATTACAGTGCTGATTATAATAAAATCCAGCCAAGAGATGCATTGTTTTGATTGCAAGGTTTATTCTTCAGCCACTGACAGCATCCTGGTAAACTGCCAGTGACTGTAACCCCTAGAAACCTCACTTAAGAAGCATGAACCAAAAATACAAATGCTACCCCTGAAAGTTAAAAACAAAGGATAAAATACTATTCTGAATTACTCAATAGTTGTGAATCTGTGTAAACTGTGTTTGGGTAGTATATTCTCAGCTATTTTAGGGAAACAGAACTGCCCAGTTTTATATTTTCACTATTCTTTATTAATCTCCCAAACTGAATACACAGTTCTGATCCACTGCCAAAAGTAAATCCATAGGCTGGTTAGGATTCCTGCTAGGTCTAGCAAAGCAGACCCAACATCAGTAGGCTAGTGGGAAGAGCAATAGATGTGGCAGGCCTGGCATTTTAACTAAGTTACTAGACACAGCTAAGCTCTCTAAGACCTCTTTTTCAGATCATTACAAGGGGAAAAAGTGAAAGAAATGAAAAACAAATTAAGATTGGTATTGTAACTTTCCTGACTTCTTCACTGGGAAATGTAGGATTTGAGACAGCAGTGTGAGTTCGTGGTGGCTGTATGTGCCAGGTGATGATCTAACCCAAAGAATTAGGGTAAGGGAGTGATTTGAAAATAGGCAGAAAAATGATGAATTATTTTCTCCAATGGATGTGACTGTATAATCTTTCTAAAGGTTGAAGTTAAAGCATATACATTTGCTCATTTTTTGCTAGAAGGGAAAGTTTGTTTTATTTTCTTGTTGTCCCTGTGATCTGGGAGCTCCATGAAGCGTCTCTTACTCCCTTCTCCTCACATACCATCAAGGGGGGAAAAAAAAGTAAGAATTTCTAAGAAGTGAGCACATGCAAGTAGCACAAGGCAATGGTTGGGTGGGATTCCTCCCACTTTCCCCTCCTTCCTAAAAGAGACTTTGCCTTTGTATGTGCTCCTCCCTTCCATGGCAGGGAGGAGACCTTAGCTCATAGCTCCTGACTAGCAAAGGAGGAATGGAAAATATGACACAAAATGGAGGAGCTGCCAATGAAAAAGAGGAGGGAAAGTGAGCTAGGGAGAAGAAGAAATTGGCATATTGAAGACTGGAGCAAGGACAGATGGGTACTGGTATAGGGAAAGGCAAAATAATTACAGGGAAAAGCAAATGAAACCATTAAAACCAAGAAATAAGGACAGCAAAATAGAAAAGAAATTGGAAAAGTTTGAGTGAGTAAAGGAAAATAGATTTGTAGGTCTCATTTCTGGATCTGTGCTTCATTTTTGTACTTTGAAAATATATCCTCTTTTTTCTTTTTCTTTTTTTTTTTTTCACCTTGCTTTTTGAGGACTCTCTAGGTGCTTGCAGTGTATTGAGAACTGACTTTTCGAAAACAATTTTTGTTTACGGAGAAGACGTTTTTACACACACATAGTACAGCTGAATTTTCATTTTATAGATAGTCAAGGCAGCAAAAACAGACAAAATAATCAGGAAGGCTGATCTGGTCTAGCCAGAAAAACCAGCAGTTTGTGCTCTTCTTTTGTTCTTATTTGGTCAAATTATTTCATATACAAAGGGATACTGTCCTGCTGAAGACCTACACTGAGAACAGTATTCCTGCCATGAATATGTCCTTCGAGGAATTTTCTTGTTTACTCAAGAGCTCTAGCTTTCGAAAAGCTTTCCCCTGCCCATTTATTTCAATTGGAGTTTCATGTAAGGAAATAAAACCTTTTATGCCACAGTGGAAGTGATAGGAAACAGCTGAGGAAAGAAAACTGTCATGGGTGACCATTAACTGACGTCACTATCCTGAAGCATTCAGCAGAGCAATCATTTTAGGGAGCAACAATTTGCAAGCAGCATCATGTTTTCACTGGACTCCAACCTTGCCATTTGTAATATCTAGCTATGGTCTTTGGTTGTGAAGTCTAGTGCCCTTGGTGGGTTTCAGTGGAGTCCATTAGGCTAGTTACGTAGGCTTTAAGAGCATTTCAATCTCAGCCACATAATTATAATGTGCTTTGTCATCTGGCCAGCCTGGGTAGACGATTTAGTTGTGAGTCATGTGAATTAGAACTTGATATTTCATACTATCATTGGTGGTTTTCAAACAAATTTCTCTCTCTCCCTCTTTCTCTCTTTCTCTTCAAGTACACTGTCAACTGTTTTCTGTTTTTCCGAAGTGAAGGAGATAAAGCAGTCTGTCATCCCCCTCTCAGTCCCCATTCTGGATGTAGAAATAATTGCACAACATGGCGGAGGAGTGAAAAGGTGTCATTGAAGTATGTGATGTGTCTGTGTGCAATGGTTAAATGCAAAAGAATGATATTTTATTGCTTACTTAGCATTTTTAAAACTATTTCTAAAGCTATATCCTGCATAAAATGATTCCTGATTTAATAACAGGAATGGTATAAAATTTTAAACATAAATTTTAAACAATTATGTTGCTGTAGAAATGTCCTTTCTTTCTTCAGTACGTGACATAAATGAAATATTGTGCATTCAAGAGTCTGAAATAACAAAATGAGATCTAAAATCTAAAATTTAGCTTTAGATAAGAAGTGAAATTATTTCTGTTAGTAATTTTATTCTGCAGAGCAAGTCTCCCTAAGATATTCACAGCCTCATCCTCATCTTTCTTTCCAAAATAAATCAAACCCTGTTCTCAAGAACCCTAGAGCCATATGGTCAGTCACACCACTGACCAACAAAGACAGCAGGCTGGATTTCATTGAGGGGTAATAAACATAGTGGAAGATAAAGTGTAATGCTAGCTCTTCGTCATAACAGGTCTGCATCTAAACCCACCCAAAATGTGACATAGTGAAATGGAGAAAAACACTTAAGATTTTCTGTTTCACCTTCCAAACTTACTTCCATATGTGAACCATATTGAAAAAAGTACAGTGCTTCCTCTGGGATCTCTGAATATTTATTTTAGTCTACTGCCAAAGCAGGGCCTGTCATGAGGGTTCTCAAAGTGATTATTATGAGGGGCAGAAACAACAGTTGTGAACAGGCACAGCGTTGACCACTGGTTGAAGACACATAAATACCTAAATATGGAAGATGGGACTACATACCAGTGACTGGGCAAAGCAATCCTTTGATCCAGTGTACTTAATTTTCATTCTGTGGCAATTAAATTTAGATTTTTGTAGCAGTTCAGTGTCCTAGAAGCATGTTAGGCAGACGACCAGGTGTACCAGGAAAGGAGAGAGAAGTTATAAACTGCTGAGGGTTTGCATTTATTGAAATATAAACCGAATTGAAATATAAAGTGTTGGTCAAATGCCAAGCATAACAGATATACTGTTGCCTGCAGGGCTCATCTCAGATGTATAACCCTGATCCTGAAGATTTTCTTTTAATTTCTGATTCCTACTTTTTTTTTTTTTTCCTATCTCAAGCGTCCTTAAATGGAAATCAGTGAACTGGATTTAACGTGAATGAATACAATTACTATACTTGTTCCTTTGTATGAATACTATTTATTTCTGCTTCATGGTCCACTCTACATAGCTCCCCACAAGTTCTTTGTTTCTGATTCAGACTGTGCCTTTATCAAAACTGGCTGCCATATAAAAATGTGGCTTTTTACTGGGCCTCATCCAAAGGCCACTGAAGTCAAAGGGTTCATGAAAGGTTCAGAGCCAATTATCCTTACTGCTATGGCCAGCCATGTTCTTTTCACACTTATAGTGTACACTTATAGCCGTGTTCTACACTTATAGTGCTGTTTTCTTTTGCCAATATTAAAACAAAAGCTCCATCACAGTGCAGTGAAATATGTTTAATATTCAGACTTTGATTTTCCTTTTTATAAATAACCGTTTTTTAATGGCATTCTTTATCTTGCTGGGATGGTATGTGAATCCAATGAGTCTAATGATAAATTGTGGAGCGTAAATGGAACATTAGTTCTCTATGTCAATGAGCAATGTTTTGCTGCTTAAATAAATATTAGTGAAATGTATCCTTGATTTACTGAGTCTATACTTAAATAGATGACTAGTGTTGTTCTGACAGTGTAAAAAATGGCCAAAGCATTCTCTTGTGTGGCATGTAGGAAACTGGCAGAGAGTGGCATTTAGGGCAAATAGTTAAACATGTTTGGTTCATCCTCACCATTAGATTTCATTTTTTGAAACAGAATCCTAAAAACATTGATTTAAACTTCTTTGAATCAGTAAAGTGAGATCTCCCATGCAAGATTGTTTTTCTTCTCTTTATGCTTTGCATTTAAGCCTAAAAACACAATCTGCTGAATTTTGGGTTGCTGTTGAAGCTCCCTATTCATCTTTGCACTCTTCAGCTCCCATATGTTACAAGCCATCGTTAAAAAAAAAAAACATATGTCCTTAATAAATTAAATAAACGGACCGTACTTCCCACTGCTGCATTTGAAGGAAGCCCTTCAAACTTCTCCAAATCACTCATATTCCACGCTGGCTTAAAAGTTTATGGGAAATAGCAGGACTAAGAAATAGTAGCTCCAAATGTCACCGCACATATCCAGGGGATACCAGTTCTGCAGCACAGTACCACCAGCTGCTGTGAGCTTGCCAGAAACAGCAAGCAGAGGACATCCCAAAGTCTGATCTACCCAGGGACCAGAGATCTCCACATGCTGAACCTGGGTTTGCCTGTATATCCTTGGGCTCCCACTAAAGTCTTCCCCTTTTAAACAAACAGAAATACCACCAGTTCAAAGCTTTGACATTTTAAAAACATTTTCATCCTTTTTCTGTAGAATTCTATAAACCCCAAAACAGTTTAATCTGCTTACTAGCCTTTAATTATACTAACTGCCAATATATTCTATTACTAGTCCAAAGAAAATAGTGGCTGTTGTGTATTTTTTAACTGTGATTGATGAAGCATATTTGTGTAACATTAGGTCATATTTGTCAGAGTCTAACTTTTTAGTTGGCAACTACACCATTAATTAGCAATATTGCTGATAACCTCTATTTTGTATAACCAGCAAGTTGTTTTTCCATACAAGCTGGCAGTGGAAAATAAGAAAAGGATATTTCCATGGTGCCACAAGTCTGGAGTCAGAATAATCACAGAAATACACACTACAGCATTCTCTGTGATTGCTATCTGTAAACCAGGCTTTATTTCTTGATAGGCATTATTTTCTTAGGTGTTCTTATTGTGCCTTCCTTCCTCTTCAGTCTTACAGTAATCTGCTTTAAATGTTACATCTCTGTTTTGGATGCTGCCCGAGTCCATAGTCAGGCCAGTAGCATATTCCTGAGCTTGCACATTTCCTACTATTTACTGTAATACCCTGTTTTCAGCTTCTTACAAGTCTTCCAAACTTTCTCCATTTGCAATGAAATTCCATTTAATTACTATTTTGCTAAAGATTATTTCAGCTAAAGCTCTACTGCTGTCTTTGAGCATGAGGTATGGGATAAGGAATGTTTTTTACCCCCCTCAAAACTGCATAGCACCTTTTATTTTAAATACTGTAGTGTTTTAACTTCTGGAGCTGGGACATGAAGTTTCACAAAAGTTTCACAAAATCTTCTATCAGGAACATCTCATTTACAGTCACTATGAAAATTCACATTTGGCCATATGACATCCCTTTGAAAAACTGTAGTTCAAAAACTCTTAGTAGAAACTGGTTTGCGTTCACCAATTAAAGTTTCCAGAGATGAGACTTCTTGCCCAAGCTCCCTGAGCACACCCAAGGATCTTGCAGCTCTAAGGGTGCATATACTGTTTGACTTGACATTAGTCATTCCGCACTGCATTTCCAAACCTGAAATATGGGAAAAATACAAAGTCCATGTCTCAGAGGAGCTGTGTGAAACTAGGTCATGAATACCTGTGAAGCATGTACGTGCTGCAGTGATAGTCACTGAAATACAGCTCTTGAGAATGTGGATAATCCAACCTTTACAATACAGCTTCATCTGAGGAGAAGAAAGACAGCTTGGGCTGTAAAAAGAAAAATGAAGAAAATAAAATAGCGTGTTGTTACTCATTAATTGAGTACAGTCAGTTTTTTACACTGAGAAAGGACCTGTGAGAAGCAATAGAGGACATAAGCATGTAATGAAAGATGGCATCCTTGGGCACATGCACTGCCTTGTTGCCCAAAAGTTGTGTGGACATTAAGTCACACATTTTCTAACTCCTGTGCTGTTAATAATGGTGTTTAACCTAATCTTTGTTGTGTATCCTGCAACTGATAGGTGGGGAAGGATGTCTTTGTAGTTGAGTGCTGACCTGGGACTTGGGGACATCAGACTCATTTCCAGATTCCACCACATATTTTCTGTAGAAACCAAATTGGTAAAATGAGCATAATAAAAAAAAATCAGTTATTTGCCCATTATCTATCACATCTATTTGACATTTTTCTTTTCAAAACATTTGGGGAAGTTTTTGTCTCTTACTCAGTACTTACCAGTCTCAGTTGAGGCCTCTAATGACTCTAACTGTCATTTTAATGACTTGGTAAGAGCTGTACAGAGCTTGCTGAAACTAAACAAATCTTTTCCAGTGGCATTTGTAGCAGCTGTGGGAGTTTCTCTCTGAACAAACTCCTAAGAACTGCATCTCTTAGAACTGCTAAAAAACACGTGAATGGGAAAGGCTGGTCTTTTTATCTCAAGATGTATTTAACAGGTTTGAAGTAAATGAGACATGCAGTCATCAGTGGCTTGATAGAATCTTCTGAGAGGCAAAATATGCTCAGGACATTTGCAAGGGGCTGCAAGGTTTGGCTGCAAACCCTTGGGATCCTGCCTTCCCTTCAGTGAGAGACAGGTGAGGTACCAGGTGGGATGTGGTAGGATATGCAAGTGGGTTTAGGCAGCTGAACTGGGCTCTGTGTTTCTAAGATAGGACCAATAGCATTTAATACAGATTTAATATGCAATAGCATTTAATATGGATTGTTTTGTGCATTTCCATTGTGATATTTACCAATGCAGTACTCTAATTGCATTTTACCTACAAATGCAATAAAATGATAAGAAATCATGAAATGAAAGGCAATGTTCAATACTTCTTTTCATTTATTAGGTTTCTTATGTAATACGATGGTAGAAACTAATGGAACTGTCAGTAATTGTCACTGACAGGCAGTTCTTATTAGCTGTAAATGTATCTTTGTATTTTATTCAAGGATTATAGATCATTTTAGTAGCAGAATGGTACATTCAATTTCTGCATATATTCTTCTCAATGTGAGGTACATTTAAGAGGATTAAAAATATCTAGTCCTTCTAAGCGGTGAGTGAGCTCTGAGTGAGCACTGCAAACTAATGGACATATTGCTCCAGGTTTAAGGAATTAACACAGTATCATACTAATGTACAATCTGCTGTGGCTTTGCAATATAATAGTAAGCGTAGACTTACATCAGTGGAAATCCTGCAGAAAACTACTGCAGTCCTGGAGAAAAATGGTTTATTAAACCTCTCAGATTTAAAGTTGGAGACCTGGATGAAGCAGAAGTTTCTTCTGGGTTAATAAGTATTTTTCTAATGTTTACCAAAATCCCAACTTCACCATTTCTAGTTGTAAAAGTTAGAGCAGATGGACAACAGAACAAGAGCAGTGTGAACAAGGCAAAAACTGTTATGCAGAGATCCATATTACTCTGTGTGACTTTCAGCAAAATTCCCCAGTAATTTCATCTTGTGCTTGGAAATCAGACTTCTGACAGACGCATCAGAAAGGCTTTCTTGTAATTTGCAGCACAACGGTTACTTTGTAGGATACTTTTTTACCTAAAAGCAATTGTATTAAATCACTGAACAAAGAGAGGGAGATATGTTTTGATTAGGTACACAGCATTCCTCTGGCAGATTTCAGGACCTGTAGTCTAACAGATGACACTGTAATGAACACAATCGTCTTCCTCTTAGGCTGCCTGAGGAACTCTGCATCCTTGTTTTTGGCCACACGACATTTTCATGAACCACTATTTGTTTTCTTTGTCTTATGGATTTTTTTGCTTAACTCTTCTTACAAGTGTTTCTTTATTTTTCCTCAGGTATGTGGCCAGGAAACCACCATCAGCTCTCCTGGCCAGGCAGAGAGAGAGAAGGTGGTGGCCGGGGTGGCAGGCAGGAGGCTCTGCAGAGGCACTGCCAAGGTGGGTGGCATTGCTCCATCCCAGTTGGAGCTCCTCCAGCCCCAGAGCTCATGCTGGCTCTGCACTGCGGTGCACGACTCCTCGTGGGCATTTCAGTGCGTTCTGGTAGCAGCACCTGCATGCTTAGCATGGTGGGGAAAATGCCTATAGATGGCTGATTTGTTGGTTTTCTCTGCTTTTTGTCAAATGATCTTTGAACTTTGAGACAAAACTTATTTTAGGCTAATGCAGAGGAGAATACCATCTACATCTCACACTATTTTATTTTTTTTTTTTACCAAATAAGAAACATATTTAAGATGCAGTTCATGCTCAGAAGGCCTTTGATCAATTCTTATAAATGGTAGATTTAACTGATGTGAGCTCTTTTTAAAAATAGTAGATCCTTTTCAAAATGTTGAGCAGGAGAAAGTGCAGAGGTGTGCCTATAACAAGAAAAGCTAATACACGCAAATTCTCTCTGTGACCTAGAATATAAGCAAAAAGGGAAGTTTAGCCTGAGGTTCTAGTATGGAGGTAGATTCCTTGGAAGTAAATAACATCATACTTTCTACTGCAGAAGTGTGTTTTTTGTTTGTTGGTTGGGTTTTTTTTATGATTTTATTGTAAACGTTTATTTCAAAAAAAAAAATAAATACACTTGAAACAGGACATCCTTTTCAGGAGATAAATAGTACAGTAAAGAGAGTGATCCATAGGAATTGAGAAACAGATAAACTGCTAGTTGTGATGTATCTGTTACATGCACCCCTTGCATGGAAGTCACAGCAATACTTTGGGCTACAGAATGAAAAAGTATTAGGCCATATCTTATCCTTGATTTTTAGTATACTGTTCAGCACTGGTGACAGGAGTTCTCTTTCTTTTAACAAAAATATGTGTTCTTTGTTATTCTTAGACTGAATTACAGCAGCAATGCAATGTAACGCATTGATGACAAAACGTCTCTGATGAGAGGGAGGCTACGTGTACAGGCTGGGGGATAAGAGGCTGGAGAGCAGCCCTGCAGAAAGGGATCTGGGGGTTTTGGTCAACAGCAAGCTGAACATGAGCCAGCAGTGTGCCCTGGAAGCCAAAATGGACAAATGTACCCTTGGGTGCATCAAGCATGGCACAGCTAGCTGGTTGAGGGAGGTGTTTGTCCCACTCTGCGGTGGTGCGGCCTCACCATGAGTAAGTACTGTGTGCAGTTCTGGGCACCACAGTATAAAAAGGACATAAAACTACCAGAGAGTGTCCAAAGGAGGGCTACAAAGATGGTGCAGGGTCTGGAGGGGAAGACCTATGAGGAGTGGCTGAGGCCCCTTGGTTTGTTCAGCCCAGAGCAGAGCAGGCTGAGGGGAGGCCTCATGGCGGCCTGCAGCTCCCTCACGAGGGGAGCGGAGGGGCAGGCGCTGAGCTCTGCTCTCTGGGGACAGCGACAGGACCCGAGGGAACGGCATGGAGCTGGGACAGGGGAGGGTCAGGCTGGGGGTTAGGGAAAGGTTCTGCACCCAGAGGGTGGTCGGGCACTGGGACAGGCTGCCCAGGGGACTGGTCACAGCACTGAGCCTGCTGGAGTTCAAGAAGTGTTTGGACAGTGCTCTCAGACACTGGGTCTGATTTTTGGGTGGTCCTGTGTGGAGCCAGGAGTTGGACTCAATGATCCTTCTGGGTCCCTTTGAACTTGGGATAGTCTTTGATTCTATGAGAAAAATTCCTCTGGTGCTCCACTTGGGATTGCTCTGGATGCATGGAGTCCTGTTGACTTCAGCAATGAGCAATCTCATACCTCCACATCGGGTGGTTTTCTGCTGGGACTTGGCTGTGCTGAGACACCTCCCGTAAGCCCTTCTGAGGGTTTCTCACGCTGTAAACCTCCAGACATACCTCCTCCTTCTGCATTCACTTTCTGCTTTATGTAAGCTGCTTTTGTAGGAGAAAAAGGGGCAGAAAGGAGGAGTTTTGCCAGCACAAACAGCAGCCCGTCTTTCATCTTTCAGGGCACAGCCCTTGGGGGGAGCAGCGGGGCGGTGTGCCATGCCAACAGAGCCCCAGGAGGGATTACGTTTTGGGGAGAAAGCATGCCTCCATTATTCCCCAGTGCAAAGGAGGGGCACACAGGTTCCCTCTCCCTTGATCTTGGGGACAGCCTGGGCCTGCCTGCTTCCTGCCATAGCTGATTTTCCACTCGCACTGCTCAGCCTGGAGCCACAGGTTCCCCTTTAAAGCCTTCTGCCCCCAGGGCATGCTGAGGAAGCCCTCCCTGATACCTGCAAGTCTGCAAGGGCTCCTGAGCACGGACAGATACGTGTGGGGAGGACACAAAGGGCTCTTTTTCCATCCACCTCCACCCAAAGGGCAGGAGCACGTCAGGCTGACGTTCCTAAATACCTCCTTGAAATTCTACATTAAATCTTCTAGAAACTAAGAAGCCCAGACTTGCTCCCGACAAAATCAAGGGTAAGTCCCTACAGACGATAAAAGGAAAAACAGCAATCCCTAAACAGGTGTCCATTTTGATTTCCCAAATGAATCTAAAGGTGCAAACTACATTTGACAGTTTTTCAACTGAAACTAATATTCACTTCAGCTTATGTCTGAATTATTTAAAATGCAATAACATTCCTTTGCTGCTCTATTGTATTCAGACATTCAAAATCCCTGCAAAATATTTATTTTGGATAGTTCCTATATCCAATTCCTCTTTTTATCAATAGAACAATATTTATGGAGGTCAGGCTGCCAACTTTGCCAGACAGACGCCCTTTGCATTCAAAAGAAAACATGATTCATCAGAGGATCAGGATTTCAGCTGCAAATTAAACTTTTCTTTGATAGGCCGAGAGATACAAGTCAATAAAGGAAAACTTTTGATAGCTGGAAAGGAATGTATACTTTGAGGCTGCCAATGTTCAGTTCTGATCACTAATACCTTACCTGATGGAAGAAATTTTTTCTTTTTCCTTGCTTTATCTAATTATATCCCAGGGGCAATATTTACAAAGAAATGGAAAGAGAATTATAACCAGTTGTGCTGTGTAAAGGTGTCAGCTTATTTTTGTTCTCTTTTTGAGATCACGAACATCTTTTAAAGTACTTGTGCAGCACACAGGACAAAAGTGCTGTGATCAAAAATTAGCATTCTCTAGATAACGCATACAATTAGTATTTAGCATATTAAGAACAATAATAACGATGATGACAAAAGCAGTGATAAACTTATTGTGGCTTGTTAGCTTTCAATGCACAAGCCTATCACATATGAGAAAAGACTCGCTCTAACAGCTGCGGTACCCAGCACAGTAGGAAAAAGGAAGTTCTATGCTGGGAGAAGAAACCGTTAAGATCCAATGATCCTTATTTTTCAGAGCTGTTGCTCTTAGTATTTGCTGCAGATATCCCACAAAGTTATTTCTTGTCTCTAAGTAGTACCATTGAAAGTGCGTAATGTATTTTTCATCACGTACCCTTTTAGTGGTAATTAAATATCACAACCCTACCTTGCAACTAATTGCAATGGCCTTGTTATTTTTGGTTTTGCCTGACTATGATTTCAAACCAATGATCATTAGTAACAATAATAGTCCTCTACCCTTTTATCATGCCTTACATCTGTGGGACTCCATGTTAAGCATTACTGTGTGCATTACACCAGTGCTTACACTGAGTCACAGAGGTTAATTAACTAATTAAAGTTCTCAAGGCACGTCAGTGGCAGAATCAGGAGTAACGACTGACAGTCCTGAGTGCTGCTTTCCCTGGACTGGATATTCAGACAGTTTTTGCTAAAGGGTTAGCCAGACTTTAAAATGGCATTAATCATTAAAAGCTGGACTTCTTTATCAGAGGATTGTTTGTGTGGGAAGGGAAGGAGGGACTCATTTCATTGCTAAAATGAAGCTGAATGTGAGGCTAATGGAAAGAAAAGCTCCTACTTGTCTGAATCACACTGCTTGAAGGCAGTGGGTGTTGCAGAGGGCTGATAGTATTCGTTAAGGAATCTCAGAATGTTTTGTTTGCAAAACCAGCCTGGACAGTTATGTCCTGAAATTCAAAGTTCCCAAACACTACAAAATCAGGCCCAATGACATTTAACTAATCTCTCGGATGTCCTCTGAAAAGAACTTGGGAATAGAGCAGCTCTTAATAAGCAAGTTGCAAAAAGATCATGTTCATCTAACTTTTGCCTCAGACGAGATTCCACCTTTGGACCTTGCTGTAGTCAGCAGTGAACGGCTGCTTGCTCAAATACACAGCCATGTGAGTTCTGGTGTTGTACAGATCAAGAAAACTTGGAAGTTTTAAAGTACGATTACCACAGAAAAAAGGTATCTTCTGTGTCTCTACTCTTCCCTGCCACCATGCCATTTTATTTTAACATAAGAGCCTTTGACAGGAGCTGTTTATGCTGCTTCGTATTCTCATGGGATGGAGACCAGCATCAGTGAATTTAAATGGGCATTTTATGCTGATGGTATATTAATATGTATGATCTAGCAGGGACTTCAGTTTTTATTACAGCTTGAATCATTATTAATTTTGGTAAATTTTCTGGCTTTAAAATGAACTGTAATAAATTTGAAGCCATGCCTCTGCATAGACCAGATAACACTTGCCATATAGATTTTCCCATTTAAGCTGATAGGCTAAGTTCTCCCAAACCTCAGCATATGTATCCCCTGTTTGTATTTAAAAAGAAAACCCTGATAGTAAAATATCAGATTAATATATAACATTTTGCTGTCTTGATCCATTTTAATACATAATCAAGGGCCAAATCCAGTTTATCTCACTTTGGTGGGGAGCCCCTTAGCAGTTAATAACAGACTCGTATACTAAATTATATGTTATTGATCTGATTCTTCTGTGACACAAGCAGAACCTGATGCAGCTATAATGCAACTAGAGGGTGAAGGGAGGTACCATAAGTACATCTGAGTGTGATGAATGGGACTATACCAACAGGCATGAAGAAAGAACATGTTCATCCTTTCTAAAAGCACAGCTGATTCTGAGGACTTTTTTCTGATGTCACTGAAGCATCTGGCTGCTCAGCAGTTCTAAAACTCAGGCTTCTTTCTTGAAAAACAGTGTAGATAAAAAAAGGTAATGATGAGGCAGTACGGCAGGTAGGAGCTATATTAACATTTTGACAAAACACCCTGTAACAAGACTATCAGGCTGTACATGTCAATCCTCAGTGCAGGAGTAGGTAGTCATTAGAAAGTTGGGTTAGTACAGCAGAATTAATGTTCATGAATCCATGATGATAGGCAGCTTAGGAACATGTAGATTTGACTTGTCCAAATAGGCTTTAATGGTGTCATCTCTGATCTTTCAGGTCTGAGTCTCTCACAAAACTAATGAGTAGAAAATGTTGGTCAAATTCAAAATATAACAAAAGTTTCCCAGCATCAGAAAGTTATTCTCTTTTTCTTTCCCATTGTGGCCTCATTAGGACTGGAACTATTAAACCATGAAGTAGCAATCTGCTAATTCAGCACTTTTGGCTCTTCCAGGAACAGAAGAAATCGACATCTCTGAACGGTGTCCCATGAGATGTTAGGCTGGACTGCACTCCCTCAAGTGCTAGGATAAATAGACAAAGGAGCTTCACTGTGCCTTTATCTGTACAGTTTTATCAGGGGTATTAAATCTATCTCTCAGTTTGGTCTTCTGAGGAAAGGAGATGTGGCATCAGTGAATCGCATACACCTACAAGTTGAAAAATCACAAACTGGAGCAGGTTCTGTCTGGTTTTAGTGGGGCTGGTGAATGAGAGGAGCTGACAAAAAGAATAATATACTAAATATGTTTTTAGAATGCCTAGTCAAAGTGGTCCTTCACATTAGACAAGTATAATAAATTTTAATTATAAATAAAATAAAATACAAGCCGTTCAGATGGTTTAAGTTTACTTCTGGAATAAGGAATTGTATTTAGTTTAATTCAGGCCTATTAGTAAGTAATTTGTGAAAGTGTAGCTTTAGGAACATAGGACTGAGGAAAAATAAGGCAAAACAAATCCCAAACTGGAAAAATTACAAAATCCAACAGCATGCTTTCTCACTACTCATAATATTTGCTACTATATTATGTTGGTATTTTTAAAGATTTACTACTGTGAATCGTTATTCCATCTTATTTGTACTGTCAAATACAAACATGAGACATTAATGTTGTAAGTCTCTAATGGAAGAAGTGAAGTATATCTAGGAATTGCATTTGCTAGAGCAGTAAAACATTTTCATTATATGAGGAAATATTATATGAGGAAATATTTCTATTTTAGCAGTTAATTCTTTGTGTTAACATAAATTGAGTCTCAGAGGGACTGGCCTTGAGGTGAATTAAATATTTGGAGTGAGTATCTCAAATTTCGTATGCGAGGAACACTGATAAAGTAAAGAGTTCCTTGGCCATTGTTTAACCTGTTTTGTACATGGGGACAACAGGCAAGGGGGTTGAAGAGGACACTCCAAGCCTGCATTTTCCAAGTACATCAAGGACAGTAAGTGTAACAAAGAAATCGATGAGATGAAAGAAGCATAAGCATACTCTTTTCTTATAAGCTCCTATAAAGCTCCATATGAACACTGAGGTATTAATTGTTCATTTCCCTTCTGTTTCTATTGCTTCCATATTTCCGATCTGCTTTTTGTACTGCATCTGATAGGAAGCTAGTAACACTAAAACAGTGCATGGATTCCTGTCTTCCCATGCACTGATTGTAATTATATTTTAGCTACCATTTAAAATGGTCTCTTTCATTACTTTCTTGTTTTCTTTGAATTACTAATAGCTTTTTCCAGTCTATGTCTTGTTAAAATGCATAAAGTATCGTGAATTCTCTGCACACATTTCTCAGGCTGCTCACCTGGCTTAGACTAAGGCCAGCCACATTCTGGTGGCTATGGTATTTAAATTTAATTTCAAAGGCTTAAATTCATGGATTTACATAAGAGTTCTGAAAATCCTCCCCCAAAAAATCCTACATTTTTTCTCTTCGGATGGTCATATTTCACTCTGAGCTTTTCATATATGCTTTTGAAAATGGTTTACTTTCCTCCTTTACCAGTATAAGTGCAAGCTAATACGACAAAATGTATAGGTAAAAGAAGTTTTCTGTGCAATATAACACTGACAGAGGACATGCAGATGTCAGAAGGGTGCCAGTACCCTGAGGCATTTCTACTAATTTGAACAGCTATCAAAGCTTTCACTGAAGCTGAGGTTAGGAACTGAGGTTCTGCTTCTTTCTCAGTTTACAACATACCTGATTTTACTGACATTGGGCAAGGTGACTGTTTTTCCATCTTTGATTTGTAAGCTGTTTTCCTGCTTGCAAAGGAAGCCCTAAGGACAGCTATCGTGTGTTTGATTGTTGACCAAGCACTGCCTGTGTGAGGGCAGAAGGACTTAACCCTGCTGTGGAGGTACCAGCACTGAGAAGGCGATTCCCTTCCGAATCAGTTTGCGCTCTGTTGTCTCATCTAAGTTTGACAACCACAACTGAGTGGTTCTGCCTAGTGCCGGTAGCTGCTGCAGTTTTGTAATGTGAAAAGTCATCCAGTTAGATTTTTTTCTTGAGCTAATGGATGCTAAAATAGACGGAAAGTATCTGGTGTCTGCATACCCTTAGGGAGTATCTCTGTGCTGAGAGGAGGTGTCTGCAGCAGGTGAGTGGATTGTGGATTGGCTCTGCAGGGACAAATTTAGAAACTGGGACATTATGGGCTTGCAGCAGTTGGGCTGGTATAGGGAGATTAGGTAGAAATGCCTAAGGCAAGACTCCCATGTTCCTTTACATTTATCCCCACTGATTCCTCCTCCTGCTTAGGCTTCACCCAGGGCTCCTGCTGTGGTTTGAAGGACAGCACGTGCAACACAGAGCCTGGGCTGGGCAGCAAGCAGTCTGCATTAAGCTTTTTACCAGACAGCCGAGCGACAACCCAGCTGGGTGCAGAAATGCATTACAGGACTGACAAATGTGAGGTTAAAACACTGGCAGACCTGTTTTCTCTCAGTCTGGGTCTCACCTCTTCTTGCTCCTTCTTTTCTTCTTTCTTGCCTTATTAAAAAAAAATTAAAAAAAATGCTTTCCTTTAATACTGAAGAAGGGGTAAAAAGAGAGAGAGAGAGAGTACTAAGGAAAAGTACTGTGACAACCCTAGAGCAAGCGTATTGGTCTATTTTGTCCTATAGGTTAAGTGTGGGGTCTTGTCCTGCCTTTGCTAGTGGAGTTTGCAGTTCAAGATTTAAAGAAATACGTATCCCCATGTACTCCAGCAATCTGGACCCTTGATTCCCACTGCCCAACCACCGTGGGGGCAGAATGCTGCTCTCTGCTTCCTCTTTGCTCCCCCAGTTGGAGCAGCTGCCTGCTCTCACTGCTGGATTTCTCTTTAGGAGAAGGCCTTGCCTTGTCAATAGTCTCCTGAAGGGAAGGAGACCCCAATTCCCTGCTCTGACACTTCCTGTTCATGTAAGCCATTTTGACCCAGAACCTAAAGAATTTTAGTTATCTACCTCTTTGTCTGTAAAACAGAGGTAACAACACTTACCTCTCTCACAGAGGTTTAGTGTTTAACTGTTCTGTTAAGAACATGTGGAAAAGCCACATTTCAGTGCCCAAGTAGTCTTTGTAATGCTGGACTCTGAACAAAAATCTGCTCAGAAACAACTGTTCAGCTATCGGGGATGTTCCTCCTCCTTAACTCCCTATGGTTAAGTTCTCAAACTGCTTAACGGGCATGGTCAGGAATATTTGGGTTTTATAGCAGTGGGCAGCTTGACTCTCATCACGCACAGTCTCACCGCTGCCCGTCTCCCACCCTCTGCAAGGCTCAGTCCTCAGGGGGCGACCTCAGAGCAAATCCGTGGAGTGAAGGATTTCCTTCCAGGCCTTGTGTTGGAAGGTACAGACTATGCTTTTGCCTACCCTAAGGAGTGGAGCCTTAATACAGTGGCTTTGCTAGAGAACTGCATTATATAGGGGCTTTAATCGAATGCTGTGAATTCTGTGGGGCAGCATCAGCAACAAGTGAAGTGAAAAGTGAACAGTAGTTACCTGGATTGCTTCAGGCCAGGCAGTGGATAAAAGAGGCACGGCCAACATCCAGACCTCCCACTTCATGCTTTTTAAGTCCTGCTTTCATTTTTCTAGTGGTCGAAGTTGATTGGTGACACATTTGATGTCAAACATAATTAAACATAGACTGTATAGTCTTTCTGCCAATGAACAATTATAGATCACATGTTTTCTGTGTAAAAGCTTCCTTACTGGATGTCTGTAGGGTTGTTTTTTTTTTGGAAGTTTCTCTCCTTGGGTGATGAATAACAGGCTTCAGGGAAAAAAATAAATTAAAAAAAAATGTGGGCTTTCAGACTCAATTTTGCCCTTTCATTTTAAGGACACTTCCTCAAACTCTCTTATAATGTGCTGCAGTGATAGACTGTGGTGCAGAAAGATTGCTTGCTAACCTGAAAATAAAGAAAAGCATTACCTTCCGAGATGTTTCTCTGTAATCAAACATGAATATATGAACTAACTAACTATATGCTTATAATCTTTTCTCTAAAGTGCAATGACATTCATTCTTTCCAGACTCCAGATGATAACAGGTTTTAATAGCAAATGGTCAGGTCTAAATCCTGCCCTCAGAGTGATGTTGCTGAGTCCTCCTGGCAATTAATATAGGTACAGGGTGTTTTTTTAGCGTGAATGGGAAAAGAATCTTCCTTTGAAATCCTACAGATGAATAATAGGGCAAAATGATTATGAAAATGATGGGGGGAAAAAAAAGCAAAAACGTATGCCTTATTCCCACATACGTGACTTGAAAGTTTTTCCCCATTGAGTTCAACAGTCAGGAGTCTTCCAGCCTACCTTCAGGATTTCAGAGCAATAATTCTTATCTCGGGATTCTTTCATCAGAAGATTTGGAAGCTGCTGTACACTTTAAACTGCAGATCCTCTTAGGATGAGGCAAGAGCTATGGGCTGAAACAACCCTTGATTTTATACTTGAAATAGCTGTTCCTCCTCTCTCTCTGACGCCCAGGAGCAGCAGGCAATCCGTGCTGATAAAGGGCTCCCTCAGCAGCACTTACCCCCACCAAATCCTTCCTCAAAATGTGCGTGTGTGTGTGCGTGTGCTTGTGTCCAACTATATGTGACAAGGAGAGCAAGTGATTTCATATTTCAGATGGCTTTTGGTGCTTTGCCTGATAGAGCAGAGGGGTGGAAGCTGTTGGAGGAGCATGGAGTTAAAAGAAGCTGAAAGGCTGGCGTATCTGTTATTATTTGTGCATCTTGAAAGCGAACTGTGACTGCCCTGGAGACAAACCACTGCACAAGGCTTATTTTATCCAAGCCTGGGTGCAGTCCCAGGGTGAACAGCGGAGCTGTGCAGAGCTGTCGCAGCTGTGGGCAACATCTCTGAAGCATCACTGTTCCCATGGTCCTCGGCCTCCCCCCATCTCAGGAAATCTGCATTTCCCTCTTGGATGGTCACAGCCCAGGCAGGACTGGAACAGCTGTATGAAACCTGGAGTGTTGGGTGCTGAGACCTCGGATGAGCAGACAAGGTTATAATTAAGTGTTCTATTTGAGCGCAGTTTAGGAAAGTATGGGGTTTTGTTTTCATTTCCTGATTAAAGGGGAACTAATAGGACTAATCGTAGCAACAATCCGATGTAAGCGCATCAGTAATGTTTGTACGTATTCACCCGTGTGTACCCATTTCCGTGGAGGTCTGGTATGCAGGCAGCTGTAACCTTTAGATGGGTTTTGTACATTTGTCTGTATTACAGGTTGCTGCAGTGGAAAATTACTTTTGGTATAAACCCAGTCGCCTGTGCTGTCATCTGTGCTGACATCTTGGCAAAGAAAGATAGTTTCTTACTCCAGCACGAACAGAGAAAGGTCATAACCGCTTGGAACTGTTTTACCAGCAGGCTGACATTTCGCCAGTGCCCAATGTGAGCTAGTAAGGATGGGATATTTTAAAAAGCATGGGCTTCCTAAATCTTCATTTATTTAATCACCTAAGTAAAAAGAAATCTCAAGGCTGGGAGGCTCAAACCTGGCTCTGCAGCTTTGGCTGCTTTCGTAATGGTGAAAAAAATGGGCCAGGGACGTGGGAAGGGCTCATGTGCTCACTCCTGAGCTCTCAGCCCCGAAGCAGGGTGGTCACCCCGTAACTATCTGCTGGGCTCAGCCCCCACAATGTCTGAGCCATGTGTGCTTGAGCGCTGAGCATACGTGCTGCTGCCTCTGTACAGACCTGAGCCTCTGGGCCACATGAATGGAAATGAAGAAAATATATTGGGACATTTGGAAAGAAGGGCTGGTATAAACAAATACTGAGTGTAAATATTCAATTGTAAAGACAGATGAAGAAAGGACTATTTTCCAGTCATTTTCTCCAACATTCATAATGAGACTGATTCTGACCCTGTGAGAAACGCAATTAAAATCAATGGAAATACTAGATCATAAAAAGCCAGTATGAATAGCTTAATTAGTTACTCAGAGTGTCTGATTTCCTTCTTTGCGTGAGAGAGGCAATTCTGATCTGCAATGAAATGCTGTATAATGTGTATAAATGTTGTATAATGTGTTAGAGTGCATTTTCCCTGAGCTGAGACTATTTGGTGGTGCAGTTTATTTATTTGACAGCCATGGTAAAAATGCAGTTGGAACTGTGAGTTTGTGTGTGGCAGGTCAGAAACAGTAGGTTGCTGCTCAGAAATGTTTGGGTCTGAAGATGTTCTCTGAGGTATTGCCAGTTGTTGCTGTTTGAAATTGCTGAGAAACTTTTGTTAAGCAAATTACGGGTAAGTATAGCTGAGATCCGTGGTCCCACGTAGGGTGCTAGGGGCAGGGATGTGCAGGGATTTTCTTCCTTCTTGGGGACAAAGGATGAGTGCTTGCCTCTTGCCTTGCTCCCGTGTTGTCCTCTCAGTCATGGAACAGAGCCATTCATGACTGGTCTGCAGAGCCCCCCGGCTTTGCTGGAGGGATGCTCCCAGGAGCCAGAGCTGGAGGCAGGCATCTCAGAGCTGGTGAGGGCACACCCCGGCTCTGCCTCAGTAGTCCTCAGGTCCAGAAAATACCTGATGGTCTGGGCCTGGGCAGGTGTCTGCAGGCCGAGCCTGCTGTCCTCTCCAACAGGGACAGTGCCTGACCTGCACGTTAAGGATCCCAGTGAAGAAGCACCCTGAAGACCCCGTCCTGCTCTCTGCTGGGAGGTTTGCCACGGGGCTGGGGGGCAGCAACCCGGCCCTGTGTTTTCAATAGTGGAGTTATGTGGGGAATGCGTTAGGGGTTTCATGTTTCAGTGTATGTTGTGGGCTGTGCGGCAATGAAGGGGTAGGATCCAGCCTGGCTATTGATCCTGACTATGCGTTTCCAGATTTTGCTGTGTTTTAGCTTTTCTTAGGATGAAAGTGTTGTTTACACATATGTTGTTGTTTAAGGGAGCTCCACGAGCAATTTTCTTATCCCGACCATATTTTTTTTTTCGGTGCGGTAACAAAGAGAGCATTCGTACGGGGGGGACTTGTGCTTCCTGTGCCCTCCTGCGTATCCCAAACCAGGAGCACAGCAGAGAAGCGAGCGGGAGCAATGCGGTAGAGACCCGTCCGCACGTACAACGGTAAAAGAGCCGGAGCGCCTCGAGGCTTTGCCAGCCCCCTTCCCGACCCGACCTACAGCGACCCGCGGGGGGATGCGGGTGGGGAGCCGGGTGCGGGTCCGGGTGCGGGTCCCTGCATCCCCTCCCGTGCCCCGCCGGCCGGGATGCCCGGAGGTGGCGGGGCGGCAGCTGCGGGGAGCGGGAGCCGAGGCGGGGGGACGCGGGGGGAGCCTCGGGCGAGGCTCGCTGGGCGCCGCCGCCCGCCGCCCGCCTCCCCCGGCACGGCCCCGCTCCTCCGCCCGCCCCTCGCCGCCGCCCGCCCGCCCGCCCGCCGGGAGCGGCTCCAGCGCCGCCGGGGCCGCCCCGGCGAAAGTTGGCGGCGGCCGGGACGCGCCATGGGCTTCGACCCGGAGCGCTTCGCGGCGCCGGTGGCGGCGGAGCTGCAGTGCAAGCTGTGCGGCAGGGTGCTGGAGGAGCCGCTGGCCACGCCGTGCGGCCACGTCTTCTGCGCCGGCTGCCTGCTGCCCTGGGCGGCGCGGCGGGGGCGCTGCCCGCTGCGCTGCCGGCCGCTGGCGCCCGCCGACCTGCGCCCGGTGCTGCCGCTCCGCAGCCTGGTGCAGAAGCTGGAGGTCAAGTGCGACTACAGCCCGCGGGGCTGCCGCCGCGTCCTGCGGCTGCGGGAGCTGCCCGCACACCTCGCGGCGTGCCGCTACGGGCCCCCGGCTGCGCGGCCGCCCGGCCCGGAGGAGGGCGGCTCCCCCGAGAGCCCCCGGCCGGGCGAGGGGCACCGGCGCCCGCGGGCGCTGCGGGGAGGCGGCCCGGAGCCGGGGCCGGGGCAGGAGCCGAGGAGGGAGGCCGTGAGCTGGAGCAGGAGGGAGAAGGCGCTGCTGGCGCAGCTGTGGGCGCTGCAGAGCGAGGTGCGGCTCACGGCGCTGCGCTACCAGGCGAAGTTCGGCCAGTACATGAGCCACATCAGCAGCATCACCCGCGACCTGACGGGCGGCCGGCGCGGCGGGGTGAGTGCCGACCAGACCCTCCCGGCCCCCCTCCGGCAGCCGGGCTCGCCCCGTGCTCGGTTTCGCCCAGCCCGACCCCCCGAGGGGGATGCGGGCGGCCGGGTGCCAGGACGAGCCCTGGGTGTCCCCTGCTGCCCGCGGGGACGGAGCCCCCAGCCCCGAGCCGGCCACGCTTCTGCCCGGTCCCAGCGGGGGCAGCGGCGGGAGCAGCCCCGGAGCGGTGCCGGGCAGCGGCGGCTGTCGCCTGGGGGAAACGGGAGGGAGAGGAGCAGGAGGGGGGTTGGCTCCTCGGCTGGCAGCTCGCAGGCACGGCTCCGGGCTTCACCTGCACCCGCATCGGGCCACGACCCCTCCGCCTCGGGGGAGCCGGTGGCCGCTCAGCTGGCTTCGGCTGGGGCGCGGAGCCGGCTTGGGACTTCTGCTGGAGCAGCCGAGAAGTCGCCTAAAGAACTGGAGGATAAATTCCTTGTAAACTTGGGAAAAGACAGGGAAAAGACAGCAAAGCGTGTTTCGCGTGGGGAGAAGCGGATTGCGGGGAAGAGCTCAGTGCCTGGCGCTTTCCATCACTCCGGTGGCTAAAGGTGGGGAGGGGGTGTTTGCGGGACACCTGCGGGCCTAGAAACACGGCTCCTCGTGGCATCGAGACACCTTGTGTCTGAAGACCTCAGCACTTAAATCTTTTTTTTTTCCCTAATTTCCCCGGGGTACAATATCGCAGGTGTGCTTCGTCTCCGGGAGGATGCGCTAAGGTCACACGAAGGGGGCAGCAGGGGCCGCTAAGGAGTGTGCGGAAAAACAGCGAGTGCAGAAAGGCGAGGGGGGGTTATTGGGGTGTCCAGAGGGGGGCTGGCAGGGGGCTGCTCTCTCCGGGTCGCCGCCGAGCATCTGCCATCGCTGGGCACCGCCGGCAGGGGCCGCTGCCCGCACTGCGGCTCGGAGCCCGGCCGGGGGCGAGGGCAGGGGGCGTCGGGGGGGCTGGCAGCGGGGTCCCGGTGTGGGACAGATGCACCCTGCTGCCACAAAACGCCTCGCCGTTAATAAAACTCGGCCTTCAGCGTCAGGTGTTGTGTTGTGATGTTTGGATGGGTATCATCGTTTAGGTGTCACAGCTGTGTCATTTAGGGACCGGCAAACCTGACAGTGCTGGGTGAATACGCCCTCTTCATGGGGAATACGGCTCCTAAAACATAACTATTATCATATATGAACTACATAAAATAAGCTAACTTGCTATGCTGAACCCCCCCCCCTTTTTTTTTTTTTTGGTTACTCTTTTTAGAAAATAATTTACCCGTTCCACTGAGGGAAAGAGCTTCTTTCTCCTTTTCATTTTGAACTTTGACTCCATCACTTGTTTTGATCACTTTATATTTTACAACTTGTCTACCAAAACAAAACAAAACCCTTTTTTTACAGAAATGTTTCTTGGATTCTTCCTTTTGGGGAGGAAAGTGAGAAGCTAATATAAAAAGTTGGGCTTCGTTTTCTGTGTATATTTTTCCTGAAAGCTGCGACAAAACTGTACTGATATAGCTGGCTTTTGGGTCTGAAAATTGTCATGTTGAGTATTTTAATCTATATGTTATATAAATGCCTATAGGGATTTTGTAGAGATTGCAGGCATTTGGAGCACTGACTTTTTTTCAGTGGTGCAGAGCATTCCTCCCATCCAAAGCCTGCACTTTTTTCTGTTCAGCACTTAAAATAGTCAGGTGCTTTGGCTACCTGTTACACTTCAGTGGTGCATGTCTTCCCTTTGCTTTTTTCCAGTGTCTTTTGTTCTCATTTCAGCCAAATTTGCTTTTGAGACCTGTCTTACATGTTCTCCAACTAAAAATCTTTGTACGTTAATGCTTTCATTTTTTTTTGTTTTTTGTTTGTTTTGTTTTGTTTGTTTGTTTGTTTTTTCAAGACAATATGCTTTAACAGTTTTTCACCTTTTTCTTTGTAGGCAGGAGAACCCACACCATTAACAATCATGCTACACAGAGAAAATGATACTTTGGGATTCAATATTATAGGAGGACGACCCAATCAGGTAATGAGAAAAGTAACTGTAGGTTACTTTTTGACCACATTTTCTGTTGTTATGTACACTGTTAGTCGTAAAAAAGTCACTTTCAATGACGGTGTGGAATCAGCTCCATAGATATAAGTACTCTGTGTTATCAGGTATAATTAGATTCTTGTGAGAATTGGATTATTCTCACTTTCAGGAAAGGTGTTCCCTTTGTTCTTGCCTTCAAACTTTAGGCTGATCTACACTAAGTTCCCATGTGAGTAATATGTATTCATGGAAACTGTTGAATGGAAATCTCTGGGACTACTTACAAGAGTAATTGTTGCAGGATTAAGCCATTGGAATTTTTGGAAACTGCTAGCTTTTTTTCATTTAAAGGAGAGATGAAGATTTGATTCTGTAGCTCAGATAGTTTAAGCACATGTCCTGCTCTCACATGCCTGCTTTCAATTTTTTTTTTCTTTGTGAACTGAAATACAGTTTTCATCGATCTCATATCATAAATGAATCTGGTCTCACAAATCATCAGTCTAGTTTTAGAAGGTTCATTAAAAACTGTAAAATATGAACAAGGATCACTACCCCTCCCTTCCCCCCTCCCTCCACGAATATGCATAAGAATATGCAGGGATTTTTTTAACTTCATCCTTCCAAAAGCATTAATCAGGACTGTCATTACATGTGAATGGTATAGAAACCTGTTAAACTGGAAAATTAATAGTTGATTAAAAGGGTTAGGTAATAATTATGCACTGATCAGGTTCTTGTTAAGTGGGAGAACTATAACCTGCTGCTGTTATTGGGGAGGGGAATGGGACCCTGTATATTAGTTTGGCAATCTTTTGCTCTCAGACTATATTTAGTGGTGCCGAAGAGTCTGTTCCCATTAGCTTAAGAAGTTCAGTCTGCACTGCAGAAATGCTGTTCCTTGTGGGTAAATGCACTTATCAAATGTGTGTTACAAAGAAATCCAATGCAAGAGTTTCTTAGATTTTCTAATGGAAGGATGAGACAACAGGCGCTGAAAGATAAAATACACACACTTAGATTATATTCATACTTTCAATATACCAGTAATAAAGTCCATACAATCTTTGTTTGGATAGTTTTGGATTGACTTCTGTTATCTACAGCAGTGGGAAAACTGCAGGGAAAAGGGAGCATGGTGTTCAGCTTTCTTGGGATGTCAGCTGAGTTTCTCTGAAGTACTCACGTGCAAACAATGCACACTGGAAATGTTCTTGATATTACAAACTGTTAGGCTTTATGAATGAGTATTATGAATATTCTGAAAGTTTAAGGAGTAAATGATAACTGTATGAGTGTTTCTAGCACTGTTCTGGAGAGTATGGCGGACTGTAGAGAAGAAAGTGGTCATGTTCTACCATTAACTAACACCGATAGTTGAAGACAGAGAAGGTGGTGGAGCTGTGAGGCAGAGCTGGGTATCAGGGTTTGCTGGGTCATCTGATGTTGAATTCAGAAGTTCTGATTTGTTCTCATTGTGGTAAGCGTGAATACTACACACGGTAGATTGGTAGATATCAGTATAAGCTCTGATTCTTCATGGCTGGAGCCAAAGGAAATAACAGGAAGAAAGGGTCGAGTAGGCTCAAATAATGAAAATAAAAAACTCTGCTCAAAACAAACAAACAAACAAACAAACAAAAACCCAAAACCAACCAACCAACCAAAAACCAAACCAAACAAAAAACCCACCTGGATCAGGAACTGTTTAGTAACAAGACAACAAGAGTTTATGAAGGCAATATGTATATTCAATTGTTCAGGGAAAAAGTGCCCGTTGGTGAAACATTGGCTTGTGTAGGGGAAGAGCAGAACACTGGTGTTGTTGCATTAGTCCTGTAGGTGGGAGTTTTCACCACACGTTATTGGTGTTTTATATATACAACGCAGATTTTTCTGTCTGGAAACAGGTGACTCTTGGTGACTTGGTACATACATGCTTATATTTGATGTGTTTAATTTAAAGTCCATTGTAGGTTTCCCCACTGTTCACCTTCTGCCTGAAGGGCAAGAGGAGAGGAAAGGAAAAACTCACCACAAGCTTGTCTTATTTTGTCAGGAAAGGTCTTATTTCACACGTGTATGTGTTTCTGGAAGGTGGTTCATTATTCTGATGGAACAAGGCTACTTTGAAGCCCGCTTTTGTCTTGGGCCTCGCTCTGGCTTGCAGAGGCTGGCCTTCTGAGGACACCTCGACAAAGTCACGCAGGCATGACTGTGGGCTCCTGCAGTAGCCCAGGGACTCAGCTAAAGGGCAAATAAACCGTTAGCCTCCGTATCTTCCCCCAGCCCCTGCCTTGCAGCCTGTGAGCTGTGTGAGGAGGTGCCGAAGTGCTGTATGCTTTGTGGTGTATTTTCTCGGTAGGACTTGTAGATAGTAGTGCGTACTACCAATGGGGACCACAAGTAAGACTGAAATATCCTTTTTCTTACCGGGTCATACGCTGATCTCTAAAAGGGCAGTGAAATTTCTTATGAAAAACACACACACACGCAATTTTGTGTGGGTGAAGGTAGTGTAATATGGCCTTCCGTTTTCTTAAGAAAGAAACAGACCCTACCTTTTGTGCGTTTTGACTAATGGCTATTATGCTTCTTTTGTCTCATTGCTTACTTGGGAACTCAGTGGAGGTCTGTTGCTCCACCGTTCCAAAATATTTCTGGAACTGTTAAAAAATTTCCCTTTTGCATCTTACCTAACACCTATGAGTCTCAGTGACCAAGGAAAATAATTAGGAGCTTATGAAGTCATAGCCTGACCAGCATCATGTTGAACAAATATCTGTTAATCTGAAATCTACTTGGATTGAGTCTCCACGGGACAGCTGCCATATACTGTAAAGCATATTTTACAGTGGCTCCATATTTTGTAATGGATTTACCAGTTTTCTTAATGGAAAAAATATTTTTTTTCCCCACAAGTGTATAGGACCTAGTCCTAGAAACTTGTACACATATGAGTCATACTGGTGGTCAGGGATTCACTGGTAACAGAAGGAAAATAAGCATCATATCAACTGCTGTCCAAAGCATAAATGATTTGAAAGAAGATTCCTTTATTGCTGACTAGGTTATTATTTGTATGAATACTTTAAAATACTTATAGTAGGTAGCGTCTGCTTTGAATTATTCTTTTATTAATATTGACTTAATACTTTAAAAAATGTTTTAATCTCTCATGTGATGAAATGAAGTAATTTTAGCCTGTGCAACAATATCAGGTATATTTCAGCTGTAGTAAATAATTTGTCTGCTTCAAATTTGACCTTCATGTCAGTTGTACTTAGAAATGTGTAGAGATCAACTGGAAGTGGGTTCTCTTTTTGTCCACAGCTGATCTGTATAGATTTCACAGCTGAGCAAGTTCTCAGTCTCCCATGTGAATAGGATTTATGAGGTTAACCAGTTCCAACCAAATCCTATCACTGTTACATGCCAGCTAACTAATGTCACTTTGTTCCTTGGGGCTTATTTCCAAATGCAGGAAAACATTTACAGGCGGCAGTACTGCAGGATCACTTTCCTTCCTGACAGAAACACTTGGGCATCCTTTTTAATGAATATCTTCCTCTGTGCATTTACATAGTAGTCTCTGTCTGCTGTGAAGTGAAAGGTCTGCTTTAAATATTTTAGCTAGGATCTGATTACTCTTGCACCCTGTGTCTCATTTAGACTAAAATAACCAGAAGTGAATGGATAATCTTATAAAAAATGCTGGAATACTTCATTAATTCTGTCCTTTTGATTAATGACTATTTCTTGTTAAGCAAGTTTAAAAAAAAAATCCCAAGGAGCTTAATTCTCAGCTAGAAAAGCGAGTCGCATATTTCAGGTGGATTTGCATTGTTCATTGCTGCTGGTTGTAGTACATTTCATTTCTTGTACTAATGTGGTCCTTTTTGCAACTTCCGTCTCTCCTGGCACAGAACAATCAGGAGGAATCTGCTGAGGGAATTTATGTGTCAAAAATTTTGGAAAATGGACCTGCAGACAAAGCAGAAGGCCTGCAAATTCACGACAAGATTATCGAGGTAAGAAAAAAAAACCCTGGTGGATTAGTCTGTTATATTATCAGATTAATCAAGGATTTGATGTTTTTTTACACTAAGTATGCTGTAAGTTTGCTCTTTTGCCATGTCTAAATGTGATTCTTATACACTGAACTGCTCAAACGTTTGCCAGAAGTGAAGACTCGTGGGTTATTCTAACAACTAATACACGTATTGGTCTCAAGATTAAGCCGATATAAGCAAGGCAGAGGTGTAGACACTGAAATAGCAAGCAGGAGAGGCAATTTGCATTTATTTTAGGTAACTTGAGAAAAAAGGCTAAATGACTCTGTGTAAATTCACAGTTTTAGTGAAATTGATTTTGCTTTTTTTGGGGGGGGGTTCTGTTGTGATTATGCAACTCGTCACAGAAGCTGCACTGATGAGCAGCATTGTGAAACTTCTTGAGCAATTAGAGAAAGTTCTTCCTGCTATATGATCATAAGTAGATCATCTGTGGTTCTCACAAGGACCAATATAGCTGTTTCCCAGCATGTAATATGCCGGCATGGAAATTTGAAAGTCTATTCTTGTGTTGTATGCAGCTTTTCTCATAAAAGAGAAATAATTATCATTTAAAAAAAAAAAGAAGAAAAAATTCAGTCTGAAGAAAAGGCTTCTGCCTAGCCTACATCTGTAACCATAATTAGCCTTGTAAAAGGCGTTAAAAGAGCAGTTTGAAGTAGTGACCAGAATAGATTCCTTATAGTGCTGTCAAACCGGCATTTCACATCTCAGCTCTAATACAACTCTCTTAATGACAGCATGTAACAGTAGCTGCTAGGTTTGTTTAGGATACACCACTTTAGCCTTGGGTTTAGAGGAGGCTTAGAAGTGTTGTGTGAATTTGCCAGTTGGACGGGGTTCCAAACAAAGGTACGTGAAACAAGTGGATTGGGAGACAAATGGGGAGTGCTGCTGCTGGCATCTGGCATTATTTCATTATTAAGGCCTAGAAACAGAAGCCAAGATTGTTTGAATGCTCACTGTGCTCTTAATTTTGGGAGCCCAGAGCAGTGTGTGAAACCAAATTATTCCATTTTCTTGGAAAAAGAAAGCTCATGCTCTTCACTGGCAGATACATGCATCTCTAGTAGAAACCAAATTGGCTGAGCATAACTGAACTTGCAACCTAATTCCTTTCTCCCGTAGATACACAAAAAGCTTAGCATAGATGTTTTTGTAACAACAGCCCTATGCTGAAAAAATCTTTCTTCTGACACTACTGTTTCACTTAACCACACTGTAAGATCCAGAAACCAACGTAATACAGCGTTTTATGCATTTCCTCATCATTTCCTGCCTTCATTTATTATTTCTTCATAGTTCCTTGATTTTTAAAACAAAATTGAGTGGTTTTGGAGGAAGGAAAAATAAATTTACTATTTATTGTTTATTAAACTTAAGGTCATTTCTCAAAATGCCACTACATGCTTGATTTTTATATGTTTGATTTTTGGTTGCATAAAATCATGCTGGTATTTAGATTGCTACTGAGAGCATATTCACACTTCCATGTGAACCTACAGACCCAATGTAACATTTGTATTCATACAATACTGAACTGGTCATAATTTTCACCATATTAATATACAGCATGTTTGTATATACTTTTTTTTTGTGTTTAGACAAGCATTTAAAAGTGTCCAGGGTTAGGTCAAACATTTTAATAAATGTTTTATTGCTTCAAAATTTGCTAAACTAAACTAAAAAAAAAGGGGGGGGGAAGGGCAACATTAAGACTTTATAAATGAAACACAAACAAATAACTATTCCTCCATGCTAGATCTAGGCCAGTGGAAGCAGCTGGAGTCAAAAGGTTGAATTTTACCTGGTCCATACGTAGCTGTTGATGCCTTCTTGCCCCAGGATGCCCTGCCAGCCCTGCTGCGGTTTGTTGGGAAGAATCAATATGAATGCTACTGCTTTGAGGAAATAAGTCAGACAGATGGTGTAACTGTTTCAAAAATGTTGGCAGACACACATAATATGAGTTTTGGTGAGACAAAACGTGTGTCAGCTTGGGTGAAAAGTTGATAGGAAGTGGGACTTATTATTGCTTTCACTTCACTCATTTGGTGATCTGATCTAATGGGTGATATTTCGTGAGACTGTTTCTTGGTAATCAAGAGCAGAAGGAACCGACATTGTTGGAAGAGCCTTTGATAGCTGCAGTCAGCAGTGTGATGCCACGGGTGTTTCTAGTAATGCGTAACTAATGGGATAATGGACAGAACTATCCCATTAGATCGGGAGAAAATCTGTTCTCAAGGCATGTTGCTAAATAAAGAAGGTAATTTGTTTCAGTGCTTTATCAGATGTTGAACAAATGTTAACTGCACGTGGTTGACAAGAGCGAGTTGTGTGCATTTAAAATGACCATCTCGTGTGTAACCTACTGCAGCAAATGACTCTGGCAGCTGGATTTGTGAGCGAAGTCTGGCAGATACAAGCATTGTGGTCTTTTACTTCATATATGTCATCACCTACTCTGGCAGCTTTGCCAAATAATTATGATATGCCAAATAATTGTTATTTGAAGGGGTGCCAAGGACAGAAATCAGATTTCTTCTTTAAGGTTGTAAGTGTAAAAATGCATGACCTGAGTCTGTGGAGATTTTTGAGGCCATTGTGCCCAGAATATGGGCAGTACAGTCTCTTTGATGCATTCATTGGAAAAATGTTGGTGTTTGTGTGGGCTTTACTTTCAGGTGAACATATTTTGTGCTTGAGGACCTGAAAACTGGACCAGATGCTTGTGGGACGGCATGTTGGTGGTGGATGAGGGTGACAGAGGTAAAGGGTGACAGCCTTAGCTACCCTGTGTTAAGGGGCTGCAGCGCTTCCCAGGGTACTGTCACAGGACCCTCACTGATCATTTTCACTGTTCTGCTGAGGAACAGAGGATTTCAGGCCTCACCACAGCTTTTTCCTTTTTGCTCAAGGCTAACTTCTGTGAGAAGAGACTTGTTTACGCTGAGTAAAGTTGGCCTGGGACAGTGACATGAACCAGCAGCACTTGGGAGATGTGTTCTTTCAGGAACCTGCTTACATGTCAAAAATGATCATTATGTGTTCATTGAGGACAAACTTTTCTCACTAATTATTTTCATATAGCACGTTCCTCCAGATGTTAGGGTATTCTGCTGCTTTCATAAGTTTTTATCCAAAAACTAGCTCCCTAAATTAACAAGGTGCAGCATGTGTTCCAGGACTAAATCCTGATCACACGCTATAAAAAGAATCTCATAAAACACGATGCAGCATTGATATCTGTGACTCCCAACATGAAAGCCTCAATTATGAGCAGTGGTATAATGCCAGCAGACCTCTGTCTTTTAGACCCCTTTGTCTTCTTCCATTCCACCCTGCCTATGAATGCCAAGAGGAGGGGAGAAGCAGCGAGCCATGCACGAGACTGTCTATTAGTCTGTGCTGGTTCAAAGAGTTCTGGTTGCCGCTGGGAGAAAATAAAAAAGCACCCTTCTCTCTCCTGGAATTTTAGGATGGATCACAGTTATACAGCTGTGCATCATTTCATCTCCCCCTCACTTCTTGCAAAGCTTTCCCACTGAATAGGTTCACTGCTCATCTTTGCTAATGCTAGTAGCCACCTCAAGGCAATACAAATATGATCCTTTGCAAAGTTGCTGATACACAGAAGTGTTTTACCTGACGCTTTTATTATATATATTTATAGTTCTGAGCAGTAACGCTGGAACTGGCTCTTTCTGCATGGAGGAAAATTTTGCTCTCTCACTTTGCTTCACGTAAGTTCAGCTTCACATAAGAATGGCACCATTTGGCCAGAGCTCCAAGTACACTGATGTCCTGTGGGTAGTCAGTAGTTAATGCCTTTGGAAGAGCATCAGAAAAGTGCAGGCACTGAGTGATTATTTCCCTGGGGAGCTTACAGTCATGTGAAAGCTTCTATTCAGAACTAGTTCTTTACACTTGGTGTTGCCTTTTTTTTTTAAACTATATATATAATATTACATCTTATAGAAACTGATATGTAGTCTCTGGTTTTGAGCCCAGCTTTAGAAAAAAACAGTGACTGATTTTCTCAAATCCTCTTTCGTTGTGCAAGTCACAGTGTCTTGCAAAATACCATTGTATTACTAAAGTGAGGCATGCTGATATTTTATCTTTTCACATCAGTGTTGCCCAAAAAAATACATGACCAAGACAGAATTTGCAACCCAGATGGAATTCCTGAATTTGCAAACAAAAAAACAACAGGATTTCATGAATCTGGGGGAAAAGAGTGACTCTTAATTCACACTGTGTAGGAGACAAAGCCCTATAGTCATGGCTGAACTTTCTGTTGTAAGTTTGCCAAATAACAAAACAGCAGTGAAAAACCTGTGTGCATGTAAGAGGGGCTTAGGCTGAAGACCAAACTATTTATATGAGGAACTATAAGCACATCATCATCTGGAAGACTCAGGATTTTTATTTTTTTGTTCTGTTCCTTGCACTGTAAGGCAAAGGCTTCTGTTATTATACTCTCAAATGAAATGAGAGCATTGGCCCCTTTGCATTTTAGTCAGTTGATTCTTATTAATTCCTTGACTGAGAAACAGGCATGATGGAAAAGAGAGGGAAAAAAAAAAAAAGAAACATTTTTAGTCTGGGATTTTTAAGTCTTTTTGAAAAGTGAGATGGATGCATATGTATTATGACTATATTTTGTTTATGCAGCCTGAGCTCCATAAGTGTATAATAAATTAAGCTTCATCTCTTATTCCATGTTTGCCTTTGTTCTTTAACTTTTTTGGAGAGTACACACACAATGGCTTTCAAGCGCATGTCAGCAAAGCCAGTTTCAATAAAGACGAAGTCTTGAGGCTTATCCTGGCAGAAGCAGCTTACATCTGCAAAGCGCCTACACAGAAACTTTTTAACTATTGCCAGACTGCTGACTGTGCTGTGTGTCAGCTGTGTGATGTTTTATCTTCTGCATGTTTCTGTCATTACACTCGCTATGTTGCTCAAGCAAAATCTTTGATACCAGCCATGTTTATTTAGCTAGGAATCTCCACTGTCAGATTATGTCTGTAGAAGTAGTGAGTTTAGAAACTGTCTTGCTGGGATCAGAGCTAGTAGATTGGGGATGGCGTTGAACCAAAGATGCACATAATGTGACCAGGAAGATCTGGGTGGTAGCTGAGGAACATTTCACACAGATAATTTCAGCAGAGTGGATTTCAGCATATCTAAATATGCCAACGTGGCCTTAGGTATGTTAAGTTCTCTTAAATCCTTAACAAATTCATGATGTCTGGCACCTACATTCATTAGATGCCTACTAATTAGTCTGAAAGATCCTTGGCATAATAAATCAGTGTATCAAGGCATAGAAATGCCTGTAGCTTCTTTTCACCTCTCCCTCACCTGTTGAAATACAGGTTTTTGGACACCTGAATTCATTCAGCTGTGAGCACTTCTCCAAGAAATGGGAGATCTGGGTTGTGGGCTCTGCCCTGCTTGCAAAGGACTGAACTTCCATACCCAGGTAATTACTCTCATTAATAGGGCAGAGGCTACCCTGTGCAAGGCCAGCCCCCCCCCCCCCCCCCCCCCCTTCAAACTGAGCTAGGTGCTGACAGGCATTTGTGAGTTAGGGTTATCCAGTGATAATCTAGTAAGAAATGGCTGCTTGTTCCAGAGAGTTCTATCTGGAATTCCGGCTCTTCCTCTCTCTAGGGGAGTGCTGGTAAATGAGAGTTTGCCTCCGTCTTGTGTGATGCCAGGTTTGTGGCTTATGTGGCATATTCTTGAATGATACTTGCATTTCTGACCTCACAGTGTCTTCTCTTTGAGAATAGAAAGTAGCAAATGATGTTAACCAGGATGTTCTTCAAATATTACACTTTCCTAGACATGGAAGATTTGGGTTCCATGACTGAATGAATACCAGACTTTGGGTCTTTGATGCAACCAGTCTCTTTTCAGTTGTGCCCAGTGACAGGATGAGAGGCAACAGGCACAAACTGAAGCACAGGAAGTTCCAGCTGAATATGAGAGGGCACTTCTTTACTATAAGGGTGACAGAGCACTGCAACAGGTTGCCCAGAGAGACTGTGGAGTCTCCTTCTCTGGAAATATTCAAAATCCGCCTGAATGTGATCCCGTGCAACATGCTCTAGGTAACCCTGCTTGACAAGGGGCTGGACTGGATGATCTTCAGAGGTTCTGTCCAGCCTCAACCATTCTGTGATTCTGTTTTGTGTTCAGATATGCATGTTCTCATACATGTTCTCATAGTGCTTTTATCTAAAAAAGAAAAAGTGAAAGTGCCAAACATGGTTGGAATGTGACAACTATACAAACTCTCCAGAAAGTTATTAGCAGAATTGGTGTATCCAATGTGCCATATCATCATTTTCAGGAAGTCTCTTCAGCCAATGGTTTGTTAGTCATAGCTACTTTGAGATGCAGGTAGCTGGTGTGCTGCACCTTTGTATGTGCTTGGATGCTTCTCTGCAAGGGGCTCCCAGTAAACGAAGAAAAGGAGATACTGGGGTGGCTGGAACATGGCAAGGGGCAGAACAACATGGAGTATTTCTGCAATGTGACTTGGTATGAAAGGGGACGAGAGCAAGCTAAGGGGAAGCTGTGAACATCATGATTTACTTTTTTTTTTTTTGCTACTTCTACCATGTTGGGCCTTGGTCTAGGTGTGATTAAACATGATAGAAAGGCTTTGGGAGTTTGCGTGCACATGAGCATGCCTAACTCGCTGTCTCCAACAAGATATTTCTGTCTTGGGCTGATTGTGGTGGGTCTCTCCAGCAGCTGGACGACCACATGAACAGAAGAAAAAGAATGAAGAAGAGTACACAAGGAAGAAGAAGAACAGCAAAAAGTGAGCATTACAATTAGAGAGGACAAAGCAGCAAACTTACGTTTCCACAGGAGTACTTTTGAGTGCCTCCCATAAATAGGCAGTGTGCAAGAAGTGAAGGGGATATAGAAAAAGTGGTTAACCAAACTGTGGAGTAGGACCATGTATATGTGCACCCACAGTCTGACAGGGAAATAAGGTGGAACAATGCTGGAGCAAAACTGCTAACTGTACTGTGTCTGCAGAGTGAGGCAGTAGCCAAATTGGCAAGTCAGCTGTGCTGTTTAGGTAGGAAGGATTCTGGTTAACCTGTGGAAGAGCTGACTAATATAACACCATCTATGGGATCCTGCTGCCATGCACCATAGATCCCTAGGCATTGTGTGAAAGCCTGTTCACACCCATCTTCTTCATAAAGTGTCTAATCTCACCCCGAGGGATAATGTGTCAGAAACTTGGCAAGTTGAAACTCAGCATTTTCCTAGATGTCCTGTTTGAGCTTGTCTTTGCTACACGTCATCTTTCTCTTCCTTCCCATTGATTTTTTTTAAGCTTTAAGGTAAACGTTCCAAAACAATTGATATGTAACACACTACCTCACCCAGCAGCAGCAGGAATGTAGTTTTATAGTCAGATGGGACAGTAGGTTTAGAGTAAATTTTTGTGTATATGAGGTCTTAGAGGTGTTCATGAACACTTTCAGGAATGCATTAAACAACGTAACTAACACCTGTCACGTGCTGCTGCTTTCATCCTCTTCCCAGGAAGAGAAGGGAATGTGCAGAGGAGTGTTTTGTTTAGAATTTTTTCAAATGATTGCATATACACACATGTTGGTGTCTATTTATGTTAGGGAAGACAAGGTCATAGAAATGTAACTTTACGTTTGTTCCTGAAGGTGGCAAGGTTTTCTGATGAAGACTAGTGCTTTTTTGTCTTTGCTCTGGGCATAATCTCGGACAAGAACTGAAGAAAGTGCTTTCCCTTCCATTGGCAAGCTGTATCTCTGTAACAGGCAGTTCAGCTGGGCTTTAGGTGTGATTGTGTATTGTTGTATTGGTCTTGGACCTTTAGTATGTCTTGTAGATATGGTGTACTTGACTCTTGATGTGGAGCTGAAATATCATAACCTGATGAACTCCATCCAGAAGGCTTCAGAGAGTGACGGGCATTTTCTGGTAACTTTCTTTGACTGTGTTAATTGTGTGATGAAAACAAAAAGTCAGAAGTTTCAGAGCACTTCAGGATGGATCAGAGGTGGCTAGCCCTTTGACACTTGTATGATGAGGACTAGTTGGAATAACTGATGGTAAGCCAAGCTATGAAAAGCTCTAAAGTTTGGGACCATGCTGAGTTTCTTGCTTAGAACTGAAGGAAGTGTAAGGAAGCTGTGTCTCCCACAGCACATGCTGCTGGCACCCCAGAAGCCCTTGATATTTTTCAGAAAGTGAAAAGAGCTTTCTTTAGCCTTTCATAAAGGTTGTTCTTTATTGTGGTTGAGACAACAGTTAGAGGGGATGACAGCTTACATATGTCAAATGAATGCAGTGTTTTATCCTCTTAAGTCACTGAACTGATAGTTGAAATCCAAAGGCTATATGCTCCAAGAGCTTTGATCTCATCTGCCCTTTTTCTTAATCAGCTAATTATATTTGTAGGGAGTTGCTAATCACTGTTCTCTGTAATTGGAGGCTGAGTGAGAAACGCCATTAGTATCTGCTAGCGAAGAAATGTTCAAAATGAAGTCATTATTCATGGCTTCGCTTAAAATTAATAACCTAATTTTTAAGGAGCTGTGAAATGGAAGCATGCTGCTCCTTAGAACTTGTGAAAAGGAGTAGTTGGAGGTGTGTACAGCATTGTGCTTTCCAAATGCTTTGAAAATTGGAGTGACAATGTAAAGAAGGCTGTTGTTTGGAAGCTGCTTCTCTCCAAAATGCAAAATTCTGTAGCATTTAAGACAGAAATGGAAAAACTAATTTTCAAGTTGGCAAGAGCAGATGTGGTCTCTTCACCATCAAAGACAATGCTAAGTAAAATCATATATACTAAGCTAAGTACATTTGTTACTAATACACAGACATTTTACTAAATGTTTGTCTTGTCTGGAATTGCAAATCTAATGTAATTTTATGACTTTACATGTAGACCCAACTTGATTGAATCACTGCTGCAGGAAAGGAGCACAGAATGACTCAACACTGCTTCTTCATTCCAAATAATATTGGAAGGCATTTTCTTTATAAAATGTTGTTGACAAAATAAGTCGTGGCTGCTGTGTTTATTTACATAGCAAGTCTACATGTTATTTACAGAATGATATGATTTACGTAATGTCTTCTTTAAGTAATGTTTTTTCCCAATCTTGTTACTTGAAAAGACAAACAGTAGGATGAAGGGGGAAATTGTGGAAAATTTAAAAACAAGAAGAAAATAGCAGGATGTCAAAAGTTAAGAACTAGAGCATGAAAACCAAATTTGAAAATTGCTGTATTCTGCACCTATCAAATAGTTCAGCTTCTCTACAATATGAATTTCTGTCTACACGTGGTTATCTAATGTAGGAGAAGATCCAAAATAGGTTGATGCAGAACGTGAGTTTTTCCCCTTATCTATTGCTTTCTGACTATTTGGAGCATCCACAATTTGAGGGATGTGGTAGCTCAGAGCTTGCCCATCTGTTTCTGAGTATAGTCTTTCAATCTTGCGTTAGTTTCTTTAAGCATGCTGATCAAGTGGGTTAGTATCTGAAGTCCTTCCAGCAGCTTGCAGGAAGAAGGCATGCTATTTTAAATGGAAGGGATTTGCTGTCTTGCATGAATTAAAACATCTGGATCCCTACATTTCTCTGTTACAGTTAGATTGTGTTGGGCTAGTCTTTGGCACATGGCAAGTATGGAGCCATATGGTCTTCGTGCTGTCAGCAAGCCTTTTCAGCACATACCTTAGCTTACCCCCCGCCTTCTCTGAATGGTAGCTGCTACTGCAGCTGGAAAGATAAATGTTCTAAGAGCTTTCAGACTGTTGTGCCACTCTTCCTGGAGTGGATTATTTACATTTTTGAGTGGTATAATGTGCAAGTCTAGAGCAGAAAGCTGGCTCCTTCATTTCCCATGCAGTGGTCAGAGCCCTAATCCAAACTGGACACCTAGTGTTACTGCCAGATGTGTAGCAGCCCCTTCTGACTTACACTTTTTGTCCCTTGCATCTTGTTTTCTTGTCTCTGTGAAATCTCTGAGTGTTTGGCACAACTTTTAAATATGCTCTAGATGTGTGCTTAAATGGAAAGCTGTCTGTTTTGAGAATTGTCTTAACTGGAATTTACTTTCTGGTGACCAACAGAATGATGTTACAATCATAATAAACTTGATAGTGGATTTATTTTTTTTAGAGTGTTAAGCAGGAACCTTTTCTTATGAGAGTATGTATGATTTATTCTAAAAATACAAGGATTTTTCCTGTCTACTTCTATTACCAAGTATTTCAAAATACTTAAGGAGTTATGTTTTTTAATGTTTAATATTTTTAATGATTTCTCTCTCTTTATTGGTTTCATAAAAGAGTAAGAAGAGCATGAGGGACTCAGAACATCTCTATTTTGGGGTCATAAAACGAACATTTTAAAAACAAAAATGGTTCATATTATTTATTTATTTTAGAAGAAAGAACTCATTATTGCTGAAGTTTCTCATTGAATGTATTTTGACAATTTTTTCAGCCTACTTTTCTGAGTGACAATTACTGTATCCTTTTATTAAAAGTGTGGGTGTTTGTTGTTGCTTTTTTTTTTTCCTTCTCACTGTTTTTTTTTCCCTTCTCACTGCTATGAAGTAATGGAAATCTAAAGAATTAGTATTCACCACTTAATATACAGGTTTTATCTTTTAATTATCACAGACCATGGACAATATGAGAAAGGTTAAAGAAAACATTGACATTTCAAAACAATTCAGAAAATGAAGTATTCAGAAAATGCTATTGGTAACTTAGCAGAGCAAGTTAAGAACAAAGTTTAAATGTGATTGCCTACACTCACTCCTGTCTTACACCTGTTGGAGTCCTGGTGTATGTTCATGGCATCAGCAGAGTGGCAGTAATAAACACTTTAGGGTGTTTCAGTACAAAATGAAGAACTGTATACCTTAAAGTGACTCTTTTCTATTTTTTTTCCCAATCTGCATTTTTCTTTCACCTTTTTGTTGTGCTCGTTGTGATTTTTTTTATATTTTTTTTTTAAGTTTTGTAGTTCAAGCATCTACCTCAGTGTATGCTTAGAAGAGCATGTCATATAGGAAACAGTTTATACTAGCCATTGAAGTTATTAATGTGAAAACCATCGAGTTATTACTTGTTAGAATTGTTAGTGTGTATGCTTTGCTTTGAATTCTGAGATTTGGTTGGCTCTAGTGATAGGTTTCCTTCTTAAATGAAAGATTTGGGAAAAACTGTTTGGGCTTAGTCCAGATGACCTCACGTCTACCTGGAGTCCTTGTGCCACTATTTCCTACTGGCTGGCTTTGTGGTGGACTTGTAATCTTTCCTAATGAACTTGTTGAAATAGAAACTTTTAGCCTTTCTTGCAATTGTGATTTGTAGTTACCTTTACAGTATAAGAATTGGGGGTGGGAAGGAATCAGATTGTCAATGTTAGTATTTTCAATTAGATAAATGCCGATGAAACATAAACCATTAGGTTAATAGGAAATTTGTGTGTTTTAACGTAGATCTTTTATCAGAAGAAAAAAATAGTTCAATCCTTTTTCCAGAGGTGTTTGTTTTTCGCAAACAAAAATGTTATGTCTATTCTTCAGATGGTTATCCTAGTCTCTTAATCAATGGGGCAGAGGCACAGGCAGAGGACAATTTGAGTGATTTTTAGCTGCTGTGTACAAGATGCTTTCCTTTCCTCTTCACTTATATACTTCAGAAAAAAAACTATCTCCTTCTGCTTTCTTACCGGAGTTGCTACTCTATGTGCATGCTCCAGCACCTTGCTTCTCTGTCATCTCAAGGTACCTGTTGCCTGGCTGTGCTACATCAAGCTATTATGTATCTGCTCTGAAAGGAGAAACCTAAATTCCATACCCAGCTGCTAAGCTGTTGCTTTGCTTCAGCCACTTAACCTCTAACAGCTCATTTTATCTCTAATGGAGTGGATAGTGAAAATGTGTGCTAGACTCTTACAAAATAGTGGGCTCTAATTATAAATTACGTGTACTATCATTGATTTTTTTTCCCTGATTTTAAGTGAGCTGAGTATTCCCCAAGTTCATGTATTATACATTTTTATCGGCAAATGGCCGTCTAAGCCAAACATAGTGCTCAATGTTCTTTTGAGACAGTGTCTTCACAGTATTACACTGCTGCTACAGAGGTTTCTGGTCAGAGCACCCAATGTTGCATAATGATGAATTCATGTTATTAAGTAGGAGAACAACAAAAAGTGATGTAAACATGCCTGTACCAAGCCAGCTGTCTGATATTTACATTTTTATTTTTTTTTTTAAATACTGATCAAGTGTTCAGCAGCATACAGAGCCCAGAAAAAAAAGAAATGCCAATCTGCTATCAGAGGATCTAGAGCCCATGGGAGCATTTAAGATGAGATTCATCTTGCCTAATGCTAAATCTCTAAAAGCTTTCTCATTCTGTAAGTATTAAAGATGAGTTAGCCACATATTTTTAGCAAAGGTGATTAGTTCAGTCTGAGATACTTTACATATAGACAGCTGAGTTAGGATGAAGTTCATCTGACTCTTCAAAGAAGAAAGTGGTAGTGGCACATCTTAATATCTTCAGCAGTTTCCTATGAATCAACTTTTTCCATTTTTGAGTTTGGATCATTGGGATAAAAGGCCACTTTGTGCAGAGTTCTTCACTGTAATGCCAGAACAAAGCTTATTGAATCTTGTGTTATCCAAGAATGAATAGAATTTAAGAAGAAATAAGGTAATATGTCTCATTCACCTTCTTACATTACATTTCACATAGGTCCAATATTCTGTTCTTCTGGAATTACGTATTCCACTAATTCAAGTGGGAGCTGGAATGTACAAGAAATTGGCTTCCATATTCATAATATGTGAAATACCAGCTTAAGTAAAAAAACAGAAAGTTAAGTACAAAACTGTGCTTGGAATCTGTCAGTCGTGCTGTGATGCTCCTAGTTGATATGGCCTACTCCAATTCCGTAGTCTTATTGACTCTCTAGAAGTTGTATTTTTCATCAAAAGAACAAAACAAAATACGCATACAACAACAAGCCTTATTCCGTGTTCCAGGTATTTTGAATGTTCTTCCTTTATCTGCCAGGAATTAGCATGAGAAAAGATTCAACTTGAAATGCCCCAGTAAGCCCTGGCTATATAGAGACTAGCTTTGAAATCATTTAACATATGGTTTCATGTTATGCCCAGTCTCGTTAATCTCTGTATCTTTTGGGTTGGAGTAAAGTAAACTCAAGTGTTAAAAGGCAATCTGTATCCCCAAAGACAGTGGACAGTGTATCACTGGTTTAGTGGAAGAAATAATGCAAACAGCTGTGTCAGCTGAGAGACTTGCCTAGATCTCAATTTCTTTTTAGAGTTCAGTGAACCATGATTTTGGCAGTTTCTGGAGGAATATGAGTAGCTGTTCTTGGAACCTGGGTGATGAGTTTTAGCAAGTGAAGATACAGATGTGTGTTTGAGATGGTGCAGCCATCCATCCATCCAAGCAGTGGAGCACTGCTCCGGTTTTCTTCAGTTTTCAGAGATGTGGAGTGTGTTCAGAGAAACAGACCATACAAAGAGTGAGAAACTGGTGAAGCTCTTCTGCCAAGAGAACAACATGAATTATCTCATTGCTCAAAGAAAGAAATTTTAATCTGCACTTCTGTTGCTTTTGGGTGTAGCGTTCTGTATGGGAAACTATGGTACGTAAGGGAAGGCAGGCAGTATCTTTTATCAGACAAACTAAGATGGTTGTGAAAAATGGGCAAGCTTTTGGGCAAAATGTGCTGTCAATAAATCTGGCATAAGGGGGTTGGAAATAAAAGTTTGTGGGCTGGGTGTTTGTTTGTTTTGTTGATTGTTTATTTGTTAATTTACCACGTCTGTTTCAAAATAAAGAGATGGAGGGATTGTTTCCTGTGAAATGTTCTTTTCCTGTTCTTGGTCGTCTTTATTGATATCTGTATGAGTTTATTCTGATTCTTCACGGTTGGGTGTTTCCACTCACAATTTCAACAAGGACATTTGTGCATTGGATGAGCATATCGGGTTTTAGGATGCACACATGTGAGATGCATTGATTCTAAGGCTGCCTCTGTGGGGAGGCATTAAAAGCTGCAGTTGGAAGGATATGTTGGCTGTAGAAATACCTTGAAAGCTTTTACTTTTGAATCTGAGGTGTTTTTAAGTCTCCATTTGGTATTTATTGGTCTATGGCAGGCTTATGTCTGGTTCTGAATTTGGTGGAGTCTGGGAGATGGAGTGCTGTTTAAATGCTAGCAGGGGGATTTTTTTCTAAGATATATATAAAATAGCTGGTTAGCTCTTAGAAAGCTATTGTACTTTTGCCTACATCAAGTGTAGAAAAGTGCTTCTGGAAAAAAACAAAAAAAAAAAAAAAAAAACCTTATCCCTATCAAATTATTCTCTTGCATGTATTTATAAAATAAAATAAAAAAAAAAAAAAGTTCTGTATGGCTGCTATTTAGGACTGTAGTGTACCCATTTCTCTTGCTAGTAGTAATGAACTAGTGCTGAGAGGCTACAATGGAGATAGGGAGCATCATTGCAGCAGATGTACAAATACCAGTTTAAAGCATAATCCTTACTTTGTGAATTAACAATCTAAATAAATGAGTCAGACTAAAGGAAAGTGACAAAAATCTAGTGTTCAAAATGGTGATTTTCAAATGCCATTTGAAATCCTGAATTTCTTACAAAACTTTCCACCAATGAATATTTTATTATTTTATTTGATACAGTGAAAATAATAATGCACTAGCAGGTCAGGCACAAAGGAATAGTGTAAAAGAACATCTGAAGTTTTATCTATTCCACAGACTTTTCCAGTCTTTTTTTTTTTTTTTTTTTTTTTTTCTCCCAGGGTTTTTTGAATTATGCATTCTGGATATCACTTACCTTTCCCTTGCAGCCTTTTTCCAACTTCGGATATTATATGACCATAAAGCTGTGCTTTTGGGATGAGATTTTAAGTTTTTCTTATAATTTGTGAGCTGTGTCTTCCTGTGTTCAGAAAGCAGTTAGCATAGTTTGAGAAACTATTGCTTTACATTTGAGGATTTGGAACTGATTAAGCAATAAAAGCTGCTGTGAGGAACAAACTAGTCTCTTTTCTCATGGTCTAAAACTGTGATCACTTAGAGGAAATTTTTTCAAATGCAGATTGTTTCTATGACTACTACAACACATCTTTCCATCTCCAGCTAAGGCACTGTAAATTATCCTTGCATTAAAATCATTCATCAAGGTGAAGAAAGTGAAGGATGACTGCTTTTTTCCTCCGTTGCTCTGAACTGCAAGACACAGGATATTGTTAAGGCATGGTAGGAAAAAAAAGCAAAGGCAGGCTTCTGTTGCATACTCACTCCTTTCTGCAGCAGCGCTTCAAGCAGTTGTGAGCTTTTTAAATTGACTTGTAGGAGTCTGGTAAATCAAAGTTTGAGATCTTATTGCTCAAAACTGAGTGTGATGGTTGATTTAGTATGTGGGGTTTTTTTGTTTGTTTGCTTGTTTTTTTTGGCTAATAACTAAGGGACTGATGCCGAAGAGTAGTCATTGTCCACACAAATAGTGAACACTTAGATTTTTATTTTTTTTCATGGAGCTGACTCAACTCACTTGTAAAAGAATAGTAAGCAGTAGGAATCAGTGGTATTAGATTTGAGACACAATTGCAACATTAGATCTCTGTCTAGGTTCTGAGGCTGTCCACTGCTTTTGCTTTGGGTGTGGTGGGGCAGATAAGGCTTGGTGTGGCAGGGCGAATACAGCCATGTTGCTGTGGCTGTTGTGTGAGCTCCCAGAAGCTCTTCCAGGAGGGAATGGTGTTTCCTCTCTGTCCTGGTTCCATGTGCTCCCTTCTGCTGTTTGTCCTGCCAAGGAAATGGTAGTGCCTGTGCTGTGACTGCCACATATCAACATATCAACAGTGCCTTGATATGTGCTGGGATGCGTGAAGAGGCAAGGTGCAGTGGAGGTTTATGTCCATGATGAACCAAGAACAACTCTGGTCTTCAGAAGCTGTTGACTGACCAGACAAACTTGATATTAAATATGAATACCGTGCTTGTCAGAATACAGGTGGTGTGTAGATCTGTGTGCATGTGTTCTGTGATTGTAAATGGCTTCTTTGAAGAAGCTGCTCTTAATTAGGTTCAGTAATAGTATAGACATCCCTTAAATGTATGCTTGAATGATCTAAACCAAAGCTGTTCTCAATAATGGCTTGTTGAAAGAAAGGGGGAATCCCTGAAGACCTGTCCCAGACTACTTAGCTGGGAACTGCACACAAAAAGCCCAACTGATTTCAGTGCTGTGCGCACCCCATGTACAGAGAGTGCACGCAGTTTCCTAAGGCTACAGGTCAGTACTGATCTTTGGAAAGTTTTGCTAGAGTATCTCTGTAAGTTTTGGTGTTTGGGACTCAGACAGCAAAGCAAACTACAGTAATGTCAGTAGCAAATATGTATCTCGAAGTAAATCATACATATTTTAACTTTTTAAATAATTCATGTATATTCCTTTAATGATCTCTGAATATATGGTAAATAGCTGCTTGTATAGCTTTCCAAAATCACTTCTGAACTGATGAAGTTCAGTCGGGTGTAAATCTTCACATGTAGTTCTAAAGCTTATGAAGAAAAAGCTTCTGAGTCAGATTTGCATAATAGGTCAGTTTAAAAAAAAAAGTTAGTGCATTATCTCAAGTAATATTATTCAGTTAAACACAGATGTTCAATACTCATTGAATGCCTTGAGCAAATGCAAAGAATGGACTTGTACTGTGTACTTGTGTCCTGATTCAGCCATCACTAACTGCATGCACTTTAGTCACAGTTGGGAGACTTATTTTACAACAACTGAAAATACAAGAAAGAAAACAAAAAAAGAAATACTTTCCTACTGGTTTCAACTGTATCCAAGAAACTGAGTTTAGAGTGAGGTTTTCCAGGTTTACTCATCTTTTCAAACAGTTAGGTGTCAAAAGTATATTGGCCCCCCAACAGGTGTATAATCATTGCTCTACACACTGACAGTAGCACTGGTAAACGAGATAAGAATCATGCGGTTCATCTGCATCTGTACTGTGCCAAATGTAGCTCAAGATTATCATTTTGTTTTGTGTGTGGGGAGGCGTTAACAGCTCTTATTCTGTCCTTAGAATTGCATTTTTTTTAGAGGTTATGCTTGTCTCTTCTCTGACAGAGCAGGACCGAGGGTAAGTTCTGGACAGAGGAAACACTCCATGAGCCTCAGCAGCTAATGGAAAGTTGGTGGAAGGACTTGTGGCTTGGGAGAGGATGGGAGGTGAGGTGGGAGCAGGCTGATCTTAAGGAGCTGAAATACTGCAGTAGGTATGGAGTCTTTGCTATGTGGGACCTGCAAGAGAGGAGAAATGATTGGGATAAAAAAGGGGGTTTCAAATGGGAGAACCTGTGGTTTTTGGGAGGGGATGCGTTTTAGGATTAACAAGACTTGAGTAGAAAAACTGGGGTAGAAGAACTTGGGGCAATGGAGTTTCTTCTGACAACAATTTTGTAATTTTTTTGCATTAAGCATTGTTGAAGTTCAATTTCAGACATGTTTTGATTTCTTCTTCTACACTAGTGAATTTCTGTCTTTCCTAGCTATAAGTTAGTTAATACCTGAGCTAAAGGCATGTCTTCTAGCATTTTGAAGTTGTAGATTTTTATTGAATAAACATGTTACGCTTTTGTAAAAGTAAGTACTTTTAGGCAATAGAACTATTGACTATCACTTTATAGGGTAACATTTGGCTGTCTTCATGGCAAGCAGGCTACATATTTTTGTCCCTTTTCACATACTCACAATTTGCAGGAGAAAACAAAACTTGGGCTTTCCTGTCTCCCTAACAAGGAAAGTATTGCTAAGGAGATAAGACTTTTGGAAGATCTTTCAACTACTGCAATATAAAAGGAAGGCAAAAAAGTGTGCGTGCTTTTTTTTCTTCCTTGCCTGTCTGTATTTTAACCCAGGACAGCTAAGCAAGTACACTTTTGCTAATTCAGTATCAAGGGTGCCAGTGATCTCATACATGAGAAAAACCCACGAGTTGTTTCATGGAAGTGACTCAAAGAATTGTAAAGGCTCTGAAGTGTGATATATGGCATAAGGAGTAATTTCTATGGAACATAACTTTTAAACGAATGTGTCAGGAACTCAGTTCATTGACTACAGTTGTACTGAGAAGGCACAACCGACTTTATTCACTTCGGTTCTGCAGCTCTTCTCAAAATCTGGGTATGTTGGAACAATGGTTGGCAAAACAAATATAAACTGATTAAGTCAGTGAACACTGAATTGAATAAGCTAAATCTCTGGATAGAAAATTTTTCCATCATACCTCACACTTTTATCTCAAATCTTACTCCAGGAAATACTTACTTGATTTTTGAGGATACAGAAAACACTTTCATTATTTCCTTGTAAGATCATGCTGCAAGTATTTAGAGAACTCGATGTTCTTTTTACACATCTGCAATCACTTGCGTTTTTTTCATACAATTCTCAGATCACTGCCTACTAATGGCAGTTAGTTGAACTAAAGAAATAGTGACACTTTAATTGTATCTGCTTTCATCTCCTGGAAGTTAACTGTTCACCACCCTGCTCATGCATCTTGCATCTCTTCTCATGTTCTTGATGCAGAAGCCTTCTACTCTGCACAGCTGTCTGGGGTTGTCTGAAAGCAATCAGTCTTTTCTTTTGATGTTGGGAGTTTTGTGGTTTTTATTTTTTATTATTATTATTATTTTCTACTGCTTGATAATGCTGTTCAAGGAGATACTAAACATTAAAGGAAGAATAAACACAGAAGAACGTCTTCACACATCTTGTGTGAAGACTGGAAAAGGAGAAGGTAGCAGGGACTGTGCTGGGCCTGCAGTAGAGCGAAGGACGCCTGTGGACTGGAGCAGTTGGGCATTCTGCACTTCTGTTATCTGCAGCTTTTATGCAGTGAACTGATGAGTTTAATTCTTGTCATCTGCTTATCTTATGTGAGCTTAATTGCTTGGCAAAGGCTTTTGTTTTACTCCATATTAACTGCTGTCGGGGTTTTGCTTTGCAAACATGACATTCATTAATGTTTTACATTATTAATTTGTTTTGTCCCCAGTCTCATAAGCTACATTGAAGCATAAGAAGCAAAAAGGGCTTTACAACACTGCCAGGTTGAGGTGTCTTAGTTACTGATAACATTTGAGTATTACTCTTAGCATAAAGGCAAATTGGAGGAAAACATTATGGCCTGTTTCCTGTAAACTAATTTACAGATTATTCCTCTGAAGAAAACCTGACTGAAACAGTTCAATTCCCACACAATTGGAGCTGATAAGTGGTGGTTTTGCTGTTTTTTATACTTTGTGACAGAAACGTCCAGATTATCCAGGAAAATAAATCTAAAATATTTATTAGCATTGCAAACATCTGTCTTCAAAATGACAATCTGTAAGATTTCGCTAATTAGAAGCATAATTTAAAATGTATGAAAAAGACCAGCATACTATGGTTTAAGCTGTTTTCTTCTTTCTGTAAATTCCCATGCAAAACAATTAAGACAGAATCATGGCCAAGGGCACTTACAAGTGCCTTCATGTCATAATGTCCCTTGGAAATGCAAGAGTTGATGTCTCCCAGTTTATACAGCTGGGAAGTACAATTGAAGTACAATAAGCTAGAGCTGAGAAAAGCTATCCAACATGTGAAAGATGGGGAATGTAAAACTGATGTCTGCTGTCTTGTAAGTGGGACTGAACAGCATGTCATCCTTGAAGCCTCGGGGATGTCAGGCCCTCATGGTAGAGGTTTTCATACAGACTCTCCACTGTTAGGAGGTCTGTTAGTTTAATACTGTCGTGTACTTCACAAAGGTGAAAGAATGGGCTTGCTACTGGCCTGCTATGCCCTGGCATGGAGTACAATTCACTTGGTAAACCTACACATGGAAACGCCAAAATGGCATGGGAGGCAACAATGTAACTTAAACTGTCCTGAGACTCTGCTGCTGATTAAGTATTGTTAATGATCATGTCAGATCAGGGCTTTCACTCCATGCATTTTGTCCTTGAAGAACATAGACAGTTTTCTGCAGCAAGATATACACGTTATGATGCACCGCTGTAATTCATCACGATCATGACTTTCCCATAATGCAGACAAGGCCCCTTACCTCCTTTTTTTTTTTTTTTGGTTTTGTTTGTTCAATAATGCTAGCTGTTGGTGATGTTTAATGATGTTTAATTACTGTTTGTTGATCCTGTCAGGAAGTTTCCTTGGGCTAGTGCAGACATTTCTAATCCAACTATTTAATACTGGCTCATGGCAGCTTAGAATTTTGAAAATACTGGAAGACTGTGGAGAATCCAAGTAATAATACATAATAGTTATAATGCTTAGTCAAGCTGTGCATTTTAACTTACATATGTTACCTGAAAACAAAAGTACGCTGACACTGACTGGCAATGACAAAAATTGGGTTCAGTTCCTAGAGGTCCTTTGAAAATTATTGAACAACCAACTTCTCTGTGTGGGGACATCTGAAATTCTGTGAGGCAAAGCTATGCTATTTAGGTGCTCAGTGAATCATATTTAACCACTGATTAAAAACGTGTTTTAACAAAATAGTTTTTGGAGAGCAGAGCAGGAGAGCTAATGCTGGTGAGGCAAAAGCAATTCCCAGGTGACCTCATCTGCCTCCCCTCCCACTCCTCTGCTGTGTCAGTATCGGGTCTCTTGGGGCAGTGCCTCCAGCATCCTATATGGCTTGCCTGAAATTACTTCTCATTCCCAGGCTGTTGTGGAGCACAGGAGTCCCACTGGTTGGCAGGTTGATCTGTTGCCCCTGAAAAGGTCTGTCAGTTCTGGGGACAATGCAGTTTATCCCACCTTTAAAGAGCTGCTCTCAGTCTGCAGAGGAGGCTGGGCAGTTAACTGTTGCCTGCTGCCCCTTAGTCTTGCCTGTGGTTGAGGCATATACTGCTTTTGGACTTGCGCAAATGCTGTAGCAATTCCCAGGATCCTTACCCACAAACAGAAAATGTCTTGAATGATTCTTTTTAAATTTTATTTAATTATTTTGTGGAAAAACAAACAAACAAACAAAAAACTTGGAGTCAATCTATTTTTGCTACCAGAGTGCTGTAAAATAGCATAAGAATGCTATATGGTACATCCAGGTTGACTTGCTTATCTTAGCCATGATGCTAACAGGTGCATTGCCTACACGTTTTGCAGTGTAATCAAAACATTTATGTTTATACCAACCTTTAAACTTAGATAACCTTAACAGATATGCTTCCCGAATTTCACAGCTCATTCATGTCAAGAAAACCTGTTTAGGCCTGAGTAATTAATTGTTCCTGTCCAGTTAACTCTTATTCACCTGCAAATACTGACAAAATGACTGTTCCCCTTTGAACTAATTGCTTGGCATTATATTATCAAGGTGAAACAGCTCTGCCTTTGGCTGCAAACAATATATAACTTTTAAAACTTTTTTTTTTTTACTTTCTTTTTCAGAGAAATTACAAGAACTTTATGGTGTTTTGTAGGAAAATATACATTCATATATGAAGTATTACAGACTTATACCCCTCCTGCATGCCCCGTGTTACGTACATATGCATACACATTTTATAGTATATATTCGCATGGATATCTCATGTAAAATGACTGTGAAAGCTATGCAAGATAAATCATATCACTGTTCATTGCTTATGTTCTGGCCTGATAATGGGGATGAGTTTTAACACTGACTGTGGCTGCTGTGAGGCTTCACTGTGTGTGCTTAGCATCACATTTGGTGGCACACCTCTAATCTTATACACATGTAACTCTTAAAGCCAAGTAAGTGTAGTTACAATCTTAGGATACGAACAATCTCAGTGTTAAGTACTTCTATGCAGTCACTGGTTTATTTTTTTTATCTTCCTTACAAAATTGGAGTCCCAAGTATCAGGAATACAAATGTAATGATGTATTATCTTAAAAATGGAAGAATGAAGGTTAAGAAGAATGAAAGAAAGAAAAAAGTAATAAATCTATGAAAACCAACAAGGGCCAAAGTAAAAGCTTTCATTCGAAATCAAATACGAATATCCGTTCTTTCCATTTAGAAACAGAAGCATCTAGTTCTTTCTCCTGTGTATTGGAAAACTGGAAGTGTTATAGACTTCCCTCAATTTTCACTTGAAGTATATGTTTTTATAACCTGTACTACTTCTTGGTCAGTTTATCAAGACTTTGAGTCAAGTAGATATTCATTAAAAATATTTCTGGAAATAAATAATAAAAAACATCCTCTTCAGCAATTAAATCTGAATACATTATAGTTTCATAGTTGATTGCAAAAGACATTGAGCAAAACCAGCCAGAAAAGGGCTGGTATATTTAAGGTATATAAGAAAATAGCAAACAGAAAAATCTCATCATATAAATCTTCTTTATAGATGAGAAAGAGAGAATAGTAGATCCAACTCTTTAGTTGCGATGCAGTTTTACAAATTTAAGTGATTAAGCTTCTAGCTACTGTGATTAAGCCTTACCTCTCTATATTAATCATTATAACGAGAGAAATGATTTTAATAAAAATCTTTTAAATAGAAATTAGTATCAGTCTTTTGTGGGGGTATCATTTATAACATATTTATTGACTTTCATAATTATAACTTATTTAAATGATTTATAATGTTGTGAATGATTCAGAAAGCTATTAATGGTGCTTTTGTCTTGTAAAATGAGCCAAAAATCATGCATCTGAAATGTTTTCTTTTTTCCCTTTAAAATATCATGAGAATAGACAGTAGGCTGGACTGAAGCAATAATACAGCCTGGAGCTAGACAAACGGAATCCTGTGTTTAAGGATAAAACTAAAGGTTATTATCCACCTTATCCTTGCTCTTCCTGTACCAGAGAGCACAGATAAGACATTTTGAAGCCCTCTTCAATCTATCGAATGGTGGCAGCCATTCATCAGGATCTTACCTTTTACTTGTCACAATAATGATCTTGCAATACAGTAAGGAAATTCATAGGTTGATGCTTGTGCTTTTGGGTTGATTTTAATTAACTGTGCCAGATTGCTGGGTCAAAAGTTAGACTGCCTGCATACTTTTCTGTAAACCTAAGATAATGTCATTCTGATCTTTCTTTTTGTGTTATCTGAATAGCGTGATTAATTTTCTGATAATGCAACAAAGGGAAAATGCTGGAATCTTTTACACGAAATGACATCTTGTAGCTGCCTGCAAGTAAGAATGTGGTTTGAGTTAAGTTCCTAATTAACACACAAAAAATCTGTTTTTCTCCTGGAATATCTTTTCTTTCATCTAAATATGTGTGGAGGCTGCCTTTATCTGTTACAAGAAAGTTTCCGTTTCATGACTTATTTGTGAAGATAAGGCCCTTGTTGTCAGCAGGGAAGCCTAAAACTTTGCTTTTATTAAAGCGTTTCTCAAACTCGAGTCCTTCAAAGAAAATATTGTTTCACTGTGCAGCTAATGAACCTCCGGAGTAGTCAGCAACATATTTCAGACTGAAATAATAGCTACTAGAGTTAATATCTCAGAATTTTCTCTGTTTTGGAATCAAAAAAGAGACAAAGCATCTACAGACACACTAAAATGTTACTTAAATTTATTTGCTTGAAAAAAAAACACTCAACTTCTAGACAGTTATATTTAAACTGACGGATACGATTGTAACCCAGCTGAAAGGAGTTGTGGGCTACTCCTGTTTGTCAGTGGTCGTTGAATTAATGTTTTGAAATGCAAAATTTGGTCTGTGGTCCACACCTGTATTTTGAGGACAAATGTCTCCTTGTAGTAAACAATATAAAATACTTCTCAATAATCCCGCAGTTGAGTGAAGCAGGGTGACTGGGTTTTAGTAAGGAAGGTCTGTGGAGATTTTGGATTTTGCAAATTCGAGTCTCTGATTCTTTCCTTATCATTGTCTCATTGCTATCTTTCTCTTGCTATATTTCTGGAGAAAGGCTATGAACACTTCTGCCTGTGCCCAGACAACTTTGTAATGAATGGACAGAGTGTTTGAAAATCTGCTGTCTAAAAGTCAAATGAATTATCTCTCTGCCAGAGTTTGCTTGTGTTTGAGATGTATATTCTTGATGGCAGAAGGATTTCCGCTGTTCCTTGATACTGTCTAACTTTGCCTTTTGTCTTTGATCAGTGGTTTTAGGGGAGGTGTCTTTTTTTTTTTTCCAGCCTGGAAAGATAATTTTTCTTCAAGCTCACTATTAATCTGGTGCTTTCAGGGTGGAGGAAGCATAGTCTTTGAAATCACCCTTCATAAATGAAACCTTAATAGCTCATAAATACAAGCATTAGTTGCAATTGGATCCAAATTCTAGTTTGGACAGATTATTTTTTATCTGTGTTATTTTTCCCTTGGTGCAGAGTTCTTCCCTGTTTCCCCACACTGCATTGTTTTGTGGAGCCACTTAATCTGTTGAGTGATGAAAATTTTGAATTTCTACACCAAACTATAAAATTTTGTTAGCGTATCACCTAATATAAAAGATTGTTTATACTTTGTCTCCCTCAGTTCTTGACTACTGAAGTGGATTTGTTTAGACGTTTAAATTTCTTACACACATAGCTCTACTCATCCTGTTCCAAATATCTTCCTCAAAGTAACACTTTCTTTTTCAGAACATAAAGGAAAACTGTTTTATTCTCATTTCCTTCATTAAAATACTTCTTACATATTGCAAAGGAAGGTGTGAATTTCAGCTGAAATGAAAATAGTTTATTACTTTTTCTTTAATCTGTAGCACCTTGTTTTGCAAATGGTGACTAATTATATTCACCTCTTTAACACACTTCCCTAATAAGATAGAAAAAGGAGGAAAATAAATCAATTCGTTGACTTGCTTCTCATTTAGTGGCACATTGATCTAAACATATGATTAGTAAAGATTAGTTTTGAGTGAGGATAAAGGAAATTCTCAAGTTAACATGAAACTGAGAGCTCCTTCAAGAAAAGGATTGTTTCATCATGTAATTCCCTGCCCCTTTTTCCCTCCCCTTAATATTCTTGGTAAGTGTTAAGAAACATTCAAACCCTTATTTTCTTGGTAGGCATGCCTGACACTCCTTTCTGAAGAGCACCGTTCAATTATCTTGTTTTATTGTCAGAATTCCGAAGAGCTCGTTTGTGTTTTACGTTTTAGTTCCTACATAGGTAATGGGGTGTGCTTTTGGGTGGGGGTGTCACTTGACTGTCAAAACAGTGAAGGACTACTATGGACAGGTTACTTTTTTATTTTATTTTATTTGCCATAAACTAGCAAAGATCACATAGGGTTCAATCCTGATTTTTACTGTTGCTAATGCCAAAGGCTTTGACTACAATATGACCAAAGTTACATTCCAGCACTGTGTGTAACCATAATCATGAAAAGACTTGGAATGTTTAATTTTACTTGATGCAAATTAAAAACAACAGATTAATGGATTTAAATTCCTTCAAAGACTGTAAATTCCATGGTGAATCTCTCCCCAGTAGAAGCTGTGAGGGTGTATTGGGGAAAGTAAGCCTTTGCTCTTCTCCTGCCTTCTTCCTTCAGCTCTGGGTACTGATCAGTTGCAACAAGGACATTGAGCTTGATGGACCTTTGGCTTCAGTCAGCATATTTTTTGTGGGACCATTTTGTGTTTGGTGGGGTCTTGGGCAAATCACAATCTTTAGCAGTCAACCTCCCACTGATGACTAGGGTGTATCTGTGCCTGATATCCAACTGCAGCAGCCTGACTTCCTGCTCCAGCTTTTCCTCCACTGTGTTGGCATATTTAAACCCAAAAATCTGTTTTCATTCTGTAACCCTATGATAACCTTGAAACAAATGGCTTTTCTGTAAGCCACTGTTTCCAGTGCCAAAGGATTAAATTTTCCGTATTAACCTCACAGGATGTCTAGGTGGGTGTGGTTTTTTTCTGTTTTGTTTTCAGTTGGGCTTAAAAAAAATCAATTTTATTTCTTGGGAAAATACTCAAAAGTATTAAAAGTTTTTGTTCTCTTCCTTGCTACCATGTTTGATGTAGACTGCTTTTTAAGGTTCAATAGTGAAGATAACCTATTCTAAGGGTTATTTTTTTCTGGATGAGATTCCTGTTTTGCATAGTGTGTGTTTTGTGTTTGAATAGTGTCTAAAGCCTATTTCAGATAAGATCAGGTACGGTGACTTCCTTTGGTTGGGAAGGCTATGAGCAAATTATCCGTTATGTTCAGCTAAGCCCAATGTGCCTGTACAAAGAGTTTTGAAATGTAAGTGCTCTTACATCTCTACAACTCATCTCTAAAACTTTGACTGCAGCTATTGGTACTGAAGTGTACTGTTTAGTCAACACAAAGGAATTTTGCCTGGCAATAACTGGAGAACGATAAGCAGCAACAAAGATTTTATTATATATTAGATTTGTTGTTTAGAAGCCAACTTTGAAAGAATCCTAGTGGATTTTGTTCAGTGTTTGCTAACTTCAGTACTTTCATTAAGGCTGATGTTTCACTGATGTCACTCCCCAAAATTACAGTGGCCAAAGATAAGCCAAAGGGACTGTCATCGTACAGCACTAACCATTATGGAAGATGCACCAGAAAAGCTTTTCAATGCCGAGCATCTGTATAAGTAGTGCATTTTACTAGCATAGCTGGCTTCTTGTTAATTCTCTTACAGAGAACGATAGCAAAAAATAATGGCACCGATTAGAGATGAAGCTGATATTACTTAGTGTCTTGTCAATTTATCTTAAAAAAAAAAAAAAAAGTCCTCCAAAGTTGTTTATAAACCATGCTTTTTTATTCATTGAAAACATTCTCTTTGTCCATTCCAAAAAACATGAATGCCTGTTATAGTATTCTCCCGGTTCACATGCTAGGTTAATTCCCATATACAGTACAGTAAAATGTTAATATCAAGATCTAGATGGATGATGGGATGTCTGTATTACAGAAGCAGGAGTATTGTTTGTCTGTATTGGGATATCCGAGCTGTCATGTCCTGTTAATTGATGTATGAAAGATGGTCTGATGGGCAAGTACCTAGAGCAGAAACAGTAAAACATAATTAAGAGAGAAGTGGATAGTTTTAGGGGTGTATATCGGAGTTCACTAGACTGTTACTGTGAACATCTGTTAGAGATTTCAACATTGCCTTCTGTAGGCTTTCAGAATGGCTCAGTAGCCAAATATGTTACCAGATTTATAATATTTTCTGAAGTTTGAAAACAGTATATTGACATATCCTAGGCAATAATGAATAACAGCCTACATAAGCTGAAGGTTCCTCCAGCTTTCTTTTCTTAAAATAACTTGTTGTGCTTAGTTCTCTCTTTTTTTCCTTTTTTTTTTTTTAAAAAAAAAAAAGATAACACTTACTATATGAAGAGATAGTGAAGATATGGTCTATTTCCATCAAATCTCAGGCTAAACTCTATTTGCCTTCAATTGGAAAAGGGACCAGTTTTTCTTTGGGGGCCTGGGAGAAACCTCTTGAAAATCTTCATTGGTTTAGGGCTGTATTGTTTAGGGCTGTATTTTGCAGTTCATAGAACCTACTGAAATCAGAGATGGTTACTTTAACCCTATGACAGATGGAGCCAGGATGTCTGTGCCATCAAAGAGAGCAAAAATGAAATGTGAGTGAACACAGAAGTCAGTAAATATGAGAGTAATTGGAATGGGCATGCTGAGAGGGTAAGGAAGGATACATTGCCGTCACTTTTTTCAGTCGTCAGCTTTGAAGCCAGCTACTGGTCTGTGTAAGTGACCTCTCCAGCCTAAGCTGGAAAAGGTTAGAGGGTTATATAAATGCACTGCTCTATATAAACCCTTCAGGGACACCTATCCAGAGTGTTTTTCATGATGACAGGACAGATATGCTCCTTGCAGAGGATGGTCTAGATGATCTGAATTGATCTTTACTTCTGAAGATATTTTTACAGCTTGACCCTGGTTATGAGATGGAGTTTTCAATATACTTTGAGTGTTTCCTCTCTCTTCTGCTATTAAGTACAGTCAACTGGGTAAAAAAAAAAAAAAAAAAAAAAAAGGCTTGATAAAATACATCATTAAATTCCGCATCTTTGAAAGGCTGAATATTACTCATTGTTAGAAAGATGAGGCAGTTAAGATGGTGATGGACGGGACTAAGGCTGTCAGGTTATAAGATCCTTCTCCAATAGCTAAAAGGATATTAAAACTAATTACCTAGTCTGTGATACTCCCATTACAAAGCTGTTACAGAGATAGTCTTCTGGTTTCCCAGTTAAATTACTTTATAGCCTTTCTGTCAGCATTATCCTTTGGCTTAAATAACTTGTCTTTCTAGGGTTTATTTAAGCTGCAAAGTGTTTTTTTAACCCCCAGAGCCTTTGTTATGTTCAGCACCTCAAACAAGGCAAGTTCTCTTGTGTTGTTTTTTTTCTTGCAAAACTGAGAACTTGGGCCGGGTCTCTCTAGGCAAGGAAATTGGACTAAGATAAAGTAGTGATGGATTAGAAAAATCAGAAACTAGAACAAGCTGAACGAGGTGTACTGGAGACTGTCTTGTAGGTAGCAAGTAAAGGCTGCCATATAATCTACTCCACCTTTCTGCTTTCTGGTGTTTGGAAGAGACAGAATGTTGTGAGTCTTTTCACGGATATTTACTGACATCCATGTAATGTAACCTCCCAGCAGAGTGTGCTTCTTTCCCTCCTGCTGATTCTGTGGAGATCAATAACCTCCAGCTGTCCTCAGCTAGTGCAGAAGATTAGTGAAATGATTGTCATGAATCTAAGAATTGCAATTGTTGATGGTCCCTATGAATTTGTAATACCAGGCGGTAGAACTTGGGGTTGTGTGAGCTAAAGTTTCTTTTCCAAATTTTTATTTTAGATTTTTTTTCTCCTTATTTATGATAATAGAAGAAAGGTTGAAAATTCAAGTGACCAGGGGTTAAGGAAATGTCAGAATTAAGTTTTGTGCATGAACAAGCGGTATAATTTGGCATTCAGTTATAGGAATGGAGCTGTGGGATTTGGGAGGTTGTGTCTCTTTTCTTCCCCCCTCAAACAGTAGTGTTTTTCAGAGTTGGACAGAATGTGCTAGATTTCACTCTCCTTTGAAGAAACAATGATATTGGAGGACTACTGCATGGGAGCTTTTCTTTTTCTTTTTTTTTTGAGCAGTTGTTGGTCTGTGTTTGTATCTTTGAGTATTTGCTTGGTAAATTCATACCACAACTCAATATGACATAAAATAGGTTTTGAGAGGCATAAGAGGGTGGTTATTCAAACTACTAAAGCTGGTATTTCATGAATTGTATCTTAACTTGACTGTCCATTTTCTCAGTTTGTCTGCTTCCAGGCACCATCTTCAGTTCACTTGGTGGGGAATTGGTTGCTTGGGGATCTGTGGAGCTTCTTGAGGGGATACTGCATGGCAGTGTAGCACTGAAGGTGGGGTGTATGACAGCCACCATCAACAGGTGTCAGTGCACTGGATCTATGCTTTAGAGTCAGCTGTTCCTTTCCAGTTGCAGCAAATAAGCTGGCTCACCTTCCTGTGTGTTCAGGAGCTAGATAAATATATGGCTATGTTTGTAGAGAATGAAAAGGCAACTTGCTTAGAGAGATCTGGTAAAGGAGGAGGAACGTAACTCTGGCAGCAAGCAAGAGGTTAGGCTACCTAGAAGTACTGTCTAAGGAAAATTTTTCTTCCTCCCTGACATCAGATATTAAAGATATGCAGTGAACATATGCTTGTCCCGGTCCACATTCTCTGTCCTTCCCAGCATAAGCATGTGCTTAGCAATGTAGGTCCCCTCCCAGGCCTCTCCTCTCCTGCTCTGAGGACTAGAAGTACTAACAGGTCTCATCAGGCAGGCTCTCCATGATGCAGCTGGATTTCAGCTGTCCACTTGCACTTGTTTGGCTGTTGCCAGCAATATCTTGGTTAACATATAAGCGCTGGCTAAAATTACAGCTTCCACATTTAATTAAAATTGATTACTGCTTCGAGAGCTAGTTAATAAGAGAAGGAAAGAAAAAATGAGCTAGAAGATTTGGCTAAACTACATGGCTTTCATATAGACAGCCTTGCTCATGATGAGCAGAGACACTGTTCCCTGTAAAGCTGGAGCTTGAGGGTTTTATTTTTCTTTTCAGCCTATCAGTTTTGAACCTTTAAAGTTAGAATGAATGAATGTTGGTTTTTTTTCTTGTGGAACTTCACATCTCTTGTACTAAACAAACATATTAAACTTGAGGCTATTACACATGGTGAACTTCTTGAATTATCAGCAGAGCAGTATGAAAGATCTCCACTCCTGTCCTGATAACAGTGATAGATGTGAGACGTTAATGAAATGCCTATTATCTATCTTCCTCATTTTGTCAAGGAAACAGAGTGCCCCAGGTCAATTCTGAAAGTTAAGAACAAAGCAAAAAGTAATTAACTATTCATTACTTGCGCTTGAAAAAATAATTTGTGATATTTTTTGACAGAAGAAAAATGTATTTAAAAACAATGCTCAGGATACAAGACCAGTTGCCATATATTATATTAATTGTTTTGGGTGAGGAAACTGAAGGGGAATATAAACTTGTTTTTTGTGTGTGTCTGTATGAGTACAATTATTTTACGGAAAGATATATTGCCATGTAATCTTCCATGAATCATCATAGGTTTATAAAAAAAAAATAGAAAGTTTGGTTGCCAGAAGAGCAGTGAAGTGAGGAACTGACTACTAAATTCATTTAAGTTTGTACTAGAAGACTTGTTAAGAAACAGCTAGTGTATCTCTTGGTTTTATACCCACAGCAACAGCATGTTGAAAACAGCTAAAAATCCAGTCAAGTAATGCTTAAGGTAACAAAATGTGTTCATGCATAATAACAATAGCACTACCGAACTCTGAGTTTTCCTCTATCCTTTACATGCCATAATTTGCCTGTTGTTTTTCGGTGGAACTGTGAAATTTATTCCCCAAATCCATTTTGTTTCAGTTCCGAATAAGAGATTTTGAAAACTGAAGGATAAGCAGTATCATCTTTCAACCTCCTTCATTAAATAGTTTTCATTTTGTGGATCTCTCAAAGGACCAAATTGACGTGAGAATAAATATATTAAGAGGGACCTATTTAAATAATACATAGCTGTGCTGAACTCTTAAAAAGCTAGAGGTGCTTGTGAAAGAAATGTTCCCCCGAAGTGATTTGCTACGTATACTGTCTGGTGTATGTTTATCTATTTTCCCCTATCAAGATCATTTCTTCATCTCTGAATCCATTTTATCACAGCTAACCATTACAAAACTGGAGTTTTTATGAAAATGTGGTATGATAATCTGGTTCACAAGAAGCAGGTGAGACCACACCTTCTGAATGTAAAGAACTAATAACTTGTGTAGGGATACACTGATAAAAGACAAACATGCCTTTACGTGTTTAGATTTAAGGGTATGGATGGTATTTGAACTCTGAACATTTCCCACCACCTGAGTGGGATGCTACATCTCCTCAGTTGAAATGTGGAAAAGTAAGAGTAAAGATGGCTTGAATTATCTAATTCTACTTCGTGTTGTAACCCAGCAGGCAACTCTTGTGTTTCATCTCTGTGTTAAGCTGTTCTGCAGCAACAGCCAGACTGTACCAGAGTAAGGGCATGAATTTGTCCTATGTAAGCAGTGAGTGATTTTTAGAGGCCTTTAGTTTGCTGTGGACAATAGAAGCTTCAACAGTTACAGGCTTTGTTGTCTATTGTAACGATTTTCCTTACATGTGCTCCCTAAATCATCTTATGCCTGATTGTGAAGACAACTTCAGTTGTTAAACTGGGGAGCTCCAATGGAGCAACTCTGAGACACAGATGAAAACAGCACTGGTATTCCAGTCTTACTGGACTGCGTTTGAGCTTTTCCTTCCGGTGTTGGAAGAAATCTCCTTTGAGAGTCTGATGTGGATTAGTTTTGTGGATGTGCTCCGAAAGAGGAGAGAGGCTTTGTGTCTTGCATTGTCTGAGGGTGCTTTGCCAAACATTCAGACGGTGTCACTTTGCAGTCTATTATTGTGTTACTTCACATTTGATAACTGTGAGGGCAAGGGGGGAAGAGTCCTGGACTCATAAAGCTTCAATAGCTTTAGCAGCATGAATAAGTCGGAATTTAAATTTTTGAGACACTTCTAACTCTTCTGAAGCTCTGCCCCTGTAATAAAGATCACTCTGTTGGAGAATTCTGCGTATTGCATTCACACATCTTTAAGTCAGTTCGGCAGTGCTGCGGCTGTGTCTGAGGAACTCTCTCTAAAGGTGAAATTAAGTCCTTTTCTGTCTGAAACCTTAGGCGTGTCAGGGATCCGTCATTCTTATTTCCCAGAGATGCAAGAACAACTTTCCCTGGTGACAAAATTCTGACATCCTAGAGCTTTTTTTTTTTTTTTTTTTTTGGTGGGATGGTATTTAAAGTAAAACTTTGTGCCTGTGGTACAGTAGTAGTTGTGCTAAAGAGAGGGTTCCCAGGAAGGGAACATAACTTCACTAGGTATGAAGTGCTGTGAAGGACACTTTCACAAAACTTCTCCTAATCAGGGTAGCACACAAACTGTAATTACAACCAACAGATGAATCCCTTGGATACTGTTGTGGCATGTAAAACATTACATAAATACACCACCTAATAAATTGGGTGTGGGAGTAAGATCTGGGGAGAAAAAAAAATCTGAATTCACAGGGGGAGGGGATGTGGAGATATGGGTTATTTGACATACAAGCAATGTGCTAATGAGGAGCTCAAATCTCCATAGGTTCTGCCCCTTCTTTCTACCAGTGAATTCAAGCCTGTGGCAATAATTTGAGAGATCCTGGGATGTTAGCCTGAGAGAGAGATGCCTTTTCCTGTTCTCTCATTACTGACTCTTTGTGTGCCCTTTGCCATACGGGGGGCGAGGTGCCCTGCTGTATCTTGGATCTTTTCACAGATTGGTTTTGTATGTGGATGTTGTCAAAGTGTTCTGCTACTTTGGCAACATCCTTGTAACTCAGTAGCCAATTCTTCAGCTCTGATTGTATGGGTAATCAGTTTATTGGTACACCTATATAAAAGTTTGAATTTATATCTTTTGGAGTTGATCACTGACCACTTTTTTCCTTAGGACTAATCCAGTTCTTTAATCACTTGCCAGAGGATGTTTTAGGCACTCGTCATGCCAATTTTTAATAACACCCTTATTCTTTACTTGCGACAGCAAGTATGTCTATATTAGTCATGAAAAAGTTAGGAACATCCTAGCAATTAATTCTTACTAATATGCATCCTCTCTGAGTGTACATACTCAGCCTAAATACTAAACAAGATGCAAAAAGACATCAGGAAATTGATAATACAGTAGCATAGAGTTGTAATCAAAGCCTATCTAGAAATAAGTGGGTTTGTTGCTTGTTTTTGTAGCACTGCCAGCATAACAGAATCCTGTACCACCACTATCTTTAGTGTTATTTACATCCAGCACGGTCGCCTATGCTGTTGTTCCAATTTAGCATGGACATTCTTCCATGAACAAGATGAGGAGCAAACAAAAGATTTTGTACCAAGAAAACAAACATGTACATCCGTATCTTTGCTCAAACTACATGAAGGCTTGGATAAATTCCCTCTCACTATTACAAAATCATGACTCTATCAATTTATTTTCAACTCTTGAAGTAATGAGTTGAAAAATGTCTTTGCTGTTCTTAAATCACTTTTTGTGTGTGTGTGTGTGTGTGCAAACAATTTCTTGTGTTACTGATCAAAGAAAAAGGGGTGGGGGGGTGGGGAGGATGGGAGAATCTAGGTTCATGAAGTGTAGCAGTCAGAAGTCCAGAGTCTCTGCACTATGGCCAAAGAAACTTAAAGCTCGGCTTTTAGGTACCACTGCACAGAGGAGCGATGGTTTGAATACAAAAGGAATTCATAATAAAAGTACTAAAGAGTGTAAAGGAGCACACATAGTCAGCAGTGACATAGCATATTCCTCATACTGAGCCTGTCCTAAAATCAGGAAGTACATTGTTTCTTGTTTACTCTGTACCTTTTGCAGAAATTCCCAATCAAATATTAAATATATATATATGTATTTAACTTCTGCTAGTGGCATTAGCTAAATCTGAAGTGCAACTAGTTCATCTTCCATCATTGCTTTGAATCTTTCTGTGCAAAAACACTTCCAGGTAAAGACAGTGACATGTTATTCCTCTGTTTTAGCCACAAAAAGTGCTTTCCAACTTGGAATGATGAAAAATGATGTCTATGACTTGCTGTTATTGTTCAAAAATTAGGAGATATCAGCAGGTGCTTGAAGTCTGCTGCGGTTTGTTGGTTTTCTCATTTTCCTAAGCCTAGGAGCTTTAGCAGAGTGTTTGTCCGCCAGGACTTTGACCCTGCCTTGCACCATCCTCCCTCCTGTTGCTTCATTTAATACCTGTTACCTCACTCTCTTCAATAACACCAGTACCATAATGTTATTTTCTGTAGTATTCTGACCTCATACTGGAAAAAGTCTATTAATCTCTTAGTTATTATGTCGTACCAGCTGCTAAGTCACTGCAATTTAGGATCTTGCTAAGCCCTGACGCTTTACACTCCCTCTAGACTCTATTGTCTCATTGACCTCTTCTGAAGGTGCTGGCTTCTTTCCCACTCCTCCCTCTTTAAATGGCCCGTCATCAATCCTCCTTGTTCTTCTTACTGCTAGTAACATAGATACATTTTGACATTATTTTCAAAAAGCAATTGCTACATCTACATCAGAAATCTGAAGATCTGCAGAGTGTGATAGCCTGCGTGCTGCATTTGTGCTGATTTTGTTTGGTTTCCACTGTGATATTAGCAGCACCTCCCATGTGATAGGTATCCCACAGCTAGGTGCATGAAGCAGTGTTTCTGCCTGTTCATGAGCAAGGAGTCTTTTTTCCTTTTGTATTTTTTCAAGATGTTCCCGGTAGTTTTTCAACACCCACTAATTAAACAGCCTAGCTTTTACTGACCATTGTAGGGGAGTGATGAAAGAGTACCCCAAGATTTGAGCAAAGAAATAGGAACTCCTGGAGCTGTGGGAACAATCGCATGGTTTTGTCCACTTTAAGGCCTGCAGTCTGACTGTATGTGCTTGTGGGACATAGCGGTAATGCAAGTGATCCTAACTGGAATGTGTCAGCTCATGGTGCCCTCCTTCTGGCATGGAAATGGATGAGATTTTCCATCTCTGGTCTGTTGTTGGGAGCCATTAGTTGCTGCTTCTCCCAGACTGGTGAGTAGGGGGAAAGTTGTACAGTCAGTCCCTGGGCTTAGTTGGGAAAAATGACAGCTGTCAGCTGGCAGACAACTGAAGCCACCTCCTAGATGCAGTTGTAGTCCATACCTGCATATCATTGCTAGAAGAATGTGTTCTTCTCTTATGTGACAGACCTCAAAGTGAGACAGGAACAAGATGAAAAGAGTCCATCCATGAAGCGAAGTTATTTTTAATCTCATCAGTTCATGGTTTGGCTGTGGTGAAAAGAAAATATGTATATATTTGCACAGTAAGGGATTGCCAGAGATGGAACTAGGATGTGCTGAAGACCCGTGGTGGTGGTGGGTATTTAAAACAAACAAGACCCCAACCTTTTCATGTACTTGAGTATGGGTAGGCATTGTGTCAGTAGTGTGATAGCCAGTCACAGTGATGCTTCTCTTTCCTGTGAGGCCAAGGCTGAGGTGACCATCAGGCAGGCATCACACCAAGGTGGGCACTGTCACTTCTGTGACTGCAGCTGAGAGAGCTGTTCCCCCTGGGTGAGTGGGATGGGACGGGCGGGAGCCAGGCTCCTCGCGATGGGTGGTTTGAGAGGAGCCTGGGGGTAGCAGCAGGAAGCGTTGTTGAGGACAAGGCAGCTCACGTTGCAGAGGATGTATGTGTGGCTGCATCTGTCCATATAGCACAGAATTCAGAATATTTTTAGAAGTAACTTTTGTTTGTGGAATTATTCATATGGCCACAAGAACATGACATACTTCTTTCTCCTGTCCTCTCCACGTGCAACTGGTCCCTGGCCACGACCGCAGTGGTGAGTGTTCCAGGTACTGATGGCTGTGGGATGAGAGAATGGGACATGGCAGGAGTGCGGGGTCAGATCTGACCCCCTCTCCTCACTGGATGACATCTGTATGTGAAAGTGTTCGCTTCCAGTACGTAACCACATGCAGTAGTCTAAATGCTCTTTAGCATTAGAGCCTCTTCTGCTGCTGCTTCCTGCCTGTTCCCCGTTCTGTTTTTCAGACCAGTCCTTTGGAGTAGTACCACTTGGATACTGTAGAAGGAAATACTAAATGGACACAAGAGCTGATGAGAAAGATCAGAGATTTCCGTAGCATTTGTGACCTTTCAGGTTATTCTACCTTGAACCTACCTACCTCTGTCTTCTGGGGGCTTACTTACCCACACCCATTATTGCCCATAGCTCAGTGTTAATCCAACTTCCTATCATTCTTCTCACCCTTTCACAAAAAAGCTTAGTGAATTTTAGGAAACACAAACTATTTTTTTTTTCATTCATTTTCTGTCTTAGGACTTTTTATTCTTTTCCCTTTAAAGCCTTTTGAAATTGATAGAGGTGATCACACAAAGAAACACTTTCTACTTGCAGTGACCTGCTTTTTCCCCAAATCTTACTGAACTGCTTAAATGTTATTCCCCAGAACAATGTAGCAATAAATCTTCCACTTCTTCAGTATATACCAGGCAAAATTCTGATTGTGCTTGAATGAAATAACAAAAGGTCCCTGCACAACTAGTCAGTATTTTTTCTTCTGGCACGGTTTGGAGACAGAAAACAGGATGCAGGGGGCTTGCTTTCTTCAACAAATGTGCAAAACGAAGCTGCTAGGCTGTTCGTGAGAGTAAAGCCCTTCTCACAAGTTTTACTTCCCAGACAGCCTTCTGAGGGAGGATTGTGGGGTTTAGTCGGGGGACAGCAGGGCCACAGCTCCAGGCTGTGGTTGAGAAGCCTCTCTGTTGAGTCGTGGGCCTCCAACCTAAAATTGCCTTTTCTCTGTGCTGTCTGGCCTGTGAAGGGCTGCTGGTTGGCCAACATGGGAGGTCAGGGCTAGGGGAGGGAGGCAAAATGGTATGCTGTATGCCAGAAAGCCCATGCTTTTAGGGGCCAGGCAGGCAAGAGCTGCTCTGCTCAAGCTGCCTTTACTTGGAATGAATGTGGGTGCACGTTAGGCCTTGTGTAACCTAGGTCACGTCATTTGGCAATGAAATAGCTGAGCATTCACGTTTTCTGCAACGCTGTCCTGTGCTTTAATCGTTTTTCATCATCCTTCCTTTCATTACTGGCCAAATCTGTAGCTTAGTTCCCTCTTGCAGTATTTCTAGTTCACTTTTAATAACTTTTTTTTTTTTTCCCCTGTGTGTGAATCAATGGCCTCGTAGAGGCTTTAAGGCTCTTGCTGCAGTCATCTTAAAGCTTAAATGATTATCCCTGCTACTACATCTATGTATGTTTTTAGTCATACGTTGTGCAATGTTCCCAAGTCCTTCACATACGTGCTAAGTCCTGTATGTGGTATAATGCTCCCCTTATTGACTCCAGAACAGCAGTGGTCTGGGCCCTGGTGAAAGCCTCTGTCAAGCATCAGGTTCAGTAATATGTCTTCATCTTCTCCTCTCCCATACTTGGCTTGCTGGCAGTGCTGTAACTTCTGCCTGGGTTATCTTTTGAACTATTCAAATTTGGTTGCCTTGTGAAAATCTGTTTCTTACTCTTATCACCATGATACTTCACAGAGGTGGATATACAAAACCCACCCAATTAAGAATAAAATAAATGTTTATAAATGCTCTTTCTAATAGAAGTCTTTAAGGATCAATGTCTTTTTTTATTTTTTTTTTAAGAAAACAGTATATAATGAGAGTTTTGAAATGGGATTTTTTTTAACATAATTAACTTGGAGGCTTGTCTTACTGTAATTATTATTTTTTATAATCCCAAATCGTTTTGCAGTTAATAGTATTGACTTCTACATACTCATAGGTTGAAAGAAGGGAAGAAGTGTCATAACCTGCATAAATAAATTGAAAAGAAACGTGGGCCATTTAGAGGGAGAAATGGTAAATCCTGTGCTTGCAGAAGCTCACCCAGGAACTCCTTGGTTTGAAGCCCACGGAAGAGCATAGGCTGCGGCTCACAAGGCTGCGAGCTCAGGCAGTCTCTGGATATGTCAGCTGCATGAGAAGCTGGCGCTGGTCCATTTGCTGAAAGATTTTACAGATGTGAGCGGCGCAGGACTGTTGTTTTAGGCAGCCAGCGTGAAACAGGAAATGACCTGTGTGGAGCAGGCAGTTAATGAAGAAAGATGCGAGTGAGCTGCGCCTCTCCGGGACAGCTGAGGGGATGTCCTTCTGAAAGCTGACCTTGTATTGTTCTGTTCTGGCAGATCGTCACATCTGGCGTTTACATACGATACAACTGAATTCTCGCTAAAAGCCTTTGAACGTTGTCGTTAAGTGTGACTTCTGGCTGGCTGGGGAAGGCCAGATGATGTCATAGCATTTTGGTAAGGGATACAGGAATCTTTCTGCAGACTGCGATGTGATATGTCTGCACGTATTGTGGTTTGCTTATGGTGTAGTGAAAGTTGGACTGTGGTACTACTAGCCTTGACTGACTAGTATTGGTACAGCTTTTACAAACTCTGAAAATATTGTTGAGTGTGTATTTAAATCTTCAGGTTGGAACAGAGAAAACTATGTATGTGTAGCAAATGCTATAATGTAGATTAAAATTAAATGTAACAACTAATTTAAGATTGGATCTACCACTTTAGACATTGTTATTTGCTATTTTATACTGTCAGGGACATAGGTGTGAGTAAGGTAATTTGTGTTAATGAGTGCAATGTGCCCATTTTTGATGACTGAAGTGGGTTATAACACATTTGATAAGCAATAATTAGCTAAACATGTCAACATATGTATGCTGACATGGCATAAACAAAGCAAAGACCACCGTGTTATTGTAGGATAGATGTATGTCTCTGCTCAGGGTAAAAGAATTTGGGGAAATTTAGCATAAGTGATTAATATGTCATAAAATGATCTTCTGTAAGGTGATTCATATCGCAGAAGTAACCCTAACCTGGACTTCATACTAACATTCATCGGGAAATGGGCAGGAAGTGTTTATATGTCACAGTTTAAATATAAAACATGTGAGTTTACTTAAGCTCTTTCTATGAATATTTTGAAACATTTGTTTGAAGTTGTATTGAAGTAAAAATGGAGTTTTGCTATAGGCTTTTCCAGTGATCCACATTTTCATCTTGGATGGCAAATCTTCATTTTACTGATTTGACACCAGTAAAAGTGATCTGCTCCAGAAGACCCGATGAGATGAGATTCCATCTTTGTAGCATTTGGAATGCAATGCAGCTAGTTGTTACCTTTGTTCAGCACATTGCATTAATCACTTTTCTCATTAGCATCAAGGCCACAAAAATGATGTCACATGGAGTGTATAAAGCGATGTCAGTTGCTTTAACCTGCAAATTTGCGTTTGCAAGTCTACCAGTCTCTGTTGCCATCCTTTTGATTCTCTTATGTTGCAGTACTTAAGCTGATCTGGTTCTATGATTTGTATATCCATTTTATTGCTTGTCTCCTTTTTGCCTTTTTTTTTTTTTTTTTTTTACAGGAAAAAGGAGTTATCTAAATTAAAAGTTATCTATAATTAAAAGTTATCTAAATTAAAACTTAAAATTCCCATTTAAAATATATTCAGAATAGAAATTCAAAATATTAATTTGCAAAGTATGAAGACTAACTAGATATTTTTCTGTCAACCAGGTAGCAAGTTTTATGCCTTTTTATTCAGGAATGCAAAGTAAACAACGTATGTGCTACTCCACCTGCATAAATTAAATTAAGTTAGCAAATCAAGAGTGATCCACACTCCCCATACCAGCTCTAGGGATGCTTTCAGACTTCACTAACTGCTTTTCTAGAAAACCTCACGTGCTGCTTGCTCCTGCTGCAAGGCTTCACTTGGCTGAAGTGTGTCTACCTCATCATTATCTGTATGCCCCAGTCAGTTTTTTGTTGTTGGGCCTTCATTCCTGAATTAAATTGCTTCCCTAGATACAGGGCTGCACAAGGTCGGGATTTGCACAACATGATGGCAGCTGCCAGCGTTTGGCTTATTATTAGTCCTCTTCCCCATGTTGTGTTTTCAGACTAATGGCAGTCGATTAGTTAAAGTATGCTTGTTAAGTAGCTTGAGGAAATGTATACTGTGTGGCTTTAACTCAGAAGCAATAGTGATAATTCTTCTGGTTTTATGAGGACTGCTATAGAAGTGTACTAGGAAGACAGCAATAAATTAAACACGGTTACCTTACAACTTACATTTTGGTCATTCACTTTTATTAACTTATTTTATGCATTTACTCTAGAAAAAAAAATGTTGTGATCCAAATGTGTTATGAGCAGTTTAAACAGTGTTATTTGTCCAGAATTGTTAAGCAGTCTGAATTCACCAAGGTCCTTAATCCTTTCTTGGCTGGAGTTTTTGATATGGTGTCTCTTTTCACACTTTCTCAGTTGAGAACTGCTCTTAATTATTAAAAGCAATTGGAGTTGCAAATTGGAGTTGTAGCAAACTTCTTCCAACTGTATGAAAGAAATAACACACTTGAGTCTTGCAGGATCCTATCCACATCAAGGGGCTCTGTTTGTCACCAGAGTTTCGTATCTCTGGTATTCAAAAGAAAATGCAGTTCATCACATGCTAGATCCCTGACTTAGATCTGCTGTGTTTGATTTCTATCAGTATTCATGGTTATATCATTCCAATGGCACAGTTTCCTACAGCTATTGCATATTTTCCCAATATTCAGTAATCGCAATGCCAGTGGAGGTTAGCTGATGAGCTTTTACTTCTGTTCCTTAAGGTTGGGAAACAAATAAGGGAAATCATTTTTTTTTTTCCACTGGAATTAGAACTGCAAGACTTGGATAAAATTGAGATAATTGCTTTAACTTTTGCAAGAATGCATTAAATGAGTTATGCATAATTTTATAAGCTTAATTATGGGATTTGTCTATTTTTGTATTTTTTTTTGAGATATTCATGGCTATGATTTTATAGATCTAGGCAAAATAGTTTAAGAGGGTAGAAGTCAGGGCCTTCTTGGGTAGTCAGCTTTATGGCCCCATGGTTGGGATGCAAGAGCTGGACTTAGCTGCCAGGCTGTATTTAAGTGGTAGGCTCCTGCATATTATTAATTCTCTCCTTAATATTATACAAGGTTCTCACCATTACAGAGTGGTGCAAAATCCAACATGATTCTTTTTAAAGTGTTGCTGAGGTTCAAAAATATAACATTCAAATTACAATACTGAAATGCAGAATGCAAAGAAGCATATTTTTTGATTTTAAAATCTGTTCCATTTGCCATATTATGTACTGCATACACACTCACTGTTTTTTCTCATACTTTTCTTCTCTGAAACCTCTGAAACCAATGGTTTTGTGCTCAGAAGCTTCTGATTGTGTCATGTCGTCCCCCCCCCCCCCCCCCTTTCCTTCTGAATTTAATTCTAACATGTCCTTCCACATATGCATCGCAGCATGTCTGAAATTCCTGGAGCGATTGGAGGGTTAAGGCATGGTCAACATAAACAAACTTGCTGTTCAGTCTCACGGCTATAACTCATTTGCCAGTTGTCTTATCTGCTATCTGAACTCACTCACTCTTTTTTGCATATGTTGTCAGAGCAAGGGCTCATATTCATGGCCAGGAATTGAAGCTGACACAGTTAGTAAAGAAGCAGCAATACAAACCAGGATAAGACTCTGTAATTTGCTGTGTTTGTCAATACTGTATTTGAATGAAATATTTTGCAGCATGATGATATGGATGATAAATGACTTTGTTGCATTGTACTGCATGATCTTGATGAACTGACGCATTACTGGGAATTTGTAGCCTCGAGGCAAGCTGCTAAGGAAAACAAAGCTGTTGAATGAATGTGCTCTAGACAGTCAAGACAGTCAAGTCTTTTCATATGTAATTTGAAGGTGTACTAAAAGTGCTGACAAAAACGTGATAAAGCGACTGCTGTGTCTCAGTATTTGTGTTAAATGGGTGTGTCTAGAAAGAGTTATTTCCAAGAGCGTCTGAAGGTGGGACTAATTACTGGTGTTATGCTAGCTGATTTCATCATGGAAAAGCTAATGATATGAATTCACGGCCAAGTCATCTGAAGTCATTACTGCCAACAGGAGATAACCTATATTAAGAAGCTGCAATGAGTAATGGTACTGTACAGTCAGAATCCAGCAACAGGGCACCTGATTGTTTGGCAGTGAGACCAGCTTGGTGTAAGTTGGAAGTGACTCTTCAGCAGTGAGACCTTACTTGGTGTAAGGTCACTTTTATTAGAATCTATTAGCAGGCAACTTTTCAGTGCATCATGTCTGTGCGTTAATATTTTTATTAATAATTACAATAATTCTGGTATAGTCAAGGACACCATCATACAAAAAGTGTCTGGGTGAACTTAATCAGCATATGCTAATTGATACTTTTCTACTTTGGGGAAAAAACAGCTTGGTTTATCGAGTGAATCCCTCAATGTTAAACAGAATGGATTTTCTTGAGTTACTGCCATTGGCTTTCAAGATCAGAGGTCCACAGCAACTTCAAATACTGAGAAAATGTTAGTAGACAAATCTTTTGGAGGAGGGTAGGACACGGTCCTCAGGGTATCAGAGGGGAGTAGATCTCTGGCTGTGGCTAAGGTTAAACTGGTAAAGGTAGTTGCTCATATTCAAGTTTGTGTTGTCTGTATGATGCTTTGTTGAGCAAAGAAGTCTTTTCTCTATTGCAAAGAATACTTTCTAAATACATATATAATTTTCTTGGTCAATTCCTTTTATCACAGGGAAGCATTTTTCTGATTTAGTAAAGTTGTGAGAATTTTGACTAGAGTTTTTACAGGTTCTCCCCAAATCTCTAGCTGATCAGTGCTTTGATTCACAGGGTCAAAACCGGCTGGCAGCTTCCTTCTCGCACCCCCCCCTTTGCAATGCCTCCAGCAACACTTCTGAACGTACAGCTCACATCAAAAAACAATCATCTCATTGCTCGTGGCTGGTCAAGTAATCATCAAACCTGTGCTTCTTTGTCTCATGAGAATTCTGAGCACCTTCTCTTCTCAAAAAAATAGGCAGACCCTAAATCTATCATGTCAACTTTAACTATTACCAGAAGAAAACATTAATAGAAAGCTGATGGTTTTTACTGTAGGAAATACTGGAGCATACACACCTTGAATAATGTTGGCACTTTCAGGGGTAATAAATATATTAACACTTCTTCATTGTCGATAACAAAACATACCTGCTCAGGCACATCACAGCTTGTGAGCCCTAAAGCGCCTTTCCTGGGAGGATGAAGTATATTGAGTGTGGAGAGACTTACATTGGTAGCCATGATTTTTCCATCAAATGTGTCTGCTTTCTCTTTGCTTCCTTCATATTTAATTGGGGTAAAGACAAAAAAAAAAAAAAAAAAAAAAGTAAGTGAAATATTCAAGAAGCTTTAAGGCTACAAAACCACCACCACCACCAAAACTCACTTGTCATTATTCAGAATGTGGATTTTAAAAGCCTCATCGCTGTTGTCATGCCTACCCACTTCATGGGACTGAATCTATTGAAACAAGATTTCCCATGTAGGAAATCTGTGCCTGTCTGGCTTAATTACTGAAATACTTGAACTGTTTGAATGCAAATTTATTGTTGTTTTTTTTGTTTTTGTTTTTGTTTTTTATAATAGAGTTTAACTTGGTAGAAGTGAATTTACATCTTTCTTTGTATGTTTTTCTCTATACAGCAGTTGTTGAATTTCAGAAAACATGTCACCTACTTGGAAATACAGCAGGCAGGGAAATGAGACTGATGCCATGGCTAGTTATAAACATCTTGTTTGATGCAAAACAAGTCTTTGCAAAAAGATAGATCAGAAAGCTAAAGGAACAAGCTTGAAAGTTGTGTTCAGCCACATTGTGTGGATGTGAATGGGGAGATGTTGCAATTACTGCTGTGTCTCTGTTTTTCCTCCTGTCCCCTTTGACAAGCACACTGGGTGTGCTAGCACACTGGCAGAAAGAGGATAGTGTTATGCTGGAGTTTTCATGCAAAATGCATCTGTGAGACTGCAATATCCTTTGCATTTACATTTATATAGTGAAAATTTGGGGGGTGAATGGGCATGGAAGAGAGAAAGGGAGATAGAGGAATGGGAATGGAGAACATGATGGTAAAAAGAGAATAAGATAGGTAAGACGTTTTTTTACCAGAATTAAAAAAAAAAAAAAAAATTACATGGGAGAAGTAAAGAAAGAGGCAAGGCTCTTAGTGTGCATGTGCTATATATGGAAGGGACAGAAAACAGGTGGGAGAGTGAGTGCCTTGAGTTCTGGATGAAGAAAGGCAGTGAGGACAGAGTTCCCGTAATTAGAAGAGCAGAGCGCACACTCATTTTGATGTATGCTTGTTGGTGCTTCTAGAGTTCAAAGAGCTTATGCTTTTGCAATCTGGTTTAAAAAAAAATAAATAAAAATGAAAAACACTTTTTCACTATACTTCTAAATATTGAAGTCCAGAAGCTGTAATAAGTCTTATGAATAAGTACATATATATTTGATTACCTGGCAACTCTTTACAGGTATATAACTTCTCTTGGCTCTCTTTTCTTTTCCTCTCATTTATCTTTCATCACTCAATGATGTAGCTTTGCATCTTTGACTGAGACTTGCAAGAATCATTGCCAGAACCAACAGTTGTTCCTTCCTGTTCTGATCCATTTAAACAATTTCCCTTTAGCTCTTTGGAATCACATGACTGAAATATAACTTCCCATGTCTGACATTTACCTGTCCTGTAAAGATTCTCCAACCTTCTCAGCTGATTGACTAGGTAGTCCTTTCTCTTCACCCATCAGAAGACAGTGGCTGAGATTAAAGTCGATTAGAGGCTTGCTCCTAAACAAAGCACCCTCATGACCATATGTCATCGCCAGGTTTACATACAGGGATGCTGAAGCAATCTATGATGTCAGGCTGGTGTTTTTTTTTTTTTTTTTTCTTAGTAGGACGATTAGATATGATCTAGAAATGAGGTAAAAGAAGTAGAGGAATGCATTTCTAACAGGAGAAAATGAATGCAACTCGAATGAAGTCTTGGAGATGGTATCTCCCACCTACATGTGATACAATTAGTAGTCTATTTGAACACCTAGTTACTCTGCAGAGTATTTGGTTTTTCTGGTAGAGGTTGGTGAGGAGTGCATATTGCTACTCATGTGATCAGCCTGTGGGTTTTTTTTTTTTTTTTTTTTTTCTGAGTTACAGTTTACGTCCTTAAGGCATTAGACTACTTGTGATTAAAACATCCAGTCCTTCCATGTCTTGTTAATACTTGGGAATTCCGTTTGCCTTGCTTTAAAGAGGAAATCAACTATATAATTAATTTATATTTTTGTTACTAGTGTCAGCAAGCACTAAACATGCAATAACTTTAGATAAGTATCTGTTGTGCAACAAAATCTTTCAATGGCCTTAATGCTTTTAGATAAACTAGGGGCATTCACAGGTGGCTTGTATGGGCTGTAGCATTGTTGTGGTTTAACCCGGCCGGCAGCTAAACACCACACCGCCTTACGCTCACCCTCCCCCCTCCCTCTCTGGGATGGGGGAGAGAAACGGGAAAGTGAAGCCGGTGAGTTGAGATAAAGACAGTTTATTAAGACAGGAATATAATAATAACAATAATAATAATAGTGATAATGATAATAGTATTAATAATAATATTAATGTGTAAGAAACAAGTGATGCACAATGCAATTGCTCACCACCCGCTGACCGATGCCCAGCCTATCCCTGAGCAGCCGGCCCCCCACCCCGGCCAGCCACCCCTATATATTGTTTAGCATGACGTCAGATGGTATGGAATACCCCTTTGGCCAGTTTGGGTCAGCTGTCCTGGGTCTGTCCCCTCCCAGCTCCTGCTGCACCCCCAGCCTGCTCGCTGGCAGGACAGAGCGAGAAGCCGAAAAGTCCTTGGCCTGGTGTAAACACTGCTCTGCAACAATTAAAACATCAGCGTGTTATCAGCGCTCTTCTCATCCTAATCCAAAACATAGCACCCTACCAGCTACTATGAGGAAAAATTAACTCTGTCCTAACTGGAACCAGGACAAGCATATAGATGTGGTGTCTATAAAACATGTATATGATGATGTAGCAGGGTCTCACTGAAGGTGGCAGATGCTGTTTTAAGGGTACAGGTCATTCAGTTGTGTTGGTTGACTTCATGGAAAAGAGAAAGTCAAGTAGTTCTACTCTTCATCTTTGGTGAGAATTAATGACCCTTTGGGAGTTTCTGGTTCTTCTAGAGCCAGATGTTCAGGTGAACTGTCCCACACACAGGCCTGGGGTCCCTGCTATTATCAGTAAGGGTTGCAGCATGGAGCTTTGTTCCAGTTTTTCTCAGAATGAGCATGATATGGAATTGACTGGAATTCATTCAGAGATGCTAATGGCTTACATTTTGTATTTCATTGAGCCCTAGCTGTTTATTTGTGTGGAGAAAAATTGTCTGAGGCTTAATTCAACATTTACATAGATAAAATGGATATATGTTTTTTTTTGTCATCTCAAACATGAACCACAATCCACAGTAGTTCATAATGATTTCAAAAGTTCTCTTATTGATTTAAAAGAAACTTAAAGTATTATCAGGAGTAGAATATTCTGTTTGTTAGAAATAAGACAAAAGATGCTATAAACATAAGAGCATAGAGGGGAAAAAAAACTCTCCCTCAATCTGTTTACGTTGTTTGCAAGTACTTCTCATGTCATCTGTTTCACGATTTCCCCTGGAGTCAGTTTTCTCTACTGTTTGCAGAATAAACATTTCTGCTTCCTATTGATCTGTTAAAGACCTATGTAATCAAATCTTTTTTTTTTTTTTCTAATAACAAGAAGGCTCAGGCAGAAGCATCATGTGAAGCCACTCTTGAAACCAAAGCCCCTGAAGAATCCTTCTTGACTACTAAACCTTTAAAACAAAGACAACATGTCTGAATCTCGTGTCACAGATCAGAACTATATATTTTCCTTCATTGTCTTGAAACTTTATTTTGTCTTATAGTGACTCTTGTCCCAGAGGCCTTTCTACAATCTTTGTAGCAGATCATCTAACCTTCCCTGCTTTGTGGGCTTCTGAGACAAAGCCACAGGATTGTCACATTGGTTACTATTGTAATGCTTCTGCATACTTTTATTGTACTTCCCAACCCTAAATGGTGTTTGTACCAAATAATATTTTTGATATTATTATCACTGTCCTTATACTTCCAGATGATAGTGAGCAGTCTATTTGGAGGCTGAAGCAGGATATTGAAAGCTGCTAGTGTCTCGCTTCTGTGTGTTCTAGAGTTCCCTCCTTCATACGGAGTTTGCTGTTCTCATTCTCAAATCTTCTTTGAAGATAACTGTATGGAACCGAAAGTCAGCATTTATGATCTTTCCTTTACACAAATTGTTCTTCCGTGCTTGACAACATTTTCTTTCATCCTTTGAATTTCTTTGAAGAGTTTCAGGGAGGAAAAGAAAGTTTTGTTGATTCATTAATTCATTTTCAATTCTTTTCCTTGTTTCTTACAGAGAATAGTATTTTTTTTAGCTCCGTTTTCTTTATCAGTGTGAGATTTTCTTATTTTTTTAAATACTTTTTACAATAACCTACTTTGTATTAGTTAGCTGGCTTGTTTAGTTATACCTTAGTCATTTAGAAACTGTTCCATTACTTTTAGTCTAAATTATAACTTCAAGAGAAGGACAAAGGAAGAAATAGCTTTCCTGAAATGTACTTTTGGGGCAGTAATTTGGTTTCACTCTGGTAATTCCACTTTAATGTGGAATTATATATCATCTTTGGTAGTCTTTGTTTCTGTCTTAATCAGACAGCGAGATTCTGGGTGGTCTGGGTGTAAAAACCTCTCCTGAGCACAAGTGCCAAAAGTCATTATATACAGGAGTACAGGCTAGATTTAGTTTTATGGCTGAAAATGTAGCCAGCTTACTGGATTTCTCTTTCATTTTAGTTTGTTTTAAATATAATAGCTCAAATCTCAGTTCAACTGCTAACAGGACAAGAATTGCTACTTGAAACTACATAACTTTTCTGGAAATGTTTTAACCTCTATAAGCTTTAGAGAACAACTCCCGAAGCGAGTCGTTATGGCTTTAGCTAGAAAACTGTTTCATGGTATGCTGGCTGGATGTTATCAGAAAGGATTATTTGTTTTGTTTGTTTGTACATATGAGTTTTCAGACCTAATTAGCTTGCATCTCATTACATGAAGAAAAGAACAAAATGTAATTTTCTTCGATATCATCAAAAGCAAATGACTCTTGCAGCAAATGAAACATGATTACTCAAACATCTTTAATCCGTAGTTTTTGCTACAACTTGTTTTAGCTTCATGATGTAAATCCAAGCTCGTTTCTTGTTCTTCCCCTGCTGGATGATGATACTTGTCTGTATTTTGCTAATACTTAATGAATTTAGCAATCCAGAAATTCCTGTTGTCTTTTTTTCCTTGAAACACCTTCCTTGTCTTCCTCCCAGGAAGAACTTTGATTGTATAGTAATGTATGTTTTCAGAGGTTCAAATCTCCATTTTGTTCATATTCACAGATCTTATTCCTCATACTTTGTAAATAAAACACATTTTATCTTTAAGTGTTGATCATGGTGGTTTTCAGGATAAAGCTACAGGATGATTAATGCAATAATCAAACTTGTGCTCTCTTGCTCTTTTAATATGTTAAATACTGTATTAAGTGGAAATTTGTTCACTGTTTACTGTTTTTAATGAAATATACACACCGGGTGTTTAGCATGTTGAGATCTAAGATAATTTAAAACTGGAGTAGTGTTAAAATGCATTTTAAAACTGCCTTTTTCTTATAGCTGTATACATATATGTTAGAGCTGAGAGGTCTCAGAGCATCTGTGCATTTTTTTTGTTAAAGTAAAGCATGTTGTAGGTGTTGGCAGAGAAGTCCTAGCAGCGTGTGCCAAGAATGGTCAGTGTGGATGCCTCTTTAGAGGCCACACAGCAGTGGCCACAGAGGGCTTACCCTTTACAGACATGGGCTGTATCTCTAACGGTGCCCAAGCAGTGCCCTGGCACAGATGTGGACCTACTGAGCTCTAGGGTGGGATGATCTTCACTTGCATGGGCTGCTGGAGGCACTCTACCAACTCCTCTGTGTGCGGGACTGCTGCTCTATCCACATTCACCATCAGGTCTGTGCATAATATAGAGTGAGGAAACTGTATAGTGAAGGGAGAAATTGATTTATTTGTATAATACAAGCTCTTTGTACTCTGTCGGGTGGGATACCTCTGAGGTGGTCAGTTCCTCCTTGCTTCTTACTTAGAAGCTACACAGGAGTGTAGGGGAGTGTACGTTTTCATTAAAATGTTTGAAAAAAAAATTTTTTTGAGCCACACTAATATTTTAGTTTGTGTATTTTGGCTGGAAGTAGTGAAATCTTCAGTTCAATCACTTTTTAAACCTTAAGAAGAGAATATCTTCAAATAGTTGTGTAGATTGGCAATCCTTTATCCACATATCCTTTGTGTTTACCTAGGAAGTCAAATTTATTTTATTCTTTTTTGAAAAACGTAGTTGTTTCCCACTTGGAAAAGAGCACTTCTGCTACAGGGGAGAAAAAAGAAAAGGGGAGAAAGGAAAGTGGATATGCTGGCTGTCATCTTGCTGACAAGAAGGAACAGTGGTGAAGTTGGCAGGTTTAGCTTCCAGTTCTGAGTAGGTGACTGAATGCAAAAGTTGAGTTGGAGTCTCTTGATTTGAGAGAAATCCTTTGCTGGCTCGGCTTCTACTTCAGTATTTTATAAGCAGCTTTCTGACTATTTATAGATTTCAAATTTGGTTTGCGGTCTGAGATGATTTAAAAACTGGAATGTGCAGCATGTTGCCACAGAATACAGTGCAATGAATCACTTGACCTCCATTTAAATCTAGAAAGATGCTTAATGAATAGAAACAAAATAACACTATTTTTTCCATTTTTAGTGCAACCTTGCTTACTTCTTAAACAGGGCTTTTAACAGCAAACATTTTATTGTGCAATTGTCCAGGTAATCCATTAGAGGGCAATATAATATTGCTCTGTACTTCGAAAAGAAGTCATCCATGAGGGAAAAGGAGACAGAGCAATGTATAGACAATAAGTACAACAATTTTGATAATAAGGTTCAATTTGTTCTTCCATTTCTAAGTTAGCTCTTTGAATTCCAGAGTGTATGTTATATCAGTAGTAGAACAAAGAATCATAGAATCAAAGGAAAAAATAACTTTTGTATATAACAGAATTGTTTGTCCTTATTTTTTTTTCTAGTTTAGAGAAACGACAGTGGGATTTGGAAAAGCAAATTCCATCTTCCCCTTCTGGAGTTTATTAACCGTCTAGCTGTGGCCAGGTTTCTTGGGCAAATGTTTTGTAATCTTTTTGAGGAAAAGCTAAGCATGTAAATTCTCTTTAAATAACTAGATTAGTGCAAAAATTACACTGAAATCAAATCACTTATATGCATTTTTAAGAACTCAGACTCTTAGTATCTTTATTCTCTCAGGCTTTAGAAAGGTAGTAAATCATAAAAACCTCAGAATGATGTTTCCAATTTTAACATTTGAACAAAACATTATTTCATAAGGATACTGCTATAAATATAGTGTCACTGTCTAAACTGTAGAAGGAAATGTTTGCTAAACTTCATACATTTTGATCATTCTATGATCTCCTGATAACTGCTGTAAGTGTGAGAAGGTATGCCAGCAAAAACATTACTTTATATTTTCTCCATTTCTTAGGCATGTGTCTTAGCAAATACTGCTGAAAAGAGAATGCTGACTTGGACCTACTTTTGGTCTGACATGATATTGGTGACTCTTTCACAGAGACAGGCAAACAAAATTTGTTTCATATTTTATTAGGAACCTATATTTTTGTTCCTTGACAGAAAGGAAAGGAATTTACTTTGATTAAAGTCAGTGTATTGGGAAGGTCCCTATAAAGGGTTCAGAAGTGCAGATGTGATTACCAGACTTCAAAGACACAGTTCTGGAGAAGTTTTAGGTTGATAAATTTCCTAAGTGTGAATGTGAACATTAAAAGTGATTTGCAAAGCAGCTACTTTGAAGGAGCATGCCATGGAGAAAGTATGGCACTCAGTGGGGTACCAGTCAATGACAATCATATCACTTAACATTTCTTTTTTCTTAATATAAGTTAAGAAGGTTAGCCAATTTATTTGTTATTGCTTAAATGCATCATTTCTAGTTTGGAAACTGAGTAAAAAAAATATCTAACTATGCCTGCAAACTTAAGTTTGATAATAAAGAGCCAAGATTCACAATTGTTAATATGAAACAAGCTGGTAGGACTGGTTAGTAGTACTGTAAGATGAAATGCACTATAATATGTCCATTTCTGCAGCAAACAGTGCTTATTCCCCATGGAGTGAGACTGCGGAGATGCTTTATTTTGCTCTGAAGTACTGAAGTGGAGCTAGGGCATCTATCCAAAACCCATGCTCTAATGATCCAGTCTTTTATTAATTGTATGCAGATGAGGAACTCTGGCTTTGCTTTTTTATTATTATTTATTTTTGTTTTATTTTAGAGCTGCACAAAACCAGCATATATAAATATTCCTAAAGCTATTCACTTTCTCATCAGTGCTATTTTTATCAGTGGACTCTAGTTAGTGCTGGTTCCATTATGAAAATGTTTACATGTGTTTCCCAGAGGGCCTGTACGCTCTGAAAAGGAACATGTGGCTCTAGTGTAGTGCTTCAGAAATATGGCTAAAGATCACAACTAAAAGTACAAGACATTTATTTGCCATCTACCTGAAAACTTCATGCTAGTGATCTTCATTTTTTGGAATATGCTCAACAAATGCTGGCAACATTGTTTATCTAGATAATCTAGTGCTATACAAAATTTGGTTGATAGAAAAGCTGCTGAAGAAAAAAACCTTGCATTGATTTTCTGCTTTGTGAGAGTTCTGAGTTCTGAGCACTTCAGTATGGAAGTGCTCTGTTTTCTTTTTTTTTTTTTCCTCCTGTGCTCCAAGCATTTAAAAAAATGCTGAAAAAAAAAATAGTTGAACAACAAAAAAAGTGTTGTGTGTATTCATTGACTGTTCAAATAAAGATACATGTGATACAAAATGTTGCCTTTGATTTTCATGAGTAGTAAGATGATTTTCAACAACAGTGAGTCCAGAGCATTTATTTCCTGACTAGGTTGGTACTTTTTTACATTCTCAGTTTTCATCGTTTATGGACAGCAACATTTTTGCATGGAGTTGATGTTCTACCACACACAATTTCCTTCCGTGATGGTTTCATTTTTTTTCATGCTTCCTGATCTCCTTCAGGGATGTGATAATACAGCTGAGCTTCCACCCCAGTACATAGAATCTACCATCAAACCTGTGGTAATTAATTTCATTCATGGGCAAATGTGCTAAAGTGTGTTCTCCCAACTGTGAAAAAGGTCTCCAATTGGAGGCTGGGGATAAGCACTTCAAAAATCAGGAGAGCTTTGAAATCTGTAATTGCTGTATAATTTTCTAATGATGACAGTAGAGCTAAAAACTTTTCACCTTGCTGCAGTTAAATATTACATATGCTGAAATGAAGACATGGTAACAGTTACAGTTAATCATGCCTCAGAAAAAGCACTTGCGTGATTCTTTTCTTCAACAAGAAAAAATTGGTTAAAGTAATGCAACTCCCTTAAGATTGTGTTGGGGGAGGAGGCGAAGACCTCATGGTGACACCTAGAGACTTTTTACAGTGAGTGACGAGAGTGATTTATTTTTTTTTTAATGCAGTACGTAGAATCTCCGATTAAAATGTAGCATTAATAAGCTGTTCAGCTTTCACAGAGGCAGATGCTGTTGGTCAGCAGTCAGGGGTTTATAGTGTGATTGATGAGCCATGTTTAAGTAATCAAAAGTAAAAATCTACTTTGTAAAAAATGTCAGTCACTTTTCTACCACCCTTTTTCATTTTCATGGACCTGGTAATGCTGACTTGTATTTAAAAGCTGCTATGAATATTGAGCTTGGAGGACCACCAGGCTGATGCCACCACTCAAGCCTAACTTGCCCAAGGCTCTAGCACTCTTCTGCAACACGAACTGGAGAAGCACATGTAGCGTGAGTAACTCAGAAACTAGACTCAGCTCAGTTGTTTCACAGTAATTCAGCAGTTAATGATTACTCTGAGGGTGTTGATATCATATATATTAATTTTGTATCAAGTTACCTGTGCCATGTGTTCTGGTCTGAGATAGTTCAGAGTGGGTGGCCTCCTTGGCGTGCTCCTAGGGCCACCCCTGTGAATGGTTTCCTGAAAAAGTGACTTTCCCAGATGATGAGGGCTGGGGGTGGGTAGGGTGGGAAGGGGAAATCTGTGGGTGAATGACTGGCTGGGGCTCTGATTGGGTTGATTGTACTGGTATAGATGTTTATCATGTTTAATCACTTTAGATAGCTGTGCTGGCAATCCTTGCTTACAAATCTTGGGGAGGAGGAGGGAATTAAATCAAAGGTACATCATACAGGAAACAGAGTTCTCCCAGGGGAACACCCTCAGCTTATTATTTAAAGTAAGAAAAATGTATATTACAGCAGACATTTTTTTCTTTTCAATTATCCTCTTCTTCCCCACCCTTTTTCCTCGAAACAACTAAGGGTGGGGGGAAAAAAAAATATGGGATATGCTCATGCTTGCTAAGTTTAGCACGTCTGACTTTCCCCCCTCTCCTGGGAACTAAGGAGTGGGAAAATGTGAATTTGATAATTGAGTAGCTCCCATAAAGAGCTCCATGTTTACACCATCACTTTGCTTGGAGGTCTGCACTGAAATCAAAATTGGAAAACACAGAGGGAAAGGGACAGTTTTTCAAATTTCTATGTCCTTGGTCTGCGGTAAGAAAAAACGTGTGCAACAAATGGTTACAATACAACTAAAAGATTAGTCACTACCTATGATGGTCCACTGTCAAGATTTTACATATATTGTAGGAAGCAGAAGAAACTATGGTTCTCTAAATACGGAGACACCGATTTCATATATACACATTTATATTTTATTACTGCTTTTTGATTGAAGGTCATTAAAATGACTTAGGATAATGTTTTCAGCTACTACCTGGTTAATGACTAGATTCCCCTGGATACTGTGTGCAAGTTTACCTCTCTCATCACGTTGGAAACGTGAGTACTTAATCCAAACTTGTGAATGGCTACAACCAATTCACTAACATTTGAAGCTGAGCTACTACATGCTCATTACCTACAACAGTGAAAAGGATGATATTGCTACCAAGTCTTTTTTGCTACACATGCTGCCTTCAGCAAGATGGGCTGCAGCTGCAAGAGCAAGGTTTCCATCTCTTAGAAATAATCTGAAAATTGTATAATTGAAGCCCAAGAGAAGTTAATAATGTTCATGTTGTCCACAGTAGCCATGTGGTCTCCCTTTCAAGTAAGTTTCATTAGTATTTCCTATGTGATTCAAAAACGAACAAAACAAGTCCTTGTTTCTTTTGTGAATGTCTTCATGGAGGGAAGTTCTACCTAATGGGCTCTTTTTTGCAGGACAGCAGAGACTCTGGGTAGGTGGTATTTTACAGTTTGGAGGCACTTGGGCTAAATTAGTTGTCTGGACCATGCTCCCTTTGCTGCGTGTCTTGTTGGATGGGTGTTCATGATACTCTGCGTACCCCCTTGGAAGTCTGGGCTGTGTTGTGTACACCTCCTCCTTCCATGAACCCTCAGAGCTGTGTGAAGCACGTCATAAAACCTTTGGTTAGAAAATGATCTGTACCTTTGCCAACTGAAAGGAGAAAGGGAATTACTTGGATGTTGCCTTGTTTTGAAACTTACTCGATTCAGGCTTTCTGTTGTTTTTATGGGTCTGCCTTGGACCTACTTTCCTGTATATGGGCACATATGTGAATGGAATGAATGCAGCTCATTAGCATTTGGCTTAAACACATCTCTTACGATCACCAAACAACTGGCTTTGTAATGTACTACAGGTGAACAGTAATCAGGACAGAGAAACACATAAAAAGGTATAAATATCTGAACGAGAACTGAATATCAAGGTTCTTCCCTAGATTTTTGTTCTCCATTGAATGGCTTAAGATGCTTCCATTTGTTTTACTGTTTAGAGCTTTTTCTATTTAATTTTTTTTTCAGATATTCATTATTAAAAGCAGAATTAATATAAAAAGAAAGTAAGAATGCCAGACTTTGCATAGCAGGAATGTGTCAAGTCTGCTTGTTAAGATGTAATGGCATAAAAAGACTTAGCTAAACCTGACTTTTTGCTGTTTCTCAAGTCAATATAATTTAGTCATTAGCTTATCTTATAAATAATTCATTCATGTTAACATTCAGCTGTATACAGCAATATGTTAATTTCTATATCATTTGCATTCACATATCCAAGGGATGGCAAGATACAGATTAAAGTGAAGGATTCCAAACATATTACAGTCTGTGTTGACACATGTTATTAACTGCATTATTAAAGGGCAATGCGACAGTGCTGATGGAGGTTACCTAATATTTACTTTCCCATTTCCAGTGAAATTCTAGATAGGTCACTCTATCCTCTAGATGCTGCAGAAAAGTGTACAATATTTAGACAGGTCGAGGCAATAAAACATAGAGTATGTGGAAAAGAGGGTAAAATATAACTGGTCTGCACTCAGTGATGGTAGGAAAATTGCCAAGCTTCTAGGCAGCTTACACTGTGGCTTGTGTTTTAGTTTTATCTGTTGAATAAATTCATGAGTGCTCAGCATTTTTCTCAAATGTACTTCTATCATCCTGTTTGATCATGTATTTGAAATCTTACAGCAGCAAAAGAATGTTTTTGATGTCTAAGTCTGTAGAAGTTGATAATTACCATTAATGAATAGCCTTAAAGACCTTTTTTTTGAAATATGTTGAATGTCATTCTCCCCTGCTTCCATGGTAACAAATAGTAACTGCACTGAACCTTCTAAGCCTTTACTTCAGCCCGTGGTTACAATTCAATAATAATTCAAATCAAAAAATGAAAACTTTGGCAACCTTTCAGTAGCATTTACTTAATTGGTTCTTGGGTACAGGCAGCAGTAAAATAGCTGGAGTACTGTAAATGACTTTACAGTGTTTTTATATAATTGGTTTATCTTTTCTCAAAACTTAAAGGCTTTCCAACCTGTGTTTTTTGTGTTGTTTTTGTATTTACACTGTGCCAATTAGAGCCCTACCCCTGTGGCCCTATGCTCCTTCTTCTCATTCCAAACCAACATCTGTTTTTCCACATTCCCATATAGTTTGACTTGGAATGCCAATCAGCTATGATTGATCACATTTACAGACTACAGCCTGGAACCCAAATCTGTGCTCACATGCATTTGCTGCTGTGATTAATGAACTCAAATCAGGGGTGACAGCTGACAATTGCAGCTGGAATGCAGATTGTTACTGAAAATGCAGAAGGGTAGGGAAGGTTGGGCTCCACTGTCTCCTTTACACTCGAAACAAATGTTCCCATACTCCAGTGAAACTTTGGGTTATCATTTTGAAAGTATCTAAAATATGGGAGTAAAACACATTACACTCCACCCACTTTTGCAGCATAATATGTAAGATGATGTAGTTATGCAAAGTGCTAACTTTCATCAGATGGTATTACTAAGAAATATAATATTTCAAAGTTTATTTTAAGAACTTGGCTGTTTTTCTGTGTTTACTGGGGACTGTGGAAGGTTGAGGGTGAAATGACTCCCTATCACTGTTCAGATGTTAGTACATAATAGTGGGACAAACCCATGGGATATGGGATATAATCTGATTTCTTTCTAAGAAAGGCTCCACTGGGTTTACTTTTCCTCTCGTGACAAGTATTAACATGCATTGATGGAATATCTAAGGCAACGTTGTTCCAGGATTTTGTGGGCTGAAGGTCATCTTAGAATAAAGACTGCATGCTTTACCATTTTTATAGCTGAGCTTTGTCTGTATGGCTCTTAGCTAAGAATTTAAGCTCATTATTTTTGCAGTAGGATTGTTTGCTTCCTGACACTATAACCTGATTTACAATGAATGCTATTAGTAGTCTGCTCTTTCCTAATGAATATAATCAGGCCAAAGATGCATGAAACACAATTGATAAATGCCGTGTATTGATTTTAAGCCTGACCTGATTGACGTACTAGAAGAATAACCAACTTGCCAATAATAGGCTATTTGTCTAGCAAAATAGGTGTTAAATCTCTGCAACTATTTTAAATTGCTTTAAGGGGTCACTGCTCTAAGTGCCTCTTAATGTGGATTACTTACAAAAATCTATGCATCCCCGTACTGCTGATACACACATCTGTAAACATGGAACTGTTACAATACACAGAATGAAAGCAGGTGTAGAAAAAAGTGTGTCCATTTTAAACGGGGAATTATCCTTGAGTTCTGGCACCATTCTCTTGGAATAACTCACTTCAGCACTGCCACTATTCAAAATTAATTTGGTACAAAAACAAAGTGTTGTCCTCATGTTATTTTTTGATGAAGTCTTTCTATAAATTGTCTTGCTTTTAGTGTACTGAAATAATATTTATACAGGAAATTAACCTTATATATTCTTCTTGTTGTTTTTGACCTGTTTTAAGTAGCTATCAGTAATTACATCTAAATATGGAAGTCTGTTGAGAGAGTGGAGGCCCTACTGCAGCTCCTACCTGTAGTGTTGCCTCTCATAAGTTGACTTTTTTTTTTCTGGTTATTGTTGTGATGATTGTATGTGCCTTGCTCACTCAAAACACCTGCACTGAGAGGGTTAATTAATTTGGGGTGTTATAAACAGCTGGGGTCAGAGGGTGCTGCCCATAGGGCAGGCTGGAGCTGAGGGCTCAAGGGGCTGAAATGGGGCCCTAGGTCATGGCCAGTAGCTCCGGTAGGCAGCTGCTCTTCCCACGTTTTGTCCCTGTGGACAGGCATTGGGCACTGGAGCTTTCACTGTGTATTAAGAAGTCTCCGTGGGAAGAGTTGTGCACAGTGGTTCTTGTTTTGATTACTTCTGACTTCTTGTATAAGGTCTTGCTTGCAGTTCAAAGGGCAGGAAACTCAATAATTTAACATCAGTCATGTAGTGGAAGTGTGATGATCTTTTTAGTTTCAAGAATGAATGGGATCAGTTTATCTTGAGTGGCAGGAAGAAGTCTGGGCCACCCAAGTGAGTAAAGTTAGTTATTTCCTTGGTTTTTGGTCTGTTTTTATACAGAATTTATTTTCAGACTGCATTTCTTGGTTGCTTTGAGCTTTTTCTGTAAAGTGTTGTTTTTTCCCTGTGATGTGTTTTTGTGCAGGTGCCTTTCTTGTAAGATGTTGTTGCCTACTTGCTGGCGGAGCTTTGAAGTGCAGTTTGAATTAATGCCAACACGAATGCATGAGCTTTGACTTGCACAACTTCGGCATCTTCCTTTTGAAACATCTATTCGGAAATACATCTAAGCTGCTGTCTTGCACTTAGTGTTTTCTGTGATATTTAAGCTTTGCGTTTAAGCAATCTGTTTCCTTTCTGCCAACAAGTGAGAGGGAAGCACTTGAGGGTTAACTATGTTGCTTCTCAGATTAAATGTAAAACTATTTGGGATTGCGGTGGCGCTGAGATCAGCAGCGTTCCCTGGACCAGAGGTGTCATCCCCTGTGTTCTGGACAGATTCCAGCTCGAGCAATTTCACTTGGCTCAGCCACTTCCAGGGGCTCCAGGATTTGAGTCTACTTTGCTTTTCAAACTCTCGTGTTTAAACCCCACTGCAATTAACCATTTTTCCCCCCTTTAGTTGGCTGCCTTTATATGTGGATATGAAGTAATCATTATGAATAAATCTGTTTATAGCAGACTTGTTAAGTGACTGGGGTTCCTCAGTGTAAGGCTGTTTATAACATATTACATGTATTTATTCATATTGTTTCCTCCTGTAGGATTGCATAAGAGCACGTATTTACAAGAAGGGCCCATAATATTTAATGGTCTTTTTTTTTTTTTTAATTGACTCTAGTGTTTTATGAAGTATTAGAAGTAACGGGACTATTTTGACATCATGCCTTTACTGACATAGGCAGAAAGATTAGTGTGCCTTTTGGGAGCTTGTATTAATTTATAAAATACCTAATTATGCTCAACTAGTCAACTCAGGACTCCGGTGTCACCTTGCTCTTTAAATGCCATGTTGCATTCTCCATAGGTAATAAATTGTTGCTGTTGCAATGGGGAAAAGTGTGGTGCTTTTTTATTTTTACACTATTTTTGGTAACGGAGAAAAGTGCAAAGTCAACATTTCTTAAACAGATCAGTGTGCACAGCTAGTGCTTTTTCCACATACTGCAGTTTCAGAAAGACTTTGCCAAACAAAACTGCTTACCTTCCCTTTTCAGTCATGTCTGTCTCACCCAGCCAACTTTGATTGCAAAAGTAGGCCTGGATGAGTGTTTTGTGCACTGCTGTGCCCCCAAGGGACATCTTAGGGCTGGAGGGGAGGCCTGCCTGTGGAGAGGAAGATGTGCAACACCACCTCAGCTGTGGCATCTGTGGATGTCTGGTCCCATCACAGATCTTCCTCTTCCTAGGTAGCTCACACAGGAGTACCATTGGAGGCATTATATTTGTGCTGACAGCTTTCTCCAGTTATCTCAGGGTGGCATGCATATTCTCTCTCCAGCTAAAAGCTACAGCTGGCTTGGGTAGAGCCTGGAAAATATCAGCTCTGAGCTGACCGGGAGATGTGTGGCACTGGATGCCTCCCCCAGCTGGGACCTCATGCCTCTGGCTGGGCACGGCTGGAGCATGGGGGCTGCCCTCTGCTGCGGCAGCTTTGGATGGTGACAACCTAACAACCTAGGCACTAATCTACCTGAGTTACTACAGCAGTGCTAAAGGTTTTGCAACCTGACAGATGTGCAGTTGGGTAGCTGTATTGGAGAGGCTGCACTCCTGCTAATAAAGGTGATCCACATTTACACATCTAGACTCAAAGACACAAGGTATTCCCTGATCTTGTTTTCAAGCTATTTTTTTCCTCTCCCCTTTCTCTTCTGTAAACATTTCTCAAACTTGGTTATACAAAATTTCTTCCAAAAGAGTGAAGGCTCAGATTCTTGTGATATCTCCTGAATCCAGCAGATGGGGTTTTAATTGAAACAAAAAACAACCCTCTCCGTCCCCTTTAAATAGTGAATTACCAAAATACGTGGAGTAAGATTACAAAAACAAGGTACCTGTTGAAAGCCATGAAGTGACAGTATATCACCAGATCTTTCCAGATGACCCAATACTGAAATGTTTCTTTATTTGAATTACAAACAAATCCAGTCATGCAAGAATTAATAGGACTGATAGATTCACAGTACTGATATTATTAGAAGAAATTGTTATGGTATTATCTAAAATGGTGCATACACGAGAGGATATACTGGCAAATAAGCCTTCAATGCGTATACAGTAATGTATATTTCAAAAGTGACCTGTGCTATAAATGAAAATATTTGCATGTTTTTTCACAACCTGTATTTGGTGGCCATGAATTTTAAAAATATGTAGTTGTTTTTGTGGTTACAAATAGGTCACAAAGATTCTTTTTTGGGGTAAAATGTTTTTGACCGTGACCCTTGTGACTGTCCAGGCCCTGCCCCACAGGACTGTAGGCTCTCCCTGCCCTGGCAGCAGCCCCAGCCCTGGGACATCTCCTAGGGAAATTAATTTCTCCCCTTCCAGTTGCATTTCCAGCAGCCCACGTTCTCCCAGCAGATGGCAGGAGACCCTCGTCTATCCGGCCAAGCTGCCTGCTAGGTGCAGCCCTGGCTGCTGTGTGCGTTTTGATGCAATATCTGATTCATGCAGTGCGCTTCCAGGGTGTGCGCGCCCCTTTGGGGCTATGGATTCCTCCTGTATGTTGCAGTTACGAAACTCCTATGCAGATTGACCTTACTTTGGAATATTCAAAAACAGAATATTCAAGAATATTCAAAGTCAGTAGCCTTTGATAAGGGCCCCGTGGGATGTTTGGGAACAGATGGTGACCATGTCCTTTCGGTGGAGGGAGGGTGCTCCACGCAGGCAGGTGGCAATGGGCTTGCCAGGTCGGTCTCTGCTGCGCCAAATTGCAAGGATGGTTTTGGGATGGAAGAGGTCCTGTTGTTAGGGACACTGCTGAGACCTTTGTGGAGGCTGAGGTCATCTTGCAGCTCTGGTCATGGTTCTGGAGGTCACCTGGAAGGGCTGCATCCAGCTCTGCACTGGGCAGGCCAGCTCATTAATGCAAATCAATTTCACCTTTAATGATTTAAACAACTCATTGAGTGCTAGGTCCAAACTCCTCTTCCTGTAGGGAGAGATCACATTATTTTTAGAAAGACCATTGGCTAAAAGGCAGATATTAGTTAGATATTTTAGTCTGCTGCTAGGATTTTAAGGCAAACAACCTTTCATCTGCTCCAGAGCCAATTATGTTAATGGTCTCAGATCTGAAAGCTGTGGCCGCGTGTCAGACACAGGCCTTTCACACAGAATATCTGTGTGCAGATGAAAGGGCTCACCTTACATACGCCGTGTGGGTGCTGCAGATGAAAGTAGAGCATTTTCTGTTGGCCTTGTGCTGCGATCTTTCAGTAAATATTAGTAACACATATACTTTAATGAATAGAAATTAAGTAGCAGGGAACCAAGTTACACTTCATATTGATAGTAGTTGATTCAAATTAAAAACAAAACAGGACAGTATACAGTATGGCAAATAGGAAGGTTTTTAAGCCTTCTAAAAGGTGGTGTAGGAGTAGCAGAGTTTCAGGTTTGTGAGTGCTGGTATTTTTTATGGTAATATTTCAGATGATTATGCTTATCTGTTTTGTGTTATAGTGTAAAACAATAGTAATAGAAAGACACTACAACTGTTATGATACTATACTATGGATAGAGCTTTTCTTGGTACATTATCTGCTGTGGAAGGCACCAAAAGTGCTAACATCAGGTCAAGGCTCATGTAAAAATATTTAATAATACAGATGTAGTCAAGTAGCTAGTTCAGCTCATATTTGTCTATCAATATAGAAGATGCTTATGCGAATAATTGAGCAGGCTTAAAGGAAGGGTGCTGTGTTTTCAGGTTCTGTAATATTTTTAGCAACGTGGTTTTAATCAGGACTGATGAGCTGGGGAGGGGGGGCCCTCTGTAGTACATGCTCATGTTATCTCCAGCTGAAAAAGGAAGAAATAGAGCACTGCCAGCTAAAGAAGCTGAATTAACTCTTCTTGTTTCCTTTCAGCCTAGCCTGCATTTGTAGCTGTGTTATTCAGCAGCACCTACATCGGCTCCTTTAGAAATTAATTTCACATTCGTCTAGGAAAAAAAATTAATCTGAGCTAGCCACTCTGTAGCAGACATCTACCTGTGCCTTTGAAGAGAATACTGTGAATGCCTCTTTCCACTTCTGTTTATTTTATTTTTTAATCCTTTGTAATGTTTCATCACTCAGCACTCCCTGATTCTGGTAGCACTGACATTTCTCCATAGCCTTCTCCAACTACCAAACCCAGAAGAATTAAGCGATTAAATTGGAGTGATAGCTGTGAGTGAGAACGATCTCTGCAGCCCTTTTTGCTTTCTCTCTGTATAGGTGAACATGTCAACAGCTGTCAGCAGTAATGCTTGTTCCTCCTGCAGCAACATGATGGATTAATATGTATACCAAAATATGTTAGAAATTGAAATAAAATATGCATTTTTTCATAATTTATCAGCATTATGATGGCACAAAAAAGCCAGTCTTATGAATAATACAGAGCTCTGCAGTGGGCATTATGTACTGTGGGTAATAAATGCAATGTCTCTCCTAGACTACCAGGAGAGTAGTAAAGCAGAATGCATTAGTTCTGCTTTGTGATAATAAATCATTTTAGTTTGTCAGAAGGCTCTGGCTAACTTTTACTCCTGAGGTATGAAAGAATGCCGTGCCATACGGCTCTGGATGGCTTCTGAAGTGTTTAGGTTGGCTCTGAATCTCCTGGGTAATGTTTTGAGTGAGCGATATGGTTAGATAACAAGTGGCAGTATTTCTCAGGTATCGAAGTTGTGATGCCTCCTGTTGTTTTATTGCCTAGAGTGGCTGACTTCGTCCTAATTGGAACTGCAGCTCCTCTGTGATGCTTTGTGTCTCTATTTGCAATATGGCTCCGTGTCTCTCTGAAGAGCTGAGTGGGAAAGCTGAGAGCGGCAGCCTGTTCTGCTGTTCAGGCCTCCTTTAGAGGGGGCAAAGAAATCAATTATACTTTTTTTTTTTTTTCATTTTACACACATAAGTGCTGTTTTAGGCAGTCTTTATGAAAGCTATCTCTCCCTAAGCTTCCTTACATATCAGCCCATCACTGCTGCAGACAGTCCAGACGATGGCAACACAGTGTAGGTAGAAGCAGGCCCGGGCTGATTATGCAAGACAAGAGGAAAAACTACTTGTGTAAACTTCACTAAAATATGCAACTTATCGCAAGTTCATTAATTTCAGTTTAATTTTCAGTGTTGTGGTGTTCTCAGGAAATACAGGGGAGTTTTTCTAACCCATACTTTCCTAATTTGCACAGTTCATTATTTAGATTAAAAAAGATGGATTCTTCCCACTTCCTAGCCAAGATTCAAAAACAGAAGGCATGGTGATTAACTCATTAAGTTTTCATCATAGGTGCAAAATATTCTACAATTTATATACAGGATGTTAAGAGGTATCACAAGTTAAACCACATCTATCTAAATAACTGAGTAATATCATGTGGAGTGTTACTGCAGCCTCACTTCTATTTTGTACACTTTCTACTTGAAGAAACATTAATTATTGACCTTTTTTGTATTTATGAAATTTTAATGGACTTTATTATCCCAAGTGATAAGGAGGCCAGTTCTGTATTTCTATTTATTGTAGGAGTTGATGGGAGGAACCTGAGACATCCCAAATGAAGTTCATGTTGTATAGGAGCAGACCACCAGATGGTTTAGATGCTCATTTCTCTTATGGGTACTCTCTGACCACAAGCTTCTTTCCCTTTTGACATCTTAGATGAGATGGAGCCAGCTCTTTCATCTCCAAACTTTACTGTGTTTTGGCAGTGCAGGGCTGGGTTTCCAGAACTGCCTGTTTTGCCTTGTCCTTGGATGTGTCCTTTCACAGAATATGATTTTCTATTGCATAGTTTGCAGGGGAGACATTGGTACCAAGCCTACAGAATGGTTTTCTGACATCAGTAACAGTAATCACAGAAAATACAAGGCAGACATTCAGGACTAGTACATTAGCGAATTCCAGCGTTAAGCACCCTCTTTACCCCACTTGCATATTGTTAAGCACCTTTATGGTCAACTTGTGTCGTTTCTCAGGGGTGTTGACAAGTCACTTAGCCAGAGCTTTCAGAGACCTGTTTTTGTCTTGTACAGACGTGCCAGTGAAGCACGCAGCCAAAAAATTCTGTGCTGGCTGAAATGCCCGTTAGCTTCGGTCAGATGGATCTTCAAATTTGGCTGTAGCAATGAAGTGGGAAGTGTGATTTGTATGCAGTATTTCAAAGATATGATACAGGCTGCTGATGTGGTGCAATGCGCTGCCCATCGCACTGACTGGTATTGTCTTGTTTCTGGTACCAACTGTCGCCTCATTCCTTTAGGGTCTAAATCCTGTTTTTCAGGTCAGTGCTCATTTTCTGCCCACTCAAGTCCTGTTTGTGACTGAGGCTTCCAGATGCAATAAATAAAAATATTTTTGAAGAACTGTATAGCATGGCCATAGTTAATTTGGGGCATTTCTCCATAATGCTGCCTTGTAGCCATTTCCTTGCTAACCTGCAAATGCTAGAGGTGACTGCTCAAGTCCCATATCATTGATTTTGTGATCCCTTCCTATCACACCCACATCACTCCATGCCCCTTGTTCAGCAGCCTTGTGCATTGCTCTTTTACAGAGCTATTGGTTACCCTCTCCCTCCACTTTCTATTTTAAAGCCCTGCTTATAAGGTCAGACATCCTGCTGGCAAAAATGTTTGCCCTGCTTAGAGGTGGATCCTGTCTCTCCCAAGCAGATGCTGATCCTCAAACGGTTGTAGAACCCAAAACCCTGTGGCCAACAGCAGTTCTACAGCCAAGTAATTATTGATCTGTCCTATCAGTGCCTGCCTTCTCACATCCTTTCTCCTCATCAGCAGGATTGAGTAGAACACCACCTGGACTCCCATGCCGTTGACTACTGCCCTCAGAGCTCTGTAGTCCCTTTTGATACTGTCCTGCTTTCCCCTGGCAGTATCATTTGAACCCACATGCAGTAAGAGCAGGGGTCAATAGTCAGAAAGCTGGACCAGCTTCGTCAGTGCTTCTGCAACAACCCCAATCCTCACCCCTTCAGAATTGCCTGAAGTTTCACAGCACTATCCCTATCCAAGCCCAATCTTTGATTCTCTGTCTTTGGATTCAGTGAAGATCAAGGAAGAACAGAGTGCCGTGGTGGCAGTGGCACCTGGTACCTGCATGGTAGTCATTATCATCTCAGGGGGACCCATTTAATTGTTCAGCCTTGTGTCTGGTGCCATACGGGCATCATCACTGATCAGTTGTCAATGGAGATAACAGAGAGCTTCTGTAGAAATGCAGGAATGGAGGGGAGCTCCCTGTGCCTACATGGAGACTCCATGACTCATTTTGCCTTGCTGACAATACCCAAGATGCTTCCCTCATCTGGGATGCATCTGTGTACTTGGCATGCTCCTCAATGCATGACCTGCATGACCAAGTGTGTAGGTGTAGCCTGGCTCTGTACTACATGAAGAAGAGCATCTTCCTATATTTTTTATTTTTATTTTTTCCTGTGGGTTGGTACAATTGAATGCACTGCTCTGTAAGCTGAAATTTCCCCCAGAAGACTTCGTGGCTCTTGAGTTAATCGTTTAGAACAATGGCTCTGCTTTGGAGAGCTCTGGATAATGTTATGAGTCTCATTTTTATGTAAGCTGATCTTTAAACCTTCTAGCTTCAAATAATTCACTGTATTTTACTCTGAAATTGGTAATAGAAAATGCTGTGTACTTTAAAGAACAGCAATATTTTTTTAAAAAGATTCTTTTGCAAATTGAAGTCTTAATGTCATTACTTTACATTGTGACTAATGGTCTTTTTCTTGTTTAGAAGTTAAATAATAATAAGCAGTTCCATTAGTGCATTTAACAAACAGCAGTATACTTTGTCTTATAGACAAGCAAACGATTTATTTATTTGTAAAAGCAGTGGTGTGCTGTAACCATTACTTTGCCTTTTGCCCTTTTCAATTTTGGCAGTGTCTTACTCATGCATTTTCCCAATTTACAACATAGTTACTGTCTCTTCACCAGAGTCTTATATTGCAATTTTATTTGATTTATTTTTTTTAGGAGCTATGTACCTAAAATCAAGTTCTTAGTCTTAAATGTTCAGTATGATTTCCAGAGGAATAACTGATGAAGTTAATGAAATGTCCGTCTTACCTGTTAAAGGGAAACGAGCAATGTGCAGAACCAGCTTTCTTAGTTCTTGGTGTGTGGACCTTCCTCTGAAAGTAAAGGGAAGCTGGTGAACAGAAAAATTAAGAAGCATAGCAAAAATTAGTGATTATAATAGATTACCCTCTACTTGGGGAAAATATCCATGAAACCTCAAGGCCCTGAGCTATCTTATATTTTGATTTATCCTCAGTTCAAGAATGAATGTGCCAATTTCCTCACTTCTGGAAATTTTATTTTGTTAAAAAACAAACAAACAAAAAGCTGGTTGTAAGAGGTGCCGGGGCCAAGCCTCTCTCACTGCCGTGAAACAGCCTGGTGTGCTCAGTCCAGTGTGCGAAGGCGCTTGGTGGCAGAGGCAGGACATCTGATGGCAATGTTGAGGTTGTAGGTACACCTGCTGGTCCACTGCACAATCGTAACATCACTGGGGTGGCTTTGAAGAGTTAATTTCCTTCCTTAAAAACTTATGCCACAACATTTTGCTTGAAAGTTTCTGACTTTCCTTTTAGGAATAGCTGTTAATGTTTTCTGGATAGTTAACACATCTTAAAGTCTTTGGTTATGGTTGTGGACTTATGGTGAAACAAGAATTGATCTTTTAAATCAGTCTGACTTTATCATAACACATCACAAACTGTAAGAAATGCTTCATCCCTGCTAGAAAGTTGCTTTGGGAGTTAACAGGAGAATGTGACACAGAATATTTGATCTAATAGCAGAATGTGCTTTCAACAAAATGTGATGTAGATTGTGTTCTTTGATCTCATTTGTCCTCTTCTTAAAACTAATTTCTAGAGTGTTTCAGCCTGCCTGTTCATTTTGTGAGTCATACAGAGTAATGCAGCCAGTAAAACAAGTTTTAATGCTGAAAATTGAAACTGCAGAGCATTATCGCATACAAACAGCTTTATCACAGACAAAGCTATTCTTGTAGGTGTTCTGTAAAGCTGTTTTATGTAGAATAAAACACCTGGAATTTTCAGATCAGAGTTTGAAGAATTTGGCAGGCAGACACATTTGGTTTTTCCCTACATCTTTATGCCATTTCAGCTTGCCTTTGTCAGACCATAAATACCCCACTTGCTGGGTTTAGTCTTCACAATAAAATGCAATGCAAGAGGAAAGAATAAGCGCAAATGAAAACAGGGTCTTTCTGTGTCTCTCTGGGACATCAAATACATTTGCTGTCACTGATGAGATTTTTGATTCCAGGAACTGTATTGATGCATTAACCTGAAGAAGAAATGACACTTCCTCCTATTTAAGAATATCATAATCTCAGAATAAGTGCTGCCTGGTGGAAAGTTGAGGAGGGATTCAAAGCCAGCCATCCAGTCAAATACGTTAGGCTTTCATGAATATATGCTCTGATGTAAATTAAAGGAATACCTAAAAATGGTAGACACTGAAGGTTTCTGTTTATGCTTTTCTTGTCTTAAAGGAAGAGTTCTCAGGCAAAGGGGACTGGAGACAAGGAGCTAGGCTAGACTGAGAAGTGAAAGAGAAGAACTGGTTTAAGATGAGGAAGAAATAAGAACAGGTGCAGATATACAAAGGCAATAAGTAGTGAGAAATAAGATGAACTGAGCAGGACACAAAGCATACGGGACGAGAGACCTGGGCTGAGCTCTGTTACCTGTGGAGCAGGTGCCTGCTCCTGCTTGGTGTTGCACAAAAGATGTTGACAGGTTCATGCACACTGGTTTAGGTGCAGGATCCATAGTCCATGAGACACCAACTCTTCACAGTAAATATTGCTTTAGGGGAAAGTAAAACAGAAGAAGAGAAAAGGGAAGGTGGCCAACTGGACAGAAAAGTAACAGGTTCCCTAAATACGCATCTTCTTCTTTCTCCACTGACATCAATGAAGGTGGAGATCATAACTTCAGTGTGGAAAAAAAAAAAAAAAAAAGGATGCTTTTACCCTACTACTTAATATTTTTCACCAGGACGTGCCTAAACTTCCTATTAGTTGTTTCTGTTTGACTTTATTAGCATGGGTTGGAGTGCACTTATCAAGAGCAGGTGTTTTACAGTGGCTAATTGCTAAGCTACTGTGCACATATGTTACAGAATAATATTTATTGAATGTTTAAATGACTGCTAGCTATGTGTAATGCACTACCTTTTTGATTTTTCTCTAATATAAACGAAATCTACAAAAACAGGAGGTAAGGAAGGGGTGGTGGAGATGGAATGCAAAGGTGATTCTTCTGGCTGGCAGTCACTGCCCTTGAGAACCTGCTGTAACAGCAGTACTGGGGGCTGCAAGTGCCAGGCCATGACAGTAACAGTCTGAGTGCAACACCATAACAAAACCAAGGGAAAAAAGGCCCTTAACAGTACGCTGTTCAATAACAGTGGATAATTTTGACTTTTTCAGAGGTTAACAGCAATTCAAAACAGCCTAAACTTTTTGACTCTAATCAGAAGATTTCTATTAGCAGCTCTATACCTGCTCATCACAGCTGGATTTGGGTTCTCCATTTGCCCTTGGCCTCTATGGCCTGACGCCGCAAGCAGAGCTGTATCCCCCATGATGCAGGGTGGTCTGACATCTTGCCCCAACACTGCCCTATCTGGATTTTTTGAGGTAAAAATGCTTCCTCTCTTCCTCACTGTGATGTGGCGGCACTGTCAGGGCACCCTCCCTTGCAGGGGTTATAGAAGAATTTTTTCTCCACACGTCTGGAATGTGCTCAGAGAAGAGCAATGAAGCTGGTGAAGGGACTATAAAATGAGACTTTTGAAGAGTGACAGAGGGAATTAGGGTTGTTTAGCCTGGAGCAGAGGAGGCTGAGGAGAGACCTCACCTCTCCCTACAACTACCTGAGAGGAGTTTGCAGCACAGAGGCTGTCAGCCTCTTTTCTCAGGTGACAAGTGACAGAATGCAAGAAAATGGTCTCAAGTTGCACCAGGGCAGGTTTAGATCAGATACTAGGAAGAATTTCTTCATGGAGAAGGGTGGCCATGTATTGGAACAGGGAAGTGGTAGAGTCACTGTCCCCAGAGGCATGTAGAAGATGTGCGGATGTGGTTCCTAGGGACATGGTTTAATGATAGAGTTGATAGTGTTAGGTTGATGATTGGACTTAATGATCTTGAAGTTTTTTTTCCAGCCTGTATGATTCTATGGCTATAATGTAGTAAATACTATTTAAATTGATTTCAGAGTAACGTTGTGAAAATGAGTCTATTTATACATACGTTATTTTAATGGTTTCAGAGTTGTTTTAGAGCGTAACAACAATGGTGAATATAGAACTTGAATGCTACAAAATCTGCCACGCAACTTACCTTTTTTTTTCTTCGGCTTAAATATAAACATGGGCTCTGACAATGACAAAGCTCTGCTTCTGACTTGTTGTTGTTTATTTTCCTTTGGTCAAAACTGTTTGTTTTATGACTTTTTCTTCCAAATTTTTTGCTTAAGATTTCCATGTAAATTACTTGTTGTATTTGCATAAAGGAAAGTATCTACACCTGTAGAACACAAATGTAGAAGCATGCAGCGCAATGTGTCACATCAGTGTTTTTTCATAAACACTTGCTTTGCACTGGAGTAAACAGTGAAAGGAATTACATGAGTAAAAGAAATATTTCCTAATCCCTCTAAATTTCTTAATCTTCAACAGGAGTTTGGGAAAGATTCTGTATAGCAACATAAAATCAGAGATAAACTTTTTAAACTGTTAAGTATTCCATGGACTCTCTAATTACTCATGTGGTTGCAAGACTGCATTTGGGGCTATTCTTTCAATGGCAATTGCAAATAACTGTTTAGAGGTTTAACCTCTTTCATGTGCAAATATACCAATATACTAATACTTAAACACTTAGTCTCTTTCATGTGCAAGCTAATTAATAGCAACCGATGAGTGGTGATGGTGATGCAGAAAAATGGCTCTACCAGATCCAAGGTAATTCTTGAAATTCTTGATTTTTATGATATTTTGATCTTTGATTTTTATGGTGTTTTGGATCCAAACTCTGAATATGAACAGACAAAAGTCTTTGAAAATGTCTTATTCACTATGCTGTTAGTTTACCACCTCCTTCTTTTCTCACTACTGTACCCAGAATATTTATGATGGTGAGTGAATTAAATCATTATATAACTGGAGTATGTATTTTTGGATTTTGGTCTTAAGTGTCTTGCAGTACCTTTCTGACTGATAGTTGAAAAAGATGGCTCTACAAGGAAAATAATATTATAGTCAGTTTTGACTTTGAGTTTTCTTGATTTTCTGGGAAAAAAAAACAGCATCCTTATATTCTCTCTGCAATTGTTTCTTAGCATGTTGGTTAATGGTTTGTGTAAAGAGTCATTAATTGTCCCCAGTCCTCATTCCAAATACAGGAGTTAAAAACCTCTGTTCTTCCGTCTCTTTTGGTAAAGCTATTTTTAAATTTTTAAGAATTATTTCAAGATGTGTATATGTATCATATCACAAAAAGAGCTTACACTGCAGCTTTGTAATTTCTGCAGCCAGTTATGTTGTTCTTTTTTTCTTCTTGTTTCTGACTTCTCTATGTTATCCTACTCTGAATTCTCCAAACATCTACAGCACTAACACAAAAATAACAGCTAGTATTGCCTATATGCTGGGTGTCACAGGAGTTTTTCATGGAGCTGAACATTATATGAGACCATTAATGATGGAGCACTATTGCCTAAGAATGTTTTGGTTTGATAATAGAACTGTCTCTGGCTTTTTTTAAAAAAAAAAAAAGTGTTCTGAGCTTTTAAATTTATGTACAAAAATACATAAGCAACTCTGTGTCCAAGGTTTCATTCCATGTAGTTGACACAGCATAGAGATTTGGAAATGAAAGACCGTGACATATCACTTAACTATTGCTTATATTAGAGAAATGCACTACTCTATAAAATGCCTTTTCACTTAGGGACTTTAATGCATTTTATATTCTTGTGTGACAGCAGATTTCATACCACGGTGCTTACTGTAGCTGTAGGAACCATTCATTCTAAATCATCTAAATCTCCAACATTGTTGTAGGCTGCTAAAAGGCTTCAGCTGGCTCTTCTGTTTAAACTTCTCTGTCATATTATCCAACCCATTCTTCCGTTAGGATCTCATTTGTGCCCTCATGGTTTTGCAGTATCTGCCAGGTACGCAGATGTTGAAGCTGGACTCAAAATAGCAGGAATTCAAGTTTGGAGAAGTAATTCTATAATGAAAATCTCTTCTAACAGTGCTCAGCATGGATAGAAAGCCTTCATTCAGTGGATTTATTAATAATGTCCACGTGACCAACATGGATGTGTTTGTGCTTAGCTTGGTCCAGCCTAGCAATTCAAATGGGTCAGTTTTGCAAGGTAACCAGAGTCTTAACTGCACACCTCCTCTGTGAAGGCATGGGGCATGTTCTTTGTCTTGATAGGTCTTAGAAGAAGCTCTGCACACCCAGCTTCCAGCTCCAGAGGGCTAAACCAGGTAACTACGTAGATGATTTCTGGGAATGTAACAAATAAAAAAAAAAAAAGTGCGTAATTTTGAAGGCCATGGTCTCCTGCCTTTTTTTTCTTTTTTCTTTTTTTTTTTAAACTATGCTTATTAGCAAAATTTATCTAATTATATGTTGTGTTGGATTTGAAACTCAGCCATGCATAAGGTCAGCAGTTTATTGTTTAAGACCATTTAGGAGCTCTTATTTATTGATATCTTGCATAATTTATATTTTCCATCTCTAGATAGTAATAATACAATGTAATAATACTGGTTTCTGGATGGGGAAGCTGCACAGAACAATGGGTTGATATTATGTTAGTAAGTGTATTGAAAGGATGTGTATCTTCCTTTAATCGTTGAGCTCTTTGTTGTGACCCATAGCTGACCTCTTTAAGAACAATTTCCTTTTCATATACATACAGTTAGCTGGTCTAATACCTTTCTTCGGTAATTATGCTGCATGTAGGCAGTGTCCATGCCAGGAAGATCAATGAACCATGACATGACCTGTTTCACTGTTTTCCAGAAACAGCAATTATTTTCTAGTGATGTTTTACAATTGATATGGTTTTGTAACTGGAATAGGGGCTCTTTAAAAACAAAACAACAAAAAACAACCCAGAAAAAACAAACAAAACCAATCCAACAACAACAACAAAAAACACTATTATATACATGATTACATGCAACATTTGCCCTGGGGAAAATGCTAGTAAGTTTCTAGTTTTTATGGTGATTATTATGATTTCTTTGAAAAGATTCCACAGAAAGATTGCTTTAGCTAGGTGCCGTAGTAAGAATGTGGAGGGGAAAAAGAAAGAAAAAAGTATTCACATGGGCCAATGCTTAACCTGAGAAGATATCTTCTGAAATATCTGTGATTTCCTAGCTAGTGAACATTAAAATGGCTAGACTGAATTATTTTACATCTCAGATATTTTGCCGTATCTTGTCATCCATATTAGTAGTCCCATTGATTTGATTTTGTGGCAATTGATGCCATTTTGAAGTGTTGTTTCTTGCTAAACTTCCGTGACCATTTCTAGAAAGCTTCAAAGACTGTTTTGTCTGGAGAAGATATTTTCATTAAAAATGGTGAGAGCTGAGTGGTATAGATTGCCAGGCACAGTCCACCTTTCTTTGTTCTGAAGAAACAAAAGCGTGGCTGAAACTTTTAGTATGTTGAAGTTCATGAAAGATTACATTTTATTAGGAATATGCCATTAAGTGTTGGTTTCCTACTTACCCATGAAGTAGGTAAATCTTGAAAACATTTCTTCCCCTCCTATCTCTGATGGAAAGAGGAAATTCAAAAGAAAGTGGCAGTTGTGACATTTCCTCTTCTGAAGCCTCCTGTCAAAGCTGGGAGAGAAAAGCACTCTCATCTGCATTAGCATCCCACTTGAACAAAGATTTGTCTTGCTCATTCATGTCTGCTACTTCAGCATTAGTATTTCTGTAGATCAGGCAAACAGTGATGACAAAGCCACAAAAGGAAGAAGGAAAAAAAGAAAACAAAAAAAAAACACTGCAACCACCAGCAAAAGCCACCAGTGCCATAGCTCAGATTGTTACTATTCGCATTTCTTTGTGGGCATTGCAGCATGAATAGGGTACTACATACCTGAACACCTCCCATTTGTTGACGTGTTTGTAATTTGTCCTCTCATTGTTTTTTGTTTTCCACGTGTTCATTTGTGTTCAGTGTATAGTCACAATTTGTGATAAAGTATGAGGAATGCCATTTTTTTATACTCTCCCTGGTCTTCCACAGCCAGATGATGTGGCCAGTTTTTGTGTTCATGTGGTTCCTGGCCATTATCAGGAAACATGAACTCAGTGTGCAGAATGGTGAAAACTGCTCAACTCACTGTCAAAACAGCCAACCAAATTTCCTCCTTTCTCCCCATGGTCCAAGAGGCAATCCATTAATGGTATTAAAATGCAGGCACTTGAGGGTGCTGAACATGGGTGTACAGTGGTGGATCTGGACTAATTTATTTAAATAGGTAAAAAATTGTATGGAGACGAAGCCTTCCTTAAAATGGAACACTTCACTTCATATTTGGAGAAGTTTGTTTTTCTGTCTACTCCAGTTTACTCTGAAAATTGGTCCCTGGATGTACTGAGAAATCATTAAGCTGAAGGCACATAATTATGTACGCTTTCAGTTTTACTGATATTGACATTAGACAGATAAAACTGACACTTTTCTTTTTCCCTTTGCGTGCTGTTGGTTGCGGAGATGTACATTTTCACTTTTGTGTATAATGCAAATTGTTGGACCTGGAATTCACAACTAACCTAAAGGAAGTTGCTCATTTCTCCTGACAAGTGGGATCTATTTGCAGCTCAGTTGTCCTGTGGGGCCAAACTTATTTTCATAAAGTGAAAAATAGTGCAGCTTCTGTTCTTGCATTCTTCTGTTCTTTATACTCTTATTTCAATTTATTTCTTAGTGTAAAGGAGTTCCTTATTAGTGGTTTTAATAATAATGCAGTTTTAATACTATACTATTAAAATATTATGTATCATCCCAGATCAAACCAAAATATGAACATCTTCCAAATTTTGCCCTTGTTTTTTTTAACTGAACTTAAAACTGCACAATCAAGTCATAGCTTTTGGTTGAATCATTGTAACTTTACATATGGAACAATGTTATTACTCTGCTACAATCTCTTTACAAAATATTAAAATAATCAGTGTAATAAGTGAAAGTGAAAAGAGTGTAGTAGAAAAGGGCAATTATTCTCTTCTGTGAATTTTTTCACAGTGTGTATCTGACCTTGTGGATTAACCTATGTCTTCACTTTGTAAATTCTGTCTGATACCCTAGAACAAAGAATGCCAATGAGTATTGGTTGCTTGAAGGAAAATGTCTCAGGATCACAACAGCATTCTGAAGATAGAGTGAAAGGCTTGTCACCTAAACATCAGCTTGATTGACACTGTTTTGTGTGTCACTTTACTTGCATATGCCGCCTGCATTTCTCCAGTTGTGATCACAGTTCAATCTGAAATTTAGAAGTTACTCAAGTCCATGGAAAGGTTGGATACCCTTTCTCTGGAATGAAACTAGTTTGTTGTAAACTCAGATTTGTTGAAAATATGCTCTTTTAAGGCTAGGATTAATATTTAAACGTTCTGCTTTGTACATCTGGGATGTACATGTGGGATATTCAAATATTATAAAGCCACTGCATTGCAGAGAATGATTAAATTTACCTGTATAATTATTCCTTCATATCTTAGTTAATGAATTACCTGTATCACTCCTGCCAGTACACTTACAGGAAAACCTTAATTTCTTACTCAGGGCTTGTTTTCTATGTCATTGATGCTGTTTGCCTATTTTTTTTTTCTTATTACTGTCTTTTAGTATTCTCTGCTAAGACAACAGATAGCTGATTGCTGTTTTTGTCAAGTCTCAAGTTCTGATCTCCTCTTGCTGTGGAATGAAAGCTTTCAAACGCTGTATTGATTAAAGCAACTGAAGCTTGAATTGAGTCCAACTTTTGCTAATATCCTGCCAAGTACTTAACCAAGTCAATCTAGAGATTGCTTGATAAGTCAAATTGTATTCTTGAGAATGTGTGGGACTGAAAGTTCATTTCTTTTTGGCTATTATGGTACACAAAGCAAAATCAAAAATCTTTACTATATCCAGATTATCTTTTGGGGGGATTACCAAGTATACTCTTATGCTGGATCAGGTGAAGTCATATTTTGGGTTTAATAAGAAAAAAAAAAAAATGAAAATATCATTTGCACTGTAAGTTCACTTAAGTATATATGTGAGTATGGCAGAGAACTCAAACACCTGGACTTTAAGCTCATGAACTGTCCATCTGTTGAATTATATGCTCATTTTTAAGCTTTATATTTAACTCTTTATGAAGATAATGTTGCTTGATATTGACCTTGGAATGTAATTTTGTAATATTATGGGGCATATTTAAAATAAAAATCTAAAATCTACAAATCTAAAATTTACCTATCCACTTATATTACTAATGCGATTTATGGGACAGTAGAACTGCATAGGTTCACTTTGAGTAATCATATTTAAAATGTCCTGAATAATTCTAGCACATGAAATTGTATGACAAAACCTCTTCAAAACATTGAAAGGGAATGAGCTGCACACATAAACTATAGTATATTTTTCCTTCTTTAGGAAGGGACGTCAGGGGTTTTTGGTATGACCTCTGTTTCAGAATACAAAGTGCTTGGTCTAGCTGATTGAAGCATGTGGATGCTGGGGTCTGCTTGCTTTAAGAAAAAAAAAAAAGTGAAGGCAGGGCCCAGCTGAGAGGCTTGTGATGAACAGCCATTGCTTTCTGTACTGTAATCTCTCCTGTGAAAGTCAGCATGACTTCAAATCTGAAAAGCTAGCCCCAAAATAATAATGATATGGCTTGAAAAGAGAGGCAGCTGAAGACAGGAAGAGAGGCAGGCTGTGTGGATGAAAACTTTCCCAATCTTACGTACAGGTTTGACACGTTTTTCATGGGGAAAAGAAAATAAACCTCAAATGCAAAAGCTCCAGAGAATTACCCCTAAAAATCACCTTTTAAATTATGCTTCATCGTATGCCACTGAAGGTAACAATCAGCTAGAGGTTCATTGATTTATTGTCCAATTTCAACTAAGTCACAAAATAGGGGGATATTGTGGCAGCTGTCATAAATGCATGAAGTCCTTTCCCTCAGTTCTTTGTTCTTCAGTATGTACCAATATTCCATTTTAAAATCATCATGATGGGGAAAATCCCTCTCCCCCGTCCCTGTAAAGGATGTTCCTCTGGCAGGTAAGCTCTCTTCTTGTGTGACTAGTGCCAGGTCCGTCTTCTGAGCTGTTTGTTCAGAGTACATTTTTATTCATCATAGAATAGATTAACACCTTAATGTTTGATTATCAACATATTTATTGTTTTAAAACAAGACTTTAACATAGACACTTTCATCTGAGGAAAATAAGCAATGTAATGCACTAACATTTTGCAATAAGCCTTCATGTACATTTTAGAGAAGAGTTCTTTCTGGAAGTTTCAATCTGATATCCATGAAATGAAGGGTTTTTGCTCAAGTGTAAGGTGAATAGGGAAATGCTGCAAGTTTCATTTAATTTCCTTGCCAACTTTATATTTACTTGCTGTTGAAGGATTTTTGTATATTTTCTTTGATTCTGCAGTCAAATCTATTCATTAATTCTTAATGCAGACCAAACCCACAATTTACTATCTTCCAGCTAGATTTAAAAAGTTGCCACTGCCTTCTGGTATGCTCCTGCGCCTGAGCTGTGACCCTTTGCAGCTAAAATGGAATACTGAATTGGTGGTAATTCAAAGATGGATGTACAAATGTGACCTCTATTATCTAGCTTGTTTGAAGTTTTTACTGTCTTTCAGGGGAATTTAAAAAAAAAAAAAAAAAAAAAGAGGTATTGTGGGCTTGGGATTAAGGTGAAGGTAACACATATACAAATGAAAGCTCAGTCTGAGAGGAGGCGTAGATAGATGACACTATTCCTACTTTTGTGAGATACTAGAACAAGGAAGTCCAGAAGAAGCCTCAAGAGTTTCCCTTGTTTAGGCCTCTGCTCTGAGACAAGGTAGAGTATATCACTATCTTTGAGAGATAATAACCAATCTGGAAAAATGTCAGAAATGAGATTTTCCCAATGTTACTGGAGACAAAACTATTGTAAAGACTTTTTACTTTGCTGTGGTGTGGGTTTTTTTGTTTGTTTGTTTTTCCACCCCTCCGACCCTCTCACAGATTGCAGATTAAGCAGATTGTAATTTGTCCTATGGTCAGAGAACAGAAAACTATCGTCACCTGTCTAACAATTTCACTATTTCAGCTATTATTGTCTCTCTTTTTTTCCTGGTAAAATGCTATCACCTCAGGCTTTTTGCACTTTTTTTTTTTTTTTGGTGCTAGCCTGTTGTTCCTCATATATCTCTGTGAATGGTTTGTCCAGTTTATCAAGGTAGTTCTGATTTTTAATGCTACCATTAAAATTGCATTGAATAGTCAACATACTGACATCTGTTGTATTTGTACACACATACAAAATGTGTATTGTATACACATACAATCTAATCCATCATCCAAAACATTACTGAAAACAGCAGATTTTTTGGGACTTTAAACAAATCCTTCCAGACCTCCTTGATATCTCTTCTCAGCTTAATGGAGAACAACTGGTAACTATCCTTTAAATTGTGCAAGCAACTTATACTAATTCAATCTTAACTATATTTTGCTGTTCTGCTTCTGAGAATATCATGTGTGACAGCATCAAGAGCTTTAGAGGTAATATAGCCTGACTTCACTACTGCCTGTCCCTTATCCACTAGACCAGTTGGTCTGTCAGAGAAGGAAATTAGATTGGTCTGACTGATTTCTTCTTGGAAAATCCATGCTGTCTGTTCCTTATCACATTATTATCCTTAAGGTCTTTAAAAATTGATTGTTTAATAATTTGTTTCAGTATCTTTCCAGTTATTGAAAGTAGACTGACTGCTTTTCACTCCTTTCCGATTGCTTTTTCCAGCTGCAAGGATGGGTGCTGTTTGCCCTCCTGTCTCACATTTTGTCGTTCTCCATAAATTCCATGAATTTCAGTTACTACTTTAAATGCTGTACAGTGACCTTCACCAGGCCTGGCCAACGTAGAACAGCTAACATACTAACATTCTTTAACTTAAACAAAACAAAAACAAACAAAAAAAACCACAAAAACATTCTATTATGGTCTTAAAAATGTTATATTGAAGATGCTTTATTTGGATGCACTGAGAAATGCTAGTGAGATAAAATTGAATTTGAATCAAACTTGCAAACAAGTTTAAGTTCTGTTGAGCCAGGGTACCTTTTGCATAGCTTCATGAACTGAATGAAGGCATTTTTGTTTTGAACTATGTTTAAAATAAGATTCCTTTAGAGTCTCTAAAGCAACCAGCATCTAGGCTAGAGCACTCGAGGTAAACACAGACTAATCTCCAGAGATGCCAATTTATCTCTAGTCTAGTTGTGAAGCCTTAGATGAGTATGTTGCTTACCTAGGCACGTAAATGATAAAGGTTAGACTGGAGGAATGAAATAAGCACAGTGAATGAAGCCACTGTTTTGGGGATGAAGACAATCCAGTTGTTTGGATCTTGGCTGAGCCATGCCCCTTGCACTCAGGACCAGAAATGGCTCTGGTTTTGTTTCTCTGGTCCGGATATAGCCAGTGAAATTGAGGCCTACATCCCTCTTGGTTTTAAGCATCCCTCTGTTGATGCACTTATGTAAATGCTACCCATTGTCACAACTTTTACATCTAGATAAGTACATTTTGTAATATAAATTGTACTGTCATTGTACAACTTGGCTGGTCTGCTGTGTAAAGTAACTCTGTATAAAAATCTTAACTTCTATAATGTGCTAATAAGATGGAGCGTGGTCAATTACTAATCACTAGCTGTATTGTTATTGTAAAGTAATATGAAGAAGGGTAGTACACTGAAGAATGTTTATTACATTGGGTTTCTCCATGGAAAATCAGTTTACAATTTACTGTTCAATGAGAAGAAAGAAAATGGTAGCGGTGGAAAAAGTGGCATTGGCAATATTTAATGTAGCACAAAAAGATTAGTGGTCAGTGAAACATCTTTGTAACTCCTTTTAAGGGTATATGTTCAGTCTTTACTAGGCCTTCTAGACTTACAGCAAAGCGTTGAGCTGGAAGGAACTGTTGCTCCATTCGAAACAGCTATCTGCAGTGTGTAAGTACATTATAACTGCATTGATAGTTCCATTATCACAGTGTGACTCTATCAGGCTCAGTAAGGTTGCTAAGTAATCAGTCAATTGCTGATCTTTCTTAAGAAGCAGAGTTCTGAGAATAAAAGGAATGCTGTGTGGCAGAGTATTGCTTTTGGTGTTTATTTCCAGTGGTGGAACTTATTTTAGTAAAATACTGGCATGTTTTATTCAGAGATAGAAGTGCATGGTGAATCCACACGTATAATACTGATGTTTTAGTGTGAAGCTCTGCCATACTGAATACTGCTAATGTACAAGGTCACTTTGACTTGCAAAAGAAAAACGGATAAGAAGAAAATAGAGATGCAAATCTGATGGGCATGAGAAAAAGATACGTATCACATTTGAAACAGGTCATCTGGAGCAATAAACTGCTATTTTCAAAACTGATACCCTTACAGATATAATGATGGTTCAGAAAATAGCTGCCATATCAGACGAGTCAGATTGCCTATTACAGCAACAGCTAGATCACCTTTACAATTGCCTGTTGCAAAGTGTCATTAAAAAGATTAGCTGAATCACTGGACAATCTGAACACTGATACCAACATGCGAAAAATACAGTCTAGAGACATTTTACTTCCCCTGCTACTACCTTCATGCATACTTCTGGCATTTATGTTTTCTGACATTTGCTGTTTGGAAGCTTGCCTTTCAGATCTGTCTGGTAGATCTTAATTTCAGAAATTTTTAATAGAAATTCTAAAGCTTTGTTTTGTGAAGAACTTCATCATTTAATCTTAAAGCAGCAGAAATACATGCTAAATCTACTAGGCCTACTCCTGCTACCTTACTTCTAGTTTAAATATCTGCACAAGCACAGTGTAGCCTGAAAAACCTTGCCAAGTATCAGAGAAAAGGATTAGAAAATGAAAATGAAATAATTGACAAAGAAAAATCTTAGAGGGATATTAATTAGAATATTGGATATTCTGACTGAGAGAACATCTTTAAAATAATAACTTATCATTTGGTTAGATACAGTCTCCTGGGAAATCTGAAGCTGTTTGCTAGCAGACTACTTATGGAACAAGAGAATGCAGGGGATGAAGATTTCAGTGGGTTTGCCCTGCTCTGGAGCCAACTCATTCCAATGTCTGTCTAGGCTGTAGTAACACCTGTTCATATTTAGAAGATATTTGCATCGAGTATTCACCAAGTGGCATTTGATCATCCTTGTTTCTCTCTACAGTGAGTAAGCAGAGAGGGACTCCCTTAGGAAATTTGTCAGAGCAGAAAAATTTAGCTCCTTCCCATTTACTTTTTTGGGAGTATCAGGAGGCTCATCCTCTAAAAGCAAAATTGTTGAGACGTGTTCCTTCCCCATTAGAGCAGTGAGTGCTTGGTGTCATTTATGTCTGAGTGAAAGTGAAGCTGTATTCTTTGTCATTTCGGAAGGAATGGTTCTTCCTTGAGTGGGTTGTGGAAGTAGTTTTTTTTTGGGGGGGATGGACCCGTTTTTCTGTGTTTCTGTGACATTTGAGTATGGGCTCTAGGGACAGAACTGTTCAAATCCAAATTCAGATTTTGGATTCAGAACTGTAATATTGTCACAACTGGTAACACAGTTGTGAGAGGTTTTGGTGCATCTTCATAAAGACACAGATGTGTGAACAACTTTGCCTTTCCTTTTCTGACTACCCATAGCCTTTTCATAACCCTGTTCCTATATCTTCATGAGGAAAATCGCAGAAGGTATGGCTGTGGGATACTGAGAAGTTTAAGGTATGGTGTAACCTGATGTACACAATGTGTACAAAGAAGTTCCTGGGGAATCCCAGGTACATCTGAGTCTTGAGTGGCTTCCCAAGAAAATGAATATGTGTAGTAAATATACTCATTGGAGTGGATGACATCTGCATCTGTGCATTTAGTAACTCTAACTGTGCATACTATACCATATGCATGAATTTAGATGGAGAACACTGAAGTAATAAAAGCCAATTGTATGATTCCTTCAATTGTGTCTGCAAGGGTATATACAGGGCCTCATATTTTTAGACAAACACCAAATTAATTATAGTTCTAAAGTAAAAGCAAAGCGTGTAGAAAATTTACTATATTTTTGTCCTTTTTTTTAAAAAAAGAAAACATTGGTATGCAGCATTGACAGTATTAGCTTTTGTTTACACTTGAGGACTAAGTTGATTGCATGTATCTACTTTTAATATAGCTGCACAGTAGTGTTAACTCCTTTTTTAAAAAAAAAATGAAATTAGAAATTGTTGCTGAAATCTGTAAAGATAAATGCTGCAATATGGTATAATTTCAGGGGAGGTGGGCATAATGATCAACCTTTAAATGTCATTAAGAGTTGGGCAGAAATATGCATATCAGACAACATTGTTATTGCTATATAAAATATGGCTGAGATACTGAATTGTATTTCATGTGTACAAACGGTTAAATACCATGCAGTTAAGGTCATTTGACTGTTGTATACTAGGTGCCTGTAAACTAAGGAAGAGTGCAGATCATTTGCATCCTCTATTTTATTTGTGTCTCTGGTTAGAATCAAGTTGTGCATGTGTGAAAAAATGGCTTGGGGGGGGAGGGTTAGTGTCACTTTAAATTCATTAATAAATAATGATGCAGTGATATTTTATAAATAATCATTCCTAGTAAATTTTCAGTACAGTATAGGGGAAATGCATAATCAAGAGTATTATTTTTTAAGCAAGAGGTTGAGCAGTCCCACTTATAACGTCTTAAAGATTTGTTGTTCTAAGATTTTCTGTAGCAGATGCTGTAAGTTCTAATAGTTTACAGCCATATGGTAAAGAAGTGAACAAAATGTACTACAACTTTATTTTCACGTTCAGCAGCTGTCTCATGGTGTTTTAATATCAAATATGCCTCAAACCTAGAAGAGGTGTTTTCCCTCATTATTGCTCATAGTAAAAATATCCACTCAATGTCAATACTCACCCCTTTTGGACTCTAATATTCTGTATGTAAATGTGTATATATTTCCCCACAGAGTGACAATTTGAACTCTCTCTATCCTTGTTCTCACAAATGTTTATTTCATCACAGTGAGAGAATATTCTGCTAGACAACTTAAAATGAATAAATAAAGTTTAAAAAAGTGTTTTTTGTTTGTTTTTTAAATCTAATTCCATGGCAATAGCAGCAAACTAAGCAAACTGACATTTGCATTTCTAATTTGCTGCATTATAAAGATTTGGTCCATCCCAAAGGCATCTGCCCTTTCAGTTGGGCTAAAGACATTTCAAGAATCTGTCATAACAAATAAACTCTTACAATGAAATAGAGGTTTCATTCTTTGTCTGCATGACAAGGGATTTTGCAATTTGTCTTTTTTTCCAACTGTATTGAAAATGCAATTATATGCAATAATATGTAACATTAAAATATAATGCTTATTGCAAAGTCAAATCTTAAAAAATACACGATTCACCTTCATCCATTGCAAAAAGGTGTCTATGCTTGCATTGCCAGTACTGGGTGAGCATTTTGAGGAGTTTTGTGGGAGTAAAAACCCAAGCAAATGAACAAAGTAATGAATGAGTTGGAGAAGATAGGCCATGGAATTGTGGTTTTCCTGTTACACAGTAGAAAAACAAAGAACATCAGGAGGCAGGAAGTTTGAGATGAAGATAGGAAGCCCTTTCAAGCAACATGTACTTTAGTTCTAGAACCTGGAGTCTTCAATGGGAGTTCCAGTTCTTAAAAAGATTTTCTTACCAACTCTGTAGCAAAAATGACCTAGTTATATTCTTTTTTTTTTTTTTTTTATCATAATAGGAATTGAAATTCTACTGGGGGGTTGGTGGGGGGGATAAAAGGTGTGGTCAGATTTGTAGCTGGAAGGCATTTTTGACACTGCATGGGTTCATTTCCTTTACTGTTGCTGGCTTGCAGGTATTTAGCATTTACAGACATCATACCCTTGTAATTGAACTTGCATGAATCATTTATTTACTAGGCTGCACTTACGGGTAATATATGTCAAGGGAATTCATTTTTTATTACAGCTGATGTAGCCATTATGATGTCATAATATACACAGGGACAGAGCTGGAGCTTGAACAGAACTCATCTCTTAAATCTGTGAAACCCAGTGCTGCCTATGTTTCTGTTGTGGAAGCAGAAGTGCAAGACATTTTGGTGTAACATTCTGCCAGCCTTTGACGATAGCTTCCTGATCAAGACAAAGAAATACCTGATCCTAAGTACCGCAGTGATAATATCTGCATTTGGTTCTGTATTGAAAAAAAAAGTAAAAGTAAAAAGACAATATGGAAACTTGCAAAGCAATAATAATGTACACTATTTTCCCAAGTTAAAATGACAGCATGCATTTTGTAAGGTTCAATTCTAAGAATAAAATGTTGGAGTAACTTATCTGAACTTTCTCATCTCAAATCTAATAGTTTTCATGGGGAATATCACAAAATATTTTCTGTGGTTGCTTCCAAGCTTACTTCTTTGCCAGGTTTTGGATAGAGTAAGCAAACTGGTACAGAGTGCCTACTGAAGGCTTCCCCTTTCTCCTCCCTCTGAGAGATTCCTAATTCATGGGGACTTCATGTCTTTGAAAGCCCAGTGTCTGAGTGAAGCTGGTCACTAGTCCACTTGCTTTGTGCTCACAGCAAACCAGTCGCACTTGCTGGTTTACTAAACCATGAAAATGTAAGTAATCGGCAAGATGCCTTATATAGGGCATTCTGACTCCAGAGAATTCCAGCTGAAGCAGAGACATCCCTCTGTTCACCATGGAAATGCTCTGGAATAGGTGAGCTATAACTATTTAACAGCCTGTGATATCACAACTGTAGCAGGATTGTTTATATAAGGTTTATAATACGAGAACAATGTACTGCAGACCTCCAAGCCCCCTTGATAGCATGGGTGGAAGAAAGTGAGTTCCTCTGCACTGTGATGTGAATGGCAGGTTGTTTGCTGTAGACAAAAACCAGATTGTTGGTCAAGTTTAATGAAGCAGAACATGTTCAGTAGATCACCTCTGTGTTTTCATCTCTTATACTACTATCAGGCAAATAATATGATATGTAATTAGAAAATAGAGAGTGGACACATCAGAAAAGAGTTGTGTCAGCCTCACTACAGCTGGAACAATTGAAACATCATTTTGTAGACATAAAATGTATAGCCATGTATTTCAAACCAAAACGGAGACAGGAGCAACTTGATTTTGGAAGGCAACATACAATGGGTTTTCAGAGATGAAAACTGTCTTTTGAATAGATAGTGACCTCCGATGCTTTTTACAGTCCAAGAGGGATGGGCTCATGCAGGAGGAATGAAAGAGTTGGTTTATAAGAGGAATACATTTGAAGTTAGACAAATCTCCAGTGAAGCATTTCTTTAAATACCGAGCATAAATCTCTAAGAGTGTCTGCTTTTGAGAAGCTTATTTTTGAGTTGTAATATCTCTGGTCAGAGATGCCCTTTTTCTGAGTAGTCCAATGCTATTTTAATTCTTTGGTCAGATGCATCCCTTCAACATTCAGAATAAACTGGGAGGAAAAAAAGCTGATTTCCCTTAGTCTTTGTATTGTGGAGAATTGGATTTTCCAGGTTAGGGTTTGCTGACTCACACATGAAAACATTTTTCTAGACAGGCATACAAGAAAATATAAATAGGAACTGTCATAAGTAAAATAATTTGAATAATCCTGGCTTAGAACTGCATCCCTTTTTAAGGAGAAAGCTTGCACTCTGTTTAGTTGTTTATGTGGTAGTCTGTATCTAAGTAAAGCTTAGGAGTCATTCAGAGCAACCCTTCAATTTAAAACAAAGAGAATAGGTCTGTACCTTCTTACTGATCCTCAGTGCTTTTTTTTTTTTTTTTTTTTTTAAAGCACTGTCTGGCTCAGTTTCTGTTTCAAAAATTGCTCCTGTTTTTACTAAGTATCTGGAGACAGTGTTATAAGTGTCAGACAACCTTAAAATAGGAAGAAAATCCTAGCCCTTTCATGTATTTATAATCCATTTTGCCAATCCTTAACCCCAATAATTACTTTGAAATAGAAGAAAGATTTGTAGTGCTGTTTTTGAGTGAAAAATCTGAAGAATTTTTCAGCTATGTTTTTTTTTCAATTTGTCAGCTAACCTACTAAGCACAATAGTAATTTATGAGATAGGGATTAATACATCATCTGAGAATCTGAGGTTGAGTTTGATTTCTGTAGAAATAAAGTCAGGTACATGAAAAGATAATTTATAACCATTATTTAGTTCCCAATTCAGTTTTGATGATTTTTTCCTTCTATTTTATGACAGTTAAGAAAACTATGCTGAAGAGGAATTCAGTGTTTCTAGACTGGGGGGGGTGGGGGGGAGTGGAGGAGAAAAACACCAATAAAAAGCAGTTTTTCTCCAGAGGAAGGCTAAATGCCATCTAAAATTGAAAACAGATCAATCAGGTGGTTCGTCAGTAAATATATACCATCTTCTGCAGTGCTACATGTGACCTGAGGTTTTGGGAAGCATGAGCTCACTCTGAGGTAGACAGACAAAGCACAGTTGAGTTATATCCTCTTTTAAAAGCAAGGATTGCCTGCTAATTTATTGAGACAAGAGATAATTAATTCTGAGATTCAGAACTGGGAGCCAAAGAATTAGATTCCATATATCCATCCCAAAAATAAGGCACAAAACTAAAAGTTCAGAAAGCAAGAAAGCATATAACAAAATTAAACTGAATTCTGGGGATCATCTGACTTGCACTCAAGAGTTCATGGAGAAATCTGTCTGTACATGGGCTCTAACTCTCATGCTACCAAATGAGCGAGAAAAAAAACCAAACTATTATTCCAATTTTATTCCACACTCTAAGGGGAAATCAGGAACATATTTTTTTTTTCTTTTTTTTTTTTTCTTTCTTCCTTTCACTCTTATTATGGAGAACTGTGATCTTTTAGTTAATATTGCCAAACTGTTTTCCAACATAGCTGAAAATCTTGATTGCAGAACAGTGCAGCTCTTACGGCTGTAAATCTCTCAGTTCTCTTTTCATCGTCTTATCTCTTTAAGTGCATCAATGCCATTGCATGCCAGGTTTACGTGATGGTATGCCTTATCACTTTAATGGGATAGATTACAGTGCGGGCCCTCTAAATCTCCAGCCTAAAGGTAATTCTCTTCCTCCTGCTGTCATTCTTTTCTGTAGGTAAGAATATAGAGAGGTTCTCTCTCATTTGTTAGAACTAAGAAGCAGAGGGACAATTGGCAAATCTGTGCTAAACTTAGAGTTCTCTTTTCACTTCTGGATGCTTGAAAAAGGTATACTGTATTATACTAATTCTTTCAGAGCCTTTGGTTGCCAAAAGTGTCCCTGACTAGATTTTCTTTACACAACACTGGCTGCATGTTTTCTATGTTTTCCATATTTCATTTTGATTCTCCTCTAGCCAAGACTTCAATGCTTGCCTGTATTTTCTTGGGCCTCCAGAGTAGTTATGTAAAATATCTGCGGCTCTAGATGGTATCGGAACTGTGCGTGGGGAGCTCCTGGAAGCAGTGAAGCTAACTGCTGCCATGTACAGCTCACGCCTGCAATTTAACACATTCAGGAAATTGGAGGTGCAGCTGATAAATCTTTCAAAAAGAGGCATTTATCAGTAGCAACTTTGTGAGGGACAAAATAGGACTCAGACTGGATGGGAGAGGCAAGGACTGTAATGTGGGGAAGTCACTTGCAGCACTGCTAGAAAACCCTAGAACAGCAAATTGTCTTCTATGTATGGATCCAGATTAGTTTCCCTTTGTTTCACTGAGGGCACATTCTATCCTTTTTTGGCTGACTTCCTGTTGATGTAAAAGTGTGGGAATAGCAGTGTGCCCACAAGTTGCTCTCTCTCCTAGTGGGCAACTGTCTGGTTGGCAGACAGTTCTGAAGAACCTTGTGCCAAATTTAATCATTTCACTCTAATCTGAAAGGTATCCTCAAATAATAAGCATAGCCTGGATAGCACAATATGATTCTGAATTGAGCTTCCTATGTAGGAACTGAAGTTCCATCAGACATGTGTATGTTCAGTGCATGCAGATTCCCCTCCCTCTCCCCTGTTTTTAATTAAACATCCAATCCTGTTTTCAGCAGTCAATTCTCTGTGTAGTTTATGGTAGTAAATTATATCAGCAGTCATTGTTTTGTTGTGCAATAAGCTATTGCTAATTGGCATTTCCTCTTTAATAGACTCTGTTAAGAATTATGTTAAAATAATTGCTGCCAGAAAGCACAGTACAGAACTCTTAATTACTGGCTAACAGTTCTGTCCTTCAGATCCTTCCTCCAAGCTATGCTTTCATAGAGCATGTGCATTTAATTTGAATTCAGCTCCGTAAAACTCTGGAGAATCTATTGTCTATCAAAGTCAAACTCATAATAACAAAGGATTTGTCACAGCAGATCAGACCTCAGGTCCCTATGGTCTAGTGCCATGCCTCTGGCAGTGGCTATTTCTTGATATTTTAAAAGAAGGTAAATCTCTTCCCAAATTGCTAATGTATCTTACCCATTTGTGTGACAGTGCACATTTCTTTCTAAACCCTGCAGTTCATTGTCTTACACCCCGAAGCATGAGATTTGATTACCCTTATTATCCTAGCTTGCATAGCTACAAATGTTATTAGCAGTCATAAAATTTTTCAATTCTTTTTAAAATGTAGTTACGGTTTTTATCTCAATGACCTGATCTTTTAGCCAATTCCATTGACAATGTAAAAGAAGTATTTCTTTATAATGTTTCTGCATTTATCGTTCTTTAATTTAAAACTCCCTTTATTTTATGCGATTTGGGGGGGGTGGGAGGGGGGAGGGGGAAGGAACCTGGTCAGATTTTAATATATACTACCTAATTATGGCTATCTCTGTGAAATTCTCTTTAAGCTGTATATCACTTTGGGTGCTATACAGTTTTGAACTTTGCTGGGTTTAATTCCCTTTTTTTACTGGTTCGGCCTTAGAACCAATTACATATATATATTTTTTTGTTATATATATGTAACTGGACACACTAATGAACATTAAAAATAAAACATTATATACTTGTATAATGATAAGGCATGTATTTCTTATTTTGTATCCTTCTACTGGTTTTCAGAGCCAAACTTCTTTTGCCATTTTTCCTCATGGTGCAAAGAAATGTAGTAAGAGAAATGAAATCTTCAGAAGACAGACTATATGTTCTAAGTTAATGACTGTAAAATAATTGCAAATTTGAAGCAACTGAAAATGATGGTCTTCAGTCTTCAACTGATCTTGTGAGTCCAGCTATCACTATGTGATGTACATAAATCCCACACTATAATGTTTGTGGACTTTTTTTTCCCCTAATTTGGAACAACATGTGTCTGTTTAAGCTAAATTTAATCAGTCATCATGACAAATGCTTTCTCTTACCAGAAAATGAAAAAGGCTAGTTGATATACCTGGTATAGTCAGAGACAAATGGAAGTACTATTCATTATAGCATACCTGCAAATAACTTGCCTCATCTTGGCTTGGTGATGCCATTTTCATTTTCCCCTTTGAAAAAACTATTTTGTGATCTCTTTCCTCGTATTTAACCTAATATTTCCTAATCAAGTTTCATTTTACTACTTGCAGTATTATCATAGATCTTCACTTTTTTTTTCTCTCTTTAAGATAGTTGTTATAAAAGTACCCAGAAGTTACTTACAAAAAACAATAAACTAGTATCACCACAGTTCCTAACTTGCTGTGCAGTTTCATTTCCCAGTCATTAATAAATAGTGCTCATCTCAATAGCAGCCCTGGGAGCATTCACTGTTGCATTTTCTTCATTCTGAGGAGCAGCCATTTGCCATTACTCATTGTTTCCTATCACTTAACAATTTTTGAATCAATTCCAGGACTCTGTCCCTTGCCCCATAGTTATTTATTTTCCTTAATAGTCTCTGATGGAGGGAACTTATCGAAAGCTCATTGAAAAGTCACGTGAATTAATTACGCTGGGTCATTTAAGCTACTATTTCACCAACTCTTTCAGAAAGAGGTTCAGCAAGGCTGTCCTCTTTTTGCTGAAGAAAATAACTCGGGTTATGCTGCACGCTGAAAACCTGACCCTTGGCTCTCCTGGCGCTGTCCACAGTGCTGAATGGTTTTCTTTCAAGTGATGTGCAAATTGGGGTCTTGTTAATTAATCTTGGTTGAGATCCCACAGTCCTGAGAAGTGTTCCCTGCCACCTCACTGAAGTGAGAACGCTTAACATTTGGACGTGCAGAAAGTTACGCTGGTGGGACAGTGCTATGTGAAGTTTGGCAAATGTGCCCGTCAGCAGCGATGAAGTTACAGACAAGGGAGATAGGAGAGGTGAGATTAAGAGGAGGGATGTTAGTCACTCGTGGGAATCTGAATACTGAGTGCAGAATAATTCTGCCTTGAATCAGACTCTGACTCTTAAGAAACTGTGTGTATTTAAGTTCTTCAGTTTAAAAATATGGCGATGGATCTCTTTAAAATAAAAATCAATTTCGTGGGTGTCTTTCTAAATGCAGAAGAGCTGATTATTTGCTGAGATATTTCTTTGTAAAACTCCAGCATCATTGCTGTCTTATCTTTGAATCAGTCTTACTGCTGAAATTGATGGCTGGAACAATAGAGATCACTCTGGAGCAGGAGCTTCTCTCAGAGTCCAGGTCTTATCATGGCTTTAACTGGCAACGACTGCCATTCATGCTGTCACTCAACAATGCTACATAATGGATGGTGTCTGCCTTGCACACCATAGATAACTCGCCGGAGTGGAAGTTGGTTTTAATTCCACGCACTCAGCTGACCCCCAAACCATACTACCTCCCCAAAACAAAACAAAAATCCAACAACAGAAGATAAGCCACAGATAATAGAATGTCTGAATGCATGTGGAAGACTCCTTCCTTCACATCAGTTGTCACTGGGAATTTTAGTGTTCCCACTTTTGATTGTTATGGCTGTCAAATACTGTTTTCCAACAAAAATCATGATAATGTAATCTTAACTATGATTTTCCCATAAGCAAGCAGTGTACAAAACCAATCTGTGTGCACTTTAAATGATTATTTTATTAACATGAAATAATTATTTCTGATTTTATTCCATTTATATGTGTGAAACATATCATAAATTAGCAAAATATATGCATGTATTCACTGCCAGTAGTTGATGTTATTTAATAGTTCGTGATTTTTCATGACTAGTCTTACAGAAATAGTCTGAAGGTGGTGTCAACAGTACTGATGTCAACATACAAACATGCTTTATAAAATACTGAGAAGGAAAATTATACTTACAATAATAGCTGCCATTTAATTGCCATCATAATTTTTGAGTTGTTGTTGCTTAACTGATGAAAGATGCACTTAAAATGAAGAACACGCACTTTTTCTTGTTTATACCTTTAAATGATAAATCATATTCCCTTTGAAAATTGTTTATTATCCATAAAAGGATTGAAACTATTGTAGGTCATGTAAGGAGAGTAAGTCTCAATGTGTTATTCAAAGCTTCTCCTCTGAGTCATTCATGTTCATTGAAATAGTTTTTTTCAAGGACCAAATTGCAAAAGAGCTCCAGGGATGCCATTTTGTAAGACCAGGGAAACAGAATCTTTCCAGTCCCTTTTCTTGTCACAAGAATTGAAGTGTGGGTTCAGAGACTCTTGTGTAATTCTCCTTCCAGCTGGGCAGAAGAAGAGGAGCTGTTGTGATATGTGCCTTTATTTCCTGCACCTGCCTCAGTCTACCAGTTAGTAGAAGAAAAGAGAAGTGCATTGCAGTCTCTATTCAGTTGCAGTAAATTACTTCCCTCCTCCGTCACAATAATGGAAAAAAATTCTGTATTTGAATCACAGTTCCTTCCTAGGACTTGTCCTAGATTTGATGCTATGGACCGCTTATTGAGTATCTTGAGGAAAAAGGCTTATGTTCTCCACTGAATTCAGTTTGAGCTATTGGACCTATATCCTCCAGCAGTAAAAACAGTGTATATGTACACTATTTAACTAAAGGCTCAATACTTATACATATATAAAGCAGCCAGAAACGTTTTTGTGTGACCTGAAAATGGCAAAGGGACATTTCAGGTATGTGTCTAATAGTTGCATTCTGATCTTCTCAAGTAAGTAATTATTCCACAGCTAAATAACAGAAATATATATTTTTGATGTGGTCAGTTTAACCAGTATGGTGACGTCCTGCTTGGTCAGAGCATTGTGTGGACATTTCTATTCGTGTGTATATATATATATATATATATATATTTCTCATAAACACACATTTTATCTACCAAAATTTAAGTGAAATGACACTAACACTTAGTTCCAGAATCTCTCACTAATGGAAGCACAAAACTGAGCCTTTCGCATGGGTTAAACTGAAGCCTTTTGGAGGAGAATGGCTGCAATTCGTCCCTTTTAAGCAAAGAAAGAAGAACAATACAGGACTGTCTTCTTTGTATGCTGTTTTGGGCAGCTGTGGCTCTCCCTCATCTCCTCTGCTACTTTGGAAAAGGCAGATGGAATTCTGTTTGCTGTTTCTGGCCCCTCTATGTATCATCTCCCAGTAATATATTATAGTAGATTCTCTCCAGATTATTACATCATAATGCTTCCAAAAAGCTCCTGCTCAGATACACCATGCTGTGGTCCACTCTCTTCCATTGTTTCCTGTGGGTTATTAGTTCACAGACAGGATGGTTGTAATGCAGGGCTTGTCCCTCCAAGAGGATAGCATCGTCTTCAATTTGAACTGAATATACAATTTTTTAATTTATCATCGAATGAATTGGATTGAAAGGGGCCTTAAAAATCATCTAATTCCAAACCCTCTGCCATGGGCAGGGACACCTCCCACCAGACCAGGCTGCTCAAAGCCCTATCCAGCCTGTCCTCGAACACTTCCAAGAAAGGGGTATCCACAGCTTCTGTGGGCAAACTGTTCTAGTGCCTCACCACCCTCTGAGTAAATAATTTTTTCTTATACCTAATCTAAATCTCTACCCTCTTTTAGTTTAAAGGTATTATCCCTTGTCCTGTCACTACACCGTTTGACAAAGAGTCCCTCCCCAGCTTTTCTGTAGGCCTCCTTTAGATACAGGAAGGTTGTTAATAATGTCTCCTCGGAGCCTTCTTTTCTCCAGGCTAAACAACCCCAACTCCTTCAGCCTTTTTTCATAGGAGGGGTGCTCCATCTCCTTGATCATCTTCATGGCCCTCCTCAGAGCTCATTCTAATAGGTCCATGTTCTTCCTCTGCTGAACACAGCGCTACAGGTGGGGCTTCACAAGAGCAGAGGGGGAGAATCACCTCCCTCGACCTGCCTCGAGCACACTTCTTTTGATGCAGCCCAGCATAGAGTTGGCTTTCTGGGCTGCAGGTGCACATTGCTGGATCATGCTGTGCTTCTCATCAACCAGCACCCCCAAGTCCTTCTCCTCAGGGCTGCTCCACCCAGCCTGTATTTGTGCTTGGAACTGCTATGACCCAGGTGCGGGACCATGCACTTGGCCTTGTTGAACTTCATGAGTTTCGGATAGGCCCACCTCTCAAGCCTGTCCAGGTCTCTCTGGATGGCATCCCTTCCCTCCAGCGTGTGAAAAAACTTTGTGTGTGTGTGTTATTTGAGACCACTTTCTAACGTGCATTACAGAATGGGTGAAATCCCGAGCCGTTCAGACTGAATGCAGCATGCCCTTCGCTGTTCAAAGCCTATGATTTGACCTAGGCGGCATCCTAGCAGACCAATATTAGATATCTCTAGTTTAAGGCTATCATAATGCTGCTGAAACCAGCAAGGGGATTAATAAAGTAATAATGTAAATTGGTTGAGGTGGTGAGAGTGCTTTGGTAATCACCTGCAATTTCTTCTCATTCTTTGTCATGTCTGACTTGAGAAGAGCTGCATATCTCCTCATTATAAATACTGGCTATAACATCCTCATTGCTTCGCTGTGGCTTCCCCATGTTGAGAGCGCTGAAGGAGTAGGCTGGGCGTGTTGTGCTGGAGAATGCAAGTAGTATGCAGCTTTCAGGGAACCATTTTATTTTAAAGGGTATACTCACTTTCATCTTCATAATAAAGGTCTGTCTTCTTCATTTTTTGCATTTTCAGGTTCTTCTTTGGGCTTCTTTAGTACTCCTAGCTTTCACTGAAAAATCTTTCTATACAGAGAACTCCATATTTCTAGTAGTGGTAATGCAGTGAGCCTATTGCACCCATTAATTGTTCCATGTGACCCCAGCCTAGATGCATTTTTGATTGGTAATAACACTTTTTATTTCTTTGATGTCAAAAAAAAAAATCTGTTTTGAAAGCAATGGGAGGTTGTTGCTATACAAGTAGTAAATGTCTTTGTTAAAGAAATGCAAGTGGATGTGTTTTTCAAATTGTGGTTGCATATAAAGGTATAAAATTATAAAACATACATTTTTGTATCTGCCCTTAATGGGATCAGTAAATGAAGTGGAGAAAACACTCTTCTGGATATTAAGCTAGTTTCAAGCATTCTTTATTTTTATACAAACTAAAATTGCAATAAGATGGGCTGACTACATCATTAAAAACATCTACTAGAGAGATTGTAAAACAACTCAGAGTGAATTAAAAGAAAAGGACTGTTCAACCAGGAACCTTATAATCAACTGAACAATTTCCTAAGTATTCAGCACTACTTTTTTTGAAATAAACACTGTATTATTTTAAGTTCTTCTTAAAAGCTCGTGTGTATATATGCACATATATACACCAAAGGTAGTCTCCCTAGGTGTTTTTTTTTTTTCTTTGAAGACGGGACTTGCATTAAAATAAAATTCCATTTGGGTTATTATCTTCCCAGCTGTCTGTGCAGACCATAGGATTGGTCTAAGAATATTCTCATTACATGTACTGAAACAGTTAGTCAGTGATTGATGCTATATTAATTCACAGTGCAGACGCTTTGCCTTTGTTACTGAACATTAGACAAATTAGTTCTTACAAATTCATGTCCCACCCCCACTGCATCTCAGCTAGCCACTCTGGCTGGTTAGTATTGCTAATAACCTTCATTCAGGATGAACTGAAGCATTAGGAAGGAGGAGTTTGCTAAAGGAAGGGGCAGAAAGCAGGCAGCAGCCGGTGTTTTTTTAGCAATACATTGCAGGGTTCTACTCATTTGCTGGCACAGCTCAGCACAGTAATGACAAATGATCTTTTCATTCCCAGACCCCCAAATTAATTTTCCCTCCCACTTTTCATGAGGCCACATTCATCACATAGATTGCATTAAATGTACTTTTGACAGGGCAGAAAAAGATGAGTAGTAAAATAATTTGGTTCTAGTAGCTCCTTATCTGCGGAAGTAAACCTGTAAAGGTAAATATTTCTGTGAATGTCCCTGAAATACATCTGCATTAAGATTTTTCGCAGCATCTGGGCATAGGGTGAAGCATGAATAAATGAGTGAGAAAGAAGCTGAAGGAAGGCAGGGGAACATCTTTGGTTGTTCCTACTGACCTAGGAGTAGAGCCCTGCTTTATAAGAAAGGGCATGGCAGCTAAAATGGAGTGTGTACAATTTATGTTTGCAATATTATATAGAGAATAAAATTGCAATAGTTCGATTATGTGCTTTGAAGTTAATTATTCAGAGATAGTTTTCAAGAATGCTTTTATAACTCCTTATTAAGTTTTTGCTGTGCGTTGTCTCTTTTTGGCTGTTTGGAAATATGTGGAAAATTATGTTGTATGGAAGATAACCAAAAGATTTGTCAAGGTCAGGAGAACCACTACAGCACAAGGAGGCTGGGAAATCCCAGTACAATCTAGTTGTCTGAAATATTCTGCTTATGGCTGGATTAAGTCACATTAATTGAGCATAAAAGCAGAGTGTTTAGTGCTTGGAGTGCAATTTGAGTTGACACAAGGATTCTTATGCAGCAAAATGCAGTAAGTGTCCTTAATGCAAAATTGTCTCTAACATTTTCAGTGTGATTCGTCCTCTGTTTTACTTATGCCTGTTTAAAATAGCCTTAATGAACTCAAATGAAAACTACAGCTGTCTGGCCACAGATGATGTTCAGCACAGGATGCCTTACTGTGAGCCTAGGTTCTGCACAGCTCCAAGACTCTTTGGGCTCTGTTCCCACCAGCTCTGGCCTTTGCTAAAAACATCCTAAACACCTGCGATATTGCATTAGCACTTCCTTGATTCATGTGGTCAAAACAGTTCTGAATATTTTCACTTTTTTTCAGTTGGCTTCCTCCTGACGTGCTCTGTAATGGAGCTACTTGTTGTGTTCCTAGAACCCCGCTGATCATTTTCCCTAAGATCTGATGCCAATGGCACATGAGCCACGCAGAAGTTCAGGTGTGTCACAAATGTGAATTAAATATGCAGACGGGTTTTTTTCCAGGGAAGTATCATTCATGGGTTGCACTGTTTCACTCATCTCTCACTGCTTCTGCCCTAATGCCTGAATATACCACTTTGGAATTATTTGTCGTTCAGTATAATGTGTTGGAGATGACATACCTTAGTGAGTGCAATATATATAAATGTTGGCATAATTCATGCTTTACCAATTAACTTTACACTGAATATTATTGATACCTGCAAGCAGGGTTTATATCTCTGATGAATCTTCTGTGCTTCTTTTCAATAATGGCAGTTGTGTTGCAAGGGAGGTAGGAAAAGGTACAGTTACGAAGTTCCCATGATCTGCACAGGTTATCTGTTAATCAATGGAGTGCTTAGAAAAGAAAATCTTTGAATTTTTTTATGTTATAGAAATAATTCCTGTTTTTTGTTCAGGTACATTTAGAAGGTTTATATTTGTTATGAAGACCACTGTATTTAATAACTCATTTAACTGTTTTTGATCTCTGTTGTAAATATGCATTTTAATATGCATACTTTTTTGTTCTCATTTTTTATTTTCAAAGTTACAGGAGGGAAAAAATGTAATATTGTCTTAGACCAACAAGTATTTCAGTATTACTTCTGCACTGCCATTATTCTTTTGCTGGTGACAACTAGATAATGCAGCATGAATGAATGCAAAACATATGTTTACCTTTATGCATAGCCACTATATTAAACAATGAGGCTGCAGAGCCAAGGAAATGGAAATGAAAATAGCTTCCAGGCAATATTAATAAAAGCGTGGCAAAGCAGAGTGAGTTGCTCACTTGCTTTAAAGGTCATTGCCCATCTTCTGGCCAGAAAAGATATAGGGCAGAAGTGATTCCTGAGAAACTTGTCTGTTTTACTTTTCTTTTACTATGTTGTTATTTATTTTTTTATTATTTATGAGGGGGGGAGGAAGCATTCTAGTGCCTTTCTTGGAGTTCTCCTGTTTACCTTTTTATGTAATTAGGCAGACCAGATTGGTATTTAGTCTTGTTCTGACAACAGTAAATTAGGCTTAACTCTTTAATTACAATGAGAAGGAAATCACCTTTCTGATATCCTTCAATTAGCTCAAACAGCTGTTAAGTTATAATTAAAATTTCACATGGATCATTTGAGTTTTTGGAATGTTTCCATTTAATAAGAAAAACATTTGCATATATGCATTTGCTTTTCAACAACCTTTTCTAATCTGTCAGTGCTATACCAAGAATACTGATACTATATTAAGCAATATCTTTCTGCCTTTATGAATAGGCAGCTGTGTCTAGGAAAATGAAATATGGAAATAGAAGGTGAACAGAAAATATCAAAGCTCCAAGGTGCACTGAAGCTAGCTCAAAAATAAACTTTTCTTTTTTTTTTCTTTTTTTTTTTTTTCCACATCTTCTTTGTCTTTTCCCTATTCTCTCTGAGATTTGGATATGATCTTTAAGACAAGGAGCAGTACTGCTTGGAGATCAGCATTAACCTAAGCATGTAAACCCATTCTTCTATCACAGTCTCTTGCACCTTTTAAGGACTTGGTCCTGTAGATACCTTGATTTAAATATTGGAAGAAATATTTCACATCCCAAAGACAATCCTGCTCTGTTCTTAAGCAACAAAACCACTTAAAATGCCACATTTTACTCAATGGAAAGAAGCTTGCTTTTGCTCGTGCTGTTGTCCACGTCTAGGTGCTCAGACAGTGGTACAGCTACAGGGTGCAAAAGCAGATTATAAAAACAGGGGCAAGCACTGTTAAAACCTTGAAACAAAACATTTTGGATGTTTGAAAGTGAGTTAACCAGTAAGTGAATTGGACTGCTCAGAATGCTGAGATAAGAAGCCATCTCATACAATTTGTTCCTTCTAAATCACGGGCACAGAGCATCGTAGGTGAAGAGATCTGCTGAGTATGAGAAAAAAAAACAGAAAGAACATTGTATGTGATGGATTTATTTATTTTTTGTGATTCATCTTTTTCCTCCTCTTCAACCTCAGTACTTCACTACTGGTCTTTTTTATCAATTATTTGAAGATACTTTACCATGTTTTGAATTTGGGCTCTATGAGGCGCTCATGGAGTCAGTAATCTCCTCTAGCTTTCTGAAGGGTTGGCTTTGTACTCTTTCATATCTGGTATTGGTTTGTCTGTGTGTCTTTATACATTTTCTGCTGTTTTTTACCAAATATTTCAAGAATTAAGGCTAGGCTTTTTTCTCTTATATATATGAGGGGAGGGGTGGAAGAGTTTAACAAAGTTCTCAAGTTCTTCTGAGTTCTTCAAAGTACTTTTTTTTTCTTTTTTTTTTTTCTGGAGAGCAGCAGATTTCATTTTTTTCTCTCATCTTGAGCCTGATCACTTTAAACAGTGGAAGTTCAGGGGTCTGGCAATTTAATGTATGGTAGCTTACAGAATTCACAGTTTTGTTGTGCACATGGTAAAGCTGAAAGCACACACAAGTCTTAAAGGATGGGATTACCATAACGTTTCTTATTTCAGACAATTGCATCTCCTTTTTTCTTCATCTCTTTCTTTTTTTTTTTTTCCTGTAGATAATGCTGAGATGAGTTCTATCTTAGTTTTTGTTGAAATATTATTGTGCTGTTGAGTGTAATTAAATACTATACACAAAAGGAGGAGTTGGTTGCTGAGGCCAGTGAGGACATCCAGTTTACAAGAGACTAGGCAGTTTTTGGCCTGATTTCTAGAAATTGCTAGGTGTGATTTCAGAATAACATCTTATATCTTATTAGTTTTATTAAGTAGTTGATTCATTATGTCAATGTTTTTTTTAACTGATCTTCAGATTTTTAATTTGGAAGGATTTGGGTCTGTCTTTCTGTGTTGTGTTGCATTTATGTTTGCATTATAACTTTGATGTTTTCTTTAAAGAGCCACATTTAGCCAACATGATTCTCTAGTGCTATTAGAAAGCTCACAGATTTTGTTTTCTAGCTATTTTATTGGGAGGTGTGTCTTAAAAATACAATATCCAACTACTTATTTTTCAAAGTTGTGTATCAAGATTTTAGATTAGTGTATTTGTAAGATATTCTTAAACTCCTGGATTTACGGAACCTCCACAGAGGTAAATGCATAGGTGTGTAACTCTCTCAAGCTGAGCTGAGGTAGCACTAATACTATTTCGGACTGTAGAAGTGTGTGATTACTTTCCAGTGGCATTTTCACCTGATAGAGTGAGGTGGGAGTTTTTGAAATTTGGAGTATATCTGTACAGGTGTCACCTTTAATGATGTTATGAATTCTTGTTTTATGTTTTTGTTTGTTTGTTTGCTTGTTTGTTTCCTTTTCTGCAGTTTGACTTACTTCAGAACTATTGAAAGATGTGTGGAAAATGACAACTTGTCTTTTGGAGTGGCTGCTTTTATGAGCTTTTGCAATTCATACTCAAACTTGGACATGGACTAGTCTGTGTCTATCTACTTTGGTAAAAGAGTGAGGCTGAGCTTGAAAATAATTGAAGGTGTCTTATCTTCAGATGTGGGGTTTCTTTGGTATGGAGTTCTGAAGAACACATACTTGAATTATAAATGGGTGCATTGTTATGCTGTTACCAGTAGCTATTATTTTGGCCAGGGCGGGGGAATACAGGAGCAAAGGCTGAGCGAGCAAACACTCATTCAATGAGGCATGAAGCCTTTGCACCCAGTTTTTTGTTTAATTTATCTGTAGCTCAGTGAGTTTAGATATGAGCAGGCGCATAACAGGTGCAGTAAAAAATTTGCTAGAATTTCCTTCTTTCTTTTTTACCCCAGGAGCCATTGTAATGACGTTTTATATGAATTGCAAGGATTGCATTGTTGAATTCAGGGAGACATCAATTTTCTGAAGTATTTCTTAGAAACTCTGCATTGATTTAGTTCTTAAATTTAACTTTTGAGGATTGTAATTCTTTAGAATTTTTGCCATATTAAACAGTTGATTTTTTTTATTATTTATTTATGTCACCTGAATGTTTCTGCAAACCTTGTACCATCTAGGCTTTTATGGAAGAGGATGTTGCTGTCATTTTGTCGAAATCAAATTGAACAACATTGCTCAAGATATGCAGGCTGGCTTGTAGGCAAAGCCTTCTGTTATTATTGACTACTTAATAGAAAGCAACAAGGTGCTAATCTTCATAAGGAGAGAGGCTCAGTGTTATGTTCCTGAGTTACATTCTGGTGTTGGTGCATAACATAATACTTCAACGCTTGTATATCATCAATTTTATCATGGTGTAACACCATTATGATAAATGACATTAAGCTAGAGTAACACACTGGAAAGTCAAATGTAATGTGTTTTGTCTGATTTAGTACAAAACATGAGCATTTAAAAATACATTTATCAGCGTAATTAAGGGGCATGCACTGGGGCTTTGACTTCAGTCCTGACCAGAAGGTAGTTGAAAATAGTCTGCACATATATTGTGTGATTAAGGATTTTTAAATAGACTTTGATTACATCTCAAACCCAGTAAAGATCACGAGTGAGTGTAAATCTGCGTATCTTCATTTTCCAGTGCCTACATTGCATTGATTAGCAATACCACTTGCAATGTGCCACACAAACTGATTCAGATAATTGACAGAAAGGAGAAAACAGCATTAGCTAGTGTCTTGCCATGTTCCGCCAGACAAGCTTTTACATTTCTGACATCCAAAGGCTTACAATATTTTAATAGAGCCCTGGCTTGCAATAAAATTTGAGAGCCGGGCATAAGTAATTATGGCTTATATTTATGTTAAGTCATTGAAAATGCTAATAAAACATATTTGTGGGTTTTCCCTTTAATGAATGTAACAATAAAACGAAATCATTGCACAAGTCCCCCACTAGTTTTAAAAACCTAAAAGAGGATGTTCATTGGTAACTTGATATCAGGCTTGTTTGTTGTGAATTATGGACATTTTTGCGATAAAATTCGGGTTCGTGGAGAAGAAATGGATGTGCAAGCCTGGTTTTATTAGTGTGACTAAATATTGTGGAACTAAAACAAGGAAATTCTTGCATACTGTCACAATTTGGGGCCATATGGATCATAAACTCCTCTATGCATATTTCACTTGCAGACTTCAAATGGCATTATCTCATCACAGAGAGGGGAGCAAGGAATACACTTAACTTAAATTTAGAAATTGTTCTTGTTACTGAATGTCAGATAAAGGTGAAGCTTTTAAATAGGAGTCTCCCTGATTTACTACCTTTAATGTTCACAGGAAGGGATGTGCAAAGCGCATCGTTAGTGTGACAGGGTGAAAGGGGCAACATGTTTCTTCTGTTACAATGGGAAGAGGATGAATCTGGCACAGCTCTGATGTCAGAACCTCCATCACCTTTCTCACAGATGATGTAGATTTTAATTGTACTCTGGGCTGATTCTCATCGCACCAGCTCCTACGTGACATTGAGATAGATGAAGCCATTTGTTGGCATTATCAGAGCCAGCTGTGTGCTTGGCTGCAGCTACAGTAGGCATTATATCTCATGCATAATCCTCTCATTGAGAGAGGATCACAAGCATCTGAACCATATGGCAAATAATTTTATTATGATCAAAAAAAGGACTCTTGAAGCTAGTTAAACAGAAGAGTCCTTGAAATTCAATCAGAAGAGGTTTTTATTTTCATGTAGCATTATCATCTTAAATTAATTTTTAGCTCTGCCATCATCTGTGAAATACAGGAATTTTATTTTTCCCCAAAAGTAAGAAATTAATGTTTTAATTACAAGAAACAGCATGCAGAATTGCTTAGCTTGATTTTTTTTGATGGCTAAAGAGTGCCTTGTAGGTGTTAACGTCTTTTTTGCTAATTACGCACTCGTCTCACTCAGAAGCCCGAATAGGAAGTAGGAAGTGCCTGAAATTAAAAAAGCTGAGAAAGGGGAGAGAATCACTCACATTAAGCTGTGGGAGTGCTGTGCTGATGTCTTAATGCCTTGCTTCCTGAGGGCTGGCAACTTGAGGGCTGCTACCATTTCCCAGGGATGAAAACATGTGGCCGTAGTAACAGCTCATAAGCTGTTGTTCTTTATACTGAAAGAAAAAAAAAAAAAAAGTGTTTAATTAAGACAATCTACACGGATGGGGCAGAAGAAGAGAGGCTTCAGCTCTGTGCAGAATTACAGCTACAGGGCAGCTGGGAAGGGATGTGGGCTCAGAGATAGCAGCAGGTAACATTTTTAGCCTAAGAATGTGGGATAGCCACTCTCATCTGGATGAAGGTACTGCTCCAAGGCCTGCTCCTGGTTCCTTTTGAGTACACAAGGAGAAGTCTCATGGATAGCACTTGGATGTGTCAGCCATCACGCTGCGAGGCAGGCAGCAGCTCAGGACAGGGTTCCGTGACTGCTAGAGCTTGCTTTGCTAACTGGGAGGCAGCGGCTGCTGTTCCAGAGCTACAAAGGCAGAAAGCGATAACACAACATTGCATGGCAAGTGAATGGGCCGCCTGCCTGTGGGGAAAGATGTGTCTGCTGCAGGCCTGGCCCAGGGGACAGCAGCGGGCCCGTGGGACACCTGCTGATAACACACATGGCCTATCAGCAACTTTCATGCCCCAAACTTATGGAACATAAATAAAGGCTCACCAGAGCCAAATGGCAACAGCTGCCTTATCTGGAGAATACCTTTTTTATTCGGTATTTTATTGACAAATAATAAAGCCTGTAATTGGGCTGTGGGAGGAATATAGCCATGTAATTTACAGGTCCTTTAATTTTCTAGTGCTGCATGCCTGAAGCAGCTTCGGGTTGTTATTGCAGTCTCGATAACAGAGTTAAGCCAGGTCCTGGCTGAACTGCTAAAGTACTGTGAAATGTGCATCTTTATTCTTGCATTTAAAAAGTGGTTGTGTGCATCTTGAGGGAAGAAGAGGAGCAAGGGGAGGAATGCCTGTTTCTTCCGCAACAGCGTGGTGATTAGGAAATTGTGACTTCAGGTCTTAAAATGAAAGTCACAACACGCCCCCCTCCCCGGCACAGCATCCACTCTGGAGGCTTCCCCTGCCATCCGCCCATCACTCTCAGCAGGATGCGAAGCAGAGCTGTGCTCGCTGAGCGGGCTAACAGGAAAGGATTGCCTTTGCTGCAGCAGCTGCTGAACTGAGACTTTCTGGATCATGAATGTATGTAAATATGTCCAACTGTTTGCCCTTCACACATCTTTGGCAAGTTTGGAGTAAAAAATATTGCACTGCTCCATTAGTTTGCTTGCCTATTACTGCAGCAGATGCTGTTAAAAGCACTGAGATGTGTTTCTAGGCGAGCCTTCCTGTCTAAAATAGGATAAAGGAATAAAGGCTAGAGCAGCCCCAGATAGCATCTTGAAATGAATATAAAGCAAGCTTTGGCAGCAGGGTACACCATAGTGTCCATTGCAATTGTCAAAGGCACGGGGGTGGGTAGCTCTCCAGTCCATTAAGCAAAGCAGAGAGTGGTTGTGGCCTTTCCCAGCTTCTGCATATTTGTTCCGGCCTGAGCTCTCCCTCCAGCAGAGTAACAGCTATTTTGGAGAGTTTGTATGGGTTTGATTCCTGACTGTATCTGCTGAGTGGCTAAAACGGCTGCATTTGGATGCCATGCTATACTTCACAGGGATTTCACTGGCAATGAAGGTTGCGTATAAATAATGGATGAAGAAGGGTGACAGGACCTGAACACTTGGGGCTTGACAGATTATCTTGTGATGTATTACAATTAGATATGCTTCAGTGTCACTTCATTTATTCAACTAGTAAGGCTGCATAACTCTTAGATCCATTTGGAGGTGGATTTATGAAGAGCCTTAGTCGTGTCCTCTCAAAGTTTGGAAATGATTTTTGAACATCCTTAGCAGCTTTCTAAATCACTTTGCTCTTAACATGTATGTGATATCTTTTTTCTTTTTTAAGCAGTTGGGATTTTATTTACAGACATAATAGATGAGTTTATTTTTTTTTTCAATCTGTGGTTTGCTTACTCTGCTCAAAGCAGATAGTTGCTAGATGAGAGACCACTTTGTCACATAGCTGATCAACAGATCAAACTGGCTGTAGGGAAGGCTTTTTCCAGGTTTGTTTTGCAGGAAGCTGGTAGCTAATAAGCCCCAGCCGCCGCATACTAAATGGTATTACCTAGAATCAGGACATCTAACAAAAGGAAAATAAGATTAACAACAATTTTGTATGCCTTCTTGCTTTTTAAGTAGTTATAATGAAAAAGTCTGGCATGGAAAGAGGCAGAATAAAATGTCATAGGAAATGTGAGAGCTTAGATCTAACTTTCTTACAAATGAAACCTCTCAGACTGTCGGGTTAAAAAAGAAAAGTGATTGTTAGGATCTCTGTAGCTGTGTAGCCTACTTGAGTGCTTTAACACTGTTTTTCTTTCAGATGTGTTTTTTCTGCCATAAATGCAGGTGTAGAACACCTTGCCTCGAATACTTAGGTGTGTCCAGCCATTCCAGGCTGCCTTAGGCAGAACCTTTTCTTCTTTGAAGTCATAATTTACAAAACAAACTATATTTGTCTGCTTTGAGTATTTCCTGGCAAAGGGAGCATGTGGGACAGCAGGTGGCCGCAGAACCCAGCAGAAGCTGCAGTCCTCCAGATAATCAGCAAAGTCTCCCCGCCACTGCCTCCCACCCCAGCACATGCCAGCCAGCAATCATATTACTCCATAGCAACCTCCTCGATCTTCAGATGGGAACTTAACATGATTTGGGGATAAATTACGCTCATAGCAAAGCTGATCGGAGCCAACAAGGTTTCGGAGAATTTGCTCATTCTTGTAAAAGCTGATGATAATTGATGGACGAGCAGCTTGCAGGACCCTGACAGGCTGGTTGCCTGCCCTTTGCACTCTGCCAGTTCAAGCCTTACAAGTGTGAAATAGCCAATTACTGGAATACCTATTGAAAGTAATAGGCCAATGAGCAAATTGCTACTGTGGGACACTGTGGCGGTGTAGGTGGACTGAAGCCAAGATAAAGTTCTGCTCTGAGCAGCTGCTCCCTCCACAGCTTGATAATGCTATTGGATGACCAAGTGATGAGAGGAAGGTATTTCCCCATTCGAACTGCAAGTGTCCTGCCTTGTATTGACTTAAAGTTTATGATGCATGATACCGTCTTGTTACCCAGGTCCTAATTTGCAGAAATAAATCCTCCTTTTAAAAGGTAGTTAAATAGGTAATAGGGATAGTCACAGCCATAGATTTTGTGCAAAAGCATTAAATACAATTTTTGCTTGGAATGAAAAGTCATATAGTGTGCAGAGTGTTAATACTTGCCAGCCATTTGCTATTGACAGAACAATTTATCTTGATAAAGGACAGTGAAAAATTCCAATCTATTCACTGACATCACATTATCAGCAGTAATATATGACTGCATCTAAATATAAGGTTCAGATCTGACACAGCTGAGGGGTTTCTGGTAATTTTCCTGTAAATATATTGTGTACTGGACAATGAAAAAATGTCGCTTTTACCATGTAATTGGATGACCTATTTTTATGTGAGATTTCAAGTTTTACTGTGTTTAATGGGATACACCATAATGTTTCCTTTTTGGGTAACCTGTTTCTTTTTACAAGACTTTAGCAATAAAATGGGTATTACCAGGTTTGACAGAGCAGAAATAGCAGACAAAGAAAGAAGCTTAAATATTAGTCTGATGAAAGAAAGATTCTGTGACCACAGAAACTTGCCACAGGGAAAAAAAATCTATCTGAAAATATTGTCATGAAAATGTCTGCTGTCGGTAGTTAGTTTAATTTAGGTAGTATGTCTCCTTTTTGCCAAGATAGGAATGTTCATTGGTAACTTTTAGGGATTTGCTTCCTAGCTTTCTTAGCAAAAAGATATGATTCATAATTTAGAAGTTGTATTAAAAACTTTATTTAATTCAAAATGTATTAGAAAGAAAGGTGAGAAGTGGCAAGTAGCTTTGGAGGAAGAATTTCAAAAATGGTTAGCAAATTATTTTATACAGTCCATGATTCTGTAATAGGGAAACAACCATTGTGTAAAGGCCAGAAGTGTAAATGAAATAAGTGCCAGTGTCAGTATAATTCATTTTTTTCAGTTGCCAGTGGCTTGTTTGGTGCTGAAAAGAGAAATGACAGATGAGATCGTGCTGTTTGCTTTGAATGTCATATTAACAGTTACCAAGTCCATTTTAGATGGAAAGAATAGAAGGCTGTTTCATATGATATTAAGCGTGAATCAGTCTCAAAAAAAAAAAAAGTATCACTTCAGTTGTGGCAGAGTATAACAAAAATGTATGGGCTAAAAATACAGACCTTATGATCATGATTGTTTTATTACCTTTAAGTACTTTTTTATTCTTGTTGTTTTTGTTTTTACTTCACACTTAAAACTTCAAGGGAAAACTATTATCCAGTTGTATTTTTCACATTGTGTTTTCTTCTGGACATATCTGATTGCAAAACCGCTTAGTATGGCACTCTCCATGAGGAAGAGAGTCTCTCCGTTTATCTCCTGCAAAGACAGTATATATACCTCCATGAAGATTCCCACCAGATTCGTTTTTACTGTCCCAAGGTTTGAAAAAATTAGCAGGCTTTTGCTAGGCAGAGAAAGTTGTAAGTGACTGAAGCAGTAGAAAGACTTGCTAAGGAAGACAACATCTGAATAGTTCATTTCATTTTCAAGGAATAAGAAGGGTGCAGGGGGTTCTATTAAGTTTTCATTTGAGGGCTTCTCCGTGTAGCTCATGGTTTTGTGTAGTTCAGCAGCCTTCTGACAGTTAACCCCACTCTGGTTCCTGAGAAATAGGGAAAATGTTATTTGCTCCATCTTCTTTTCAAGACTTTATTTTGCTTCCCAAATACTTGGCTGCTCTGGGAGGAGAAACAATCTGATACTAAACTGCAAATCATTCGTCCTTCCCCGGTAACTGTGCCTGCTGAATGCTGTTTTATTGAGCAACACTGATATCCCCAAATTAGAGTGATTCTTCTATCATTCCCTGGTTTGTTAACTTCTCTCTGTTGCTTCTCTGAGAAGTTATGAGCAGGAGCAGAGGCATCACGCTTGCCTGACTGCAGATCCAGTTGTGAATAGGGGCTCATACTTGGAAGGTTATCTACCCAAGCATGAGAGTAGGACTTGCTTTCATTGAGGACATATATTCTTCAGAAATTGATGGCGGAGCTCTCAGCAGGAAGAGCTTCCTATTCTCTTCTGTTAAATGGATAGTTTGAGTACTCTGGGGATTTAAGAGGCTTTGCTATATATCCTCCTGCTTCTCCATTTGTTAAAACTGTGTGGCAGTTCAGTGTCAATGACATGACATTCAAGAAAGGAAATAAAGGGTGATCCATGTTAGTAGCCTTGTTCAGTATTAGGGACAGAAAGAAAGGATCTCAGGAATTGTTCCACCTGCTTGAGATCTTTTCTTTTTCCGTTTTCTTTTTCTTTATCTTTTTTTTTTTTGAGGACCATGTAATTTTTTTTATTTTTTTTTTATTTTTTTAGCTTCTTGACACAGGCCAGAAAAATGGGCTGTGTACCCCTTAAACGAATGTCTAGGTATGATAAAGCTGAGGCAGTTACTTTTTTTTCTGGTAAAACTCCGTGTCATCTTCAATGAAATGACTTGTATGTCTGTCAGGGCACAAATTCTGCTATAAATCTGTTTGAAGAAATCATGAAGAACAGGCAACATCCTGCAAACAATCCTGCAGGAAAAAAGGTGAGGAATTCCCTGGGCATTTTTGACCTGAGGAGGACAATGAATCCTAAAACTAGTAGACGTGAATAAATGTGGAATGTCCTGAATTGTGCATTTATGTAGTTATAAGAGCTTGGCCTTTAAAGACTTAATCCTGAAGTAGTACTGGTAGTCCACTGCTGGCTTCCCCCGCCATATTATATTATTTTCTCCTTTCCCTTTCCTGGACTTTTATACATTTCATTCCATTGCAAGTTCATTGCATCTATTCAAAAATCACAGGCAAATTTTCAGTGTATGAAACAAGAGGATATTGGATTGGTTTATTAAAAGGAAGTGAAACTTGCTATGACATGAATGTGCACCTATCATCTGCTAATGGTGTCTAACATGATTTTTTTCAGTCATATCATGTTAGAAATATACACAATTTCCTGTTCTAACTCACCATCACTTCACTTGCAAGGTTCATTTTTAATTGTAAGAAGTCTCACGCATTTCTGTTCATTTGGTTCTTTCAAACACAGTACTTTGAATGTAGCTGCATTTTCTCTCAGTCTTTATTTTACTCATATTTTTAATTTCACTCATTTCTTTTGCATGTTTGCTTGTTTGTTTGCTTTCCTTCATGGTGTTTGGAGCTTTCCCTGGTATAGTACTGCCTGCTTATATACGTCATTAACAGGGAGCTTCATTCCTCTTCTTGATACAAGTAAAAATGTCACTTAAAATAATTATAATAGTATATAATAATATAAAGTCCTATTATATCTACTATAAACATATTTTACTGCTTGTTTTGTTGTATCTTTTTGCCTTTGTGCAGCTCTTTCATTGCTAAGATTTGGTTACATTCAGGCCAGTTTCAAGATACTTTTCAGAGTTGTTTCATACCATTGTCAGAAGTGGAGAAGGTTCCAGCTCCTCCTGCCTCAACACAAGTGGGCTAGGCAGATAATTTCCTCTTATTCCTCCCAGCCTTTATGTCTGCACTTCTTGAATCCTGTGATGAGGCTCCTGTAGATAAGCAAGAATGACAAAATGATTAGGCTTTATGCTGTATATAGAATTAGAGCAGGTGCTCGTCAGCTGTGCCATTGCTGACAGACTGCTATATCTTTGAATAGAAAGTCTGTCTCCACTAACAAATATTTGTTGGTTTTTAATGAAATTAATTGTAAACAGTCACTTGATACAGGATGATATAGCTTCATACTTGTTTGTGTATATATTCAGATATATATCACTCTCTATGTCAGTACTTGGCACCTACCATTGTTTAAGAAGATTGCTCTACTAAGAGGTTTTTTCAATGAAAAAGTAAAACTGATGGAAATTATTTTATTTAATTTTTTTGCTTCAGTTTCACTGTCCCAGTTAAGTAAAGTAGCATTTTCACAAGACTATCTAAATGTGGCAATTAGCTTGGGAAATCTTCTCGCACACACCAAAAGTTTTAATTTGTTAAACATTTCTGGATGAAATAAAGCTGAAGTCTACATTCCATAGCCTGAACCTAAAAGTGGCCTTTTGGGAAAGATAATGCCAACAGCAGCTGACTGTGCCATTAATGGGGTTGACTTGACTGCCTTTAGGACTGAAGTGACCTTTTCAGAAACTTCTAAGCAAGTATGTAAGTGCCTCCTCCAACTCCAACAGTGTGTGCATATATGTTACAGGTACCTTTACCTTTAAAACTTGCTGGAAACTAGCGATCTTGCATATCTTGCCTGAGCAAAAGAAGGAGGTTCAAGAGCTAATATACATATCAGAGGTTTGATTCCTCCTGTAATCAAAGGGAGAAGAGAGGTTCACAGTAAGATTTACACAAGGAGAAGAATTAATCTGTTAAGTGGGTAACCAGACCTTTTCTTTTAACAAAGTCCTTTATTTGGAAGAGCTGGGTGTTATAGATCATTAAAGTACAACAGAAGGTACCAAGTAATAAAGAATTTTAAAAGATTAAAGAAATCCAGTAATTCAGCAGTTTGCACATCAGTTACGAAATAGGGGCAGTAAATGTTGAATAGATAAGTGACATTAAAAGCCCTTTTTATGGTCCAAAGTTAATTTGAATAACATTAATTTGCAGTTGACAAATTGTGTCTTTTTAGCGTTGGTAATCCAACCATTTATTAAACTGTAAAAGCAATGGTAATTAAGTATTACTGCCCAGCGGTGCTACTATAGTTAGTTACAGCAGGGATGAAGTGTGGGACAACTGTCCTTAAAACATCAGAATTCAAATGCTTGCTCTTTTAGGGAGGAAGCCTGGAGATGTATGATGGTGTTCCATGTTTGGTTCCTTTTCTTTTACCTGCTGGATCAGTTTGTGAGGGAGGAAGAGAGGGGCAGGGGCAGATACTCTTGTCTTTTGTCTGCTGCCAAATGGAGCATAACAAAACTGCCATCGCCTGCTGCTTTCCTTCTGCAGACAAAGGGCAAGGGAAGCAGAGAGGCCTCCCTCGTCATCCTACCGTGGGTCTTCGTTCAGCCATCACTCACAGCAGTGATGCGAAACAAACCCCCAAGGGCCACTCATCACTGCCCCTCTGTGTGCTACAGCCCCAGTTGCGCCCATGGTAGACCCAGCCATGGAGGCGCGGTCTCGCCAAGGCCTCCTGTGCTGCGTTTCATATGCAGGTGGTGATGCGAACTCCTACCTGCACTGCCTTTCATGTGTGCCTCCCTTGCTTTCCATTCGTCCCATGCTGCATTTTCTGCAAATTCAGTCAGCCTTGTGAAAATGAAGTATTTCAGGCACAGTCAATGCTTTTAGAGCTGTTGGGGCTGAAGGGAGGAGGAGGTGAAGGGAAGGATGCGCAGACACACGTGAGCCACTGCACCGCATAGCAGCACATGTTGTCTGAGCTGGCAACAGTGCTAATGTGTCTTTTTCTCACCAAAATGTCTGGCTTTCCTATTGTGCTTCTTCACAGTCACAGAAGCACAGAATGGCTGAGGCTGGAAGGGCCCTCTGGAGGCTACCTGGTCCAACTCCCTGCTCAAGCAGGGCCACCTAGGGCAGGTTGCCTAGGGCCATGTGATGAGCGATGAGCATCTTGCTGGGTGTCAGCATTCCAAAGGACCTTCAGATCTTGGTGTGGCTGAACACACAGGGAGTCCTATGCCCCTGCATTTCCCTCTGTACCCCCTGCATGCGCTGCGTCCACTGCTTTGGCTAGGGGGAACAAATATTTGTTTCATGGTAAACAAGCATACCAGTGGGAACAACCACCTCCTGTTTATTTACGAGGCGTCTTTGTCACTGAGCTGCTTCATTTGACCCCAAGTGTGATTCCTAGATAGAAATAAGAAGTCTGATGTCAACCTGGGTAGTAAAGTAACTTTCACAACCCGGCATTTATGTCTTCTCCTAATAATTACCCATGGGCTTCATGTGCAGTTTAAAGTGTCAGGGATCAGTATTGTAATTTCCATCCCTTTCATGCTAGTACAGAAGCCCCTGTCTCTCATTAAAATTCACTGCTTGTCTGCTACATATTTCTTGCACCTCCACCTGTTATGTCACCCAGACTTCTGATAGAAACTTATTTGGATAATGTCTGCAAGCAAAGAATTTTCCCCGAAAAGGTTGAAGATGGAGACACTCTGTCAGGACCTGACAGGTGTAAATTTCTTAATGTATGAGGAGTATATGAAAATACAAATCATCACTGAGAGCCAGCCTGAAGCAGACTGAAAAGCTGTCATAAGCAGTTTTCAAAAAGTATGAGTTATTTGGTTCTCTTCCAGGAGGAACAACTCCACAGGCATAAATTTGTGAATGGTACTTGACAATCTTAACAAGTCTTTCTCTCCCAGAGCTGTGCGTGTGACAGACGTGATAGGGACGGCGTGCTCTGCTCTGTTCTCCAGCAGTGAAGGAGCTGACATGATAATCAGGGGGATGGATCCTGCCTTAGCGAACTTGAGGCATGCCTCCACTGAAACAAATTTCAAGGAACTGATTAATCTGACAGAGCGGCCACGTTCGAGCTGATTATTTGCCAAAAGACGTTTTATAGATCCACTTCATTTCCATTTACTGAGAGCAATGATAGGAAAGGAAATAGCAGATTCTTTGTGGCAGGCACCTTGGCTATTTTGTATGCTCCTAGGTTTGTGCGTCTTTACTTTGGGCATGCTGAAAGATCATTGCTAACTGGATGGGCCTATTCACTGGTGTATGGAAATGGACTTTAAGAAGGGTTGTGCTTGATTGGCAAATCAGTTCTAATTGAATAAATGTCAAGGTCAAAACAAACAAGTGATGAAGATGAGAAAGCCCTGGAGTGGTATCTGCTTCAAATCATATTAAAGGCTCTTCAGTAGCAAAGTGCTTCAGGGGGACTATGCAAAATTAAAGAGCAATGGAGTTGCTGCACAGTTTAAAACCAGAAATATCTGTGTCTGTTCCCGCAACTGAAACTGAGCGCTGGTGCTTAGGAAATGTTCTGACTGAGATGGCAAAATTCTTTGCTCTTTGTACATGAGTGGGCTATAGCACATGAGGTGGCAGGTTTCTGATAGGTATGAGGACAAATGGCACACCTTTGCTCTGGGGACCACAGTGGAGTGCCACAGTGGCAGTCTCAAATCTCAGGGAGCTGGGTATGATTGAATGCTGAGCATCCTACTGTGGTAGTTTGGGGCATATATTCAATAAGGGAAGCTTGTTACAGCATTTTACATAAACATGATCCTGAATCCTAGAAGGATCCTTTATAACAACCTGTGTTGTTTCTTTTCTTCCTTTTTTTTTTTTCCATCAGCATGAAACTTGCACGTTAATAGACTACAAATCTAAACATTTTTCTGATTCTCTTACCTCTTCATTAATTTGCACTGGTGATCGTGGCTCCCATGTAAACTAGAACCATGGTGAATATAAAAATGTATGATGCGGAGGCCAGCAAACTCCCTTTGTCAATACAACTTGCTTTAAATTAGGTATCATGAGCCACAGTCTGTCAATAAGTGCATTGTGTGTATTTTTCAATGTCAAGTCTAAATATTATAAAATATCAATATAGCAGCTGCCTTAAATCATTGCAGAGAGGGGATGAGCAAACACTGTTTATTTTAGGTAGAATATAAATTTGTGGTTTAAAGTAGTATTGGAATATTGTCTACTGATTTACTACTGTATTTCTTTAAGCAACTAATTATTATGGTCTGGCTTCAAAGACATTTATGCACTTAGAGTTATGTTTAAAGTCGAGGAGGAACTGGTCAAGAACTTATGAAAGTTAGGGTATGTTTCTGAACCTTTACCTAAAATTCTTGCAAAAAATAGCTTTCTGGTATACAAAGGGAGATTTTTTTATCATGCTGCTATTCTCCAAGTTTCCATGTTTTGTTGTCGTTGTTAGATTATTAATATAAAAAAATTATTCTGGAGGAGATCGTCTACTTAAATTCATGATGCCAATATCAAACTGTGTAAGAATGAGATGTCCACTAAGAGATGTCTCATTAGCAGCTCATGTTAATAACAATAATAAGTCTTGGGGACTTTTGTGTAATTTTGTTGCAGTACTGGCAAATATGTGAAGGGGTGCATCTGCTTCATGTGAATGAAGTCAGTCATAAATCTAGGTTCTTGAGATGATGTGATGATCAATTCAACCTTGACTTCTTTGGTTTTTATTTATTTTTATTTTTTAAAGCTGGTTAATCATTTGGGTACCTTTGTTCATGTGAGAAAATGAGATGAGTTTTCAGGTATCCAATGGTCTAGCTTTAGGTTTCTATTTGATATTATTTTTATCTTTACACAAAATGTTGAAAATGAAATGTCATCTTTCAATTTCTGTATTACTGTTAAGACTAGGTAAGGTGCCACAGAAACAGAAGTCAGTTATTAGAAAAATACTCCACATCTTCTGATGTTAAAGCATTGAATACTTCTAAATTATTGCTGATTATTACTGAGCAATGCAAACACCTACACATTTGTATGATTACCTAGAATGTACAAAAAAAACTTACGTAGCTGACATATTTTAAGGTATTTTTGCCACGTGCACTGCACTGTTCTGGTGTACTAAATGCAAACTGCATTGGGGTGCCTCCTGAACCACCTGGGTGGCTCCTTACTGCTTGCATGGGAGTGGTAGAATTTGGTGGTGTTGTGCTGCATTTGCCATTGCATGTGGTAACGAGTTGAGGTTCAAAAACATGCCTGATGACAGGTATAAATTTCATTTTGAAAATCTGCATGGCAGCACTTTTGTGCAACACTGCAGCATGGTGAAAGTTGCTCATGTGCATAACAGTTTTTGTGAGAAAGATTTGTCATTGCTTGGTCAGAGTCTACTTCTTGCAAACATGACGTGGAGAGAAGGTGGCCAAGTATTAATAGTTTAGGTATTATTATTATTTAGAGGAGGTTCTATTTTCCAAGCTACCTGTAAGGTGTTCCTATTTTGTTCCTGTTTTCAGATATTTTCACGCCTAATTTGGTCACAAAGGCAAATTCTGTTTGTTTATCAAATGTGTGAAAATGACTGCTGATCCTACTGTATCTTTTGAAGGTAATTTCTACCACTGTAACAAGCCAGAATCAAAGTGACTAATCAGTTGTAAGCCAGTACTCATTAACTTGCACTAAATTATTTTCATTTGGCATATAAAATAGCCACTTTTCCACCCTTAATTAGAATTTGGTCTAATAGGATTGACAAGTCAAGCTAGGGGGAAAATGCCCTACTTAATTGCTTTTAGAACAGAGTAATTTTTTGTTAACAGCAGATTGAATTTGCTATTTGTGTTATAAGAAAAATCTGCCTGGTGAGCAAATGTATTCTTCTTGTTTTCCAAGCTTACCGAGATTGCCCATAGCAAAATAAGTTTGACTAGTGTTATCAAGTGTGTTTATACAGTATTGTACTGTACTACAACTGTATTTTCTATTTACTATTTTTCTATTTTCTATTATTTTCTTTGACGTTCTTCAAACTGTTACTCCTAAAAAGTTCATCAAGCAGGGCTAGTTAGTGTGTCTCTGCAAGCCAGCTCCAGTGATGTATTAACTCCAGAACTCTGGTTCATGCTTGCTTTGGCCCGTGAATGGCTGGACCCAGAAGTGCTCATCAAGACATGAACAGCATAATCCCTGCTACATGAACCCAAAGGGCAAATATCACAGAGTTTATAAATATTTGGAAGGGTTTTTTTTGTTGTCAGTCAATACCCTGCTGAGCAGCTTGTTGCAGTTCTGTTTATTCTTAGCTAAAAATACTGGAGTTGATCCCCTGCTCTCTAGGACAATGACTGTGATGTGCCAACAGTGACTGTGGTTAGGGCTAGTAGTTAGGTTGTTTCATTTTATTAACTTTTTGTTGTATTCTCTTAGACAATTTTTATAGCAATAAAAGTAGTCAATAAAGTAATGTCTGTTTCCCTGGAGATACCACAAATATGAAATTTGTTTATATAGAGTCTTCACAGATTTTGCTCTTCTTTTCCAAACATTTTCTATCTTCTTTATCCACAGTTTGAGTGGTTTCTTTTAAGTAACAGTGTATAAGAACAGCATGAAGAAACAAAACAAAGCTCCCCCCACCAAATTTTGGTCTTGTCAACTCTGTGGAGCCTTGCTTCCACCTTGAAGTCTTTCATATTATTTTTTTTGTCACAATATGAGAATTCATATGAAATAAGAAGTTCTTAAAAAAAAAAAAAAGATTTAAGGAATAGTTGGTGGAAGTGTTTATGGTAATGTGGAGAGGTCTTATTTTGTCTCTAGAGCATGTTCAGTAAAGCCAGTGATAGCTTGTGTTTCCCGCTGCTACTCATCACTCTACATCAGTCCTAAAGCAGGCAAAGATCTTTTGATTCTCAGTCAGGAGAAAGAAACCAGACCGTGTGTCTGCTTTGTCCTTGGCCTCTTTGCTGATACTGCCAACAAGATTACTGAGGTGGTGTGATTTTAATGATGCAAACACCTGCCCAGTAGGAACCAGACTGAGACTACCAGCTTGTTTCATATAGGCCATTGAACAGCTGTCTCATCATAATAGGGTTTGGTCATGACCAACTGGGGTTGAATTCAAACCTGTGACCTACAGGTGAAGGGCTTTGTAGCCATTACCTGTCTCTTCAACCATCAAGCCATTTAAATACCTTCAGAAGGTACATGTCTTGAAAATTTGGTTTGGAAGAGAGAGAAATGGGGAAGATTTTGCCCCTACAAAAATCGTCACCTTTCCTCTCAATTAAAAAAATCCATAGATTTGATACTGGATTTGTACTTGCATGAGAAATTTGAGAAAAGGTAGGTGATATCAATGATGTCTGTGGGCCAGACAGGTACTCACAGTTCTGTTGCAGTAGTACTTGGAGGTTATGTGATATTATACCATTAGATACATCCTTTTCAGCTTGATCTTCACATATTTGAATTTGTCTCAGTGTAAAAAGAAGAGTGTATTGACACAGTGTCTTTGTTTCACATATATCCTGAATCTGCAGTTTTGTAGCAGCTTTCCAGTCCCTATTGTGCATTTAACTTAGATTTGACAGAAACCATAGAATGGTTTTGTAATGGATATTATCTGTGCTCTTGGTCCCTGAAAAGCCTTTTGGATGGGCTAATATCAGCAAAATTTTAGTGGGTAGTCAGGGAATTATATAGAAAACATGTAATTGGACTTCATGAGAAACTGTTGACTAATACCCTTCTGACGATACCTTGGTATCGTCTATGGCTGAGTAATCTGTGTAAAGTGATTTGCATCACAGCCGAGTTAGCGTCAAGGGTATACTTTGGACAGAAGGCACACTTTAGAAATTAGGATCTCCATTTTTTTTTTCCATGTGAAAATACACTACATATGCTCCCTGTTTTTCTCAGGGACTATCACACAGCCCTAAAACATTTACAGCTTTTGCTTATGCTAGAAGGAGGGGATGAGAGAAGAGGAAATATGACAGTGGGGGCTGGTGGCAGCACGAAGCTGCAGCTCTCCATGTGCTTTCAGTGCCTGGTTTGTTGCTTCATGTGGTACAGCCTAGATGAGGCTCATTGAGAGCTAGCTGTAATTGAAGCTGTCCAATAAAAGTGCTGTTAGGAGCAGATGTGGCTGTACCAGGAATATATTTTTTAATGAACTTAAAAATATGTTAAGACTTAAAATATTTCTGGCCAGAAACAAGATTCTTGGCACAGACTGAGCATTTAAGCTTCATCCCAGAAATTTATCTCAGTTTTCTCACTCCATTCTTAGTCCTCAATCTCTCCTGAGGATCTGGTCATTACTTGCCCTCATTAGTACCACTTGTTTTAAAAAGCTTTATTTGATGTCCTTTTCCATCTCAAAATAAAACCTATATTTAAGGATAGATTTTTATTGGAGAGTGGAGGAAAAAAAGTCTCACTTGTTAAAGAATATCAGGGAATATTTGGCATGCTTTTAAACTTCTATTTTAATAATGGAGCCTTCTTTAGCTTTCCTAGGTATAGTTTTCTGCCTTCAGTTGTGATAACTGGATGCCTGTCAAAAACACAGCTACATTTCAGTAACCTTCTTCCCACCCACGTATTTGTATGAGAGGCGGCACGGGTGTGTGGTGCAGAGCAGTTACCAGCCTGGGCACCAAAACCCAGGTGAAATAGCTACAGCTTTGTGGTAGCTCACTGCAGAGCTTCTCAGTCTGTTCTTCCTAGTAAATGCTTCTCTTGTAATTAAGTTTCTGAAAACCTGACCAGTGAATTAAACCATGGGTGAGTTGGTTAAAGTGAAAGAACCTCTCATTACCCCTGGATTCACTTATAATTCTATTTCTGATAGAAGTAGCTTTCCTTGGCAGTCAGAAACTCAAAAAAGAGATGTTTTCTAGAATGATCAGAGCAGTTGGACAAACGTGACAGTGCTTGGAAAAGGTCAGTAGGGGAATTTTATTGTAGGCTATTCAAGCTGTGTCCTTCCAGCAGAAAGAGGGCTTACAAAAAGCAAAAATCATGACTTGAAGGTGAAGAACTGTAAATGAAAGAAAGCTTAAGCAGGTATGCCAGAGGTGTAACTCTTTCCTGTGCTTTGCTTTTTGTTTGATCTGAGCCTTTGCAACATCCCTGCCATGTGGTTTTGATGTGGAGTTGCAGTTCTGCACCCAGGGAGCATTGCTCACGGATTGTCCCCCAGGCAGGGGGATGCTGTGGGGCAGGGGCAGGGGAGATGCTGTGGGGTAAGAGGGAGGGAGGCGTAGCCATGCCTTGGACTATGAAGCTGGCCCTGAATGAAGATAGAAAAAAAAAAAAAAAAAAGCATTTGATAGAAAAACCTAATTTGTTGTGATAAAAAAAAAAAAAAAAGAGAGAGAAATGAGAAGTTCACCATGTCCCTACAGCAGAAGTGGCACATGAGTAAGAAGTGACCCAACCTTTAGCAGTGCAAAGCGATGGCTGATTTGGGAGAGGGGTTCCTCCTCAGCTTAATCAGCGGCGCGTCCTGATGCAGACCTTGAGTTACCCGAGGATTCACGCTGCCAGACCTATAGATTTATCTTACGGGGATCAACACGGTCTGGGGCAGGGCACTGTCCTGCAGAGCTGCTGGCACCTGCTCTGGAGCACCCAGCCCTTCGCCTTGCAGCTTCCTCCGCTTTCCACGGGCATGTGGTAGGAAGCGAGGAGCGATTTTGTAGCTGAATTCCGAGCAAAGGCTTCTTTGTCATAAGCGCTGTCAAACAGCCTCGTTGCCACGGCAACCCCGGCTAGATAACCCATTTGGGAAAATACTTGTAGGACCTAACACTCTATCATCTGTCATTCAATAATTTCATGTTCATAATAACTAGGAAATCAATGGCCATCCTCCGAGACAGTTTGTTGAGGGGGTACGCGTGCCGCTGGCAGCGCAGCCCACGGTCGCCTCGGCTTGCGGGGATGCTTGTGGCTGTCACGAGCGCGGGGCGCTGCTGGCTTCTTCCGATGGTTGGCTCAAAAGTTGAGGAGAGGCTGAGGTTTGCCATCTAATTAACCTGTGCAGTGGACACACGTGAGAGAGAAAAGCTTATAAAGCAGTTATTACAATATGAGGAAACAAAGGTTTAGGTAGAATTAGCATTTCACATCTTAAAATACCGAGAGAAACTACGTGCTCAAGTTATCGCATGGCCAGCATGAGCAAATTCAGTAACTTAAAGGCATTTTTTTCTTATCTTGGCTTTCTAATTAAACCGCTTATCATCATAAAGGCTGTGTTACCTGCATGTTATGTATTGAATATAAAGCAATCGTGGAACAGTAATTAAAATTCTTAAACATGCACCCGTTGACTTTACATACAATTAGTTTACTGCAGTGTGTCACTTATTAATAGTGCAAGTTTTCAAAATTGAGCCCCCATTTGGCTACACATGGAGAGCTGTATTTAGTAATTACTTAGGCAATGTTTATCTGTTTTGAAAACAAAATGCATGAATATAATATCTCTAGAAAATAATACTAAAAATAAAAAACATGTTAAATTGAGGCTTCAGGAGAGGGAGGGAGTCCTTGCTGGTCGGGGTATCACAGAAATGAAGAAAAGGTAATTCTTATCACTCTATAAACAGTATTTGAAAGATGCTTATCCTCATAATTTGCTACGGGAGTTTACTTTTTCTTTTAAAAATGATTTTGAAGCACAAAGATAAGGTGGCTGTTTTCCAGCTGGCTCTTTCAACACATTTTGGGTTCAATTAGCACATGGTGCAGGGCGGACACACACAGTGCCGTGGGCTGAAGCTTTGAATACAGACTTCTGGTTTGTTCTGGGGATGTGTTGAATAAGTTTTTACGTTTTTCTGTGAAGAGTACATGCATCATGAAAGGAAATATGTGTCCCACTCTGCAAACGTAGTAGTCAGGTGAGGTGATATCTTATGTATTAGCATAGGAAATGGAAAGGCAATGTGATCCTTCTTCTTTCATACCAAGAGGTCAAACTGAGAGTTTTCAGGGTGGTGACCTCAAGATCTTCATCATATAATGCTCTGCTGTGGTTTCCTGAGGTAAGCATTTGCTTTAACAGTTTTAAAAATTGTTAAAAAAAGCACATCTGATTACACTCAGTCATAGAATCACAGAATCATTAAGGTTGGAAAAGCCCTCCAAGATCATGTTTTCCAACCATCCCCCTACCACCGTCACCCACTAAACCATGTCCCGAAAAGCCAGGTCCAACCTTTCCTTAAACAACCCCAGGGACATTCTGTGATTTCTGCATTATGGGTTTTCAGTTGTTCAAATCAGCAGAAACACAAGTCCTAATTCCTGTGTCAGAGTTGTGTTAGTGTTGTCTCTGAAACAGGGTGTATTTCATTCATCCATTTGCACTGCAAGTTTTGGATTCATATATCAGGTGTGCAAAAATCAGTTCCAGGGATAGTTTTGTCTGAAAGTGGGTGAAGAAACCTTTTCTTTTTGGTGTTTTTCAACATAGCGTGTTCAGAAGAAGATAACAGAGGTTGCATCTTCATCTGAAGATGTCACAGCCCAGCTATGGAGAAATCCAGAACTCAGATGAGGCAGAGGAGGAGTAGAGATTTCATTGTGAGAGATCTGATATAGAAGTCCCTGAAAGAAATGGACATTAAAGATATGTATGAATGAGTTACCAGAGCAAGTTTGGTATAGAGGAAATAGAACAATTATCCTAAAATTATAGAGCTTCATCAATAGCAGCAAAGAGGTGCAAGTGGAAGAATTAAGTTGGACATGTAAAGAAAGGGCTGTGGGAGCAGAAGCAATGATAGGAGAGAGTGGCAGATGAGGTTTGAATGTTAGAGTCTCTAGTGGTGAAGATGCCCACCTTGAGTGGTAATGGTGTTTTTTTGTTTGTTTGTTTGTTTGTTTGTTTGTTTTTTAAAAAGTGATCTCAGCAAAACTACTCAAAATGTCAGTATTCAGTCAATAGCAGACAGGACTGATGACAGTCAAGCTGTGATGTGGCTCAACCTTTCAGGGGGATTTTTTGGTTCCATATAGAAAAACAATCTGTATGATGTGGAGAAGGCACCAAAGGAATTAGCAGTGGACCCACCATTGAAGAGAAGTGTGAAACTGTCCTTGGGAAAAGTACATCATGGTAAAAAGCTAAGAGGAAGGAATAGGAGCCGATGGCTGGAGAGGAAACAAGTAGGTGCTTGAAGTGGCACAAGTAACTTTTCATACCACGTCCATGTAGCAATCCTTGAGTTTTGTATAGGAAGTAATCTTCTCTGGTGTGACCAAACAACAAAGACAGCCTTTCTTCTTTCTGTGCAGGGCTGTTAGGGACCTCCTGCAAGGGAAACACTCCCCACAGCTTCTCCATTTACCTCCCGTAGCACTGGGGTGCTTGGCAAGGGAAAGGCTGCCTTGTGTGTGCAAATGAATATATTCTGCTGTGTTCTAAGTTCATAGATTTGTAAAGAAATTAAATGCAGGGAAGAAGTAAAAGTCACTTATTCACCTTTATGAATGGAATTGGCAGCTTCCATTACTTCCTATGGGGATTCTCATATTTACTTTGTGTGGACTTGAAGGAAGGCATTCTAGAGATATGGATGCATTTATTATTTATTGGTTAGGTCTTGTGCTTTCCCCCAGCATTTGTCAGTAACTGCTATTTTCTGTCACCCACTGAAAGATGGAAAGGATGGGAATTTGCAAGAGCGCTGAGGGAGCACGAACTGTGACTGCCTCTTCCATACTTAATGCGGGTGGATAAATACACAACATCAGTTTCCAGTGCTGGCGCTCATTTCAGCCCTATGAGTCCTCCTTTTCTCTCCTCCTTCCCCCCCTTCTCTTAATAGGAGAGCAAAGCAAAGAGGAAGTTGTAACGTGACATTCCCTGTGTGTTGCAGGGGATAAATATTGCCTCCCCTGGTGCTGCTTTGATGAATCTATTTTTAGTCAGGGGTTAGATCAGTAAAGCTTGCGCTGGAGAGTGTGAAATAGCATTGATCAGGCTGACTTCTGAAGCGGGGTGAAAGACAAAAATAAAATAAAATAAAATAAAAATGATTTAAACCTGCAACCCAGGCATCCTGGTTTGGTTTGCTGTGTGCAGGAGAGTGGGTGTGCAGCTGTTGCTTGCATTAGATCCCGAGCTGGGACTGTCCCAAGGAGCGCTCTTAGCATGTCTCCTCTGTGGCCTCCTGCCCAGCAAGGGGATTTATTTTATAGTTCACCTCCTTGGAGGATGTGTAAGATGGAGAATTTTGAAACTAATGAAGGGAAATCAGGCAGAGAAGACCTGGGAAGGAGCAAGACAAAAGGGCATGGTGAATGGACGAAATTCATGTAGTGAATGTACGAAAGGGGAAACAAATGCAAGTTACGAAGGGGCACAGAATTTAAACTGGGCATAGGATACAAGAAAATAAGGAGCAGCATATGCAAAAGTGAAATTTCACTATACAGTAAGGGAAGGAGAGGAGAAAATGAGATAAAACTGCATAGGTTTATGTTGCCAGCAGGAAGTTACTGCCATTTTTGTGTGTATTCCATGTGGATTATTATAAGAACCACCTGCAAAGATTTTGTTTGTTTGTTCAAAATAGTGTTTAATGTCATACTGTTTTTATTTCTTTGCAAGGCATACAAAGAGATCTTGAAATTGTTTTGTCATCCCAAACAGTTGCTGAAATTCCCTATGTTCCTTCCTCCCCTGTGCTATGGCTACACTGTCACCCTGCTTGGTGCTGGGTAGCCCCCTCACATTAATCTTCTTCGTGCTTTGTACAGTTGTACTAAATTTTGATCATTATTTGTAGTATTTTAATATTACACACTGCTAGATTTCTGCATTATTCACACATCTGTAAAATGATGATAAAATTACCTGGCTTTGTAAAGTACTTTGATACCGTTGTATGAAAAATGTTGTATGAAACTTGAGTTTTGTTGTCATGTAAATAGTTTACTGAAAAGTACATAGAATATTTTTTATAGAAGCTAAGATTTAATAGTTGAAAGAAATTTGTTTTGCTTGCTCAGAACTGTTTGCTGTTCTGCTTGTGCCTAAAGTAATAAAAATATTTTCAAATAGAAATAGACCTTTATATAAATTTTCTCTAACATTAGTGCAGACAGAGCTTAGACAAAGTTGCTGATGATGACAGTTTTTCAAGATCTTTTCTTCTTGTCTTTATTTTATCACTTAACTTGCCATTAGGGTAGCATGTGTTCAGAAAAGCACCTAAATGATTAATTTTATCAGTTGGATTGTGACCTTTTGTGAAGTGTTTATATGATGAACTACATTAGGAAGCAGAAAGATGGCAAAAGCATCCTTCTGCATTCCTAACTAGACGTACAGATACCTGATCATTTCTCACGGTGGGTATGAGGTGGTCATAGCTGTGCCTGCACCCTGCTGTCTTGTGATCAATATGCATGTCTTTCATAACGTAAAAGGAAGAAGACACCTTGTAATCAGAGAAATTAACAGCTAAATGAGAGTTTGTGGTTAGCTGGTATCCCCTTTTCCTTTGAGTTCAACTAGAACACAGGCATGTTTATGAATTTTGCTAAGACAGCCGAGAGAGGCTAATTTAATTTGAATTTCTGACAGGTTTCCAGGAGAAGTAATCAGCAAAGTTGTCAGGATTACCGTATGAGACTTGTGTAATTTCTTACAGCAAATGTGAGCCCATCCTGATTTAGGTTCTGAATGCCTTACATCAGGAATGTACTGACACCTTATAGTCTCTCTTGGTGCTTTAGTCTTGTGCAGGAGAGCTCTTGAGTGCTTGCTTATGACTTGTTGAGAAAAATAGCTCTTAAGGATGCTTTACTAAATTTTCTTTCAGGTTTTCTTCATTTCTTTGAATGTATCACTTAAGTTTCCTGAATTAACTGTTCCAAACACCATCCTAGATGCAAAGTATGCTGAAACTGACTTTTTCATAATTTTTTTTTTCAAACAGAAAGTGGGAATTTGAATTCCCACTTTAAAAACAACTTTTTGTTGTTGTTTCTTTAAAAACAACAACAACAACAGCAAGGACAACAACAACAAAAACCCACCTTTGTTCTTACAAGATAACCTAGATCTGAGGAATGAGTAACATCCAAACTTTTGGGTAATATACCTGAATTTGTAGTTCACATTTCTATCTTAAGATAGAAAGACTCTCTCTTGGTTTCCCTGAGCTGACAGTGTTGTTGCTCAGTGCATGATAAATTATGTTTCCTAATTTATTTGACCATCACTATTTGAATCCCTAAAACATTACCATAAATCCCTAAAAGCATCTACCGAAGGGAAAGAGAACAACTTTACAGCTTCTGGCTAGTCACTCCAGTGACACAGTGAGGTCACCGTTGAGGCATTAACTTTTGAAGAAGACTACAGAAATATGACTGCTATATGCAGGTAGTGTTTAACCACAGTAAATTTGTTGTCATGTACTAAAATTCAATCACTCTTTCAGAAACTTGTGGTTCAGTAGCTGGTGGAGAAAAAGCATTGTTTGCCATAGCAACCTGAACGTCCAGATACAGTGTGTCTGTCAGTTTTGCGAGGGCTAATTTATCATGTAAAGTATATGCTGTATATGTCACATTTTACTGTCTGTTCATTTGTTTTGATAATCAAGATCTTGACAGATTTGTCCCACATGGAAGGATTTATAGTAAGGATTTTCTTATCACCAAATTAGGTTAATACATATAATCCTAGTGTCCTGCACAAGAACTTGATAGAAATGAAAGAGATTCAGCTTAGATGTGAAGGTCTTGCAGAAAAAGAAAAGAAAAAAAACAATCCTCCTCCCTAGTCCATTTTCCTGCTTGATTTTTTGGGGGAGGGGTATTTATTTATTTATTTATTGCTGTGATTTGTTTAATATCTCTGCAGGAACAATCACAGAAAGAGGATAAGCAATGGCTTTGAGAAGGTTAAATATTTCCCCTCCTATTCGAAGATCCTTCTGTTGTGGTTTTTGTGTTGTCATTTTGTTTTGTTTTTAAGGTATAAAGCGAAATTCTGTAGAAATGAAGCATAAGTGAGTTTTGGAAATGAGCAGCTTATCCCTCTCGTGGACATGCTCACATACATGCCTCTTGTAGTTTGAAGCGTGATAAGTAAATTCATTTTTCACAGATGTCACTTTCTCCCCTGTGGTAAATGAGAGAATCTTTCTCTCCTTTCTGAAGACAAAGAGTAGAAAATGTGGGGACTGACTTCTTATGGACTGCAAGAAATGTGGACAGATTTAGCCACAGGAGATGTCTACCTGGCCTGAAGCATGTTGTTTCCCTTTTGAAGTTAAATGATTTGGTAGCACTAAAATTGTCTTTGGAGTACATGAGATCAGATTTATCCATTTTTATATTACAGCAGAGTGCTTTGGTCTGAGTGGGCAAGTGGATGAATAGGTGTGGGGGCACAAGGGAGGTAAGTGTCTGTGTGTGAGCATCATTAAATTCTTACAAACATAAATACATCATCTGGCTTGCTAGAGCTGCTGATAAAAGTTGTGCAAGTGGCCTTGAGCTCTTTGAGATAAAGAACTCCAAAGAATATCTCCTAAAATATCTATCCTGCAAGGATATAATCTTATTATTACTTTTAAGAAAGAACATTGTCTTCTTTTGGTAATGTATAGGGGTACCAAGGGCACACACTGTGCTATTGGACAAAGCAGGGTGGGCATTTCCTAGTAAGTAAATACATTCAATGAAATGTAAGGAGACTCCTTTTCCCAGCCCTAGGACTGGGGAGAACATCAGTGGAGAATTATAAAGCAGAGATTCTTTGAGCAGGAGATTTTTGTTTTATTTCTCATCGTATTTCTCCATTCTAGACTATGCTTTATCTTTATTTATGACTGATATTGACAACCAAAATACACTCAGGGCTCGGGTGTGTATTTCAACAGGAGCATATTTTGAAGTCCAAAACTTCAGGGAGATAGTGTTTTCGTGGTGTGAAAACTTAATTGGAAAGGATTTTCATCCCAGATGACTTGCACTTGTGTTGCTACTTTTCGATCTATTAATACTTAGTGGTGAAGAAGGACACCAAGGAGTCATCTTCAGAATATATTGGTTTTTTTTTAGCTGCTTCAATCTTGGTAAAGTGAATGAGACCCAAGCCTCTAAAATTCCTGCTTCACACCTCAAGTTTTCTTTTAAGTGATTTTCATGTTCACAGTTTCCGATCATTGCTGTGCCAAATATTAGTTAAGCAGTTCACTTTAATTGGCACCATTCTTCGACTGTAATGTGACTGAATGCTTTTCCTTGACCGTACATGGGCCTTTGGCTGTTTCTCTCTAGCAGACTTAGTCATTAGGAAGCTATATTCAAAAAAATGCACCCGTCCAGGGCTCAGACAACTGGCAGTACCGGGATGCTGCAGTGAGGCTGAAGGGGAACAGCAGCTGTGCCAGGGGTGTCACCACTGTTGGGAGGCAAGGGCGGGCACCCACCCCCCTAAAACTACCGACCTGTGACAAATCTCCCCTCTGATGCTGACAAGCTCCATGGCTTTGCTCTTTGTTCCAAGAGGAAAGAACAGATTTCAGATTAAGGATCTGAAATTTTGTTCAGAGATAAAGCAGGATTTGCTATGCTAATTTCTGTTCTGCAGGAAATCAAAACACAAGAAAAAGAAGCACTGTTAATCGGATTGCATTTGTTTCCACCCGTGTGCCTCAGCAGGAGTTTCTCCACCCTTCCCACCCCCTTACACCTGAGCTCAGCCCTGACCTTGCTGCTTTACGATGGCCTGGGCGAGGAGCACTGTGTGCAGAGGGGCTGGGGGAGCCTGGCACGGCCAGTGCCCCCACACTGGTGGAGCAGCTGCTGCAGTGTCCCCACGTTGCCAGCTTTGGGTCTGGGACCTGGCCATGCCTGGGGCAGTGTCCAGCAGACCCACGCACCTCCCAGACAGCTGGCATGGTAACCCAACACCAGCAATTTTCAGAGAAAGACGCATCTAATAACATTAATTTTCTTCTGGAGCAGACGGCAAGGTAACTAAAGCCAGGTTGATTGGGCTTCACTGGGATTTTTACCTAATGATCTTCTAGAAAGCAGGTGCGTTGGCAGTGATTTTAAGCTTTAGAAAGCTCAAACAGTGTGTAAAGTAAACCTTCGCTGCTGTGGGGGCTTCATAGGAGGGGGTGCTGCATTAGTTTTAGATCATTACGAAGCATTTGCTGACTACAACAGAATTAATGGTGCTTTTATGGCAGTCAGTTAATGACTGTCAACAAACAGAGCTGATTTCTGTTCAAATTGTAATTTTAAATCAAACTAGCCAGCTGTCAGACACCGGAGCAGTATGAACAGTTCCTCCTGTACCATCACACGGTGCCATCCCTGCATCATGCTATCAGGTGTGTGTTGGGAGCCAGATTGGAGATTCAGTCGCATACATGACCTAATACTGATTTTAGGGTGATGAGATCACAATTAGTTGCATACAAAAACAACCACTTCCGCTCTGCCTTACTCTTCCTTTAGAGACTTAGGACATTTCTATGTTGAAAAATTACTTTTTACTATAGTAACATGAACTTCTGACAGTAGTATTGCAGCATCTTTATGTTTTGGCAAAGGGGGAAGCAGCTGCTTTTATGACCTGATTCAGTACAGGCCTTCTTTTGTACTTCAATACTATGAAAATCCATTCAAGGCCATGAAGACTTCCCCAATCCTGAAGTGTTTTTCTAGAGCAGAGTAGGTCATTTATACTGAGCAAGACAAAATAATCTATTATATTGAACATATCCCTGAATCATTCTTCCAGATTGTCAATTGTATGAGCTTTGCTAGCAAACAGCGAAGTGTCTGTATTGGTAAATATGTCTCTATAATGATAATGCATTATTTATATGACAGGCTACTCTTCCCAGCATTTGTACTTCACTTTGGAAATAAGTGGATGTGACAAAACTACTGTTGTAGATGAATCCAACTACTAGTTAAACTAGAAGGCAACCTAAAAGGAAATACTTTGATACTGATTAGCACACCATGCTAATAATTATGTAGTTTGTTGTTTAAAACTTTAAATTAATAAACCACACAAGACATTGTAATTACATTTGATTTCTGGAGACTGTGAGGGTGGCCTCAGCAGAAGAACTTGGATGGATGTAACAGCACTAGATAATACATTCTTTGAAAAGCTCTGAAAAAATCTTAAAAGGTTCACTGAATTAATGCTCCTGCAAGACGGGTGTTACTCATAAGTAAGAATGTAAAAAGAAAGAGCTTTTCTAATGATGATATCAGAGGACAGAGCAGAGGCAGGGAGTCCTTGCTGCTGCTCCCATCCTCTATACCAGTTCCTGCTGCTTCAGCATTTGAATTAACGTTTTGTGCTGTGGACTCAGTTTCTCATTGAGGTGTTTCATTGATATTTGACTTTGTTTGGTGTGGAACTGAACTTGGTGTGTAGTATCTCAGTTTTAGATGGTCAGTCTTTCCCATAGATGTTAAAAAGCTCAGAAGTAATCTTTGGATGTGGGGAAAAAATAATAATAAAAAAAAATCTTTTTTTTTTTTTTTTGGTGTATGTAACTTGAAAAGCTTTGAAACCAATGAGGACAGTAATAAATCATACTTTCATAAACATGTTTAAAGCCCAAAGTTGTTACACAGCTATTAGCAAAGCCTTGTAATGCAGTTGGGATTATATGCTGTTTTACCTGCTAACGTTAGCTAAGGAACTTTGGGTTTAGTACATATCCTAGTTTGTTGTGCAAGAACTGGTAAATTTGCAGCTTTAGAACTGAATTAGTAAAGGGATCATATTGCCAATATTAGATTTCTGAGGAGGCCAGCAGTAAACACACAGGCAGGTGGATGCATAGAGAGCTCTCACTGCAGTCGCACAGCTCCCAGGGGTCAGTGAATTACAGGCTTCCTAAGCAGGCAGATGACTGCTGACAGTTCTCTGTTGTAAAGTTGTCTCATACCTTTCTGAACCCTTTTCTGCTTTTTGCTTCCAATGAGTTTTGGTAATGAGTTCCACACTCGAATTACTTGGAAAAAGTGCAAACTTCCTTTTGTTGCTTTAAATGTTTTGTCTGATTATTTCCTTGCGTAATGTGAGAAGGAACATCTTCCATATGAGAATTGGAGGGGAAAACAAAGGTTAAGATGAAAGTGGTAGGGAAAGTGAATTATTTTACATCTGTGTTTCTCATCTATTCATCATAGCTCTTCCATTTCCATTTAATGATTTGGAGATGGAAAGACCAGAACTGCTGGCTGTGATCGGATGCAGGTATTGCCATTCCATGATGACAGTTTTTGCTCTGTTGTCAGTCGTTTCCAAAAGATCCTCATATACTGCTCGACTTCTTCCTGTGGCTGAACACTGAATATAGATTTCAAGGGAACTCTCCATAAGTTCAGGTCTATTTTCTGAGTAGAAATAAGTACTTTAGAGCCCCTAACTCTGGATGTTTTAACAATGTTCCTTAAGTGCATTATTTAATATTCATTGACGTGGGACTTCATATTCTGATTTCTTTATAATCAGACTTTTTTTCCATAACTCTGTTTAGGCATTTTAGGTTTGGATAGCCTGAATAAAATTTTGTCATTTTAAGTCATTTAAGTCATTTTAAGTTTATTTATGAGTAGCTGTATTCTGTACACTCCACAGTGTTGAAACTTTTTAATGCAGTAAAAATCTAGTTTCTTTTAGAATTCGTTAACAGAGTCCTTAGTTTAGAGAAGACTCTGAGGGCCAATGTTGACCAGTTTTATTAATTTAACTGACACCATTTACTCAAAGTGTTTATGTATTCATAGGCCTTAGGTGCAGTAGAGACATCATTTACTGTCCTGCAATATTTCTGTGTTTGATTATGGCAGCAGTTTAAGAAAAGAGAAGGAAGCCACCCTGAGTGAAAGCCTCAGAAAGTGTATCATAGCTGGAACTTTGAGAAAAGAAAGAGAAGTAAGGTATCTGGGTTGTCTGAAGTTTGGCCAGTAGGCCTGGTAAAGGAATGGTACTTTCCCCCAAAGAAAGTTCACGTAGCAAGCACTTTTGTTTAGCCTGCTGGATGTATATACGTTATCTTATTTTAAAGTCTTATATTCTCGGATAACTTTTTTCATGCTAATTTATGCCACTTTACCTATGACAAGAAATGTAAAAGCCAATCCCTTAGACTGATACTTGAAAAGATATAAGGATTAGCCAGGGTGTGAATTCGGGGTCTTTGGATTATGTTTACAGAAGGTTTTAAAGTTTTTCTCTGCAATCATAGGGATAGAAAATGCCTTATTTTTCCAATAGACAAATTGACTGATGCATACAATCACCTGATTCCAGCAGCTGAGGATTTATGGAAAACACTGTCTCAGTGAACAACAAGATCTGTCCAGGCTGAGGTCAGGCCTTTGTTTTGGACAATGTAAACTACATGGTGCAAAGCAAAGGGTCTCCCCAAGTCCCTTTTCTTTTGATGTTCTTGTTTTACAGGTATGCAGCCTGTAAATTGCATACTGTAAATTGCATTGTCATCTATTATGTCAGCTGAATTCATGGGGATTATTCAAGAATTCTTGGCTTGGTAAATTTAGGAGTGCATGCATTTGGGAGAGGGCAAAGAAAACCTGGAATTTCATGTTTTCCTCATTGGGTTTCACCCCTGAGTTTGGATTGACAACTTCACTGTCTTCACTTGTAGGCCATTATATGTCTTTCAGCTATGTGATAAAGAAGATTGAGGAGTGGATGGCCTTTAATTTGTAGTGTCATTGCCTTATTTTTTTCCCATGTGGAATGATAAACGTTCAAGCATGGCTGCTTACAGTTGGATGCTTCTATACCTCAATGAGGAAACTATATACCGAAGGTGTAAGTCATCTCCTAGATTCTTAAAATGAATTAGGAGACCTAAACAAGGGCACCTTATTTGAAAACATTAACAGAAATTTCGCTGTAACTCTCTTGAAATTGAACTCCATCCCTTTGCATTATTGCATTCCTGGTTTGACTGTAAATTATGATTTTAGTCTTTATGGTAACATTAAATTATAGGTGATGAACATGGAGAACTCCACAATCAAGAAAAGCATTGAATTATTCAAATATCTTTGAATTACATGTAGAATAAGAATTACTTGATTATGTTTTAGTACCTTCTTGGTCCCTTTAGCTACAAATCTGATGTGGGAGGGGGATTAAGAGGAGGGAAAGAAGGAAGGAATGAAGAAGATTGCTTTCTTTCCCAACATCAAATTCAGCTTGACAAAAGCACATCATATATTTCAATTTAGTCATTAGTTAATCAAGTTTTGCCTTGAATTTCATTCTGTGTTGAATGAAGTTTAGTATTTTGATCACATGTAAAATCAAAGCAGCATATTTTAGATGGAGCTCAAAAACCTAGAAACATACCTTTCCTTCTCAAATAAATCTATCCAGCCCTGCAGACTGTGCCCATTAGTGGCTGTAGAAGCAGTACATAGATCCTTTTTACTCTATGTATGGGCAAAGGGCAGGCACTTGATAAATGAATGGAGAAGCCTATGTCAGATTCAGAGAAGGAAACAAAAGAACCAGAGGAAGAGCAGTGAAAAAAGAGACTGTCAAGGGAAACTGCTGAAAGATTATCTGCAGTTTTCCATTGCTTATTTCATCTCTTTTGTTTGTTTGTTTGTTTCTTGTATCTGTAAAACCAGTTTCCTGAAGTAATATATCCTTCCTCCCCACCCTTTTTTTTAAAGAACTAATTGTAAGGGACTATCAAAAATACACCAGGGTAAATCATGGCTCTTTTTATGAATGTAGTTTAGCTTTCAGACTGTGTATGTGTTAGAGGAAGTAGTGTCAGTGGTTGGAGAGAACTCTTTCATCGAAAGATGGCATGGTTGTCCTTGCACGACTGTTGTCTAGTTCCTTGATCTGACTTTCTTAAGTTCAGAATTTGCACATCTGAGAATCCTTCTGCACCTCACAATATAGAAACCTTCAAAGGTTGAGCTGATGTTTGCTTCGTGGGTTTAAACCTCCCAGCATGAGCAGCATTTCATGGTAGTATGGAGGAGAAGAACAGAGGCTGATTCTTTCTAACAATGATGAACATGCCTCTGCACTTAGGCTTTGAACCCCTTGGACTTTGGGAAAGTTCAGAACCAAATTTGTCTGCTTGGATTCTTTCACCAAATAAAGTAAATCTTAATGTTATATTTCAGAACTGTGCTTGAAGCTGATATATGAAGAGCTTGTTCTGTTAATCATCATTATTAGATTCCTCCTGACTCTGCCCATTTATTAAAGGAGATGAAATTTAATTAAAATTTAGTCCCAATCTATCTGTAATTTACATAGAGGGTCTAGAAAACTTTACTTTTATTCAGAGGTCACAGCAATGGTCCAGTTTTTCATGTAGGTTTCTCTGCTTGGCTTTCATTCTGACTGTTAGGTAAAATTAAGGCCCAGAAAATCAGATTATTACATCCCAAGGGGCAGGACTGATAAGCAGCACATGATTGTTGATCTGCTTGCTACTTGGTGTTGGTGGTGTTTGAGGTGCTGCTGGATGCAAAGCCAATTTGTTAACAATTAGTGCTCATTAGAATCATTTCCTGTTATCGATTTTAAATGTTTGACAAAGCACTTTTAGGAAACTAGACCCAAAAAAAAGAAAAATAGTAGCTCTACATCAGTGCTTAGTAATTACAACTCTTTAGGGCCCAGTGTCAATCTCAACTAACTGGTTTCATTGGTTTCTGAGTAATTATTTCTGCTATGGATCCCCCCTGCTATCCCCTCCAGATTAAAGATGCTTTGAAAGAAGAACATAGTTCTTGATTAGCAGAGTTGCTGAGAAAGGAGTGAAGAAACAAAAGCAACTTCTAGTTTTCTGTTCAGGTTTGTTATGTTTTTTGTTGTTGTTGTTTTGTTTGTTTATTTATTTATTTATTTACTTTGCAGAACTCTACTAATAGATGACATAATATACAGCATAGGAATTAATGTCAGCCTGGAATTAAATGTAATTTCCATTGGCCCTAGCATTTAACACATAGGTTTAATTTTAAATGCATCCTTGCCTTTATACACACACTGAGAATTGCGGAGCCATTAAAATCTAATTTACAAATAGTAAAATTAGATATAATAGCATGTTGTAATAAAAGCTTTGATATCTCGGAGTCCAAGAGGGTATAGCTGTTAAGTTTCTTGGAAATTGGAGCTATAATTACTATTAATCTGTTTTACATGCCAGAAGTAACTTGTATGTGAGATTATTTAATAAACAGTACAATATATGCATGCATGTAAAATGCACTAAATTTGCATGCCTGCATTTTCCATATATACTGCATATTTATGACAAGTTGTTACAGACTCATGCTTTTTAAGAGTATGCTGGAATTTTGTTTAAATTTGACTGTGTCAAAGGTGACATTAGCAGTATAGCCATCTGGGTTAGTTTTCTCTCCTTTTTTGCTTTATTTTTTTTTAAACCTGATCAGCCCAGGTTTCAAAAGTACTTTCTTAAAATGCCTGCAAATATTTTAAATGCATTAGATGATCCCTGTTGCACAAGGTGGAGACCTAACATAAGACTTGGCTTGTGCCTTTCCAGTCCCCATTCATGAATTAGTCTCACGATTGCTGTAAAAATTAAGGCAAGTGTGGGTGAAATACACGAGCCTTAGTCCCTCTAACCTTAATAAACAGAGATGGTATTGACACAAGTGAATTTTGTTTAACCACAGTACATTTGCTTCTTAATTAGTGAATATTCATCTGTCATCAGCAGCAGCTATGACACCCCTCCCCGCTAACACGTTCTGTCATAAATAATCAATGAGAGGCTATTAATATTCATGAGTGAGAATCTGTGTAGTCATGTGCACTGATGCAGAGACAGGGGGAGTGTTGCCATGAACTGAGTCGAAACTCTGTGTGTGTATACGTGAGTGTAAGATAGTTAGGGAAAGGGAAGAAGAGCATGCTGCTACACACTGCCCTGGCTGGTGCTTCCAGCTCTCAGTGGTGTGTCTGTGTTTCTGGGCTGGAGTGACTGATGAAAAACAGTAGTCAAGTCTGGAGGGTGATTCCCTGTCAGTGCATTTGCCTTTCAGTGCTGGGGAAATTAGAGGCTTTGCTCTTGTGTTGCTTATTAGAATGGGCTGCAATCTGTGCACTTTTCAGAAGAGAGAGGAACACTACAAACTGCTCTATGAAGTTTCACAGGTGAGTGCAGAGGATATTACCAGCATCTCCAGAATAAAAATGTGTGTGATTTAAAGACAGTAAGTAGACATGCTTTTGTTTTGGTTTGCCTTTTTTTTTTTTTTTTTTTTCCTTTGCAAATTTGCTGGCTAAGTTGTATTGGGGGGGTTGGTAATTATTAGTATTTTGGGTGCCTGTTGTTTTCTGCTCGTTTGCCACTCCCCCTTCAGATGACTTCCTGTGGGATTCTTTTAACATTTTTGTGCATCTTCTGCCAAGATGTCAGTCATATAGCAGCAGTCTCACTGAACCGTATCGGTGGTGTTTTAAGGGAGCCCTTAGCTTTGGTAATAAGACTGATTTCAGATAAGTTGCACTGCTGCCTCTGAAAGTGTTAGGTCTGTGATCTCAGGTATTTCTAAGTTAAGGAACAAAGTTTTTATGGCATGTCTGTGCTGGCCAAGGAGTGTATTAAATTTTCAGATTAGTTAAAATTGAAATGGTTCTAGAATATGCTTGTTACCTTTAAACAGGTACCAAGTACAACAGGGTCTCCATGGGTGAGGTGTGCTTCTTGTTCATTCCTCGGTGCACTATTTCTGTTTACTACTAGACAAAGATCTTAATCCCATCTAGTTATTTTGGCGTCTCATTCAGCAGCAGGAGAATAGTATCGTAGCAGCGTGAACAGTAGTGTAGCAGTGCGCTGCTAACGTGTTCCCAGCTCCTTCAGAATAAGACAAGAAAAGACGAAACAAGCACTTACCATAATAGCCCACAATTTTGCTCAGATCCTATTGAATCAGCATTTGATTTGCAGCTTTTTGTTTGTTTTTCCCTTGGCACAGCAGAGCCTCACATACTGAAGTTTAGTGCCTTTCAGCATCTGCTCCCTTCCTCTCTATAATTTGTCCTCGCTCTGACACATTGCTGTTGACGGAGGCTGAACGCTGGCAGTTTTGGACTGCGCTGCTGCTGACAGGCAGCGTGGAGGAGAAAACAGCTCGCAGCGTTGGTGGTCTATTGGCACAGCAGCAGCTAAGTGCCCATTGCCGACTGGTTCCCTGCGAGTTCCTCCTGACGTGATTCATTTTGCAGTGGGCTAATTACAAAGTGGATTCTCTACACATGAAGCAGCCTTCTCAGTTGCAGTGTTAATGCACATTTTCATGGTAATGTGATCAGAGCCTCATTAGCCAGTTTCCAAAATGATCCTCTGCATTAATTAAATACAGAAATGACTCTTTTTTATCACCATAGAGAGGAAGAAGAAGATTAACATTGTTAATTACTTACTGGGGGTAATACCTCTGCATCATTTTTTACCATTGAACTGGCAGACATATTCAGTCCTAAAAGAATGTCCACTTGCAGGTAACTGCCCACTGCTCTGGCGCGTGAAGATGGTCTCTAGGTGGAACACTTCCCTTTAGTTCAACAGTTACTCATAATCCGATCATCACGTTTTCTTATAGCAGCACAGGGAAAAGCACAGCAGCATGTTTCCATCTCCTCTCTTTCCCCCTCCCAGCTCTGGACTGCCAAACTGATCTGAAAGTGTAAAATGGAGAGAGTGGAGTAGGTCGGTGTCTGCTTTTCTGTGCCAGGGAATAAGAAATTCAGGCTGTGCTCTGAAGGAGATTAGACGTTTCTTGAATGGCTGCATGTGTGTAAGGAGAAAAGAGGCTGTTCCTGGGTTAGAGTATGCATTTTCAAAACATTCCTTGCATTAAGGCTCCATGGTAATAAATGCCATTGAAATGATCAGCAAACCAAATGTGGGGCGGGAAGGGGGGGTGTATTCTAGAGAAATTTTTCCCTTTATGTTATCCTCTGTGCTGTTGAGTTGGAGTGTTTGTGGATGCAAATAACCAAGGTGCAAAATGAACTAATGCTTTCACTTTTTGCTCTGGTGTTTCCAGATAAAGTGTAATCCCTAGAAGAACCTGAGTGAGTTTCCTTGGGGAGTTAAATGCAGTGAACCTGGTGCTGCATCTTGTGCTGTTAGGGAAATGTCACTAATAAGGTGCAGAAGGGGAGCGGAGAAATGACTTAGTATGCTCTCTGCCGGATTCTGTGTTCATCTGTAAACCCACTGCTATCTTTGTTTCAGTGTATGCAGGTCAGAGCCCAAAGGATATGATTTTAACCAGGTGTTGCAGCAGTGATCAGGTAGCATCTCACACCATAGCTGGCTCTGTGTACAGTACTGATTTGCTGCTCTGGGTAGGAGCAGCAGTAGAATATGATAAATTCAATTAAGCCAAGGCAGGCATTACTACTTGATTTGCAAATCCCTTTTTAACTCTCCAGTCCTGTAATTCCTACACCACAGCCTTGGCTCTTTCATCTGCACGATTTCTGGAGAGCTTGGGACAAGTTAGCCTGTCAGGGACATGAACTGACTGAGGATGAGCTGTGGCTCACTAGCATGCATGGATCAGATAGATTAATTTATATTCATATAAGGAAGTGATCCCAGCTTCATCTCTCACCTTTCCAGTGCTAGGCTACCTGATACCATGGGTGGTCGGTGCGCTCGTGTGTTGAAAATACAATAAACAAAGGAAAGCACATCTGCAGAGGAGAACCATGCAAATGCTTACAGCGAGGCTTGTTTTCTGCTCCTGTTTGTAGCGAGGTCAGATTCAGCACGGGAGAGCTTTTTGTTGTAGAGCTGCTGGGAAATGAAGACATCGTTAGAATATGTATAATTCCCCGCTCCTCCCCACCCCCTTCCTCCCGGCTCACTCTGCCTGGTGCCGAGATAGCGGCGCAGAGACCGTGGAGGCCCGCTCAGAAAACAGCATTCGCTTGAACGGTGGAGGCTTTTATTTTGATAACTACGCCTCACACTTGTAGATTGGGATTAAAACAAAAAGTCAAACCCTCACGTTTTAAGAATAAAAGCTTCTGAGGTACCATTATGCATTGGTGAAGCACCCTCCTGCTTCTGAGTGCCTCTTCACCTGTCCTCGGGGCGTGAGGATGCTTCGGCTTTGCTTCTTGACTTCCCCCTGAGAAGGCATCAGGCGTAGTCCCTGGTACCACCGAGAGCCCCACTAAGTCCTCTTCTCCATGAGTCTACAGCTGGTGAAATGGAAGCAGTCTTGGTTTGAGATTTATGACCCCGCATGCTACTTTGTGGGGCACATTATTATTATTTCCTGTGTGCTGCATAAGCAGGATTGAGCTAATGAACGTGTAGCCAGGAAGTCTGCTTCGAGACACTTAGAGAAGGTGGGACCTGGTGGGTGCTCATGTCCATTAGGAACAGACCTCTGCTGCTCTCAGCTAATTTCCTCTTGCACTGCTCTGGTGAAAGAAGTGAGTTCAAGTCGATTCTTAGCTGAATGGTGAGGGATCTTTTCAGTGGAAAGTAAAGAGTAAGATGCTAAGGATTGGAGAGAATGAAACTGGAGCACCATCTGATCGATTGTCAGCAGTTATCTTCAATAGCCTTAGATGAAACTCAAGGAAACATTAATTTTTCAGTCAATTTTGTGGATATCATTTAGAAATACTTCTGCTTGCTGGAATTTTTAAGCTTTGTTTCCAAAATGGGCAATTTAACACAGAGAAAAAGAAGAAAGAGAGAGAACATTACTTTCAGAGGTCAACCAAAGACCTCTGCAAACTTTTATTGAGTTACATGATAAGAAATAGTTCTGGCTCAGGTGAGCTGAGAATTGAAAGGGAGACAAGAAAAAAGCTGCAAGGGAAAGCAGAGGCAGCCTGGGATGGCTCAAAAAGTGAGTGGTAGAGCTGGGATTAAAGCTAAAAGGTTGCACATTTTCGTTTTACATTTGACCTTAGATGATAGTAGAGCCTGCTTGCAGCGTTTCTGAATCCTCTGAAGACTGATTATGCAGTTTGCTTCTCATGTTGGTTTCCATAATTAGCATAAAGCTCATATTTTTACCAGTTTAGAGTTCTGATTTTATGTTCATTTTGACATCCCTTGGGCTACTTGAAGTACTGAGTTGTAGTGGTACATCTCTTTGCACTGAAAGCTGTTCACAGGAGAGACATCAGGCCTGCCAACTAAAGGAGCAGAGGCATTTTTGTATTTTTCATGACATGATACTTACAGTTGGCATTGCAATAATGAAAGAAGACTGCAGGCCAAGAATGGTTTTTTGTCATTAGGACCTACATTCTCTAGTCCCAGTGAAGTTTGAATTTATTCAGAGTTAAATAGTCTAGATGATGTGATCCTTATTTACCTTCTGAACCAGCCTTTAGCCACTAATACTTATTTCTGGTGCTTATGCCATGTGAGACATTACATGACATTACTTTTTTTTTTCTTTATGTCACCAGCAATGGGAAAGTGCTGTCTTGTGATATATCAACACATATGGACATATTTTGGGGCCCATTTATACTTCGTCTCTATTTATAATAGAAATTCTGTGGCAGGATACATTGAGCTCTGGAAAATGTGAAAGGAGAAAATTCTAGATTTAATTTTCTTGAAATTAATTGAATTATTCTACTTGAATTAAATCAGTAGCAAAAGTAGATCTGCTTTGATCTTACTGCATTTCCTAGTTTTTCTTCTAGTTCCTCTCTAAATTTTTAAACAAAGTAGAGACCACCCTGATTCTGAACTCTTCCAAGCAGCTCTTCTGAATACTGATTTCTCTGTTTGAAAAGTTAAAAAAAAAAAAATTGAGGTGCTGACGGATTCAACAAATCTGTGGGAGTACTGTTTCCTCTCAGTTAAACTGAAAAAGTTTAGAGCTCAGCTCTATAGAATTCCCCTAACAGCTGCACTGTCTCATACTAGTAGAGCAATGTATTTATGGTAAAAAGATGATCAAGTAAAGCTTGTCATACATTGCTAGCAAATTGCTACATTTGTAGAAACTTGTTTGGAATTTCCCTAAAGAACTTTTGCTGAAGTAAAAAGACTTTAAAAACTGACTTCATAAAAGCTGACTTTCCTCAGAGAACAGGAGATGGTCTTTGTGGTTAGCAGGCATGGCTTTTCTGGTTCTTCTCTTTTCTTACGTCTTTTCTTTAAACTGATAGTTGAGCAGCATTCATCTAAATAACTAATCCTATCGCCTTAACTTTCTGCAGACTGTTCTCCAGAAGAGGCTCTGGTGTTGTGGCATTGCCAACAGCGGAGCTCGCTGTGCTGTGGTGGATGCCAGTCCACAGCAGCGTTGGCTGCCTGACAGGGAGTGTCCCCTGGAGCCCCTTGTCTGGGCTTGGGATCTCATCACAGAGCCACATTTAGCTTTCGTGAGGAGTCCTGGGGGATGGTGCCATGGGCATCTGGGCCTGGGGACAGACAGGCTGCTTTAAGACAAACAGCCCTGGCCTCCCAGACAGATGGTGGCAGCAGCCAGGACACCAATGCTTACAGCTAGGCACATAAGGAGGTTTTCATCTGCTTTCTTAAAAGCTTAAGGCCAACAGCTGTATTCTGGGGATTGTTCTTTTGAATGTGATACCTGATTTATACAATAAGAGCCTAAGTGTTATTTTGGATGTCACCCCAACTGCCTTTGATAAGACACTTATTTTTTTTTTTTCCCCGATAAAATCCAGGAAACTCTGAAGTGTTGCCACCGACTTCACTGAGGCCAGGCTTTTATTTTCTGTGCTTGTTTACTGTCTTGTAAAAGGCATACAGTTCCTGCGCATACCTCGAGAGGAAGGATAAAGAAAAAGTCATGAAATAAGAAAGCAGACAATAGTCTGTGAGATAACAATTCAAGGGACGGGTACAACAGTGGCAGCTATAAAAAGCCATACCAAGATTGTATCAGTAACCTGCAGGGATATGCAATGCCATGGAAAAAAAATAAAAGTGGTTGAGGTACTGAATATCATGATTTTCTCCAGTATTTTGCTATTCCTTGCATCTCAAATTTAGCAATGGGGATCAAGGGTTCTTCTAATGATCAGACTTTTATACATTTTTCAGAGAGCTAGCCTTTCTTAAGGCTTGCTTCCTGATGTGATTTAGTATGGATATAATCCTTGGGCCTAAGGCAAAACATAGCTTTATGTGAGTCTTATACATCAGTGATGTGATGGAATCAATTTTGCTATCTTCAGCGTTGGCAGGACTGATAGCTACCAAAGAACCACATTGTAGAGTTTCAAGTGGGTTGTAGGTGGTGTTTGTTTGTTTTGGTGTTTTTGTTTGTTTTTGTTTTTGTTCTTTTTTTGTGATGTGTTAAAAGGGACATGGGTTAAAATATACAATCTGCCAAATGTATATTAACTGACAGTAAGTCGTTTCACCCAGAGTCGTCCTCTCGAGCTAAGACATTAATGAAGACATGAACAGCAGGGCCTGGTGACAACGAGCAGCTCTTCTACCCGTAGGGATTTTGTGAGGTCTCATAATGAGAAGCTGAAAAATAGCTGGACCTTTGGCTTTAAGGATGTTTAACTTCAGAGTGTGTGACCTGTTTTTTAAAGGAAATGAGTTTTTTATATGCTCATAGTATATGGTTTTCTGTCCACCCCATGACTTTAAATCCACTGGCTAATTTCAACCACAAAGGTTTTTCTGATATTCTAGGTGTATGTGGGCTTTATGAAAATTACTTTGATGATACTGTTAGGTAGATATTTTTTTTTTTTTGAAAGTAAAGGGAATTACCAGCTTGCAAACATCATCTCAATATCAATAAATTAAATAATTTAAAAACTTAGATACAGATTATTTTTTCTACACTTGCTTTGTGGTTGCAGTGAAAATAGTTACTCGCTGGTCTGTGTGTTATAAGTTTCTTATTTGTTTTCCTTTGCATGATAATTATCAAAACAAAAATCATTCTGTTCAGATAGAATGTGAGATCAGTTACTGTTAACAGGTTATGATTTTGTGTTAAGAAGCAGTGGTTCATAATATTTTCCAAATATTTTTGTGCAATGGACTGAACCTAGAAATGGAATTACAGTATCTTTATATAACACACTGCAAATTGGATTGTATCTTATAGTTCTTTGCATTTTGTATTTAAGTTTAAAGTATAGGCAGGCAAAGGACATCTATTTGGCCATTTCTACAATCTTAATTCTTAATGGGATGCTGTGAACTTGTATGATCCTCGCTGTTGTGGTTTTTATTGTTTCACTTTGAGGAAGTTAGGAAATTCTACATATCCTTCTCTCAGGTGAAAAAATAATTAGTTTCTTTTCCTCCAGAAGGAAGGTTGCTTTTTTTTTTTTTTTTTTTTTTTTAATCAACAGAAGCAAACCTTAGTAATCAGTGGAATGAAGCAAAGCAAACATTTGTTTTCCTTTCTTTTGCGGTTTGTGTATGGGAACAGTTTATTCCCTGGAGGTTTTAGCCTTGAAGTTTGACCTCTGAAACAACTTAAGCAGTGTGGAATGAGTAATCTTCCAAATCACCAAGTCATGTGTAGAGTTCATATGCTTCATATGTATTAGTGTCAGAGTTGAACGTGAGAGGACTCAATCTGCAAAAGTCTATGAGCATCTTTAATTTGCCTAGATGCAACTTAGTTTTCGTGTTCTCCACCTAGATGATTTTTTTGTTATTGTTATTTCATCTCTTTTTTTTTACCCCCAACTCTTAGAATTCTACTGTTTCGAGAAACTGCTTTTCATTACAACAGCAGCCTCACTTATGATCAGTGAGAAAAGTTTGCTAGTACCAATCAGATTTAGTTTACAGCTTAAGAAGTTGGAAAGGAATTGGGATGGCCATGAAAGATAACATTTAGAAACAGTCTAAATTCTTGAGGGTGACACTCAGCGTGTCTGATGTAGGCACCACTGCTGGAGAGGTGAGGTTGTGACACTCCCCCTGTGCGTGGCCCTAAGGAGGAGGAAGACAAGCCACATCCCTTGGCTTCCAAGGCTTGTCTTCAGCAATCAGTGTGCTGGCAGGAGCCAGCCGTGGCTGTGTCAGCATGGCAGGAAACCCCGGGTGGTTTCTAGTGAAGATCATAGGTTCTGCGTCTGCACCCTCAGATACACCATCAGGGACTGTTTTGGTTGCAAATATCAGCAAAGCTTTCGTGTCCACATGCAGCAAGCTGGGGAGGCTCCTGGGAAATGTCCACAGACTCATTAGTTGCTCTCTAATGTCAGAGGGAGAATTAACTGCAGTGCCAGTGCCTGTGCCCTGAGGACCAAGGGCAGTGTGGGAAGGGGTGAACTTCGCTAAATCCTTCTGAGGACTGAACAACTGAAATAATCAGAAAAAAAAATTATCTTCAGTTATATGTGGTATAACAGAACAATTGACTGACCTATTTCATAGGTTTGATGGTGTTTGCAATGTGCTTTTTGCATATTATAGTGATGGATTTGCAGCGAAAACTACTTGGGGAATAATCATTATTCAGGCCTTCGACTTTCTCATAGCTAGAATATGAAGTATTCAAGATTCCTCATGATATCCATAGGCATATGACTTGCCAGTTAACAGCATTTTAATAATGGCAGGAGAAGAGGGTAAATTATTTATTAAAGTATTTGGATGCTTTCTCAGACATCAAGGTAACCAAAAGTGGAAGTGGCATCATATCTCGTACTGCAAAGGTTTTATGTATTTGTTGTTGTTGTTGTTTTACTTTTTACTTGTTATGTGTTCTATTGTTACAGTCAGGAAAGACATAGATATCTAAGTGTATAAATGGTAACTCCAGAAAATGTGTGGTGTCTAGATTGTTTTTCACTGATGGATATAATTCCATCAAAATGCTTATATATATATATATATATATTTCACCAAAGTCTTGTTGTAGAGGAGAAACACAGGAAAGAAATTTCAAAAAATGTCTGAATGTTTTTATGTGTCATCACAGGGAAATATTTAGGTTGGTTGACTTTTGAACTGACTTACATTCAGTACTTTTTAAATGGTGTGTTATTGCATATAAAATGAAATATGGAAGCCAAAAGTGAGTCAAGTGCTCTTATGTCTAAAAATGTTTTGCTCTTTCCAGAGTTGTATGTGCTGTTTGTGAGGTCTCAAGCCTTCTCCTGACGTGATATTTCCATCCTCTGGATTTCCCATTGTGAGATATGTGACTTGGTGTTCTGGGAGGGTAGCTGGAAAAATCCTCCCAATGCATAACTGTTTTTACCAACATAAGCTTCTTGTAGAAACGTTTTAGAGAGCAGTCTCATATCTTGTGGGAGAGAAGGAGAGCATACATAGCAAAGCGTGCTTCTGTAAATGGCTTCCAACACAGTATTTGTTAGAAAAGTATACACAGTCATCTTCATAGTGTGTGTTGTGATGCCAGAGAGTGATGTTGCTCTGTTTAGGACTGTGTGCCAGAAGCTGGCATTTTGCCTTCTGGCTACTGCATGCCACTGGCTAGGTGTCTGTGGCATATCGAAGCACAGGGCCTATTCAGCACAGCAGTGGGACTTCAAGGTCTGCCTTTAATTCCTTTCCTTGGGGGTATATTTAAATAACTGTTTTCTCTTTTCCCTTTCTGGTATAAAGTTGTGTATTATTTAAAGCTTTAAAGATTAATTGCAGAGATCTCAGTTAATGGCTAATGAAGAAAATGGAGTTGTATTGACTAATAATAATGATGGCGATCACAATAAGCATTGTAAAATGCCAGATCAATCCATTCAGCGATTACCGGCAAAGTTATAACACAGGTGGATCGTTGCAGCAGAATGTAGATCTGACTGGATTTCTCAGCAGTGGTGCAATTACTGCTTTGGATTCCCCTGCTTCCTTAAAATTCAAACAGGGTTGGGTTCGGTTTGTTGGAAGACTGTTTTTCCTTCAGTGTATGCTAAACATCAGCTGTGATAGGAATTTTATGTGCAATTTTCCTTGAATCCTTTCTCAGATAACTAATGGGGATATTGCTTTTTTTATTCGTATATTTTATTTTATAGTGCAAATTCCTCAGAGGATTTTTAGTATGGTGCAAATTATAAATGTTAATTTATTGTTAATGTTTTCTTCAGGTACTACAAAAATAGGGGGGTTGCTACTTATTCCTTAGTAGTGGGGAGTCCTGTTGCTGTTGATAAGTTCAGCATAAAGTCTCCTCACTCCTATGAGCATAATATATTTCAAATCTTATGTATGAATCTTGCTAAACCATTTTAAAAAATGCTAAAATCTTACAAAACCTTCTTGATGAAATAATTTTAAGTTCTTAATACAGGGGGCTGTTCCCATTTACCTCCAAATGACTTCTTTGTCCCCAGATTTACGTATTTCCTTGAATTAAAAATGTCATTTGGTCATGTTCAGTAGGAGAATGTCTTTGAAAGTCTGACCTGTGGGAACATGATGAATAGTGACAGGGGAAGGATTTTGCCCAGTGAGAATACCAAATCATGTAGCACTGTAGTTTCACTTACTAAATATTGTCCAGGCTCTATTGTTGAACCCTATGCTGCCAGTGTCACTTTGTCAGGATGTTTTCTGTCCTGTGACTAGTAGCTTCAAATGTACTCATCCATCTTCTTGTCCCATTACATTTCATGTGACTGATGTTCTGCACCCATTAAAATTGATGGGAAAGAACAAAGAGAAGAAAAATGTGCCCTTCAACTGATTATGCCTTTGAAAGAGTAAATGAGACTCTACTGCTATATAGGGTGAATTGAACAGTTATGTCTGTTTTAACAATATTAATTATTTTTTATCAATCCTTATTAGCACTTGATCCGTTATTTTGTTCTTTTGTTATTATATTGAGAGTATATTGAGAGCAGTAAATTTATGTCAATGACTTTCTCCTTTAATTTTGTGACAATATATGAACATACAGACTCTTTTAGATGTATCAGCTGCTTGTGGTAATCTTGCCCATGAGATATGGCTAGCATGCCTGAATACCCTCTCAGGAAAGGATAGAGGTAAGTTTGATGAGCCCAGGTCTTTCCTCTGAGGAAGGACCCACAGGTCTTTGCTCAGCCACAGCCCCTGTGAGTGCTTTTGTGGGATTTCACAAAGTTCTCCTAGGTGATAAGAGCTTGTTCACCTTGTGCTAAGATCTTCAGAGCAATTAATGGGAGACTAGAAATACAAGAGTCTTTGTAATGTTGGCTTTATATCATGGATACAGATGGCTTCCCAAAGTGTTAATCCAATGGTTCAGAGTTAGATGAGGGCCATTAGCCAGCTGAATGGAGAGAATAGATGTCATATTTATTGACAACCAAGGACAAAACGCAGAGGAAAAGCAAAAGTGAAGGCTCCTGTGTGATTGGTATGTCTCATGATTTATAGCTTATATGACAGCCTTCTCAATACAGCAGCCAAGCATTCTTTCCTGTTTGTGCATGATAATGAGACTCTTTTATTATTTTTTTTTCCAAATTTGGGCTTTGACCATGATCTCACTTGTAAGCCCAAGAAATTCAACATTATGTGCCCCATTAGGTTCCCTAATATTCTTGTAGAGACTTCAGCAAGTGCTGAATGCAGCTCTTCACTTCCAAGTGGTACTTGTGTGCATTAGAGTTTATTTCCATGTATGTGTCAGGTATATAGAACTCTATGGCAGGAATCTGGGCTTCTTTGCCTGGAAATTAGGGCTTTTTCTTGGCAGTTCAAGCTGAGTTGATGCTCCAACTGAAGCTCCCAAAGTGTTTGGCCTGGGGGTTGGGCAATGCCTGCAGAGATCTCCGAGTCTTGAAAGATTGTTTCCTATGCCATTATGTATAGTTATTTGAGACAGCTGATATTCATCAAGACCTTTTGCTTTGATCAACACTTTTCTCAGGGTGCAGATGGTGTATTATAAAGGGGATAATATTTTCATGTTGACAGTGGGTTCACTTGGGTCATTATATTAATTATCCACATATTAAAGACAATTGTTCATGTCTATAATTTGTGAAGAGGAGCTTGACAAAAATTAAAATAGGCAAATGAGACTTTAAGAACCTTAATTTAGTAATTTCTCTATGAGCTCCCCTGTTCTCTTTAGTTGCTTACTTGACTTCCAGCTGAGAGTGGCTTCATTATTTTAAGGGAATGGTCTTACATATGATTAATTACTGAAATGAGTGGAAGTTAGGCAAAAATGCAATGAAACTTTAGTCAGGTCCTACTTAATGCAGGACAGCTCTGGACTGTTCAAGCACATCGTCACCTTTAACATTAAAGACACTTGATCAAGTTAACCCAGGGTAGGCAGGGGTGTGAACTTTATTCACAGGGACATTTGCCCACTTGCACATTTATTTTTTTCTGTCAAAATGACGTGGGGAAAAGGGGACTGGTAGTAGAAGAATGCACCCTGCCTTTTATGAGAGTATGCAACAGATAGCTGATGCTTTGAAATTTGCACTCCAGTAATGATAATTCTTTCCCATGCCTGTATCTTCTATGGGATATGAAAAAGCTGGAAAGTGGGATAGAAAGCTTGGTTTACCCTTCTGAATTGCAAGACTTTTGTCTTCTGAGTTTTGTCTTTGTACCGTTTCCTTCACAGACTCTGTTCTTCTTTTGGTCCATTAAATGCAGTGTCAGTTGAAGAAACGGGGTATGTACAGAAAACAGTATCAAAGATGGAAGAATAGAACAAAGTGAAAGGCTAAAAAGAAGTATTCCAATTATTCCAATTACAGTATCTCAGATATTGAATCAGGTTCATCTTCTGAATAATTCTATTAATTTCCCCAATAGTAAATGGATTTTTTTTTTCTGTGGTTATTTTGCACCTAGAAACCTTAGGACATTTAGTGCTAATATAGAAAGCTTTGCTAATTAAATTTTTCATTTTATTGAAAAAGGAATAAGGAAATGGCTGAGTAGTTTGGCATTAAAAAGATTTAAGTGCCTATGATCATAGTGCTGAATATGTATAGGTTTCAGTTGTTTTTCAGTTTCTCCTGATGTTACATGGCTAAATCCCACTTTCTCCTTTTGTACTAAATGAAAACACTGTGAGCATGAAGTGCGGGAGAGTTGGCTGCTGCAGTGTTCCAATCAATGAGTGCATGGTGACACCCGTATAAACTGCTTTAAAAAACTAAAACTGCTTTATTGCTTTGAAAGTTGGCCAAACACCCCTTCTTTGAGAGGTGTGGGGCTGGGTCATGGTTGCCACAGACATCAGGTCTCCACCTGAGAGATGCCCTGTGAGTGGGAAGGTTTCCTGGCTGTTGCTGGTTGAACTCAGCTGAAATCTCATCTCTGGGTCTTGCTTTTCTGAGGCAGTAACTCATACCACCCACCTCCTGGGTTCTCATGAGGTTGAAGGCATAAAATAACCCTTCTCTTCTTTGTCTCCTTCTGCTCCCACAAACACACTTCGGACACCACTGAGGATGACTGAATTAATCTTGTCCTTGAAGTGAAGAGGAAGATCAGCATCTGTGGTGTGAGAGTAGGTCCTGATGAATAAATTCTTATGCCAAATAAAACCACCTCTTAGCACCGTGCAAAAAGGTCATCATGCAAATAGTACCGGTGTTAATTTCTAACGTGACTTATGAAGGGATTGGGCTCAGCCTCCCACTTCTCCATGCCTCAGGAGATTTAAGGTGGAAGCTACTCTAAGCTTTGGGATACAGGTTTTCAGAAAAAGCTGGTGTTACCATGTTTTTTGAATTGAAATAAACTGATAAGTGCTTCGCCTTTTATTGCAGCGAGGAAAATCTGAATGCAAGAGGAGGGCTGAGAAAATCAGATTTTGTTTTATTGTACAGGAACACTGTAGAATATTTATTCCTGTCTCTTTCTCCTAATTTGATTCTCTGACTAGCATATCAATCTTTGTTCACTGTTGAAACAAAATTATAAAGTATCATAGATGCTGCTGCTTGTACCTCAGCAACAACTAAAAAATACAAAAGAATGAAGGATTTGAGCCATTTTAGAAGATTTATTTGCAAATATGTCCACAATTAAATGCTTCAGGTGTATAAAGTGTTATGAGATGGCTTCTCAAGTCATTAGCCAAAAGGTCTTTTATTGTGTCTTTTTTTCTTCCTTTAGTGGGACATTTTATATATATAGTATGGATGTGTTAAATACTAACAAATATTGAATTCTGATTAAATGACTCATCTTCTCTCCAATCCACAACACATGTGTAATCATTTGAATAATGCAAATCGTGCTGGCATTGCTGTTTTAAACAGCAATATGGAGTAAAACTTTACTGTCCACAGTTCAACTATTGTGAAAATTGTTCCAGTGGGTGAAGTGAAGTGAGAAGTGAATACAGTATTGCACCAATGAAATTAGTGTTGCCTCATTGTGTTGGATGGTTTTTGCTCAGCCAGTCTAGAAGTCTTGAAGGATCACCCTAGTTTTTGCCAAGTAGGACATGACGCTAGAGGTAACAACACTTTGCTCTTTTACAGTTTTTCTTATGGGATCTAAGTATGAGCTGTAGATGAGGGCAGTATCAGTCATCCCTTTGCAGGCAGGTCCCTGTAGACAGAGTGAAACTAAAGATGCATGACCATAGCTTCTGTGAATTCTGAAGTAAAGAACAACAGAGTTCTTGAGCCTTTTCTGTTATCCAGAAGATAAATGGTCTAGAATATGTGTCAAGTCTGTTGGTACCATGCCTCTGAATTTGCTGTTTTGCAGAAGTGAGGGAGGGGTCTCAGGTTTCTCAAGGAGTAGGACTGGTACTTACTATGAACTGTTGTTCAGCATTTTCTGCAATTTGGGGACATAAATGAATTTTAAACACTGAGTAAACATAAATACAGTGGTCTTTCTCTCTGTGGTGATACTGATACTTTCCTTGCTTGCAGCTTCAGGTGATGTAAGATATTTTTCCCTTTGCTATTTCAGGCATCTTTAAAAGTGTGCTCACAGAAGACAATATGCAGAATTAAACTCTTCGGTAGTGTAGGAAGGACACTTATACTACAAGTGTAGTGGAGATTTGTATTTGCAGCAGGAAGAAGTCATGCTTCCTATACATTTTGGCTTTATATTGAGCCCACTTGGAGGGTAGAGTTCATTTTAGGAGAGTATTTTTCTAGCACGCACAAGGTACTGTTGGTTTCCTGTTCATAGAGACAGGTCTGTATGTTTTAATCTATTTAGCATTCATGGAGCACCTGACATGCTAAGAGCTTTGTTAAGTGTGTTGTAGGCTGTGTAAACAAATTAGAAAGAAGCTAATATATTAGGAATAATCCACTGACTAAAATTACAGGGCCACATTTTTGCTAGGATTTCTGCAAAAGTAAATTCATGGGAAGTATTTCAAACGTCTCTGTAAGAAGAGGGCTAAGTTATATTTAATTCACAAACAGCTTCTAAAAAATACTACATGATGCAGATGAATAAATTCGTCAGAATAAGATGATGCTAAGAATTCATAAATATGTTTACACTTGCAAGTGGCAAATGTTACAGCTTTCAGAACTGAGAGTATATTCAGGAATATTGTCCATATGCCTCTATTGGCTGACAAAGTAATGCAGCTTGCATTACTCTAAATGAACATTCAGAGATTGGAAACTTGCCGTTGTTTGAGAATTTAGACCTTACTCGCACCTGTCTACAGAGTAGAAACTTCTGATTATCCCTTGCAAATGTTTTAGATGTAAGAAGCATTTTCTTAAATTATGCATACTTACCAATTTGCACATTTGCAGCTAAATAGTTTCACTTGTTTGGATGGTATGGAAATAAGAGATTAGATTTTTTAGATTTCTTGTTTGATTTTTTTCATTTTTGTTAAATTTAGAAAAATCTCTTAAAGTTGTGTCTTTTATTGCAAGAGTATAAATCATTTTACAGAGGAGGAAACTTCAATTAAATATTACTTTTTTATGCCTTGCTATATGTAAGTGATTGCTACTGGGGAACTGAGAAAGCAAAGTCCTTCATCACCTATACCAGAATTGTGGAGGGAATGCTCATTACATTAACATTAGCTTAAGAAAAATGAAACTTCTCAGCCAATTACAGTTTATTGTTTAGACTGTAACAAAAAAATGACCTTTGTTACAAAATACGTGACTTGAACAGGCAGTTCCTTATAAAATTGAGAAGTTGCAAATGTCCTACACTTGAATGATGGTGTACGTATGATCTTAGTTCTGCTTCATTAGCCCCTAGTGAATGAGTGGTAAATTTTTCCTATTTATACATCTCCTGTCAGGCAATCATAAACATAGCCTGCCTGCTGCATGTTTTCACTGTAGTGGTTTCATTTATGTATTTTTTTTTTCAGCTTTGATGAATAGTTTATATCCCACTTGAATAAATTTTTCTTCTTTTCAGATATTCAGATAGGTATTAGCATTGGTTAATTATGCACTCAGTACCTTTTGTAATAGAACTATCTGTCAATATGGCAAGCTTTTATGTTGTATTTGAGGGCTTCAGTCTTCTCAGTAAAATATTGCTTTTTCAGTGTTCATGGGAACGATCAATTTTATTTTCTGCTGATTTGATGATTTTCTACTCAAATTTAATCTTCTATGCTATGGAGTTTGTGGCCAATTGAAAGATTTTTCCTTCTGCTAATAGAATATCTAATTTTTCAGCTCTTTACTTTCCATTTTTGTAAGCACACTTTTAAGTTTTCTGTAATATCTGATTCTTAAAGGTATGAAGTGTGCGGCTAGATTATGTTTTCTCTGTCACTCACTAATTTAGCATAGCAGGGGTATAAACGATTCCTTTTTCCCAAGCATTTCACCAGAGATGACATTTTGTGTAGAATATACCAGTTGGTAAACCACTGGACATGATGAATATTTTGTAGGTTGATGGGTAGTTTGCTTTACTCGTTCTTTTTTATACAGATGCAAATTATTTTGTTGGTCTTGGGTAGAATAAGTTCCATGTGGTCCTCTACCTCTCTAGTGGTGTTCAATTTCTAGTTTAGGATTTTCAAAGCCCCTATCAAGGGTTAGGTATTTGTTGCAATTGAATTTTAAGCAGTTTCAGTGATTTTCTTAGTATTCTGTTGACCTTTTGGTCTTCAGCCTTCCTAGATGGAGCCAGACAAGACTAAGTGGAAAGCTGTCTTCAGGGTAGACCTGAGCAAGCTTTCCCACACTGCTGCATCAGTCATATCACACCACAGCCACCTGTGGGGATGAAGCATGTTACATTTCCAGCTCCTGGCAGCTGACTGAAGGTGCCAGAGGGCATTTGGCACGTTCCTCTGGTAATGGCCTATCAGTTCTGAAGGAAGAGCATGGGAAAATTGTCTGAGCTTTGGATGGCCTTATACTCAGTGATGAATTTTGCATGAATAGAATAAGATGAGGGAGAGAGAAGAAACTTTGCGAATGACAGTTACTAAAGCTGTGTAGCACAGCTAACAGGCATGACTTAAGGGCTGTCTTCTTTTGTTATTGTTGTAAACACCTGGATTCTCAGCTACATTAGGGCTGTTCTCCTGATCAAAATAAGGTCATAAATGGGAACAAACTTGATAATAACATCAGATATTATCAAAGTCTAGGAGCAGCTTTTGGCAACTGGTTACTAACTCCTTAACATTGACTGCTTAACCCTGGGAAGAATAAGAAAGATGAAGTGCTGAGTTTAAATTTTTCTTTTGATGTAGATTATTTTTTCTTTCTTCATTATCTTTGCCATATGTTTTCTATAGCTTGCTTATCAGTCTGACCACTTTCACAGGATGGGATGAGCAGTGAGTTTTAGGAAATAAGTGGTGAAGTCAGTTGGAAATTCTCATATGCAAGGAGAAATTTCTTTTGACTATTAGCAGTGGTGGTAATAGTAGGAGAGAACAGATGACCAGGTATATGGAAGTTTCCAATGAAGATTGTCTGTCTCATGGTATTAAACCTCTGCTGTTTTCTTTGTCATACTGATGGATTCCTGGTATTCTGTTCCTCTTTTTGCATTTGATTTCTACAGATCTTTATTTATTCTCCTTTGTCCAAAGAGGGTTTACAGGAACCTTGCTCTTACTTCATAAGGTATCAGTAGATACATATCATATGGTGTGTAATAGTGCTATTCTAGGTCTTAGGATGATTGCCGTAACCATAATATTGAGGCACCTATCAGTCTGATACATAGATTAATCTTGATTTCGGACAAGCAAATACAAGACACTAAGGCATAGAAGAAGGTTTGCCCAAAGTCACAGAGGGTGCAAAGAATCTGAAATTAGGGATTTCACCTTTTTTATATATATATATATATATATATATAAATACAAAAATAAGAGTAACAGTTCTGCAGAAGATAAACAGAGAATATACAGTTGGAGTTGCTTGGAAATTGTGCTTCATAATGTTACCGGAGTCCTATGGATAGAGAAAATGTCTCTTGCTTATATTTTCGTGGAAGGGTAAGTATATGTGTAAAAATAATTATGCTTGGATCAGCATATTTACAGGTTAACAATCAACTGCTGATTATCTGCTGATTCTTGCAAAACAGAAAATCTGTTCTTATACAAACATTAATTATGGAATATCTGACAGAATCATTCTAAACTGGTTTAATTATACATGGTTTTTATACCCCGTTTAATTGCATTTTACACCAAAGGAAGATCCAGACCAGTCATTTTAGTAAGGCTGTTTTTTCATCTTTACATTTGCTTTAGAGGTTAAACTGCCTGGGTTGTCCTGGATGCTTCACTGTTCTGGTAGACAATTTTTGAGTAGCTCCCCAATCTCTATTAATTACTGTATTGGGATGAACCTCCTGCATTACATCAGATTGATCGTATCTGTTACATCCCGTGAAATTGGTGCATGCTGGTTATTGATAGGGCCTTAACTATCCTGGTTTTATTAAGACCATTTTTACACCTAGGTTACAAGTTAACAGTGCCATTATCTCTCCCCAAAATCCCTTGGCAGTTAGTACTGCCAGCAGCAGTGGAAATTACAGAGGGATTAATCTCTGGCTCCAGCCCCCAAAAGCTTTTCTCCAGAGGTGCAGAATGATATGTTGAACTGCGTTAAGCAGTGAAAGATTTAATGAAAAAAAAGCCCCAAGTGCCTTCCTGCATCAGAGTCGGCGTCCGTCCCTTTCAAAACTTGTCAATATCGTTTTCTGTCTTTGCAGGCCTGCTGGGCTGCTGAGATATGCACGATGGCTTTGACTGTTTTGTTGCAGCAGTTGTTTTTAAAAGCATGTCCCTGCAGAAGGTTGGCCGGAGCAGTCAATTTCAGAGGGAAATGAGGAGCGGGGTAGAAGAAGGAGGGAATTACAGCTCCCTCAAGAGTCCTTTTCATTTCGAATAATTCTTCCAGGTGTGGGAGAGGGTCTTGGGCTGTGAGCAGAGCAGAGGGAGAGGGATCACATGGAGGAGGACAAAGGAGGTTAGGGAGAGGGGAGAGGATGGGGTGCATTGGCAGGTTGCTCCCGCTGCGCCCTGCGCTGCCTGATAAGGGCGCGCTCCTCCGCGGTGACACACAGCTGTGCGCACTGCGGAGCCACCAGGGCCTTGGAAAGGGACGATAAGGAGCACAATGAATAACTAACAAAGCTCATTTGATGAATGCAGTCGTTTGCATTACAGTGCCAAATAGCTTTGCTCCTGGTGGCTGACTGTCATGCCCAACTACAAATATTATTAGTATCATTTCAATGACATCTAAGGGTAGCAGGAGGCTCTATGGAGGGGAGGCTATTAGGAAATTTCAAATTTTGCAAAAGAAAAGGAAGCCGAGAGAAGCTGAGTATCCCTCCCTTTATTTGGTTTAGTTATGGCAGGCTATAATAGGTGACTGATTTTTGTAGAGTGTGTACAAGTAAAGAAAAAGTTTGAGATAGCCAGCATCACAGTTGTATATCATGCCTTCTTATTTGCATTTTGAGACTTTCTTCATAAAACATTCCATGATAATTAGGGCTAGCTTCAGTGTATAGGTAATGTCTGTAGATGTGGCATCTATACATCTTCAGAGTACTCTGTGACATTCTTGAAGATGCTATATACAATGCTATCACCAACCAGATTTTATCATATCTTTTTTTTTTCTTCTATTTGCTCTCATTCACAACATTTTAATGTGAAATATAAATGCATGCAGTGTGTGCTATGTTTTGTTCCTCATACCTCATTCACCAGGAAAAAATACATTATTTTAACAAGAGAGAAATTAGACAAGTAAAGCATGTTTCAGCGTTTAGCTTAGCACAAAGAATATAAAAAATCCATGACCCAAAGACATGGGTTTCAACTCAATAGTTTCAGCTCAAGTTATGATTTACCACCAGATCCCTGACCAGTATCATCCGCTTGTGCAATGCAAAACAGCAGAGGATATATAGGACTTGTATGATATCTCTGAATTTTAGTTGCAGTTTTCACCCATTTACAATGCTCAGTCTTGGTCCTCAGTTAGACATAAAATTGAAGAACACCCTTGATTAATAAATAACCGTTGCCTTCCGTAGTGTTCTTTTTTTCCTTCCTAGTGTTTATTTCCATGGTCAATTTTCCTTGGACACTAAGTGTCTTGAACTCATGGATATATATATATATATATAGTTAATATTCTCTGTATTTCCACTAGCCAATGATAGCTAATGGAAATAGAGAAGATATATGTGCTAAGTGTAAGAAGGTGAGAAGGTGGTAAATATTAACAATGCATCTATGTAACTCTTGTAAGAGGGCGTTAATCTCTTGGTCTGTTTTGGCTATTTCCTGGAATATTTTTGACAAAAAGTAAGTGAACAGAAGTTGTAAGATAAGTGAGCCACACTTGAAGAGAGCTAAAAACAATTAAGATACTCAGATCTAATAAGTTTGGGGTTATCAGCATATCTAAGAAAGTCAGCATTTGTGGGTGATACCCAGCAGCATATAAAACAGGAGCATGTTTGCACAGCCTGATGAAATGGCAAAGAATTGTGTTAACAAGGGCACCTTCAATGAATGGGCAACCTGTAACAATGTCCTTCAGCGTCTCGGGGATCTGTGTAACTTTACCATTCTCTGCTTCAGGTTTTGTTGTTGTATAATAGTGTGCTGTGTTATTGCTGCTATAAAAGTTAATTTTTTCCACTTCTCTTGCAGTTGTGGAATAAAGATACAGAAGAGCAAGTTCATTTTTTATTTTTTATTTTACCTTGGTGAGCATGTTTTAGATGTTCAGTTAATGTGTGCAAGATGTGATCCAAATCCAAGCTAAATCGGTTTCTAAGTTTGGTAGTTATTTGATCAGCCTGTAGAAATAATTAAAGGTTATTTCTGTAGAATAATAGTATCTTGTAAAGGAAATCAGAAGCCCCTATAAGAAAGCAGGATATGCTTTAAGCTCGTGTTTTATAATACTGTTATATTGTCCGATTTTTGCACGTGGATCTTGTATATCCTTTCATTCTGATGAGTCTTCCAGTCCAGACTGGAAGCATAAGACGGAAATCAAAGCAACCAGAAAAATCTATGCCAACCTACTCCTATAAGAAATCTTTGGATCATATTCCTATAAGAAACCTTTTCGCTTTGACATAGCTCAGCAAAAAGTTTGTTCATTAGTAAGAAACATTTCAGTGGAAAACCTGACTTCATAATTTCTGTTTCCAGACGCAGTAGAAGGGGCTTCTTAATTGACAAAACATTTTGCTCACTGAGATGCTGACTTTCTAATCCATAGCCGTGTCAGTGGATTATTGGCTGGAGTCCGAGGAGCCTGACATCCAGTTGCCATTATTCACGTGAGCCGTGACATATCGTGTGCTTTGTGCCTTTAAAAGCCTGGAGTGTGGGTAGATTTGTTTCCAATTAAATAAATACAATCATGCATCATTTCTGAAAGTGTGTTCAAAGGTAGAAGGTTTGCCCTCAAAGAGAAAAGAGTATTTATTTAAATCATTAATGGCTAGAAAAGATCAACTCATTTATCTGAAGAGGCTTAACCTGCTGGTAAACTGGCTGGGGAGGAAATTCCAGCTGTACGCTGGGTTTACTGAAATGGGGCTGTGGTTCCTAACAGGGTCTCCTGCTGTCACCAAAACGTGAATGATAACTGTAAGAGGGTAACAAAGCTGTGAGATTATATCTGAAGAGCACATCACTTCTTTCTTTCTGTTTGTGAACTTACTTGCTGGCTTCACTGGGGCTCTCCGAGAGCTTAAAATGCTAAATGCACAGAGGCAGTTTTTCATTTTGGAGTTTTGTTGAGGGATACCTGGATTACAGTATTTTTGCAAATAGAACATCATTCTTACTGTTTTCCAAGGTCCTGTATTACTGGAGGCTAATCCATTGTCAGTACCTTCAGCTTTCATTCTCACCTCTGTGTGAATGTCCTTTGTAGTTTAGTCTATTGCCAGTGTCAAACCAAAATTGAGGCATACTCACTTATTAATATATTATGAACACACTACATCTCCAGCAGAGCTTAATCTCTCACGTTGACTCCCAGTCATCTTTCAGAAGTGTACAGAAAGTGAAAATGTGCCACTTGAAACATTTTAACCTGATTGGAAAATCTTTTTTTTCTCCTTACCGTTGCAGATTCCTGGTTAAAAATGTATAGCCTGCTGCGCTGAGTGTGGAAGCACAAAGCGTTGCTCAGATGACCACCCGTCACTTCTTTCTTATTGATGGGCTTCGAAAAAGTGTGCCTTGTGATTGACAGATGCAAAGCACCAAATGCTCTGGTTTAAATTTGGCATTGTCAAAATAGCAAGGCACTCTTTGAGAAATCATATTATTGCTAAGGATATGCAGCATGGCTCAGTGTGTAAAGCTTCCTAATTTATGTGAGGGGAAAAAACAGTGGAGAGGGAAAGAGAGAATAAATATGTGACTGAGAATTGTATGGCTGGAGTCACATGTAAGGGTTGGCAAGGAAGTGAAGCTCAAGAGGCTTGTTATCCTAGGAGAGAGGAGAGGTCTGTTTTGGAAGTTTTATAATAGGAGTATCTCTTCTCCATGCCTGTGATGGGTGTGACAGTAAGTAACATGATTACACTGGAACAATATAGGTTTGGGTTGGAGCTCAAGAACAACCTTACGAGAGTGAGAATGATGGCTTGGAGTTGCTGGTAGGTGTCTGTTACCAGCAGATATTGAGAACAGATTGAATAGCAAGGATTTACTTCTCAGATAAATCCTTGAGACCAGGTTGGACTTAGATGATGGGCTGAGGTGTGGCTGGGCTTACTTTTCTATGATTTTGCTTCATGGTTGTATGGTATGCTCGTGTGTATGTGTGAGGAAGGAGAAAAAGAGGAGTAGAGATGATTTTTACATCATAGGGAATTTGCAATACATCCCTCCGCTCTCTGATCCCTTTCTGTAATTGTTTATATTATAGGATCAAAGGGAAAAAGAAGGGAACTTTTTGAATTTTTAGTTAAAGCTGTATCTTCATTTCATATCCTGTAAAGCAGTGTAGAAGTGTGATGAGGAAAACTGCAGTATAGCATCACTTGGAGCTAGAAAGGGAACTGGAAACTAGTAAATACATGGCTTCATTTATATGATTATGCTTATTTAGCCCAAGCAGCAGATTCTCCTGTTAGGGCAGGACTTGAAGGCTGTTTTGTTTGTCTGACCAAACTGCTCATGGCCTAAGGCCAGTGATAAGCAGGGGGGCAACAAAGCCGCAGGCAGCCCCATCCCATGGCTCATGAGAAGCCCTGTGAACTCCTGTCAGAGAAACAGAGGTGGCAGCCAGCTCTTGTGATGGGGACCTCTGCCCTCCCTTGGGTACGTGGGTGCCTTTCTCCCAGCTCACCCAGGAGTCCCCGCCACGTAGGGCAGGGAGCAAAGTCCTAGCATCTACATGGCCTTACAGAAGATTGTGATTTCCCTGTCTGAAACTTGGGTTAGGGTGTATGGCCCTAGGTTTTCTGTTTCAGGATGATCCTACTCATTGAACCATGAACAACATGCTGTTAAAGAGTCCGTTTGTCAGAAAGAAGGTATCTCAGTTAATCATTTTACAGTCGTGTCAATCTGTTGGGGGCTTGCGTTACCTTAGGGATAGAGTCACACATTTAAGCAAGACACTTCTCTGCTGCTGGACTGTGAATGTGAAGTTTCTATGATCACTATGCAGCTGTAAAATGCTATTTTTATGTAGCGGCTGACTGAAACTTCTCTTGCAATGGTTTTAAACAAATGATTCTTCTTTTTGCAAAATTTTTCATATATAGTAGTTTTGTCCCCACCTGCTGTGTTTCATTCATTCCCTTGCACAAGTATTTTAATGCCATGGTTTGAAGGGAAGACAACAGTCTAATTGCTTGTCTTATTAGACCACTGGAATTAATGGAAGACTATAGCATTGAATTGCCATTTAGCTACCATAGCCCTGGGTGTACATAGAGCATGGCATAGCAGAATTAAATCATTTATTAACTCCTTAACACCATATATTTAATCAGTTTCTAGTGCTTCAGACCTTGCAATCAATAAATGCCTTTTACTTCCTTGCCCTTAATTAGTGTATGTTTGTCTAGATCGTCTGATTTGTAAGCAACGAATTGTACATGGTGGTGAATTCTTTACATTGTTAAATGGGACAGTTGTGAATTTCTGTCAGAAGAGAAAAGAAACTGAATCTTGCTGCTTTACATGAATCCAGCGATGCTGTTTTGCTAAAGCAAAGAGTGATTTATTAAGACTAAGACTTGCAAGGGAGAAACATTTTGTAATAAAGTAGGGTTCATAGGTATTATGGTAGTTTTATTTCTTCATGTTTGCAATTAAAAACCTGGTGTATTGACGCAGTCATACAAAAGGCTCTGCATAGGTGTAGAGTTTCTTAAGGTAGCACTCACGTTTGCATCAGAAATGATCTCAAATGATTTGTAGGAGCTGGTGCCTTATTTGGACCAGACAAGAGCGTTTGATAAAACCACACATAAGTAGACATATCTTTTACCGAGATCTAATTATGCAATTTTAGTCAAATCTGAAACAGATGCCCTTCTGCTTACCTATTGTTGAAGCCATTTGGTACCACTCTAATATTACACTGACACCAGACAGGAAGGCCTTTCATATTCCCCGCTGAATCAGGCGCCTTGGGTGCTAATTTAATAACTTTGCAGTCCTGGGAACCAAAGGTGAGTTTTCAGCACACACATGTGCACCTCTCTCTATGAGGCGAGCTCACTGCCACGAGGAATAAGATGCATTTGTTTATGTCAGTAGCATATGAGAGGGGAATTGACAAGCAGGAGCACCTTAATGGCTTCAAACTACCTGTTAATGATCATGGCGCTGGTGCCTGCCTGGCAGCCTCAGTCTCCAATTAAGCATCTGCCGGAGCTGGAAGCAGGGCTCTTAATTGGAAAGAAACAGATTCAAAGCAGGTTGCATTTTCTGCCAAGACAGATTTATCAGCGAGGCCATGCTAAGGAGATCCATTGTATCTCCTTTCCCACCCCCACCTGCCTTTTCTCTCCATTTTTCCACGTGGATCCCCAGGGGTGCAGGAGAAGCCTTCGAGCAGCGGCAGGTAGAGGCTCGGCACACTGGGGAGGTTTTGCTCTCCCCTAACCTTTTGCTGACCTGGGACCAGGTGATGGATTCTGTCCTAATTACTGACTTTTCTTCCCCCAGACCCTCCACAGCACGCATGTGCCCATTAAGATATATTGTCTAGTACGCATTTAGGAGATCTGTTTGCAGCTATCTTTTACATAGAACTGATTGTTTAATTGCAGATTAAAGATTAATGCAAGTATAATGATTCCACGAGGACACTTCAGACAAAAGCATCCTGCATCAGGCAGCCTGCATCCATTTTTCAATTTGGCCATAAATTTGGCTGGGAATTAAATAGTAAGTAGCCGTGATTGCAACACTGGTCTCTGAAGGCACTCACGGGAATGAAAATAAATGAACAGGCTCTCACACAAAGCATGTTTCATTATGGTCATTAGTGGACAGATCCTCAGCAGGGACTGAAGGTGAAATTGTCTACAAGAAATGTTGGCACATGTCTTGTGAAACTGAAATTGTAAGGAAGCGAGTATAAAAACATTCAGGTCAGAGTCTACAGATGACAAACTTTCTGTGCTGAGGGTGTAAGATGCAGGAGGTGCGGACATGCAGAGGTCCCTGGTATGCATTCCAGCTTAGCTGTATGTATCTATGTTTTACAGAGAATGAGCATATTTGGGAAATGTTTACAATGTTGTGAATGCATAATTGTGTATATTATTTATGTACCAGGAGTTGCTACAATTCATTATGCTGGTGATTTTGATGAATTATTAAGGTTTTGCTTTCTGTTATGTTTTTCAGGTAAGCACCCTTTTATTTTCTTTAAAACACCCAGCTGGCCGGTAAGTTGTTTATTTCTCTTCATTTCTCTTTCCTTGTGTAATTGTTGTGACCTGGAATCACAGAGCCATAGGCTATTTAGATAGGAGGGGACTGCTGGAGGACTAGCTGTGCCCACTGGAAATTTGGCAAGACCTTTAGTCTTCTTGAGCTCTTATGTTGTCCCCACAACAGAACAGGGAAAGGGAGAAGACAGTGGTGGCATTCTTATTGTGGCCTAGAAGTTAGACCAGGGATGCAATTTACACATCCCTGTGTCACATTCACCAAAGCTTCATCTCTACAAGGACCAGTTTTTCCGTACTGTTACATTGGTTCAGAATTCATTCCATGGAAGTCAAAAGAGCTGCAGTGCTGTAAGAGAATGACAGAACAAAACACTGAACTTACCAATGATTTTAGCTCAGTTTTGTTAAGACAGCTTTTGGGGGACTCCCTGATATCTTGGGTAACTTTGGGAAATCTTAGCAGTGGGTACTACTAATTTTGAGTGATGAAAACCTATTTCTTCTACGTAGATAGAATTTTCAGTGTAACTGAAGTTACTTTGAGGCTGAGTAGAAATTCTGAAGCTACAACTGTTCTTTTTTTTCCTGAGAAATTAGTATAATATGATAAAATATATCCTTTATTTTCAAGCCAGTAAATGAATCCACTTGGGGTTTACTGAAATGTAACTAAAGGAATCCACTTGGGGATTACTGAGATGTGTTTAACTAAGCTTACCAGACTAAGTGTAATTAGAATAAAAGTGGTGACATCTCTAAAGATGTTCAGTGTTTTAGGTATTGTTTGTTTTCCATTAGTTGAGGAGTCAGGATCTTTTGGTTAAAAATAAGGTCCAGTTTGCTGCAGTATTTAGCAGCTTTTTTCTTTCTGTTTTTTTTCTTCTTTTCTTTTTTTTTTCCTTTTGTTTCATCCTTGAAGTTGTACTTCTTTCTATAATTTTGAAAAGGGACACTAATACTCTCAAGAAAAGAAATATCGTTTAACATCAATAGTAAGTTATGGAATGAGATAAGGACATGAATAATATGCTGATTAAGTAAGTTGCAGTCTTATGGTTTATTTTGGTTTGTTTGTTTATATACTGAGATGCAAAGTCTTCTAGGCACAGACTGCTGGTTATGCATTCATCTGAAGATATGACAACAGTATCCTGACCCTTGAGCACTTGTTTTGCTGCATTCCCTGAGAACAGCATAAAAAACAAGGTGGTCCTGGCCCACCCACTGTTATCTTACTATCTGTAGCATGAAGAGAGAAGCTCTCTTAGTCCCTTGCACTCTTGATTCCTCCTTTAAATTGTTTCACAGTTGTAGCAAGGATCTCCTAGCTGAGCCCCTGCCTGCCTGCTCAGCCACATGGTTTGTTAGCCGAGACACTCATCCTGCCCTTAGCAGACTGGTCTGCTCCTACCTGCAAGATGCTCTGCTGTACAAATCCTTCCCTTTTGGGAGCCAGAAGGGCCACGTAACCCAAGCTGCATCTTCTTAGCCAGCACATACAGATTAGCTTGGATACAGAAGTGATGATCATGACTAGGATAAGGCAAGACAAATTACTACTGCCCATGTTTCCTCAAAACCCTTCAAAGACCAGATAAAGAAGATGTTATCAGCACACAGGATATCTGCTCAGTGCCGGAGAAAGCTGCTGTTGTGGTTTTGTGTGTTCTGGTGGAGGTTTGACTTCATGTCATCTTGTGTTTCAATATTCCCAACAGACTCGGTGTGGTCCTCTCTTGGCACTGGCAGTCCCAGTACTGATAGCTCCAGCTCTGACACCAGTGAGTCTGGCTCTTGCACGTGCACTAGCAAACAAGTAGTGAAACACTCACATTTGCCTATTTGTTTTCTGGGACTACACCATGCATATTTGTTTGGAGTTGTAAAAAACTTGAAAGTCCTAGAGGAATGTTGTTAAGGGCAAAGCCCCAGAGCATCTGGGAAGACAGAATTTAGAGCAGTTTCTGCGACAGAGATGTGAAGGGACTGATGTTCTGCTGTAAATTGTGGAAACATCCATTACAATGCATGGAACAAGAGGGATTCCATCTCTGTAGTGGGATCCACACTGACACTTACTTGAAAACTCAAAGGTTTTAATAGAAGGTTTTAATAACAGAGGGTAGGGTATCTCGCATTGAAGAGACTGGTGTGCGAGTGAAAGCATGTAAAGTACACAGACCTGGGTTGTGCCCTGAACAAAATAAACGCTAAAATGCAAATGGAAGTACTGTGATGAGTTTCTAAGCAATCAACATTGTGCCCTAGAGAAATTTCTGAGATTTCTAGAGATTTCTGACTCCTGCTAGAATGCAGGTGTTCACAAACTGAAACTTGATGTGATTTGGGAGGGAAAAAGAATTACTAGTCCTTGTGCATTAATGTCAAGGTTTATATCTCAGGAATTCACAAACTGGGATCCCTTGTCTACTAGGTTAGAGGTTTGTCTTTATAATTGGAGTTTAGAAAGCCAGCTACCTAGCCTGGGGAATTAGCCTTTTTATTCAATGTCCTACACATTCCCTTTTCTATACTCGGATAACAGTTCTGGTAAAAACTTTGTGACTCTCTAGGTCTTCTCCAAGTTTGGTAGCTTATTTGGTGGTTAGAAGTTAGCTTACTTTTCAGTATACCAAAGTAAGGCAAAGAAAACACTCCTCTAATACATGGAGAAGCTATGCCCTATGGCATGAGCTATATGGCCCAGATCCAGCAGACTATTTAGGATCTTGAGTCACTTTTAAACTCCTCATTTTCCATTTCTTTTAGAAGTTAGGATCCTTTGAAATCTGAATCCAAGTGTTTTCCTTCTGGGAAAGAAATTAGTCTGTTTGCTAAATAAACTACAATAAAATATATGAAGTCCCTGTGAAATCTGTATCAGATGAATATTTAAATATAATTTATAAAGCCTATAGTTTCTCAGGTGCTGTGTGATCTACCTTTACCTGATCAATAACATTTATTTCTTATTATTATTCACTTGTATGTGCTGAATTAGGGCACGGTGTTGTGTATTACTAGATAACATCACTGCAATTTTTCAATAAATCTCTTTGTCCAAGTTGCTGGAGTAAAGGGCTCTAAAAGGAACAAAAAGGCAATCTGTTATCATTGTTGCCGGCTTTTTATGATGAACTTCTTCACATATGTAATTATTTTGGAGGACAAACTTATTAGTCCATATTTTGGCAGCTGAGGTAGTGCATGAGGAGGTACTCCTTTTACTTTAAATGACCACCAGCTCTTTGAATATATTGCTGCTATAGTTTTTGAAGGTAGACTTACTATAAATAAACTAGTGCCACCCTTCTGGTAGTGAATTCAGAAAGAGAAAGAGAAGATTATTCACTCTAGGCATGTTTTATTTGTCTGTGTGATTTATTGTTAGGGTTTAATGATTCATAGTTGTTAGTAATCTGTTTGTAATTGATCAATAATTCAAGTACCACAGGGCACAGACCATTCCAGTAAGTGTCCATGCCTTTACAACAATCACCTTGTATAGATGTGCAAATATGGCTCTGATAAGCGCTGTTTGCATGGAAGTGCTAGTACTTCATGTGCAGTGATACTGCACTTAGTGATAACTCCAGTGATGCATACACTGGGTGAGATGTTAGACTCTCTGTGAACAGGCAGCGGAAGGCATCTATCTTGTTTCGTGCAGAGCAGAGAGTTGCTGAACTAGTTTCATAAATGCTGGTACTCTTTCACCTTTTTTTCTTCAAGAAGCTGGTTTGAATATCCAGTGTGAGCTTTCTGTTATTAGTACAATATTTCTTTTGTACTGAGCCAACAGTAAGGTTCTATAGAGAGCACCATCAATCATAGTCCAGCATAGCTTCGAGATAATTCACTTAGGATGGATTATTAAAGAAAGATTAAGGATGTGTTAAAATAGTTTATTTTATATTAATAGCACACCTGAAAGATGTGTGGTCATTCCAAGGTGCTCCCATAGGCTATTTACATGAAATGAATGAACTCTCTGTAGTACATCCATATGATCTGTAGATATGGAGGTCATGGAGGGAGTTCCCTGGGCAAGAAACAGCATGTTAGCTGGGAAGAAGGAAACTAAGATAGAACACAAAGGTGCACAAAAGAAAATGTGAAAAAGGCGTGAAACAGAAACCTGTCCAGCTGTTGGGATTCTTGATTTTGTGTGTGGAAGGGGAAATCTCCATTCAGAGAAGAGAGGAGAGAAATTGCATTTTTGTGGCAGGAGATACAACATTAGCAGTTCTGCTCTGGGTGGACTGTGCTATGTGCCAAGTGGGAGAGAGCAAGAACAGCATGGGTCAGCAACGTATTCACTTTGGCTGTTGATCAAATCTTTTCCAAGCAAGCTATTCTCTCAGCAGCAGCCTTCGTGGTCTATGTGAACTGAACAAAATACTTGCTTTGCCATTGGTGGCATTAAGAATATATTGATGAGTGTAAAGCTATGGAGTAGGTAAGAGTAGCTAAAAGATTAGCAGCCCTAGGAGACCCTGTCAGGCTATCAACACGTAGACATTTAAATGGAATGGTTTGGCTATATAGAAAGTGCTTTAGCAGTGTTTTTCTCCCAGATATATGTCTCCCTTACTGCTCTAAATCAATTCCTTAAGACATAGGAAGCAGAACATGACTCCAGTCTGGAATCAGTACTGCTCAGGGGGCTGTTGAGAGCAAAATCACTCTACAGCATCAATGACAGATGTTTACAGCTGGGCCATGCAAATTAGCTTTCTTTGCATTTCTCGCCATGGAGTGGACTCTTCTATCTGCTCTGTTACCTCATCCCATCTGTGGCCATCTCCTGTGCTGGAGGCGGGAGTTGCGAACTCCAGGCCCTCTTGTGGTGGCAGCACTTCACTTGTGGCCCCCTTTCCCTACAAAAGCTGTACCCCAAATCAGTCTTGTGGTGCCAGGGGAAGGAAACGGCGGTGAGCATGGGCCCTGTTCTGCTGCTGCTAGGACAGTCCAGCCTGCCTGGTCACCCCACAGCTCCCACGAGCCACCTTGCTGTCACAAACCCATCCCAGCTCTTCCCACAGAAGTTTCCCATGACCTCTTGGTCTATTAAATTAACCTTGTGGTGTATGCGATCACTGGGAGAGAACAGGAAAACAGGTTACCTATTCAGTGAATGTTTTTTGTGAGACTTGTGGCAGTTTTTAATTCCTCTTGTGTGGCGTGTAATCAAAATAGAAATTGCTCAGATGCTGAGAGATTGGTACCTGATGAAATTGTGACAGGAGATACTTGCAGCTCTGATCTGGTGTTTGGAATGTGTGAGGGAGAGAAATCTGTTCTTGTGGGGTCTTTTATTCACCCTGCTTTCGAGAACTGGAACAATCTGTCTCTGTGCTTATTTAATTAATGCGATGTCAACAACGATAATGTGCTAAATAATATAGAATGAGTAGTAAACAAAGCAGGTTCTGAATCTTCCAAATATACCGCAACCAAAATTAATTGGCCAACCTCGGGGGAAATTGTAGCACTGAACCTTTTTCTTGGGCTTTGTTTCCTTTTTTATGAACATTGAATTAGTTTCAGTTTTGACGCTTGCTGAAATATTACCAGTTTTGCTGTCTCACTTTGAGAAATAGCTCACTTGCTCTCAAGAAAAACAAAAACCCTGTGGCTGCTAGAGGCATAAAACCACATTCTGAGCTCAGTATCCATCTGAACCAAGACTGGAGGTGGTCCTGTATGAACAATGATGGTATTCAAATTAAGCCATTAAAACACTGGAATGTGAGCTAATTTAGAAAATAGCTTATCTAGTTGGCAAAATGTCTGCAAAAGTAAGATCACTCGAATGAAAACTTTTGTAGCTTGTTAGTGAAGCTATTTTTATTTTATTACACTATTGCTGGATTATTTTTTTTTTTATTACATATTGAATATTTTCTCTCCATGAGGGCTGATGCCCTGTTACCCACTACATGAAATGCTGGCTCATCGTGGTCAGTAGCCAAGCTGCCAAGAAATGAATAAGGCTTGAATAGGATTCATCTGCCCTTATTCAGACCTGTGCCTGGACTTGGGAGAAACAGTAAGAAACAGGCACCATCAGAAGGCCGTAACCACTTCTGTAACAGAGATAAAATGGATCATATGAATTGGCTTGAAGGCACCCTCTTTCCCCCCTTTGACTTCAAAGGAAGCCAGCAGCCACTGGCCATGTATCTTCAGATATCTAAAAGGCAGGCGGGGTGGATCCTACCTCATGTTTGTCTGGTAGGAAAAACATACGGTAGAATAAAAGTGCCAGTCCTTCCAGGGAGAGCTCACACAGTGGTCTGAGGGAGCCTCCTTCCCCTCCACGCCTCTCCTGTGCTCGTTTATGTGACCTGAATCCTGCTGCTGCCCTAATTATGAGCACTGAGACCTGGCCTCATGTCTACATGTTCATCTGCATTTATGCCTGCACGGGCACATTCAGCCTCTTTTTATTCTACTGTGTTTCTGTTTTGCTCCTCTGAAGCAAGTGTAGAGGAAGAAGGAGGAATAGGAAAAATTTCCTTTGTATTTTCCATTAATCGGTCTGTTTATCCATCCTGATTTTCACTGGAGGAAAAAATATATCTTACCTCCAGAACTCCTGAAGTTTTCAGGGGAAGAGAGAAGGCAGCCTTTGATTTAATTGTTTTCCTTTTATTTTAAATGAACAGTGACTTGTACGGTGGAACAGCAGGCATTCTGTAAGAATAGTCCAAAAGGTGACACAGACTTCAAACACAGGACATATGAAAGCCCTCTGCTTTTTTTTTTCAGATTCCTCCTGTGCCTTAGGCTTGCAAAAGAGTGCAGAAACCCTAATACCTCACTTTCGTAGATAACAGTAAAGGCAACAAAAAGCCATTTTTTTTCTTTTGAGAGTTTAGGTGCAATACATGGAACTGATGTATGACATGCTGTTCCTTTGTAAAAGTATCAAGAATATTAAAATACTCCCATTATCCGTACTTACCCTCAAGCTTCCTTTAATGATCATACCACATCTTGTAAGAACTAGAACTAAATGGACTATGTGACTTAAGAAGCTAGCTACACAGTGACAATTAATGTTTCTTGTCAAAGTCCTGCACAATCAGTATCCATAAATTATGACATCTAACCACTAGCCCTTTTTATCTCCACTAAAGGTTTTTGGGTTCCTTATTAAAGCATCAATCTGTGCCTCTGATGTGTCCCCTCAAAAGAAAAAATAAACAACTAATCAAGTAGACAGTGTTCTTTGTGGTCTAATTCAAAGGCTGCTGTTGTACATATATTGCATTTATATGCTAATATCAGTTCATCAGACATTTAGACGTGTATTCTTTTCATCTGTATTTTGTGTTCTCGTTGCTATGTCAGTCTGCTGTTGAACTTTCCCCTGTTCTCCATTCAGAGAAAGTGGCTAATACAGTCAGCTAAGCAGATGAAAGAGTTGTGGAGATAGGAGTTGGATCCCGCTGTTCTTGCTTTACTCACCAATAAAAGTCATGGAACTTAAAAATATATATATTAATAATAATAGTTTTAACAATGGTGTGAGTAGCAAGAAGAGCTAGTAAGTAGTCTTAACAAGAATGAACAAGCTTTGCCTTTCTCTACAAGTTTTCTTTTTTAATATACTGTAGCTGATCCTGGTGCCTTGTCTAATTTAAACATAAACTATAGATATGCTTGAAACTTGAAAGAGTTAAGAGCTGAGATGTGTTTTTCCTGGATTTGAACCCAGGTTTTGTTTGAAGAAGTAAGTCTAACAGTTAGTTGTCACTGTTATCCATCTCTTTTGCCTCATGAGTAACTTGTCATTTTTCTTTTCCTCCATTTTTAGCTTGTGATGCTGCTATTTCCTAGTAAATGATGTCATCTAGCCCAGGTCACACTGCCCAGCCTTCTGGCTTGCAACACCAAGTCATGATACGCTTACTGATCCAATACAGTATACCAGCTAGGTCATTGCCATCAAGATGGCCAGTGGCATGTGTTAAAAATAGATCTTCCTGTAATGTGTGGTGTGCCCTAATTTTTAAGTATTGCTTTGTCTTGATCCAAAGCACTGGCATGGCAGGTCTGAATTTTGGGATATTTAGAGTGGTTTTCCCCAGTGTGACTCATCCTAATAAAAAGATGCAGCAAATCTCTTGCCTGTTCTCCTTGTCTGAAAAATATGTTGACTGTGGCCCTAAGAGGAGGCAGATAAAATCTGGTTGAAATCTTTTTCTCTGGTGCACAACTGAGAGGCAGGGCTCTTTAGCCATGAAGTGGCAGCTCAGGTGCATAAAGGTCTCCACGGCTACTTACGAGCTATTGCAGTTGCATAGTAGATACTCTAAGAAGAGTGACTACAGCAGTTGGGTCGGAAGTGTTACTTTGGCAGTGTCCAGAGCACTGTGCTGTTGAACAAGCAAAAGGTTTAGACCACAGTTAGGCAGTATTTCTGCTTGTTCTGTTGACTCTTTTATCTCGTGTTATCCCTTTCCAGCCTGTATTCTTCTTAAATGCAAGTCATGAAGTCAAAGGAGATACCTTGCTTATTTCAATCCCTTTCCTTTCTGTTTTCTCCTTACTCTCATCCTTCACCATTGACACAACTGTACCTCCTTCCCAAAAACCTTCTAGCCTCAACTTAGATTACTGAATCTACTGGTGACTAATTCTGGAGGCTTTCAAGGCTTGAGTTCATATTTCTTTCCCTTTTTTAAAGAGAGAAAAAGATTGATTTTGCTCAATAGTCTCAGTAGTAAGCTTCTGTCTTCAGCAGAGAACATTAGGGAGTGGGACACAAGCTTCCATGTGTATGATTAGCTGACATTAAAAAACTAACACTTTCTGAGTAGAAAGCCTCAGAAATTTTAAATTCCTTGTGAGTTCAGGAAGCTCAGTTCACTGCTACATCTGGAAGATCCAAAGCACCTTCATGATGTGTCTGCTTGTCTAATCTACCTGAATGGATACGTTCCTAAACTAAGACAGGAAATTTATCTGAAACAGGCTTCCACATATGAATTATAGTCCTAGACATATCCCAATGGAAAAAAAAAAAAAAAAAGCATTAATACCCCAAAATGGAAAAGATCGATAATTTCTAAAAAAAAGTAGAAGGTGGAAACGTTTTGCATAGGTATGTGCAGATTAAAACACCCTTCCATTCCTGAACTTATTTTATCATCCTAATTTGAGGATAAATTATCTCTGTATATTTCAATCAAGTCTTTCAGTTATTTTTCTTGTTTTTAACTGGTGATATGGTTTGACATTACCTTGTGCCAATGTAGTCAATAATATTTTACAATTAGTTAAGCCCAGCTTTAATTTGTGTTGTTCTGTAGTGACAACAGATTGATTTGTTTTTTCATTTCTCATTCACAGAAACTCATTTTGTAGTCTTAGAGAAAAAAATATCTAATTTTTGATCCATTTTAATGATGGATCCTGTCATCTTCAATCAATAAGAAACATTTAATATAACTTCTCTGCAAAGGAGATAAAAATTATTGTATAAGTGGACCTGCAAGACAGGAAATTCTGCCTTGGAGACAGACAAATGTCACTTTTCATAGTTCCAATGCATACCCAAAATCACAAACTAGGTAGAGACATTTTGGTATATAAAATTATTTTCTCATAATCTGTTCCTGACTAAGCTAACCCTTCACTATTCCTACCTGCTGATTACTACTTCTTCTCTCTTTCTGAGTTCTTGCTCCTTGTGTATACCAATTCTTGCCCTGCATGTGCTAACTACCCTTTTTGTTAGCTTTTGTGTCATTAATACAGGTTGGTTTAATTCAGAGCATTTTCTGCAGTCCTCATTTCCTTTAAAGTTTCTGTGTCTGCTTTGGATGGGAAGAAAAGCTTGCCTGGCTAAATTCTGTGTATATTCCCCAGCTATCTTGGGCTGTCATTCAGTGATACAGTAAATGCCGCTCAAGAGTTCGTAAATAGAAGACAGCAAATTCTGTGATTAGATTGTACTTGCCATTGAGTTAAAGTTCATATTCCAGCTCAGTTTTGTTGAAAAATGTCGATTGGCTAATTTCTTACCAGCAGGCTTAAGCTTAATACCAAATCAGATATCATCTGTCTGCACCATTCTAACTTTATGCTGGATCAACAATTGTCTGTTCTCCCACAGTTGTCATGTAATTGGCATTGCACCATAAACTTCCTATCATGCACTCTGGCAATACATCAGAAATGTGATTGTAATGCAGGGTATACAACTGTGCATATATCTAGAATCAGCAAATTTTGGACCCACTGCATGACCTTTTCTTCTGGATGATACATTATCTTGTTGTACATACTTCACTCTGATGTCTTTAGATAATAGTAGCAATAATACCATGACAGACTCTGTATTGTGTGTCACTGAAACAGAGAAATGCTCTTCTATTAGACCATTTATTGAAAACAAGGATGAAATTAAGTCCAATTCCATCTCTTAGAGCAGAAAAGGGACACATTGCATATTCTGACGTTTTCAAAGCCACCTGCTTTGTTGTGTTTTGATTTTTTTTTTTTTAATGTACAGCTGCTCTTGTACCTTTTTACAGCCAATTCCAAATGTATGCATCAGCAGTAAGACATATAAAGCAGCATTTTGATCTTTTTTGTTCTTCAATCAGATTTTCATTCTTACTGTTTTTGATGCACTTCTGTTTTCACTAAGTATGAGGTAGGGAATCTACTCAAAACAGAATAGATGAATGATTTCTGCTGTGATAATGCCTGTGAAAACAAGAGCAATCCAAACTTTTTAAAGGTTCCATTTATTAACCATACCACTTTTCAGCCTCCTTCTCCATGAAATATGCAGTGGGAAGCAATTGTGTGAAAGAATAGAAAGCAAAGCTTGAGGACATACATAATAAGTGTTATAGATAAGAAGACTTCTACCATTTTAGGATATGTAATGTGAGTGATACATGGTTACTGATACTATGTGTAGATGAACACACTGCCTCATCTACTTTTATTACTTTTCTTACATGCATGGTTGTTGATCAATCCTGTTCGTTTTGACTTCTTTAAAATATCATCTTTATCTTCTGATCAGTGCTGCCCTAAGGTATTATACCTTGGCAGCAAATGCCTTGCTGTGGAAGATTCATAGGTGGAAATGAATGGTTTTATGCCTCAAATTCCGTGGTTGCAGTTTGATTGATTCTCTTCCAACATCTGTGTTTACTACAGACCAGTTTCTTTTCTTTACTGCTTATAGAACAAACTGCCTGAGTAAGGCTTAACACATCTATATGCTGACATCTTCTAAAAAGAGGGCTGGGTAGAAAACACTAGGAAATCCTGTTGTCAAGATGTAGCCCAAATGCAAATTGTTCATGCATTTTTCTTCAAAATTCATGCTTTTTTCTTCAATTCTTTGTGCATATAACCAACATATGCATTTCTGGTTTTATTCCAATAGTATTTACTATCACGTAGTTAGAAAAAGTCTTGAAAAGTAACAATGATACTTTAGGCAATGGAAAGTGTGCCAAATGAAGCGCAGATAGCTGCAATGAATTCCAACAGAATGGAGGGGAATGTGACTAAATATTGAAATTGATTTGCTGTTAGGGAATACTAGTTACGGAGTAAACATGCAGAGTAAGCCCCTTTGCTGCTTCGCTTGTAGTTAGTTTGCAGAATCTTGTTCCAGGGGCATTTTTGCATGGGGAAGAACAAGGCTGAAGGACGAGCTGAGCATCATTAGGACTTGTTAGCTATGTAGAAAGGCCTAACTGTAGCTCTTGGAAGGCAATGTGAGAGTGTGTAGTTAAATGCAGTTCCCAGTTTTTCTGAAAAGAGAAAATCATTTAAATGCTATACCTTTCTCAGGCAAGATAGAGTTAAGAAATAAAGATGACTTTATAGTCAGGTTTCAACCCCAGGTTTTGGGTGCTTACCTTTTGTGGTGTCCTGTTGAAAAAATGGCCTGTGAAAATGAGGTTCTTGGGGAAGGCTTCCAGAAATCTGCCTGCTGCCAACTCGCACCTTTAAATTTCTACAACACACTGAAAAAAGTAGTATTTGTATGAGTATCAGGAAGAGCAGGTTATGATTCCTAGATGTGAAGAGGATATATGTGTAACAGATGCACAGAAAGTAGAAGAAGAGACAGGAAAAGAGAACTGGAATGGCTGTTAGGTTTTCCTACAGGAAAAGTGCCTGTAATGTTACAAAATCTATGCACATCAGCTGTACCTGTGTGTGTTTGAGTAAAAGCAACGATCTGTAAAAATTTACTGTGGTCCCATCATAATGACCAGAGGTTGCAGTGTGTGCATATATATATATATATATATATATGTTATAAATGAAGCATCCATTTCTATTTCAACACTAACTCCCAATAAGCTGGTATTCATCAATATGTGTTTGCTAGCAGATCAATATCTAATCTGTTTGCCAATTTAATTATATCAGGAGGGTGCATCAGACTGATAATTTTCTAGTCAGTCTCTTGTGTTAACGGAGAGAAAAGGTGAGAAAGTATTTTTACTGTTAAAATGTAATGCCACATTTCAATGCAGATACAATGTTTTGCATTCTGAACTAACTAAGCAAGCGGAGCATCAAAGTTGTTATTTATATTAGAGCATTAGATATTTTAGGAGCAGAAGATGCATGGCATTAGATTAATATAGCTATTTCATTTAAATTTGCATCTACCCAGTAAAGGAGTGGAGATAATTCAGTGCAGGATCACATGATAAAACATGTTACAGCAGCACATTTGGGAATTTGTGTCATATAAATGAAAGGAAGCCTCTAGTAGAAAAAATGCTGAAGCAGCTTTTGGCTTTCGTTGCACGAGTAGATGGATGAGCGTTTCTGTGACTCTTGAAGCTAGAAGGTTTATGCTGCATTAATGGGAGTGTTTTCATCTGGTTGTGTGGATCAAATCCAGCATTTCGTCTGGTTGGCTGGAGTTGGAAGTCTGCCACCTATTATACTCTCTACTGTTTAGAAACAAAGTGAAAAAGGTTTTTCAGGTTCTCTGTGCAACTGACATTTTTAAAAGATGATCTGCAAAATACTTTTAGCTCCTGGGAGAGTACGTGGGAATGGCTTACCAAAAGTAGCTGGTCTCACAAGCTCACTCTTCATAGCATTTCCTGTTGCCATTGCTGGAAGCAGGCTACCTAGATGGAGCATTGCTCTGAGCCAGTGGGACTTCTCTTGCATTCTTTCTACGGTTCACTGGGAAAGTCAGGCTCATTCAAACCTACTGTCATTTCAGATTATTTTTCCTTTTTCAGAGGAATCCGTAACACTTTGAGGCATCTTTTTCACAAACTGTTGTTATGACATGACTTCTAAAGCTGATTTCAAAATGGTCTTGCATATTTAATAGGAAAACAACCTGTTCTCTGAAGGTTGGAATTGTAACAATCTCTCTTCAGCATGGATCTTCCATACATACGGCATTCTATGAATTATATATTCAGTTTCACAGAATCACTATATTTATTACCAGAGGAAAATAGATTATTAATTACAGCCAAAGGCTTCTTTGATTAAATATACAATTAATTAGCTATGCTAAGCCCATCCCAAAGCTCCCAATATTTTCAGCTGGATGATTTTTCTAGTACTTTTAATTAAAATTGTTCTAAAAAGCCACAAGTTAGCTGCACGCACACTTAAACTGAAGTTAGCTTTTCAGTGTTTTGCTGGTTTCTCTATGCCATCTGATTAATCTGTAGTGATTAAATGTACATAAAATTATTTGAAACACAAGGTAATTTGTGCAGATGTGGAACAGTGGAGAGCTTTTGCTAGTCCTTGGCATGATTGTTTTATCTTTAGAAAATAATTTCTAAAGGCCACAGGTAATAATTGCTTTGATGAGGCAAATGTGGAAAAGAGCATACCAACCAGCCACAGTAAAAAGAAAAAAAGAAAAAAAAAAACGTCACCAGAGACTGACTTACAAAGATGGAGACATTTGCTTTTTAGTGTGCAGATTGCCTTGTGCAAGCTCTTTCTAGATTGTCCTCAAAGTTTGGCAGTCTCCCCTAAATTCCTTCATGCTGTGTGGGTGTTTGCATCCCAATCCTGTTTTGATGAACTGACTGTCATGTGGCATCATTTAGAGCTATGTTTTCCTCAGTGATTTATGAATAAAGATAGGGCTAAATTTTCCAAAGTGGCCAAGGGAGCTAAGAGCTCTTGCCAGAATCCCACAGGTTTTGTTTTTCTGCATGCCGTCAGTATTCTTGAAATATCACTCATCACTGCTAAACTATTTTCAATGGAGATCTCTGGGAAATTAGTTTGGAGATAGTGAAACTTTCCTTAAAAGAGGACAGGATGTTTTCTGGAGCTCAAATGCCTGGTGTGAGGGTAGCTGACAATTTATGTCACACTAGTCGAAAAATAAAGAAAGACTGGGTTTGGGTCAGGGGCGCATTGCCTCTGGCTGGAGCACATTCTAGAGACTGGAAAGGCTCTACTGATGAGCAAGGAGAGTATTAGAGCACAAGCATCCAAATGTACTTTGCTCAGGAAGGAGCCTATTCTTGTGTCCCCCACCAGTCACTTCTGCGTTTGTTCCTTTCCTTTGGTGGCAACAGAGTTACTCAGTGCACACCAGCTCATGGCCCCGTGGTTAGAGCAATGTCTTGTCAAAGTTTGAGCCCTCTAATTTGCAGAGGGCCTTAAATTCAGATCATCTGCTTCTTGGTGGGCCCTCTAACCATGAGGCTCTAATTTTATCCCATCCATGAGCCTCAAGTGGTGTGGACGAGCAAAATTATATCTACTGTCTCCAGAAGTACTGCCTTACCTCTCATATGGTTTCATACTTTTTTGCTCTTTTTACCCATTGCCAAGGTCTTTTGCTAGGAAGAAAGCACACCTTTGTTTGGATTAATATTAGGGTTCAGAAAGCCCATCCTCAATACGCCACAGGAGAAGCAGAAAGATGGTGTTCAAGTCCCTATCATGCCTCTGCACAGATAGTTTGTCATAGCACAGCCTGTGTCCTAATCTCATGTTTTTAATGCATACGAGCCGACAGCTTTTAATGGAACATTAGCTTAATTTGTACTTGGCAAAAATTACGTTCCAGTTTTGCACATCTTGGTCTATAAATATATTTCTACTTCAGGCAACAATATTCTGGCCTCTCATCAAATATGCCTCTAACTTTTTCAGACCTTTTTTTAATTTAATTAGATTAATTTTGCATGTCACAAACCTTGTTTTACATGTGTTCTTTCCAGTGGGCTAGTTAATGTACACAATAACATATATCCTAGCCTTTTCCCTTTATCCTGAGGACTTCCCCAGCCCATTTTTTTTTGACACAGAAGGGAGTTTCTGAAGGTGTCAAACATCCTATGAAGGGTGGTTTAAGAACCTTTCTCATGCAGTGTGAGGAGCTCCAAAGGGGAGCGCTGATTCCAATTCTCCAACCTGAGCAGTCCCTGGCTCTGTTAACAGGTATGAGTTAGAAGCAAACCATAGTAGTGTCCTGACCCAGCTGCATCCATGTGTTACAATGTGAAAGTTAAATATGCAGAGACCCCAGTTATGTGGTTAACTGCACGTGTATCCACTATGTTACTGAGGCCGAGAGTCAGAAACCTCTGAGCAGAGCTGTTCCTGGTGCCAGCAGTGTGCCAGGCTGTTTCAGAGGAAATATGCCTGCAGCAGAGCTGGACAGAGCTGTGCACAGTGCTCCCAGCTGGAGGTTGTTCTTTGCAGTCTTCCCATTTTCCAGGATCTGTACCTTCAAGCTATTTACATCTGTGGCATCAACTGTGTGCCAGCTGGTGTCCAGAGCTTAATGGAGTCCTTCAGATGTCAGATAGATGGGAAATGCAGATACTCTGGCATGACAATTTGTCCTATTCATGCTAACATGGCTCTGTGATTTCCCATCTCTAACACACCCAGTATCAGTCCTAAACATTGGTGACATTTGGAAGTACATGAACGAGTTGAGGGTCAAATGTCGGTCATAACTTTCACTGTTATTGCTTTGTGCTGCTGCTGTAGCCTTTATCAGACTTGAAGATCTGTACTTATTACAATTTGCTTTGATACTGTGCTCTTATTTGAGATTCAGAATTGCTTTGCAAACATTAACTCAGCCACGCAGTGTTTCTGAGATGCAGCATAACAGGCATGTGCCGTGCTTGGAGGTGGTGCTCTGCATATATATCAAATAAAAGATCTTACATTCTGTATAAAATATATATATCACTAGGCTGTTGTTTATGTTAGAGGAGAGCTTGTTAGCTGGAAGCTCTTGAACATCTGTTACCTAAGCAGGCTAAGCTGTTTACTGTCAGCGTGCCATGTCCAGAGATCTCTGCTGTGCTGTCATCCACCAAACTGCAATGGATCAGGGTAAAACCAGCACAACGATCTGCAAGACTTTATTTTCTCAGTGGATTAGCTATTTGACTCTGATCCTCTCCCTTTTGTAGTTGAGGAGGACTCCCCTCCACCTTGTTCCATAAAGCTAATTTATGCTGTACAAAACGGGCCAGGCTATGACATGGAAAACTCCCTCACCTGCCATACTGCAGAAAGGAGACAGTGGCAGGACAAGAGGCAGTGGGCAGAAACTGAAACACAGGAGGTTCTATCTGAGCATCAAGAAGCACTTATTTACTGTACAGGTGCCTGAGCACTGGCACGGGCTGCCCAGGGAGGCTGTGGGGTCTCCTCCTTGGAGCTCTTCAAAAGCCTCCTGGACATGGCCCTGGGCAGCCTGCTCTGGGTGTCCCTGCTGGAGCAGGGTTTGGACCAGGTGGGCTACTGAGGCCCTGCCAGCCTCAGCCATTCTGGGGTTCCACAAAATTGAATGAGAACCCTTTTTCCCTTACTGCATGCATTACCCACCAATGGCCTTTTCAGGTGGGATTGTTCAATCTTTGCAGATTTTACCTTCAGCATAACAGCAGGCAATAAAAACTGAGTCAAATTTAAATCAAGTTAAGTGGCTGTGCAAAGACCACCAGGCCAAGCCAGTGATAAAGACAGACCTTGGGCATTCTCAGTCCTGCTTTGTTTATTTCCCATCTCCGTTTCCATTTTTCTGTAAGATAACTTTAAAATGAAAACACAAACAAACAAACAAACCCCCTCATTGTCTAAGTGCAAGAGATGACACAATATGCATCTCCAATATAGCTCTTCCAGGCTTCGGGATAAATACCTCATACTTTTATGTCCTCTTTCAAATCCAGCTCATTACAATCTTTGTGTAAGTCCTTCTAAATTCACAGATAATTGACAGGCCGGGCTCTGAGGGATTTACAGTCAACTATGCTAGTGAAAGTAGGAAGTCCAAGTGCTCAGAAGGCTAATACATTATGGGAGGGAAATAAATGATTGCCCATGCACAGCAACAGCTATTCTGAATGAAATACCTCAGTTGTTTTCAATTTTTATTTTTTTTCACAAAATACCTAAAGGCAATAATCCACTTTCTGGATTAACAGCCTGTAAAATATTACTCTAAAGAAAATTAAACGACATTTGAGCTAACTTACAGCACCACAGAAAGCATCACAAGAAGCAGTGGAGTCTCCACTGTGTTGTAGTTGTGGAACTTGCAACCATGCTGAGTGAACACTTTTTTCTGCTTTTATAAGACTTGAGAAGAATAATTTCTGTCCAAGGCTGTATAAATCAGACTTCATCCTGGGAAATATGTTTACAACACTCTTGAATGGTGTTACGTGCTAATGGAGATATTATCCCTGCCTTACCAAAAGCCATAATAAAGTATATTTATAATTTTCCAGCATTTTTAAGTTTGTTCTCTTCCTGTCTTCATCCATTTTATTTCAATGCCTGATCTTTTCTCTCTTAATTCCTCATCTGTTTATCTGGTTGCTCCCTGATTTGGAGTAGGGGATATCACCTAAGTTACCTAAAGGTTGGTCCTCCATAAAGCTTACAAAAATCGCTGTTCAGTTGTTGGAGCTTGTTGCTTTTACCCATTGACAACCAACTGAAGGAAATAATCTCTTCAGATGGATATGCAGAAAAAAAAAATGGTTGGGAAGTACAGGCATAGGTCTTATGTGAAAGTTAGATGATGTTTAGGTGAAAATAGTTTTCAGCTTGTGTCAGTTAATTGTAAAGCTGGTGAGCTGCTGAAATATGTTACTGGCAGTATTAGAGATGAAACAGAGATGGAGGTGAATGCTGAAGAATTGCTTCTTATCTCATGTTACCAATGCTGTGTGATACCAAAGGATGTCCAGAGTATAGTCCTTGTTGATTTTATTATGGTGAAACACAAGTCTCTCTATTTTTAAAGTTCAGTGCCAGTGTTGTGAGTTTTAGGTCACTTGAGGTTTCTGAGCTGTCTTCTCCCAGAAAGGTAGGTTTTCTTAAGACTGAAATAAAATATTACACTTTTTTGTGTGTGTTCAGGAATCAGAGCTCAGATTTGATCATGTTCCATACATTTCATCTGCTTGATGCCCCATCTTGTGTATGATATGACTACTACCTGGGGGCAAAACTGGAAACAGCATAATTACTCTTGCAATGTACACATGAGCCTCATGTAAGTCTGCATCAGAGAAGTTTAACTGCAAATGCAAGGTGTTAAGTAGTCAAGAGAGATTGCTGTCTTCCTCTTCAACCTGAAGAGCCAGTTGGCTCTCTGTATGCTGACCATGTGTTGTGTCTGGCCAGTTACATGAAGTCCAACCTAATGGAGAATAGTCGTCTAATCACAGTCTGCCCCTTTTGAAGACAACTCTCTTTTGGGGAGATGTAATCATTCAGAGTCAAGCAGAAACATTAAAAGCCTCTCAGAAGGATTTGCAAACGTCAATGTTTGGAGGGGAGGGAAAAGGTATTTGTCTATAGGATAAAGACCCTAACATTGTAATAAGATGATTTATTTTATTTTATTTTATTTTATTTTATTTTATTTTATTTATTTTATTTTGTTTTATTTTGTTTTATTTTTTTTATTTTATTTTATTTTATTTTATTTTTTTCCCTCCAGTGATTGAGTTTGTTGCACAGCCCCCAGAATTAGCTATACCGGCATAACTGTGAGATGAGGGACATCACTGTAGAGAGCAGTGGTAGCCAGGATTAATAAGGAGATTTGTTAAACTAGTTTAGTATGCTGGAGATGGTGGAATAAAACTAAATGGTTTATCTATGCTTAGGATCAGTGTGGGATTTGCAAGCCTTCAAGTTCAACATACACAGTGTAGAAGGTGAAGAACAGGATGATTAGATATAGGGGAGGCAAAGGGTAAGTGGGATGTAATGAATCACGGACTAAGCAGAGGTAGATGGTTACAAAGCCAGGCTAACCTGATAGATTTTTTGATTAGCAAATGTTTTATCTTGAGAAAGAATATATAGTAGGTTTGGCTTATCTGGACTTCTGATAAACAAAAATACCTGAGGTGGCATTTAAAGGGAAAATGCTAGCTAAAGGAACAGAGATGGTTAGGTAGGCAGTTGTAAGCAGGGTATGGAGTTGACTCCCGAGGAATACCTATCTGCATGCAGGGTTAAAAAGGAAAGTGAAAGGATGGAGAGAGGTTACTGCTGGAGCTCCAGAGGGGTTTGTCTTTGCACTGATCTTGGTTAATACTTTTGTTAGTAACCTTTGCAGAAATATCAGCAAACTTCACCTGTCAGTTCCTAATGACATGTCTAATGTCATCTAAAATACCGGTGGCTTCAGCAGGACTGGGAATCTTACCTGGGTACCTTGGTGGGGGCAGACAGAAGGTGAAGAGAGAGGGGGAAGGCTAAATATTGAGGGAAGAAGGTGGAGAAAAAGAGAAACAATGTAATAAGTCATGATTTAGGGAAGTACAATAATACGAATGTAATGAAGAGAAGAGAGCAAGAGATTAAGACTAGACCTCTTACTTTTGTCATTTGCTCCACTACCTGGAGACTTCTGATCATGGCTGTTGAACTCATTTGACTGGAATGGAGCTCAGGAAGGACGGAGCATTTCAAGAGAGTAATCTTTACCTGCCCGCACTAATTCCTTATCTTCAACCCTACTTGTTAGCTGCCTACGTGATATTTAATTACTGTCAATTATAGCTTTGAAAAGTGGTACATAATTTCTTTTGTTCCAAAATATCTGGTAACCTGATGGATAGACTCTTGCAGAGTGAAAGACGTGATTTCACACTCCCTTATGCCGAGTTCAGGTTTCACTGTTTCTAGGCAAATAGCTTATTTGTTAGGCTACTGTGTCAATTTGCAGCTAATGCTGCCCCTGCTCCCTAATGTCCTTATTTTTTAAGGGAAGGTCTTGTATTCCTTCGGGTTCCTGATTTTTAAGAAGTCTGTCTGACTAGCCTGGACCTGAAGGAAAAGGGACTACCAGCTGGGGAGAATTGGATGCTTAACTGCAAGGTTTCAACAGCAGCACCAGAAGTGCCTTTGAGTCTGTTTTCAGCCTGTTGTGTGCAGTGCCTCTTCACTTACCCCACAGACCCTGTGCACCTCCTGCCTGACAGCTGAGGGGCTCTGTGGTTCTTCCTATCCTAGCAATGCAAGGAGGAAATGAGGATGCTCAGTCCCTTTTGGTACTCAGGCACATCATCTAATGATCATGCATGAGGCTGTCAGATGGGACAGTATCTCCCTCTCTGAGATCTCGGTACCACAAGCTGCTCCAAGTAATCCCTCTTTCACTCGACAGAGCTGTGCGATGTGCTGGATGTGATGGCTTGCCTGCAGCTAATTTCTACTGACTGCAGCAGGCTTCAGGGGAAGCTGGAGATGAAGATTGCACGGCTAGGCACCTGACCTCTTCATTTCCCAGGTTTCCTAAAGCTGAGTTTTGGATGGGGCAGCAGGGAAAAAAAAAAGCATGTTCTGAATGTGTGTAAGATAGCACTGACTACTTTAACTCTGCTTCAGTGAGACTTCTGTACTGACAGCACATATACAAGAGCGTGATGGTATTTCCATTTGATATTTATTAATGAAAGCACTGGAGGCCAGTATGCAAATTCTTTCCCACAAAAATCTTCTTGTCTGAGAATCTCCATCAAGGGCAGGATTGTTTCTTATGTATGCAAATACTGAATTTTGACAGAATTGGAAATCTGCAGTCCCTTTTCTCAGATGTTTTGCTTGTTGTCTAACACAATATCAATAATTAACAGCAAAGTAGTCACAATGAGAAACAGTGTAATGAATATTAACTTAGTTGTTTTATTTTAAAACTGTCTGCCTGAGAAGTTACCTGTGCTATTTCTGGGTGGAATTTCACCTAGTACTTCCTGTCCCTTAGATGAACCATAATTAAAGAATTTTTTTGATCATGAGATTTTGGAGGCAGACCTGAAACACAGAGGACAAAACATTTTATGCTGGGAACAAAGAGTGGTGCAAAGAGAGCTGGAGACCTGCAGTCAGGTGGTTGACTCTCAGATGTGGAAGCTGGCCAAATTTCCCCGGTGGCCTGGCCTTTCTGCCACAGTTCCATGTCAACAACTGAGTCCAACAAGTGTCAGGATGAATTCAAATAGCAGAATTGATTGCTGGGCATGATTTACGCCTGTCTGCCTCTCTTCAGGTGGGGAAGGTTTGTTCAAATTTTGTCGTGCTGTGATGAACTGGCTTCAGACATTTCTCAATTTATTGGAGCCCTCTGATTTTCAGCCACAGTTCTTTTCTCCAGTAACTTTATGCTGTGACATTTTACTTTGTTAGCTTGTAGTGCTATCTTACAATGGAAGCTTAAAGGAACCTGGCTTTCTTAAAGAATATACCTATCAGTTGTAACATGAAAGCTGCTTTCAGGTCCTGCATGATATGGGTTTTGAAGTAGGAGCCTGTTTGATTTTGAATTTAAGGGGAAAACATGCTTTTCTACAACTGAGCCTTTCTAAAACATAACCTCTTCTACAAATAAGCCGAGAACAAACCCTTGAATCTAGATACATCTGAGTTATAAGAGCACCCAGAATAAGGACTTGGTTGAAATTTGCACATGGATGTTGTATATCCATCCAGCTGCAGGCTGCGATGCTCCCTCCTGCCAGCGTCCTGTTCTTCAATGTACAAACAAAGCTTCTACAAGCAGTGACATTGCAACATCATGTTTTGGTTTCTGCAAGTAGAAATTTTATATTTTGGCACATTTCTTGCCGCCCACTGAAGAAGGTTACTGAAGTTAGTGTGAATAAGCACTAGAAGGCAGAAGATATATTATGATGGTAAATACGCTATCCTAAAATCTAGCTGTGAGACTTCATTAGGTAGTTCAGTTGAGGAATGTTACCTTTCAGTGTTGTTGATTTTGGTGAAATTATGTCATTGGTTCAGGAACTTTGGTTTTACAAACACAATACCATATTTAAAGCTTGTTGAAAGCATTTCTAGATAGCTGTTACTTGATCCTGTGTTTATAAGCACATATAGAACTTATATCTGCTTTTATAAAATAATCCTGTGTATAAAATTTGTATGCTACCAGTTTAAGTGCACCTAAGACTTCTCTTATGATATATAACATAAAAAATAGAGCCATATATCCTTCTTTCACTGCTACCTATCTTTTTATTTTATGAAATGCTGTGTAAGTTAAATTTTTTTATTTTTTATTTTTTTAAAACCAGCACTTTTGAAAAGGGACTTTATTCCTGAGAACAAAGCAAAAATGAACATTGCCCTTGTCTTGATACCCCACAGCATGCCATGGTTAAAGTATTTTAATTGTTTAGGACATAAACTTTATTTTCAAGCATGCCTATTTTAATTCATGTCCCCTTGTAATTTGTCATCTAAATTCTCAGCACAGATGTATGATCATTATTTTTACTGCAGCAATGCCCTAGAATGCCCTGCTTGGTCTGAGGCTCTGTAGTGCTTGATGTTATATAACCAAAAAGACACAGTCCTTGCACCTAGGTGATTTTATCTAAATAGATAGGTACAAGAGGTGTAAAATGTGGACTGCAGTGTTTTTTCAGTGTTTTAAGTTGTTCTTGCTGTTTCTACATAAGATAATGAAAAGCCTGTTAAAGGATAACTCTGTTGCGCAGAATGGAAGGCATTACTCTGTTCCTGATGTTAAGAGCTCTTTTCTGCTCTGTATGCTAAGCTCCCCCATCTGATGTCAGTGCACAGCAATTGAAAGCAGCAAGAACTGCCCACATGCATCCAAAGGCCAGGTTTCCCTCTGAATAGCTAACATGGAAATTCTTCTAAATCTGCTTGGATTTCAGTGATATTCATAGTATTGCACAGCGATGGTACAAATCTGATCCATGCAGCATATTCAGTGGTCAGCCATCTGCACATCCTTGTCTGTCAGCCATGTGTAAGCTCCCTGACAAATTTTTCAGCCACTTGGACCTTAACTGCCTCAGTGTACCTTGGAGAGCTGGCCTGCAGCTGGAACAGCAGCTCCAACACAGTGCTGCTGTACGCCCAGGACTGCCTGGAAAAAGGAGAGTGATGAGTTTTATGTGAACTTCCTCAGTTAATACCCGTTGCAGATGTTTGGACAGCTCTTTGCAGAAATGATCCAACCTCATTGTCTCCCGAATCCCACATGGAGTGTCTTACACATAGGCTTACCACAGGAGAAGGCTCCCTTTGCAAATGTTAAGCACTGAAATCTTACAGGAGTGGCTGCTGCTGCTAGCGCTGCAGAGTCCAAATGCAAGGCAATAAAGGAAATCAAAGGAGCAAGAGAGAGATAAGGGAGGAAAGCCAAAGAGGAAAATGGAATAAAACAGAGAAAGGAAATGATAAGAGAAGACAGAGATACAGAGAGAGACACTCCAGAAAGAAGAACAGACATAGAAACACTAGGATAGAAATAGCACCTGTAATTTATTTTAAGCCAGGAAGGAGCTGCAACTTTTTCTGCTGAAGCCACGTGCACAGCTGTGGTGCTGTATAAATAAGATAGAATTAGGCTGGTCCTCACATTAACATCACTTACTGTTTTTCCTGCAAACAAGAAATATGGAAATTTAACTTCAGAGACTAAAAACTAAAGCTATCTCTGTGATAGTGCAGTAAGCCATCACTCAGTAGAAAAGTAAAGCAATCCTACATGACTAATAATCTTTAAAGGAATATCAAAGTAGAAGAAAGAGAAACAAAAGGGGAGAGACAGATACAAGTATGTTCTATTAAGATATCTCTCTACATATGCATCTATATAGTTTTGTTTATTTTCATGGTGTGTAACTAAACATGTACAAGGATGCTATAGTTAATTTTACCTGCTCTCTTGGTGTTCGAATAAAAGTAGCTGCTAAGCTTTCCTAAGAACTGCTGGGAACTTTCTGGCACAAAAACATCCAATTGAGTTTTGAATGGCAGGTAAGGCCCCATTACTGGCTTTGTTTTATCAGATGAAGAGCTCTTCTGAGGTTGTATTTTCTTCTTTTTTTGAAAGAGAGATCAAGGAAGTTGCCGTATGCTGTGTTCCAGAAGCAGGATGAAATTAAACTTCGTAGTAATCTATTGCTGTGTCAGACCCTGTCGCTAAGCCACTGTAAATGTGTGAGCTTGTGAAAAGTATTTTTAAAACATTTAGTCCTGTAAAAAGTTGGAAGGAATTTTTGCAAGTACTGTTATGCCAGAAAAAATCGCCAATATGCTGCTTCTGGAGTAAAGCCATGCAAACAAATGGAGAACAACAGTGTCAGATTAGTGTCGAGGCAGTGTGAGAGAAGAATAGAAAACGACTGAGAGGAACCCTCAGAGTTTTATTCCAAGGGAGGAGGAGCCTTTTCTGTTCCTTCAAAATGACAATTAAAACAGATAAACAGTAAGAAACGCATGTTAAAGTAGAGCAAGTCTGTTGCATGTTCATTAAAGAAAGGCAAACGCAGATGCTGGGGGGGAGCTCTCTGCCCTCAGCACTTCGTGTGATTAGAGTCCCAGCAGGACGTGGGGTTTGGTTAGCCTTGGGGCAGCACCCAGGAACTGGCCAGGGTCTCGCTCAGGGAGGGGGCCAGGCTCAACGCTGTGATGCTGGCTTTATTGTCGCTGCTTTTTTGCAGCGTGAAACGCTGGCGCGTGGATCATCCTCTTGGCCGAGGCAAAAATCCTGCTTACCAGCTGGACTGGAGGCAGCGTTCTGTCAGCTGTTCGTCGCTGCTGCTTTTAAGAGAAAGCCCATTGTGCTGGTGCTTGCTGGTGGATGTGCGGGCAGGAAACATGCTCCCTGGCTGGGGTGAGGATTGCCAAGCGCCAGGGAGGCCGCAGTTGGGAGCAGAGCCCCAAAACCTGGCCAGCTGTGCAGGCTGCCACCGCCGTCTGTCCTGGTCCTGCACAGCTGGAGCGGGTGGGAGTTAGTCGTTGGCCAAGGAGAGCTAGAGCTCTCACTGTGCTACCTTAAATTGAATTTGAAAATAAAAAATAAAATCTGCCTTATGCTTAACTGCATCCGTTAAATGGGGAATTTTAATAATGTGCCAACAGCAGCAGTTTGGAGTATCTTACTGAGGAAAAGGTCACTGTGCCCATAAGTTATCCTAGCATTTGATCAGTGGACTCTTTTCCAAAGACTTTAAGTCTCATTATTCACTGCTTATAAAGTCACTTGAGATATAAAAAGTCTTTTTATAGTAATGAAAGAACTCCCACAATTAGCCAGAAGGCAGCCATCTATCTTTTTAAACTCCTCGGTTCAGAGGAGACCAGGAGTTTCAGGCATCTGAACGTGGATGAATTGTTATGACAGTGATAAGTGTAACATTCGTGTAGGGATGCCAGCCTTGCCTGAGTTCATGGAGGGCTGGGGATTCTTTTTAAAGGTGAAAGAAAGATTTTTTAATGAAATGTAGGATGTAATTCCCTGAAAGGAGAAAAGTAACTACATGCTGTTTACAGACTCCTGAAATCTGCCGTTCAGCCTCTTCCATTATTCTTGGGGAATTGCAGATGGTTAAAGAATATTGTTAATTTGATCTCCTAAAACTTGAATAGCAGCTACCTTTTGAAGTGCCTGTTTTCTGAGAAAAATACATAACCCTGGAAGAGAAATTGGAGAGTGAGCTTGTGGAAGAGCAGAAACACTGTAAAGTTCACAGGAGAATACAGCATTCAGTGCAGGGCCTTGGAGATAAAAATGATTTGTTCTGAGCATGCACGCTGGCCTTTGATTGTATTTTTCCCAACCATCAAAGGGCTGGTGTATGTGGTAGATCTAGTGAGAGATTTATCTAATATCCTATCCACAAATAAAAGTTTGCAATGATTAATGTAATAAATGATGGTCTAATTATATCGAGGAGTAACTTAACGTATTTTATGCATGCCACAGCTAGTTTAGTCTTTATTGCCCTCAGGCAAAATCGTAATATCATCAGAAAAACTGTTTGTCAATATTAAAAGCAATTTGCATAGTAAATACACTCCAGCCTTGTTACATCACCATCTGGGTTAGCCGAGCATTTGGAGTAGTACTGGGGGGTGCTGGTGAAGGCAGACTCGCAAGTGCTCGGACTGTCCAGCTGTCACCGTGGGTTGGTGACAAGAGATGGTGCTCCCAGCCTGCTGGAAGGGGCCAGGGCCAGTGACAGGGCAGAGAAGAGTTTAGGAAAGGAAAGAGGAATTCAGAAGGCACGAGAGAAATTAAACCCTGGGAACAAAACAAGGGTCTGCAGTGAAAGAAAAAGGGTGGAGTATGACTAGAAGAAAGCCTGAGAGAGAAGGGAAGAGTGAGAGATCAGAGGCAGCACAGCAAGGGAATTAAACTGAGAATAACAGCTGGAAGAGGGACAAGAAAGATGTCCATAGCAAGTAGTAACACCTCTACTGGGCATATTGAGGGAGTCAGAGAGAGAGAATAATGTCTGCTCACAAATTCTTGTCTACCAGCTCTGGTCTCAGAGCAGCTCACTATGAAACTAATGCAGTGATTCTTAAATTTAATTTGGCATTTTCATTTCACTCACAAACCAAGAGAACTGCAGATAATAGTCTGCTTGCTCTTTCAAAGCTCAAGTGAACCTTTTCTGAGCTGTTGCTGTGTTCAGCACTAAAGGAGTTGAAAGGATCTTCGTGACATTTGTGTTGCTCTAACACCCAGTGAGCAGATAGAATATTCTTATTCCAGTTGCACAGACTCTCTAGTGTCATGTTATGAAGTACAGGAACTGAGATCACATTTTGGACACAGTTTAGAGCTGTTAACTCAGTAGAGCTTTGAAACTTGTTGGAGTGGTCGTAGTTATCCTGGTGGTGTGAATGCAGCATTGTAGGATCCAAGTGTTTTTCTGAAATATGTCTCAAGGTGAGGGCCCAGATCCACTAAGAGACTTCAGGCATGGAAATGTTGAGTGTCTCTTCTTGGCTGACTTCTCCTAGAGTGGGTATTTTGCCTGATTTTCTACACACCATCAGAAGACAGTTAGGTGCTTGGCAACAGTTATGGTCATGGTCATGCTTAACCCAGACAGCTGGAAGCAGGTTATAGGCATGCATCTAAAACACCATCAATTCCTTATGCTCAGTACCTTAAATGCAAGTATGCATTCAATAAATTTGTGGTTTGAAGCCTCCAACTTCTTCATAAAGGAGGGGAGGGAGAGGAGAAAGGCTTCTGTGATTTCTTTGCTACTTGTGGATTTGACTTTTCATTCACAAAAGGGATTGTGCACCCAAAGTTTTGGGGGACACTTGTTGCAGTGAGCTTTGGTTTGGTTAGAGATGACTGGGTAGAGAAGGTAAAATCATGGAGAAAGAGATTTTGAACTAAAGTTTGTATTTGATGGAGAGGCAGACTTGCTCAAGCACTTTGGTGTTGCTTACCTTGCTCACTAATTTGCTGTGTTTCACTGCAGCTGTGATGGGAGCTTTTTCTCCATGCCTAGCACATCTACCTGAGGCATTGTTTGCAATCCAGTTTAAAAGTCTCTTGAATTTCCTAGCATAGCTCGTTATCCAACATTTTCAGGCAGCATCCAGCTCTTTTCTGGGGTCTTTTGGGGATGTGTCATGTTCTTCACAGAGAGGAGTTGCAGCTGTCAGACCTGCCCACAGGTCACAGTGGACAACTCTGACAAAGTGAAGCACAGTCTTGAGGTCAGTTAAAAGAAGGGTGTTTCTTTATGACAGCTGCTGTTTAGATAATCAAAACTGCTGAGAAGTCCCTGGGAAGTGTCTCTCTAGAAAGAAGCTTTATATGGTGGAAAAAAAAAAAAAGCATACTTCTGCTTTTTTGAGCTTCTTGTAGCATTTATGTTTTCTTACTTAGGTTAAAGCTTAGCCACAGGCTTTTCAGCCAAAGTAGTTAGCTGCTAAATATTGGGAAATTGAAGTGGTGCTGGTTACACATAGGGAAACGCACAGAAGGCTGCAGTAATGTTTTTGTTTGTTTGTTTGTTTGTTTGTTTTCACTATTGTTGAATCAGCTACACAAACTAGCTAATATGACAAGCTTAAGCTGTACAGGTAATAGAAAAGTAGTTGTTATTGTAAGCCTTTGGTTCAGCTTGAGGAAAGCAGCCAAAGCCTGTGGGTTCAGCAATTTATACAGCTTTTAGAAGGGCTGACAAGGTTTGGCGATCAGGGCAACAAAGGATCAAATGGGAAGAAGCATCACTTAACTCATCTGGCTAAGGAGGAGGAAATGTCATTAACCAGCATAATAAAAGTTGTCCCTTTACTGAACTTGCCTGAACCCTGACTGAGACAGCGGTGTTGGGTAATGGCTGAATTTGATACCTTTCAGATTAACTTGCCCAAGAAATGCAGCTTAGTGCTGAACTGTAACCTAAAAGGTTAGTGTGTCAAATGCCGTTTCTGTAGATGAACTATCACATTTGCGTTAGCAGAAGAGTTGCAGTGTCCTCTCCAACCCATGTGTCACTGGTAGGTCACACGTTCTGTGCCCCCCATCCTGCCCAGAGAGCCTCACTCCTGGCAGCCTTCATCACTGGAAGTTTTCTTAAATGGCTGTATGTGCCAAAACCTTTAAGTTTGAGAAGAAGGTAGTATTGCTTGTTCTTTTTCTTCGGGTTGTCATGTAGTTAGGGAGGGCTCAAATTCTTGTCCTAAAAAAAAAAAAAAAAAAAAAGAAGAAAAAGCCTGATCAAAGTAAGACACAGTATTCAATCCTTTTTGCCAGTTTTCCATCCAAGGATGCACTCCAGGTTGTGGTTGCCTGGATGTATTTTAGGGGCAGAAATTGGAGGTGAAGAGACTGCTGTGATGAGAGCAGATTTAGCACCTGTCAGGTCAGAGGCATCTTTTGCATGAGTGTTGAAATCTCCCAGGACAGTGAGCCTTGTGAACTCCATCATCACGTCAGACAACATCTCTGTCATGTCTCCAGGAAACCCTTGTGGCTGGACATCTCTGGTCTAGCAAAATGCTCAGGTTATTCTTCCCTTTGCCCTTACTGATTAAACAGGAGGTCTCCAAGGATTTACTTCAGCAGAGCCGATCTTAAATTTGAAGTTGCATATGCCAGGTATTTGCTGAGAGGTGGAGGTTATCTCATGAGTTGCTAATGTGACACCTTTTGTGATGGTTGCATTTGTGTGATTACACATCTTTTTCTCTTTTTTCCTTTCTCTTTTTTCTTTTTCCTTTTCATACATAGTATGAGGAAAGTAAAGACTACAGGAAACATTTCAGTATTTCGACTCTTGATGCAAAAATTCTGACCAGCATTAATAAAAATAACCAACATCTATAATCAGCAGAAAAGTGTTTAAAGACAAGGGTATTTTGTTTCTCAGCCACGAGCACTTAAATCCTGGAAGCAGTCTTCACTGAAGGACTGGTATATTATTATTTTTTTAGAACACAAAGTGCAAGAATAATCTAACAACCATCTGCTTATGTTTTTTATAGTCAGTGTTTTGTTATTTAGTCCTGTCCTTCCTTCATTCTCTGCTGTTCACCTCTGCATGTCTGGGAACAAGTCTATGTACAGTAGTGCTGGCGTTAGAAATGGCTGTTGGCCAACGTCGGTTGATTTGTGCATCAAAAACAAAGCCATTTTGCTTGTTTATTTTCTGATGCTGATGAAGTTTCGCATGTGGCTGGATTTAGAGCAAGGGGATGGCCAGGATCCAGCCAGTGGCCACCAGTCGCTCAAGGGAAGATGTTGACAAGTGGCCCAGGCTTTGCAGTGTGTCCAAAAGGGGGGAGAGTGTTCATTAAACAGAAGTTTAATCAAACAGGGCAGGAGGATGGTTTACATGAGGAAAGATATATTCTTTAGTTAACATTCACAACTTGCTTGTGGATTAATTAGCCCATCTGCTACAACAAATGTATTCCCATGTCTTTGTGTTGACTGTTAAAAGTGACTGATTTCTCTATCCACTTAAAATAGTACCCTGGATTCCACTGAAAGTAACCTTTCCGAGGCAAGGAATTTATTTAATCATCCACTAAGAACCTGTAAGTGGCTTGCTGTAAATAAGTGCTCAGCTGTCTACAGCTCCCAGGGTAACTATATGTGAGTGTTAAGTTGGGGGATGATGCAGGAGGCAGAAAAACCTTAAAGAAGCTAAGTGAAGAGAGCTTCCAACCCCATCTGTAGTATTGGCTTTGGGTTTTAAAATAAATTCTCTCTTCCCAGCCCCAAGTGGGCAGGACAGCTGCCAGCATCAAGTAATTCAGCTATAGATTGTCTTCCTCAGAAGACAGCGTTCATAAATTAGGTGACCTTTATGCAGATCGACAAAGTGTGTTGATGAACTTCAAGTGACAATTTAAACAAGTATCGGGTGTCTGAAGTGCTTGTATTTCTTAAGAAACCAACATAAAGGATGGAATGCTTTTAAAATCTTTAAATTGAACAGGCATTTAAATGAAAATAGAGGTCATACGTGGCCAGGATAAATGAAAATGTGTATCTTTTGTGATTTTTCACACTCGTGATTTTAAAATATTATTATTCATTAGAAATAGAATTTGCATGTAAATAGCATTATTGTGAATTTATGTCATTTACCTCATGGTATTGGATAAGTGTTGACTGATGTCAATAAACAGAGCTTCTGGTATTCCAAAATAATCTAATATATATATTTTTACGCTATCCAAATATCTTTTTGCTTCGCTGATAAGAATCTGTGATAAAACTGTAAGCTTGTGCCAGAAATCACCACATGATTCGGGTGGGATGCAGCAGGATTGTGTGCTTTTTACTTGAATAGGAAAAGAAAATGATACACTGCTATGTTGAATGTTTTTTCCCAAATACTTACTCTTAGAAGAAACACCATATCTGTTATCAGAAACTTTTAAAAAGTATTAAAAGGGTTTTGGGAAACAGGAAAGTAATTTTTATGTTCTTTAAGGCCTTAGAAATGAGAGTTATTCAGAAAGCCTGTAGGACAATCTTTTTATAAAACCTGCCGAAATGTGAAAACTGGAAAATTGTTTCCTTGATAGTATCTAAGTTAGAAGCAAGAATGAAGCAGAGGCTGGAACTGAAGAGTGACTAGAAGACCCAGGCTTGAAGCTTTATCTCTAATTGCCTCTATTAGACATGGCTGAATCTGAACACCCTGGCAGCGTAACTTGTGCTATCAGAGAGGGTTTGCAGAAGCTCACTCCTTGGGGAAATTTCTTTGATTTTCTCGTAGCATAACTTGTTTTTCAACTGTTCTGGCCCTTCCTCTTGTATATGACTGATACTTCTCCATGTAACTTAGTTTAACAAAGCCAAAGGTTGTAATTTGATGCATGATAATTTGAGAGAGAAAATCTTAACATTTTCTGGCTTCAGTCATCAGAGAAACACTACATATGGATTAAATTCAGGTGATTAAGCTAGTTGCTGTTCATATTACTTGAACACAGTCTAGGTTGCAGTTTTTCATACTTCTAGGGTTCCTGGGAATTCAGCACAGTGAGTGTTGAGCTTTTTTAGGTATAGAAATCTATTCAGGTCATTTCTAACTTGCTCATCACCACATACAGCGTCAGAGCTAGCTAGAAAGATCAATTGACCTTCTCACTGAAGGCCACACTACAGTGTGGTTATTTCACATGTCCTCATGAGTGATATGGCTACAAGGACACAGCTTCTTTGGAAGCTGCATCAAAGGAAAGCTGGTTCTACATTGTTGTTAAGCATGCGTTCTAGAAGGATTTTGTGTTGGTATATTAAATATGTAATGAATAGTCAACTGTATTATAACCATCCATATGAGTAGACATGGTTACATGTGTTGCCTCAAATGTGACATTTTTAATTGCAAATGCTTCTCCTGGCAGGCTTAAAGCTGCTGAATGTGTCATTTGAGTTTGCTGGCATTGTTCTTTTTTGCATCTTTCTTTTTTTTTTTTTTTTGAAGAAAGTTCCAAGTATTTCTATAATGAAAGAGTAATGTGACAAAGCAGTTTTGTTTTCAGCAAAAGTCTGCTGCAGGGTTTGTCCCATTTCTTGGGAGGGCTTAGGCTTAGTCCATTAAGCAGAAGATTTAGGGCTTCACAGTCTATACAACAAAGTAAATTTTGGCATTGACTTGTGGTAGAATCCCATTTCTGACTTGCTGTCAGTGTAGAGATTTGCCCAGGGTAAATACTTTACCCTGAGTAAATTTATAAATTTAAATCAGTCTTTGGTACCCTTCAGATATTCACATATCTAACTAGAAAACCATGCATAGGATCATCTCATCTCCGCAGTAGCTCACAATGGCTAGATGTTGTTGTGCAACAGTCAACAGCAGTCCCATGGCTCTGGAAACAGAGCAGAATGGTATTTTCTGTGTAACTTTCTGTGATGTTGCACTGCCCCTTAGGGCTTAGATACTGGCTATTGGTGAATTAGCCCTCACATTTTGCAATGGGCCAATAATTGGCAAGTTTGTCCTAAACACCTGAAATCATATGAATTTAGCATCACCAAGTCTTGCAGTTGCCTTTTTTAATACTAAGAGCTAACACAACTTGGAGGAATTTTCTGCTTTGCTTGCAGCAGAAAGAAACCTTGCCACAGTCTTTTAGTTTTGCCAAGCTATGCTGCATTTGCAGAGTAATTTTCTGTTTTATTAGTTGTCTGTTTGTAGCAAATAAATTCTTCAGTTTGTCTGATTTAGATTTCTCTTTTCTTAAAAGAGCAGCAGCTGACTGCGTTAGTTAAATCTCCCTATCTTTGGTCTTAATGATTGTATAATGGCAATAGCAGATAAGTGGCAAAACATTGAAAGCTGGCCTTGTTTCTTTTTAGATATCCGCGACATGTTTATTGACATCTGCATTAATAACAATACTGTGCCAGAAATCCTTTATTACAGTTGCATGCCACAGAAAATGTTGAAATTGAAAATTAAAGGCACCCTCCTTTTTTATTTGTATTTTATGAGGCAAATAAAATGAGAGAGCTGATTTTAAATGTCCTTTTTAAATGCTCTAGTTTCTTTGCTTTGTTGAGATTCCATTGGGGCAATTAAGGAATTACTCAAACCATTTCTAATTTCTATCATAGATTAAAGAAGTTATTTCTCCTTCCAGCCTTATCTCACCTCTTTCATGAACATCAAAATAAAGTTCAGTCAATGTCAGCACATAGCTTGATATACTACACAAATTATTCCCCCAATATTTTACACCCATGTTTTTATGCTGCCTTTTCTCTTGTGCATACTCTTTGGTGTATTTTTCTGTTTTTCTCTAGGTCAATGGGAAGGACCTCTCCAAGGCCACTCATGAAGAGGCAGTGGAAGCTTTTCGCAATGCCAAGGAGCCAATTGTAGTGCAAGTTTTACGACGAGCTCCAATTAGCAAAACTCATGGTAGCTCTCAGGATGTACGGCTTGTGGATGCCTGCACTCAGACTGACATCACTTTTGAGCACATTATGGCTCTGGCCAAACTAAGGCCTTCCACACCGCCAGTTCCTGATATCTGCCCTTTTCTACTTTCAGACAGGTATGGCATATATTCTCCTATTGTTTTCTAGTGAGATTGAGGCATTGCAATGGCAGGTTTGTAGCCTTCTCTTGAAAAGGTCTCAGGAACACTTTAAATGAATTATAAATGTTGTAGCAGTTATAACTGCTATGCTGTTCAGGCTTCGATGACAATTTTCATTAACTCTATTCAAGGATTAGACTACAAGAAGGAATATTGCTCTTGCTTTCTTTGTGCTTATGCACAAAGTTCATCTAAAGCTAAGCCCTTATCAAAAAGAAAAACACTTCTGTGTTTCAAAGTACCAAAAAGGCTTCTAAAGCCTAGAAAGAGCTGTCTTGTTGCTTTCTGTTCTTCCAAATTTCTTGCAAAACTCATGGGAAAATTATTTTATTTAACAGCCCCCTTATTAAGGCAAAACAATTCCAAAAATATGGATATGGAAGTATAATGTCACCTTTCATATGTCAAATAATGTGAATTAAGTCGTCCCTTGGTTGAATTAATATTCTCTGAAATGGAACTGAATAGAAATATTGGCAAAAATACCAAAAAAAAAAAAAAAAAAAGGGATTAGGCTCCTCCCTTTATGGACTGCTACTCCCTTTTTACTCATGAGTATCATCATCTAGTGGTTGACCCTTGGTCTCTGTCTGTGGCCAGCAAAACTATGAAAGCCCTGAAGCTTTCCTACTGACTTCTGGCATGCTGCACATCTCTGCAGAACTGATGTAGAGAACATACCACTTTTGACCTTGATGTAACTCTGTTTTTAGAAGTTCTAGGTAAGCTGAGTAGATGACCATATCAGAGAGAGAGAACCTGCTGGATAGATCCTACTATTTAATACTAAGCAGCTGAACATGTATGTTTTTGAGTTATTATGGTAGTACTAAACTGTGTGCTACTGTGATTGAAGTTCCCATACTCTCAGCATGGGGAAGAGTTTCCTACTTCGGCTTGAGGTAGATACACAATGGGTGTTGCATGGTTAGCACCCAAGGAGTCCGAGGAGCTAAGGCCACCTTGGATCCCAGACTGTACCTAAGTGCATGTCATAAAGACCTCATTGTTTGTGCCCCAAGCCTTTGCAACCATACAATTTAATGACATTTTACAGTGTGCAGTTATTCAAATGCACTTCACCACGCCGTTATCCCTTTAACAAAAGAGGATAATGCAAGTTGTTTAATGCAAGCACTTGTACAATTTGCCAGCCTGGTGTGGGTTGTAGATTGAGGATGTTCATGTGTTTGTAACAGGTTAATTGGTAAGCCTCCACTGGCCATGATGTGGCATATGAATGTGGAGTTAGGTAGATTTATGAGCATAAGGAATTCCAAATAGTCATAATTAAGTAGTTTGGCCCCAAACAGACCCTTTTAAGTAATCACCCTGTATAAATCTGACAAAAGATGAACCCAGCAAAATGAACTAAGAATCTGAGCTTTTGAAAACAGCCCTTGCTACATCCTAATGCTGTTTTATTCATGCTCTCAGGCCGTCCAGAGTAATATTCCAAAGATAACACTACAGAGAAGGGTTTGTGTATGTGTTTTTAATCTTTATTTATTTATTTATTTAAAAACAATTGTTTCATATACTTTTGTTGTACCGCTTTGTTCCACATAGCTGCCATTCTCTTCACCCAGCGGAGCATGAATTTTACGAAGGTAATGAGTATCTGTCCAGCCTGCCTGCTGATGCAGATAGAACAGAGGACTTTGAGTATGAGGTAAGATCACTGGCACACTGCAGCCTCTCTATTATTACAGATATGGTACTTGCACAGATAGGAACAGGATCTTGTGCAAAATAAAGGAAAAAAGAAAGAGAGAGAGAATGGGAATACTCTGTGCCAAAGAGTGTTCAAAGAATGTTCTTTTTTATACCTGTGTAACGTCACAAGCTTTGGGTTAGGTTATGCATGTGAAATGTGAAAGTGGAATTCTGCACTGGTTGTCTCCATACAAGTTCAGGATACTTAATCCCTCTTTGTTCAGTGGAGATAGTAAATCTGCTACTTTCTTTTTGAAGTTATAACACTTTAAGGAAAACCTTTCCAAAATTAAAAATGGTAACTGGAAGCTTAATTGTCACTTTTTTTTTCCCCTTCTAATTTTAAGAATTAATTGGCCTTTTTTCTCATGCCTTAGGGATAAGTCTTGCAGATACTTGGGTGCATACTTGAGTGTTTGTAAGATCAGGCTACATCTCTGAAAATGAATATAATTTCTGTTACTTGCTCTTTCATATTTGACATTGTAAGTGTTGCAATTAGAAGAAGTTGTGCTCTGTACCGCAAATATCCCTTTGCTGTTAATGCATTGTATTCTCTAGTGATGAGGCTGGATGTCTTTCTGAATCACTGGAAAAATTTGTGTAGCCTCCCAAAATGATAACATGTGATTGGTGTTGTTGCTCTTCATTAGATTTTCATTTCAATATCTAAATAGTCTTCTTCTTGTCTGCCAGTCATTAGATTTTTCTTTTCTACTGTTATCTAGCAACAAAATATTTGTAGGGGCAGGCATAAGAAGCAGATGGCTCTTTTTAATATTAAACAGTGCTGAGTCTTTGCATAAGTTCAAGTTACTGTATTTTAAATGAGTGATTATAAATAATTAAATATCTTTAATACAAGATTTAAAATCTTTCTGTTTGCTGTACCTTAAGAAACATTTTTAAAGGTTTCACATAACTGCTTGACATTTGGAAATGAAATGAATGGCAAAAGCTTTGGCAAATATGCTGTGTGTTCGCTTTTATCTTATCTTTAGCAGCTAAGATGCTCTATTGCAAGTTCAGCCCATTGTTCTTTTCTTCTAGCATCCTGGGGAATCTGAAGTTCTTCCCCCAGGAAGTAGAAAAATCATATAACATCTACTTAGTGAATCTCAATCAGAACAAGCAAACTTTTATTTGAACTCCTCAAAAAATCATTGCTAGGGATTAGTGAAATCATTATTTCTTCCCAGTTGGGTTTTGATGTGATATGTACAAGAGTATCAGGGCTTAGGTTCTGCTTTGACTCCCCAGGTGTAATGCAATATTAAATTTCTCTGTCAAGTGTGTTTGTTTACAGTGCTTCTTTCTTACCTGTAATAGAAACTTTTTTTTTTCTAGTAATATTTAAGTAAATTAGTAATGGAAACATCTAGAAAGAATAGATTAAAAATGGTAGTTAGTTGAAAATATTTTTCATCATTTAATCAGAATATCAGTGACATTAAAATACTAACAGATTTCAAATCTATATAGGGCCTACCTAGTGGAATCAGGTCCTCTTTATGACTGTTATTAATCACTAATAATAGTTGGCATAGTTGGCATAAGTATTATGAGAGTGGCAAATGCTTGGGCAGGTTCTCAGTTGCCTGTAATTGCTACTAATCACACCATCATAGTCATTAATTTGCTATCAGTTGTGATTCAGTTGCCCAAGGCAAACTCACTGAGTGACTGAAATAGCATTTCATATGAAATTCAAATAGGAAAGGAACTGTCTGGCTTCTTTGAAGAGAAGAATCCATTCTCTAAATATGAAAGTTTTGAAGGAGAAACATCATGGAGCCTCTTACTAGAAGAGCTCTAAATGTGAAAAGCTTTCCCAAAATTTAAGTCTGTGTGGTAATATTATGATTTAGGTCACTCATTGGTTGTATTAACTGTCATTTAAGTTAGTAAGTACGACGTTAGTAAACTCCCCTGTTGTAACCAGATAGTATTAACATTATTCCAGATAGCTGGATCATTGATCCATGAAAGATATATATTATCTCTCTTCAAAACCAAGTCTCATAAAGGACAGAATCAAAAGGGATTTATTAGCTGTTGTGGTGGATTTGGAGGAGAAGCAGAAGGACAGTCAGCAGAACAGAGGCAATGGTTCAGTGCTGTCAAGGTCTCTACAACAATATTGGCTTAGGTGTACCCTCCTGTGACCACTCAAAACTAAAGCGAATGCATAGCAGCATCAGGGAGGGAAAAAATAGTCAAGTGTTCAGGAAGACAACATGTTTTAAAACCAGCATTGTCCGTTCACTATCTGAGGGTGCAAGCAGCGAGACGGGAGGGCACAGAAGCTCTGCTCATGCCACTCTGTGGGCTGCAGGCTGGGTGGGAGAGCCTACTCTATCTCCCACCATTTATTTCCTCTGTGTTTAGAGGATGGAGTTTTAGTATAACTACTGTGATTTCTGTAGAGCCAGGATTGTATCAGTTCTCCCTTAATTTTATCATTTTTTACTTTGTAAGAACTTTCTGGTGTGAACATCAGCTAATCCCATACAGCAAAAAACTAGCTGGTGTTAGGACTGTGTTTAGCATTGCTGTTGCAGTAAAAGGATGCAGGTAAGCAGCTCATAGGTCTCCATGGCAAACCAAAGAATTTTAAAAAATAATTTTAAAGCTAAACCTGGAGATTTCAGAAAGGCTTTGAAACAAGATAGTGAGCAGAAAGAGAACTAGAACAATGCCCGATAATTTCCTAGAAATGTTTTTAGGTAAAGAATGCATCGGTTTTCAGATGACAAATGCAAAGTGCTAAGCCAAATTAGGAAGTAAAGAACTGAGATGACTAGCAACTGAGATGCTCTAAACAAGAATATTTTCCAAGAAAGGGAATGTTCTGCAAAGCTTTGATCAAACTGGAACTTGCTTATAGATATGTACTGGAGTTTAAGCACCTGAATTACCACCATAAAAAGGAAACAAGAGGGTCAGGGGGATATGGACTTGTGCTTGCCAGTGGATTTGGTAGGATTAGACACTTGCAAGACTCTTCTACTCTGCAAGACTCTTCTACTCCATTTGTAAACTAGAAAAACCCAGTGGTTTGTGCTCAGATTGCCACAGCTCAATAAACTCAAGTACAAGCCAATTGTCTTGGAAGGGTGAACTCCCTAGGAGGCTCATTAGGCTCCATTCAGCACCACGCTTTAAACAAATGGCTGGGAAGATGGCAGAGCTGGGGGATTGCTGAGAGCCAGCTCATGTGTCTTTAGGTTGCTCCTGCAAAGCTTGTCCTAAAAGGAATGAGAATTGTTGATATGTATTGAGACAGGGGGCAGAGCCAGCATCAATCTGTGTTGGCAGATACAGATCAAAAGATTTGTGTTTCTGGCATAGCCAGATACTCGTGAGGACTTTTAAGATAAAGTAGGAACCGACCAATCTGTAAAAGCTCAGTTGGACTTAGAGTCAAGATAACAGAAAGAGAGCCAAAGATATTCAGGGTCATACCCAGCTCCTGCCTGGCTATGAGTTGTGCTGCTGGAATTACATGAGGTGATATTAGAGTATGCATCACATTGTCTGCTACCAATGATGCAAAAGGACTAAAACCATCATAGCACCCAGTAACGCTGTGTTAGACACGTCTCTAAAATTTGTACGGCAGATTTGTAAGAAGAACAGAGGATACTGGTGCTGGAGAGGAGTAAATAAGCTAATGGATGTGTGCTGCTTTAGTAACATTTCTGAACCTGCTATCAAGGAGAGAGAAGCATCATATACTTAGTTGGGAACATTACCAGTAATACAAAAATAAAGGGAAAAACAACAGTTACATGGTGGAACAGTGAAATAAATTGGTAAAAAAATAAAAAATTAAAAAAAAAATGTAAGGACAATGCTGGACAAAGGAGCACATCACTAATGTCTGGTCCTACATATTCACTCTGAGGAGACTGCCTTTCAAAAAGAGCAAACAGAAGAAAATAAAATGTTACAAGTAGATAGCATGGTTTAGTCAACGGTTCCTTATCCTAGGGCAGAAACCTTCATAAATTCTGTGTTCAGAAGTAGACTTTGAGAAGAGTGAAAATGGGAGATGATTGGTTTCTGCCATGAGACATGATATCTCATCAAAATTACAATTTCTAAAATCTTGTGTATCTAAGATAGGAAAAGATATATATATATATATATATATACACACACACGTTTCTTGCTGGATGCCAGGATTAGCATTTTCAGAGTGAAAAATGCAGAATGAACCATTATGTTAGCCTGTCTGTGTCTGATGAATCCTGTTTTAATGTAAGTAAATGCTTGTGCTGACAGGTTGAAGCAGTACCTGGGAGAAGTTGCTAAGGGTTGACTTGACACTATATGAAATTATGGGGGTACTCTTGATGCTTTTTACTTCAGATGTTTGAACCCATCGAGCTCCTTTGTTTTTCTAGGAAGAATAGATGTTTTTTGCTCAAGAAGTTGGTGTATGTCACTAAACCAACAGACATGCACATGAGATGTGCAGGTAATTTTTTTCCATGGCAAACTTTTGTAAAATCTTTTGTGTCCAAACAATGAAAGGGTCAGAGGTCCTACCAGGAATGGCATCCACGGAAGAGCACGGTTATATTTTCTTGAGAAAAAGCAATCTGAGAACACCTGTCATTTTGATTCCTCCTATGCCCCAGAAAATAGAACTTCTAGAAACTAGAAAATTCATATGAACGATGCTTGATTGCATCATCAATATCTTCTCCTAAGTAGAGCAACCCGTAGCGCTCCAAGGGTTGGTTAATACCTTGTGTCAAAAAGGAGTAGTCTTAAGCTCGTAGTTTGCAGTTTCAAGGGCCAGATTTTTAGTCAGGATAAGGAAATAAATGTGTGTGTCTGCACGTTGAATGTAAGTGCTAATTTATGGCTATGCACAGCCGTTCATTTAAATGTGTTGATAAGTATTTGCACTCATAAATCTGCTAACTGTAAATGTAGATTAGCCCTTTAAGTATACCACTGACCTGATCCAAACCCATTGAAATTGCTGAGGTTTCCTATTGACCTAAGCATTTCTGGATCAGATACTGTTGGCTGTTTTAACAAATTACTAAAAATGGAGCTGGCAGAGAGAACAGCTAGAAAATTTGGGGAATTGCCTGTGAGTGAGGTTTTGTATATATCTCTTCTCACTGAAACCTATAAAACTCCCATAGGGGAGAATTTTATCCTGTTAATTTCTCTCACCATTTTTGAATATCCTATCAGATGCTATGCAGCAGTAAAGCTTTGGTTTGCTATTCCAATAACACTCATAAGTATTATATCTGTATGAAGGAAGGTTGCTATTTCAGGTGCAAATTTTATTTTCCTTTTTCTGTGACATAACATTTTGGAAGTGGTCAGTTGTATTGGTGTCTTTTCAGAACAAAAGAAGTAGTTTTGTTCAGATTAGTAATCTGAGTGATGCTGTTGATCCAGATAAAGTCACTCGAAGGCAAAAATATTTGTGGAGCAGGCCCTAAGCCCTGCAGAAGCATAGCCACCAGCGCCTTTCTGGAAGGTCTACCCTTGCTGTGATAGGCCAAGACAGACCTGCCTGCATTGTGAATTCATATTTAAGGCCTCTCCAACACAGGGATTTTTTAACCAATAAACCAAATGGATCTGTCTATCTCATAAATACATATTTAGGGCCTTTTTAACATGAGGATTACAGAGCTGATAGTCGGTAACAGCTCCCTTCAGAGCTGTGATAGCCTGCAAACTCCCCTTTGCGAACATTATGGGCGCTTGTGGCAATGCAATTGGAGCTCCTGCTTCAATTGCTAACACCTGAATAAACAGTTTTTATGGAAGCAGCGTCTGTGCACACGCTGCCAGTGCTTCTGGTAGCTAGTCAGGCTCTTTTGTTTTGTTACCTGATGAGTGTTTCTGTATGAAGAAGCTAATCCAAAAGATTCATAAGCAGCAAAATTGAAAACATTTCTGAGATAATAATTTTCCCAAAATCCGTTACATGTAGCATGGATTTTCTCTTTACAGCTATAAAGTCATGTTCTTATTTTATAATATAAAGAGGAGAGAGAGAGAGAGAGAGAGAGAGAAATCCTGTTTTGGTGGGGATCACACAAGGCAAGTTCCAGCCACGTGCAGATACAATGGCAGTGACATGAATGAGCAGAACCACTCTAATACCTTTGTCACTTGCTATCAGATTGCACTTTTTTCTTCTGCATTTTCTGCTGGGATAGGATTCTTTTTTCCTGAGCCTCTCAAAACTTGGGATGAATCAGAAAAGAGCCCTCAGCGAATAAAAGGCAGATTTCAAATTCAGCAACCACCAGATATAATTGAAAAGAGAAGGCTTCAAGAAATACGATGTTATACAGGCAGAATCCTAATAAAGACGTAGGTGTTGCAATGTAGAAGAGCCAAAGTCTTGGACAACGTTGTATCTTTCCATTGCAGTCAGACCTGACTGGTGTGAGAGAGGAAATGTGAAAAGGCTTGCTGGTAAATGTGCTGTAGGTTTTAGGTGACTGAGCAAGTACTGCTTGCTACATGCCTGCTACTAGCGCTTTGCGGGGGCAAGGACTGAACTGACAAGTCAGAGTGGGCTCAGATAAACTGGGAGTTACTGCCCTACATCTGTTTTCTGACCAGCAGTTTGTAACTGCCTAGAAGTTACTGCTCAATACTGGATGCCCCACAGCATACAGACGTTATACCAAAATGGTTATTCAGGTATTTTGTGGTAATTTTTAATATTAACTAACACCTCTTAAGGAGCATGGTGAAGGAAATGAACATGCATATGTGTGCCTGTGATCTGGAAAATCACAGAAATACAAAGAAAAATACAGACTATCTTTTAAAGCTAATAAGTGGAAAGCTTGCAAGGAATTCTTTTTGCCTAGTAAATAGATTATTATAGATGTTTCAGTCGGATCTGTGAAAACACTACAATAGTTAGGGCTTTTTAAAGCATTCCTTGAGATTTTTTCATTTAAACTTGAAAGTAGTTCCGAGCTACTAATACCTAGCCTGTGATCCCTCTGCCTCTCACTGTGGACTATTAAATTGGAAAGGTGACAGTTAAAATGGAGAAACGGCACTGGCATATTTTTTTCTGTAAATCATCGAGTAGCACTGTGTAATAAATAAAATAAGACTCTTTTACAATGCATTTATCATACTGCAGCACTTATATTTTTTCTGGTATTTTCACTAGTATTTTTATTTTTAAAACCCCTGGGGAGTTAAGTCACTGTAATCTACCCATAGCCAATAATAAGTATGGAATTTCTTCCAAACTATGACTAATTGTACTTGTAATTAAGAAAAAACGTGGTAAAAAAAGAAGCATTCCTTTACTTTTTTTTTTTCCACCTGCCTTTTAAGAATTGCAGTCAGTTTTCAAGTATAAATTAATTAGACTTAACATCATTCCACGAGGGTACTTCAGTATTACTATATCCTGCATTGCTACAGGAATTCACAAGCAGGTGAACTAAGGACGGTAGTATTGATTGACTTGCCAAGTCAGTCAGTGACAGAACTGGCAGTAAAACACAAGAGTCTTTACTTCTAATGCTTTTTTTTTTTTCTTTTTCATTAAATCACACTTCTTCTTGTTAGTCATTTGATCATTTAGATGGAGGAGGATATCAGGCTAGTTTCTGCCATAGTTTTTTGTTAATTTTGAGTTGTATCTCATCACAAAAATCTGACATTCAAAGCAGACGAAGTTGCTGTTATCTCACCTCCCATAAGTAATGAATATCCCAATTTAATGGCTTGAATTGTGTCCCCAACTATAGAGCATCATGAGAGAACAGCGAGAAAAAGACACAAAACTGACATGGGCAAATTTATCAAAGTTATTACCATTTCCTGTGTTTTAAAACAGGAGGAAAATATATCAAGTCACTGATATTCATTTTGTTTCATGATTTCATAAAACAAACACAGTGTTACTCCTCACTTCACCTGAAAGCTAATAAAAATTCTTCCTTGTTGTCAGGGCTTGTGTTTTCCCTTGAAAATGAAGAAAAGTGAGCTTAGTTCAGCAGCACTTTATTGTTGGGCAACATTACAACATATGGCATGTGTTTTTCACTCAGTGAAGGAAGAAGAAGGTGCTGGCAGTATTTTCATATTTATGGAAATCTGTGGGTTATAAATCTTTTGTTTTGGATAAGTGTTTTGTGTAGACAGTTTTTATAGCATTATACCACATAGCTCCATATACGCTTTACAGTGAAAACGTTTCTAAGACTTTTATTAATGCTATTTTTCATATTCTTCCTGTTTGAAAGTGTGTGTAGTATGTCTTGGAGACATGGAATCTGTCTATACAGACAAAGGACAGGAGAAAACAGTTTCTTTTGTATATTACTTATAATGTCACTTTTAAAGCATAGTATCTTAGGAACTTCAAGAGCACAGGAAGCAAGGACCAAATCCCTCTAGTAAGATGGGAACCTTTTACAGGAAAATGGACTTTAAACAAGGTTTCAATATTATGCATGCTGGGCCTTCTGAGGAGAAATCAAAAAGCAGGCAAGGTCTTTTCTCTGGAAGTTTGCTTTTTTATTTAATGAGGCAGCTCTTCAAAGAGAATGTGATAGTCTTTCCTGGAGGGCATGGTTTGGTGAGCAGGAACACAGGTGAGACTGTACTGTGCATCAAAAAAGCAGATGATGAATTTGCTTTGTATTTCATCTCATGATATTGTCAATCTATGCAAGTACGTGTTTGGGGATGGAGGACATTTCTACGGGTAACAGAAGTTTGAACAGCTGAAACTCAGCATGGATATGGTGCCCATAGACCTCGTTTTGGTGCCAGGAAAATGAAAATGTGTTTTTAAAGTTGGCACATATCACTTCATGTGCTTGATTTATATAAAAATTGCATATTTTAACTATACATATTCTAATATGTATGTAGATGGAATTTTAGATTTGTGCTTTCTAAGAATTTCTAATTTTATTAGTCCGACTTTAAATTTAGCTTTTTTCATGGTATTTTGTATTTATTGTACTGGAAAAGCATAAACTGAATGACAGGAAAGTATATTTCTCACAGCTGTCTAAAATGGAAAAATAACATTTTCAACTTGTTTTTAATTAATATTTCAAAATAGCCTTCACACAGTTGTAGATCAAGGATGTCCATATGTGTAGCATTGTAACTAGTTTGGATTTTGAATCTACAGCTATGTGTTCTGCTGTCCAGATAAATGTTTGCTGCAGCAGATGTTGGCACATCTGTTATGCCTCCCCATTTCGATTGGCTGCCTGGATGTTTAGAAAGTGCTGATGAGGCAGATAAATCTTCTGACACGTCTCAGGCCCAAAGCAGGCAGGCAGCAGCAATAACGATGTTTACAGAGCCAAGTGCTGGGCAGTAACATTTTGAAATAAAACAAAAATAAAGGATGACTTTACCTGCAATAAGTGAAATTTATTGTGAAATGTGAAAGCTAATTTTACCAAGTGATTCTCAGCTGATTTGAACTGCAGCTATGTCAATCCATAAACCTCTGCACTTTGTGTATCTAAGGTTTGTCTGTTAGAAAAAGGCACCTGCTACAACTTAGAAAGAGCTCTGAACTATTAAGGGGCTCTTTAATACACTTACCATTGCTGGGAGTTTGGTTTAGAAACAGCTGCAGCATATCTGTGTTTTTTTGGAAGGGGAAGAGTTATCTACTGCATGCGTGAAGTTCCTGATCTTATCATAATCCTAACTTTCCAAAGGTTTTCCTCTACCCCTCAAAGCTTATCAGATTTGAATACTTTTATATCACTGGAGTCAGGAAAATTCCAGACATTGGGATCTTCTCCTGAGAAGATCAATCTATGTATCAAAGAGGGCATTCGTGGACAGAGGAGGATATATCTGACCATCTCAAGTGCTGAGACTGGTTTCACTGTACATAGAGCTTTAGTATGTGTTGGATCCCTTCCAGACTTAAATCTTCATGGATGGTAAACAGAAATGTAGAAGTCACTGCAAAGATTTTAGCACTGATGTCATGTGTTCATATGGTTACATTCCCCTCAGGAAACTAAATTTCTAAGTTGCTTTCAAATACCCTTGTATAAGGCAAGACCGGAAATTTCAAAGAGAACCTATCCTAGAGGGGCAAAGATGTGGATGTTGATTATATAGGTGATATTGTTGGTACTATAGTTTATAGTATACACCCAAGAATCTATAGAACTATGGAGTACTTAAACAAGGAGATGATGTAGTCCAAACCCCTGCTGAAACAAGGACCAACTTAGGCCATACTGCTCAGGATGTCATCCAGCTGAAATCAGAATAGCTCTAAAAGTGGACATTCTACGTCTCTGGACAACTCTTTCTAGTGTTTGACTACCCTCATGCTAAGAAGTACTTTTTTGATACCTAACTGAAATTTCATGCGTAGCAACTTGTGTCTGTTGTCCCCTGTGGCTGTCGCTGTGCACTTCCAGGAAGAGTGCTTGTAACTTGCCTGGACCTTTGCATTTGCTACTTGAAGGAAGCAATAAGACCTCCTTATTAAGGAGACCCTTCTTTTTAAAAGCCTAACTGAATGTGGTTCTCCCAGCCTTCCCTCATCAGAGATGTGCTCCATCCACATAATTAGCTAATGGACTTCTATCCAGATGCAGATTTCTATATTCCCATCTGATAACCAAGAGAAGGTCTACTCAAACATTTCATGTCAAAGCCATTTACACTGGAAAACAGATCTGGAAGCAATATCCGGATAGCCCCCAAGCCCCAAATTTGACTGGTAAAGTTTGAATTTGTTAGTTTTCTTAGCTGAAATCTGTCTGATTTCTTAGCTGAGTCTCTTATTTTTCGATATTGAAAGCCAAATAGTTTCAATGTGGAGGTCAGGATAAGAGCTTTAATGAAAAATGAGATTTTTTTTTTTCTTCAAATACATTTAATAATAAATCTCCTTCTTTTATTTTCATCAAAATTGTCCAAAAGCAAATGTCTTCTTTGGAATATGGAGGCTGCAAGCCAGTGTGACATTTTAGTATGTTCACACACACTGCACAATGGAATAGCTACTACTCCGGTCTGCTTATCTCATTTTACCATAAGGTTCAGTTTCTATCATCTGTGTTATTCCCACCTACTTTGTTCAAGGAGAAGAAAGTGAGAATGTAGAATCTAAGATCAGTGAAAAGGAAACCCTTAGCTGCATATCATCAGCTAGTTAATTATACTTTAAACTCTTCTCATATCCTTGCAGCTTCACACATTTATTGAGTGAAAGACTGAAAGTGAAGACCAAGGCTGACTACTGAGAAATGCTGTATCTGAGCAGTTCATCATGGATCTCTTTGCTAGGAAGCAAGAATTCATGCTTTTCTCAAGTACAGAACATAGCAGAAGGGCTGTTGGGTCTCAAGCAGGTGAAAACATTTATACAAATATAACATAGGAAAATATATGCCTATCATTAAGTATTTCTACTTAGCATTAGTTGAGGTAGCGTTCAAACGGCACCATGAGCAAAGAAAAGAAACAAAGAGAATGAATAGGGAGGTAGAAGATTTAGGTGGAAAAGTAAGATCATGACTTGTTTGAAATAACAAAATAAGCTGAGGACATTTTACCTTTCAGTAAGCATGATCATTCAGATAATAGCTTTTTTTCTTTTTCTTCTTTTTTATTTATTTATTTTTTAGTAGTAGTAGTAGTATATTTCATGTTTAATGCTTCCTATAGGAGTTGATTTTTGGATTTGTCTTTTGACAAGGATCTGAAGGTTCGGTATTTATGCATGCTAGCTGAGGGGGAAAACTGAAGCTCAAGTGGATGTTTGTGACTTACTGGAGGATATACTGACAGCTGTTTTGCCTTTTAGAGGCAGGAAGTCTATAATCTGTAAAGAGTTTGTTTTTTCATGTTTTTTGTTTTTTTTTCCTCTTTGACTTCCGTATGAGATACAGTCACTGTAAAGTCCACCATGTGTCTTTAAGCTCAAGGCTTAAAACATCCTTTAGAAGCAAGTCAGAAAGGCCATACCAAGGCTGGGAGGCCCACAGTTAGACATTGTGTTTATCTCATCCCCATATGCTTATACCCTTCCTCCCACGGCAATGCTAAATTTGTTCACAAAGCAGTGATCAAAGGTTTCTCACGTTCATGGCGCCCTCCAGCTCCATCTTTCATCCAGCCCATGGCCCCATCTGCTCTGCGACTGCTGTCCGCCCCCTGTCCTCACCCATTGGGAGTCTCAGCTGACACTTGGGTGTCTTCCCCCTCCCACTCACGGACATCAGACTGCTACTGATCATCTCGCATCAGACATGCTGAGTATGCACCGGCAGGCTTGATGTGCTTTAAGTTACTCCGTTGTTTGGTTTGCTACATAGGAGTGCAGTATGCACCAAAAATTTACCCACCGGAGATGAAAGGGGAGAAGGAATTGCGATATCCAGTGGAACTTCTTTGTCAAAGGATTCGTCAGCTACAGGGCCAAATTCTGCTTACACAGTTGCAAGATGATATTTTATTATTAGGTACCTATGCGTCAGCATGCTAATTCTGCTTTTTTCTGCTACTACTCTTTTTTTTTTCTTTCTTTCTTTTTTTTCTTTTTTTTTTTTTTTTTTTTTTTAAACAATGGTATCATTGTCTACAGCATCCTGCTGTCCCAGAACATTCTTTGTCTGGATACAAAGCAGCATGTGGCTCTAAGTGTAGCTATAAAGCAGGGATCAGCAGGAAAGTAATTTTGTTTTTAAATATTTCTCATTCTATGTTGTATTTGTGTTTGTATTATGCATTTGAGAAATGCTTGCTGATATTTTTCCGTTCTGTTTTGATGTAAACAAATCTTGTATCAGAGATTCTCAAATCTAAAACAGACTTCAAAAAAATCAAGATTAAATGAGACTTTATCCTAGAAAGTAGAGCCCCCACCCCTTGGACAGAGCATTGTTTCTCCCCACCATGTGGAATGGAGATAACCCTCTGTTTCTTTGTGGTAAGCTACCAACCAAATCCATTCTGGCAAATCTGACACCCAATGTGATTTGTCCTTTTCGATGCTGTTTATGAGAAGTCAGGACGGTCTTCTGTCAAAATTGATAAGTGAGAAGACAGTGGGGAATGCAATTTTATTTGTAACAGCACAGCTGCCAGCAGTTCCAGCTTGTTTACATCTAGGCTGGCTCTGTCTTGCTCCATAGCTTTTCTATTTCCATCCAAATAGCCCCCAAGTACATTGTGGATGTGCCTGTCTATGTAAAATCTGCATAAAAGAACACACTGGGAGTGTTAGAGAAGGCAAAAAGAATAACTTACTTCTTTAAGTTCTTTTCACAAGTCAAGAACGTCAGTAGCTTTAAAACCAAAATCTTGATCTTTACCAAATCTCCATTTTCATTTACAAAATAGCTTCTAAAACTGAAATGTAATCTGCTAAAATCATGAGATGCTTATTACCTGCCATGGTGAAGGTGCCTGAGGAGTTAAGAGCCTTTTAAGGGCCTTTTTGATGAAAGCATTCTTTCTCCAGTGGAAGTGGTCAGTGTTTGTAAATCAAATCCACAAACATTTTGGTATAAGTTTATTGTTTGTGGAAAAAATGCAAGAGGATCCTGCAGTGACCTGTGAAGTGGAGGGCAGTTTAATCACACACTGCTTCACGCTGAATACTTCGGCTACATATCCTACAATTACCCTCCGTTACATAGGCATTAACGTATTTCCTGGAAAATCCTTTTGACAAGGGAGCGTAACTCCTGATGGCCTTATGATAGTTCCCAGGTCTATGAAGCCTTTGTTTGCCTGCTGTATAGCTTGCCTTCAGTCTGGCAGTCCCAGAATCCCAGGCATTTTTGAGCTTTTTTTATTAATGTACTTAAGAAAGCTGCAGTCATAGCCATTTCCTTTATGTAATCTCTCCTGTGAGCTGTTTCTTTATCATAGCCCATGCTATACGCACAGGCATCAGGGAGGTGAAGTTAAGGGTTTTTTTGTTTTACTGATGTAGCTTTTGGCAGGTGAACTTTTTCAGCAGACTGAAAATTCTTGTTTCATTTTGCTATTTCTGCTATTGCTGTTATTAATAAATAATTGGTTTCCACATGGTTCACCATTAAAAAGTAGAGTCCCGAGATGGCTGTAAATGTCCCTGCTCTGGTTTTGTGAATTGTGGCATCATCAGACACTTTGCGTTCCCACTATAGGTGAGAAATATATCTCTATGATTTTAGGAGTTGCAATCATGCTCTTAATGATTTAGTGTTTGATGATTACTAAGGGAGACTCTTCTGCAGAGTGACTGACCTGCCTGGCACCTACTTACATAGGTACATATGCACACATGCATAGATACATGTATGCACATAGTATTTAACTATATACATTTATAAATAAACTTAGACGCACTCCCTTCCCTTCCCTCCACACAGACACGTGAAGATACATGTAAACAATTAAATATTTAACACCTCTCAAATCTGAATACAAAATAGGTAACTTAAAAAGAAATCACTTTGTTAATTGAACTTTGGTAGCACTGCAGACTCTCTTCATCTAAACAGAGATTAGTAGCTCTCGAGGGGGAAAAAAAGATTGTATTTAATATAATTGATGATTTCTAGTGATACTAGGATTTGCACATCTTTTTCTGAATTTCATAAAATTACTTCTGGTCATTGTTAGAGATGTTGCTGCTAAACAAAGGACATGCCTAACATGATTTGGAAACATGATTTGGGGAAGTGTAATGTAACACTTTGAAACACCAAGCTTCTCTTTTAAGTGTGTAGTCTTGCCTGTTATCCACACCCTGATTGTTTGTATGTGACAGTCACATTTCTGGTTGCATAGAACAAATTCAGAGATGAAATAAAAGGTGTTTTAAAAGAAACTCTGAAGAACACCATATATTCTACTGCTGGGGCTTTGTTGTTGTTGTTGTTGCAAACCCAGACTGTTTCCTCTGTTTTATACCCACACTCACTTGTAGCGTATACTTTTATGTAACACGTAATACCATTCTCATCGCTTCTGAACTTGAGTTAAATTTTTCTTTGTAGAAGCTCCACTGTTAGCTCTTTACCCTCCTAGGACTTCATTAGATTGAACTGTCAGCCTGTTCCTGTAAGAATGGAGGGATAACTCTGATTCTGTTTGTATTATTTGTTTTTATTTCATGAGCATGATTACTTGCCAGTGATGAAGAGTAGGAGGCATTATGAAGATTAAACACTATAGAAGGTAGCAACCTAAATGACGGGTGATTTGGCAGTCTGGATAAGGCGTATCCTTCTAGCTACATGGAGAATAAAACCAAGAAGGTGAATATGATTGGTGATAGAGTGCTAGGATGCTCTGCCATTTTGAGCTCTGCCTGATAAATGTATGGGTGCTCACCATCATTCCTAGGAATGAAATACGAACTGCTAAAATGGGATTATTAAACAAAATAATGAGACTAGGAGCAGGCTTTTCTTGGTTTCCATAGTTTACGGAAACAACTAGAAAGAAGCTGATAAAATCAATCTGACTTTGCTAGGACGACCTTCTTATAGTAACCCTGACTGAAAGTGTAAAGAGCAGCCACAATTCAACTATGCGTATAAACTGGATGTTGATCTCACCCATAAAGATGTCAGCACAGGAAGATACTGAAGAATGAACTTTAATTTTAAGGTGTCTGTAGTCCCTTTGCACTTCTGTTTGATGCTTCAGAAGAATGACACTAGTTCAGATGAATGAAGATTTTTTTTTAAACTATAAACGATTTATTAAAATAAGTCAGACCTTAATGTACTTTCTCAGTTAATTCTTCATTGATCTGTTCTGTAAGTACTCTGTTCTTGGCCTTTTCTGCTTCATTCACTCAGTTAATCATTTTGTTAATTATGCCATTAACAAAATGAACATTAAAACAGTTACTTGGATATTACTACAGATGAAAAGGAAAAGCAGAGATAGAGATAAGTATTTTCTTATTTTGCTCTATTACATTGGTTTTGTTCTTAAAATTTATGGAAAATATTACCCTCCTTCACCTGGGGTTATCAGATATTGGGCGTACTCACTGCATTCAATAAGCCTTGATTTCTTCTGAAGGTGAAATCAAGGGTACAATGTAGAATAACTAGCCTGGTACTAAAATACCACTTTACAGATGCTTATGAAAAAAAAAAAAATGAGGAAAAAAGATAAACTGTCAGCTAAACCTTGTTAATTTAGCATTTGCAAACTCTTAGGTCATGCCAGCTGTGAGATAAATTGTGTAAACCCTTTGGAGCTCTGCCTGATAATGGTCTGTAAGAGGATAGAACATAAAGGTGTTTCAGTTCACACCTGGAGTTGCTTGAGAATATGCACGTGGCCACTTACTGCAATTTAGAGATGGGCAATAATTCACTAATTGGTAATACCTGTATTGTTCTGGGTGGCTATGACTTTTTTCTTTTTCTCTGATGTTGCAATAATAGCAACTAGTAACAGTTTGTAATCTTATTTTGATCCAAGAGATACTAATAATCATCGTATGGTACAGAAAAATTGCTGACCCCACAGCAATGCACTGCCTGACTCTGAATTCTACTACCTTAGTACATGTTATTTTATTGTGGGCTTGAATTGAGATTTGTGCCAAGACTCAGCTTTTTCATACATTTTAGGATAGAGTATATCTCAGTTCTATCATATGTTTCACCACACAAAGACTTTTTTCAGACTGACAGCTTTTTATCTTTCTTCTGGTGAAGTAGGAATCCTCCCACAGGCTGTAGTGACTTCCCTTTCTAAAAGCTATATATGTAGTGTTGAGTTGGCTCCTAATTTAAAACCTGGAGATTTCATTCTTGTAAATACCAAAACTTCCTTTTTTTTTTTTCATTCAGAAATAGTTGTTCAAAGGAGAGAAGGAATAGAGCACAGGAGCACAGTGTTTTGGTTTTGCAGGCTAGACTACACAGAACATATAACGAGCATTAAAAACTGACATTCTTTTCAACTAAAGGTAATAGAGTTCAGTGGAACAGGGTAGATGGTAGTTAATGCTAAGAGATGAAATATTCAACTGTATCATGAACAGAATGTGTTTAGGATCCTCCAACTTACCATGTCAGAAAAATACAATCCCTGAATTATGAATAACAGGTTTTAAAATATCATATTTCCATTACTGTAAAGCATAACACTGATTAAAATTAATTTCATATTTGACTACATCTTGTCAGTGAGGTAATTTCCTCATTGTAACGAGGACTTAAATATTAACTGAAATGATCACAAGCATTTCGCGGGGGGGTAGATGTGTTGTATTTTGATTCAATGCTGCCCCCTCTAATGGTGTTAGCAGCGTTCAAGGGACATACTACTCAGTTATACTGTACGGGTGAGAGGAACACAATAGCTAATACAATTCTGATAGTCTTTTGGTCCTTATAGTAGTGTGCAACAATTGCTATACAGCCAGAGAATAATGGAATGACATAGAATATTTATAATATTTCTACAGTGCTTCTCAAACACTCTATAATAATTTATTTCTTTATGTTATGCTATTCTTGTGCTGTTTGCATTGCAGTCCTTTTTCACAGATGAAGAAAATAAGTCACAAAAAGTTATGTGAAGTGCCCACACCAAAGCAGTTGCAAGTGAACAGGGAATAGATTCCAAATTAGTCTCTAAGATTTATATTTAAGTTGTTGAACTTTATTAATATTTAATGCTATGTTCCATACATTATTGATTTTTGAACTTATATCAGGAAATGCTAATGTTGTGAGAATTTCTAATTGGTCAAAGCTTTTGTTTAAGACTTAGAGGCAGAAAATTTTTGGAAACCAATGAAAAGACCATCCTACAAGGAAAGACCATTAAATATTTTTCAAAATGATGGTGAATTTGAGAAAGTAGGGAAAATTCTCTTCCCCAGTATCTTCCAGGTATCATCTTCCAGGTAAGAATTTCAAATGTGTGCCCAGTAATCTAAAATGCATACAATGATTTTTCGGGGGGGGGGGGAGTTTAAATTCTGGAAATGGGTCTGCATGTTTCCTTATACAAAGTAATTGTAAAGGGGATCTTCAAGGGTTTTTTTGTTTGTTTGTTTTATTTTGTCTGCATAGTATCTGGAAACTTCCATTCTAGGACACCATGTTTGGATATGAGGTAGCTAAATGTAGTGTTTCCATTTACGATACTATAGGATAATGTTGAATTATTGATTAACTCTTCTGAGTTAAAATAGTCTACAGTAAATACAGTAAACTGGTCTTAATGCATTTCACAGTTAGTAAGTCATGAGTGGATGGAAATGAAAAATGGACAAAAAAGGATACAAGACAATATTATAGTGTCCATCAACTGGACACTAAATCCGTTAGAGTTAGGTCAGTGTTATTCTCCTTAAACCTCCTTTGCACTAGAGCAGCCCAAGAACTGCTCTATGTAAAGTTCTATGTAAAGAACTCAATCAATGTCTTTACTCATTCTGTGGATGCAGTAGGTCAAATTTAACACAAATAATACTATCACAAAATGTGTCAGAGATTCCCCAAATCCACTCATTCTTCTTCAGTTCTCGGTGGGGGACATGTCAGATCTCAAGTTTATTCCGAGCTTCAAGACCACCCAGTTGCTTCCAAACACTGGAAGTACTTGTTTGGGTTTTGAGAAGCTCCAACCATGGAAAAAAGAATAACTTGGCATCCATTGTAACTAGTTTATATTAAGCTCTAATTTCTTGTTTGACTCTTTTCCCACCTGTACAAAAATTTCTTTGCAGCACACAGAAGTGTAAGAAGACAGGCATATGAAGGATTGGAGGCTGAGAGGGAGGAAAGAGAACAAAGTGGCTGTAATAATAAGTTGCTTCATAGAATCATAGAACATCCCCAGTTAGGGATAAGAAGGGACCCACAATGATCATCAAGTCCAGCTCCTGATTTCAGCAGTGCTGAGCTGTATTCGTGATTTATACATAGTGAAGCAGTCACTTTAGTAGATGGGATTTCTTGCTTACCAGTCAGTAATTACTTTACAGATTTTTATAGGCATGATAACAGGATGGTTTATAATGTGACAGTAAAAATAAGGTGATGCAGGGGCTATGTGAATATCGGCATTTACTGAGATTGGATGTGCCTGGGAGGAATGGGAGAAAAGGGTGAGTGAAGCTGCTGCCTGTGCAAATACAGGTGAGGGATCACTTTGGAAAAGAGTGAACTGAGAAGGGCTTTGAGGGTGAGGACAGAGGGTTGTGTCTGTGGAGAGGAGTGCCATGATGGGATGGAACAGGGTGAAGGGTGATGAGGGGCTGAGAGGCACTGGTGAGGCAGGAGCAGAGCTCTGCCACAGTATAAATGGGTTTAACAGGGAGTAACCAATCCTGACAGGAAATCAAGGGAGGATTCACAGATGTGCATGGCCTCCCAGAGGCCACTGTCAGAGGGATCAGCAAGTTAAAATGGCGCAAAGTAAGCTTTCCATGTGTGCAATTATTCCAGCATAGGGTCATTGGATAGATAACTTGTCAACATCTTGACAAGTGCGGCGAGAAGAAACTTCACCAACCTCCCTCTTAGGTTGTAATCTGTTTACCAGTGTGTGGCAGAAAAATGTGAGGAGTTCAGAGCTCTTTTTACCTCCAAAGGGTTCTTCAAGAAAAGCCACTGAAGTTCATGCTCTGCTTTCTAACAGGCTGTCAGCTTTATTCATTGTAATCTAGCTTTTAGTAGAAAGACCTACGGTAACTGCAAACTGATGCAAACATTTACCAAGGTCTCCTTTAATGTTCCTTACCCATTTTCAGCAATTCTAGGAAGCCACCAGGTCATTAGATGACATTTATAACCTACTTCTCTACCACTCGAGAGAAATGACAGTATTAACCTAGCCTTCCCACCCCAAAGAGGTGACGGCTCCCTGTTTGGCCTTATGTCTCCTGGGGCTGACAGCCTGTAAACTGGTTTTCCCATGACTGAAGCAAAAGATGGCCTTTAACTGTGAGCCAGAGGTTGCAGCCACTAACCACTCCATCGCTTTAGAGAACAACCAACATAACTAGTTTTCAGTCCTTCAAGAGCATGACCTCTACCCTTTTGCTGTCTTTTCCATGTCTGAAGAAATGGTCTACCTTCTAAATTTAAATCCTAGTCTTTCTTATTTTAATTTCCATGCCTATCTTTAAAGGGTTTTGCTATAAATTATTTTCTTAAAAGTATTGTCTTCACCATTGCAAAGCACTGAGTTATTGTTCTGCCCACAGAGAGGAAAGAAGCAGCAAGTCAAAGATTTAGCAATTTGGCATTGCTTTCTGTCACTTGGCAGCAGATACCTTCATGTTGAGAGGCGGCTGCCCCCAGAGTGCCCAAAAGAGGGGGAGGCTGTCATCTCCTGAGCGCCCTCCTCAGTCCCTCTCCTTCCACCATCTGTCTGACAGCACACTTCATGAATCCCCAAATATTATTTCTCACAGATTTTTAAAATGCTGAAATCTGAAGACAGTTCAGTTCCTACATGCTCACACACAAAACCCCAAAAGGTAGAAGAAAGCAACTATATGCATGTGTGTATCTAAAGGGATTTAAAAGGAGATCACATCCTTACAATATCATTACTGCTGCCAAACTTACTGTTTCTTTTGTTTAAGACCAGTAGGGAGAAAAAAAGAGAAAAAAAAAAATTTAAAGTATCTGTCACAAAATGAAATGTCAAATGCTTCTGACCATGAGGGTCCAGGTTCTCTCGTGTCTCTGTTGCTGCTGTTCTCTTGAAGTTGTTTCAGATGTGCATGTTAGTCACCAGCTAGACTGAGCTTGTGGACTTTAGATCTTAGAGATGATTTAATGTTTTATAAAAAGAAGTTTTTAGCCCTGAAAGTGATCAGAATGTGTTGTGTTTGCTATAAAAAGATGTCGTGAGGTTAACACTGCAGATGCACAATGGAGAAAGCGTATTTATTTGGAATGGCTTTTGTGCAAAGCAAGAGACCTCATCCAACTTCATCCTTAGTCTGAATGAAATATTACTTGAGTGTGTTCTTGAGTCTAGACTGAAAAACCTGAAATGTTTATCAGGCAATCAGCTTTTGTCCCTGAGTACTACTGTGGGTATCTACTGCTTGTAAGCGGCCACAGCCACACACACTGTCATCAAACTACACCTTGCACAGTCATTTAGGAAAGGAGTAGTCCCAAGACTTCTGAGTACAGATCTCAGCTCTGAGGTCTGTTACAGGGAAAAGAAACGAAGGCTGTGGCAATGCAAGCACTGTGCACAGCCAGGCGTGCTGTATCCCAGTCGGTGGATATTTGTCAATGGTGTTTGTCAGCAGCCAGTTCCCAGAGAAGGTTTTAGCAAACCTCCTGCATTCCCAGGATGGAGCCTCTAGAGTTGCCCTCATTTTCCTTCACTTTCATGCCCTAAATGGTTAAATTATGCTGCTCATTGACCCAGTGCACGCTGAAAGGATTCAGCTCATTTGTGGCCTGAAACATTTGTACAACTTTATAATAACAAACATTTTGAGACAAATCATCCACAAGAGCATCAAGGTCATTCCTGGCTGAAGAAATTACGCTCGGAGCGGTCCTCGGGGTCCCTGACCAGCCTCATCATGGGGAGAGGGGGGGTGGTGCCGGCAGGACAATGAAAGTCAATGGATTTCAGCTCGTGTACAGCTCCTCATTTGCCTTGATTTAAAGGTCCCAGACTCAGCCCTTTATGGTGTATTTAGGCTTCCTTATAGGCCTCTAAGGGACTGCAAGCTTCTTTATTCCTTAAAAGTATACCTTGTTGCTGTAATTGAAGCTGTTTTGTTACTGTAATTCCTCCCTAATATTACAGTTCTAGTCAAGTGTTCTTTCCCTCCGGAGGCATCAATTATTATGGGTTTTGAATAGGCCTCCCTTCAGTATACATATTTTCACTCCCAATGCCAAAATCAGGTCACTGTAATTCTCTTCCTTAATAAAATACGGTCTCATGTTTCTTCTTTCAAACTTCTTTCATGTATAAAGCACGTACTGGCGACTAATTCCATTTCTTACCACATGATAAGCTATTTAAAGTGACTGTCATACTTATGAAAAGCTAAAGAATACTACAAGTTTCATGGTATTTTTGACACTTTCTTACTAAGACGTTGAATGTTCAAAGTCCAGCAATAAGTTTACATAGTTTATGCAGGTTCTGAGCCTGTGTAGATTTGTGCATTGGTGAGGGAGCAAGGGATCAAGCCCAGCAGTGCACTTTGTGAAATGCAAAGTGTGCAGTGTTCGGTGGCTAACCTAAGTATGTGACCGGGGCGGGTTTCAGTAAGTTGTGGCGTTTTGATGCTTGGTCCCCACACGTCCATTGGGCACAGTAGTAAGCCCTCCCTGCTGCGTGCCCATTTGTGGGTTGATCTCTGTGACATCTCAGAGGATGGGGAGAGACAAACTCCTTATCACAGACAGAGAACCAAAGTCTAAGTTTGAGGAAAGTACTGGACCTGTGGCACAGCCAAGTCACTGCCACTGACCTACAAGTTCAATACCTGAGTGGCAGTACTTTCTGGTATTTCCTCGGGTATTTCCTCTTCCCTGCCAGCCAAAGGGGGAAGTATGCGCTTGTGGTGCATGGCTGTTTCAGGCAGCAAGGGATGCAGCTTCCCTCCCCACAGCCTGGCACTGGGCTCTGTTTGCTGCTGCAGGAGAACTGGAGAGAACAGACACAGCGGTGTCCATGTGCCCTGGGAGAGACTTGTGCTCTAGAGGTTGTCCTAATGCTTGCTGAATGTGTGACTCTGCACTGTATCAAGTCTGAAAAGTGTATTATGAAGGATTCTCTTGTCTCTTTCTCTCTCCTTTTTTTTTTCCATTTTTTTTATGTTTATAAGAAGCAGAAGCTGTTAAGCTCCAAATGTCATCTACAAACTCCTTTTAAATACCCATATCAGCTGAAGTTTTCCATTTGCAACCAAGCTAATACTCTGTGTTATAGGATTCATCGTGCTTTATTGCAATTATTTGCTTCACAGTGTTGAAACCAAGTACAGCCTTGCATTTTTGTGAATGATTCCCCTGTGAAACCCTAAAGGATGCTTAACTCAAATGTGTGTGTGTAGTAGTTATCACTGCACCATCTGCCCTAAAACTTGCACTTTTCATGAGACGCCACTGCTGGGACATCTGGCACTAAAAATATGTTTTCTGCATCATCTCACAATTGAGGAGGATGCCATGGCTGTTCAGCTCCACAGGAAATTCCTTGAAGCATCCTTCTATTACCTAACAACTTCTGCAAGGAAAGTATGGCACTAAGCTGGCTGGGGAATGAATAGTGATATTAATGGAAGGCTGTGGTTTTGCTTTATGTTTTGCATTGCTGTTGGAAGGGAGTGTTGATGGTGTGACGGATTGATTGACATGTAGCCAGCCTGTCCTCTATCCTATAAGTCAATAATTGGCATGGTAGGACTGAAATGACTATGAAATGACTATGAAATGACTAAATTACTATACTGTAAGTCAGCTCCTATTATCCAAAGGCAAAAAAAGACCTGCAAAATCAATGCACATCCATATTTTTCAATTAGACATATCTTCCTGAATGATTTCTGCATAGCTTGAACCTGTGATCTATTGGAATTTCCTTAATTCACAGAGTATTTTTCTCCCTAAAAGAAGCACACAAAATGAAGTGTCTTGAGACTGGGCAGTTGCAACTTCTGCAGTTTCTCAGATACATCTTGACATGTAGGCATGAGATTTACCATACTGAGGAAGGACTGTCACTTCTCCATGGCTGGGCAGGAGGGATTTGGTGACTCGGCGCTCCTTTGTGTCACTTAATTTTTTCCAACTTTGGCAAAAGCCATCATGTGAGGCCATGTGCTTTCTTGTAGGAGGTGGAGCTGTGCCGCATTAGCAGCCAGGAGAAGCTGGGGCTGACTGTCTGCTACAGAACTGACGACGAGGAAGACACAGGGATCTACGTCAGCGAGGTAAAGACGTGGCGCTGAGGTGGGGGGAGCACATCGGGGAATGTGAGAGCAAGTGCTCTGAGACCAGGCTGCGGAAATGTCGGCCGTCAGCCAGCACATGTCACTTCCAATTCATTTAGATTATCAGTTTAAATTATGTTGCCCAAGTACTGTAATTATTACTAGCTCACTTCTCTAATCTGAATGCTTTTAACTAAAACATCATAGTTAGGGAAGTGTAAAGCAGCCTGAGCACGGATGGAATTTTGAAAGAAAATTGCCCTTATGTGGGAAAGTAGGCAGAGTTTTTAAGGTGAAAGCCTGCTGCACACCCTGCTTGCATTTCCCCCATCACAGCCTCAGTAATCGTAGCAGTGGACAATCCTTATTCTATTATTTGTGGTTTTGGTACAGTTATGGTATCACAGACATGCCACAGGTGGATAAAGGGAGTAGCCTGGGAGGGGAATACATCAAAAAGACTGATCTCTCCTAATATTTATGTATGTATGTATGTATGTATGTATTTATTTATTTATTTATTTATTTTTGGTCAAACAAAAGATAGAGTACTGGATATTGAGATGGGTGGATCCCTCAGTTTTCATTGATGTACCAGTAAAACATGGCATGCAGCACATATCACAAGGTGTTAGTGTTTCACAGTGTCAGTCCAGAAGGCTTCCAGTTAATTCCCTTTGACTCCCACCTTTGGGACTCATAGAGGGTTGTTTCCCTGAATAAAGCAGAACTCTTGTGAGTCCAAGCTCACTGGTGGTTGTCCTGGATGAAGTGGATTCCCAATAATTTGAATTCTGAATTCCCATAAACTTTGTCGCTTTTGTGACATGTTGTACCAAATTCTGAGTGAAGCTTATGGACAAAGTGAATCCGTAGAGAGTTTTCTCCTACTTATCAATAAACAGGGATGAAGAAAGTCATTCATTTGCAGGTCAGCAGCAATGTCAAGCTGAAAAGCACAGCCCTGGAACTAGAATGAGGAATTAGTGTAAAACCACCCAAGAATAAGTCTTTCAACAGTTATGTAGGTGTGGCTGTTAAAGTTTATTTGACCTTGTAAGGAGAAAGAAAATTCAGGAACCTCCTAATACAATCCAGAATTATATCTGAAATGTGGTGTTTTTCCTGCATGGTAGGAATTTCTCAGACCTTTTAAAGTGAATGTAATTATGTCGTCTTTTGTACTTGATTAAACATTTAGGAATCATTTTTTTTCTATGACAGTTCACAAGAAGAAAATAATATCTAACAGCTGTAGAGGATGTAACCTGCAAACCAGATGCTAAACTCAAACGCTTGGTTTGAAAAAATAGCTTATGGCATGATGAAGCAAAATAAATGATTTAAGATAACCATCAAGTGAAAGGTGATAGATTGTATTGCCCTGCAATGAACAGTAGGGCATTGCTCAGAGATGAGCTATAGTGACTTTGATAAACTGTTAATGGAGCCCTAAACATCTATTTAGGTTAAACAAACTTAAAATTAACTAGCTTAGAGCAGAAGCTTTATACAGAACCTGTGAATGATCTATACAAAATAGATCCCTTTTTTTCTTCCTGTCTCCTTGAGAACTGCAAAATTCCAGAGGAAATAACAGATTGAAAACTGAAGCAATCATTTCACAGTAAATATTTTCATGCAAGAAAAATAAACCTGCATCTTTCCCAAATACAGGCCCATTTTTATGGAGGTATCAGCTGCTGCAGAATCACCTCAGTCCATAGTGAACTTCCAAAGCACAGGGACTCTGTTGTTAATTCTTAGTGCTCTGACAGCTGAAGGTTAATGCCTGATGGTGGCATAGAAGAGTATTAATCTGAAAATCATATGCTTCTGACCCCTTCTGTCTTTAGGCTTTTATCTGAAACAAGATTATACAATTATTTAAAAAATGGTTGAGTTCACAGGACTGTAAAGGAAGGTTTAAATTACCTCTGTACAGAGTAAAAATGGCACTTTATTAAATTCAGCAGCACTGTTTGGTTTCTGGTAAAAATATTTTCATCTGCTGTTATTGAATATTGTCCTATGCAGGTTGATCCAAACAGCATTGCTGCCAGAGACGGCCGGATCCGTGAAGGAGACCGTATTTTGCAAGTATGTGACAATAGACCCTTTCCTAAACTCTTTCTTCAGACAAACGTGCAGTGCTGTCTTCTCTGTGGACTGTTAATGAGGGAAGGTAGTTCTCTTTGTTACTGTGATCGATGAGAAAATCCATGTCTGTCTGTTTTTTAACACAATAGCTGGGAGCTAGAGCGTGCGTATTGAAAAATGAGAATGACAAACTTGTTCTGGCTCATGCCCTTATATCCTGTGTCTTTCTTTGCCGTATTTATTAGCAAATCTCATTTTCTCTGTGTTCATCTCAGTTCATGTCAAATTCTAAATAGGGATCCTGCAAACATAAATACAGGTGTCAGAAACTTGCTGATCATTCACCGATTGCATAAATTTGTGTAAGCCTAACTCACGCTGAGCATTGATGGCAAGAGTTTTTATACAAAAGACATGCTGTTCATAAAGGATGATCTTGAATGTACTTGAGCAGGGGGTTTACTAGACTTTTGTTAATATTTTCTTTCCTCCACCAAAAATACATTGCTTTTCTGAGTTCTTGGCTGATCCACCATCTTGGCTTTTTTCTTCCCCCTTGGTTTCTATTGATCTTCTCATTTAGAGAGCTGCCCCTGCAGCTGTCCTGCAGATAGGTTTGTGCAATAAAGCACGGCGCCCGTAGGCGAGGTCTGGAAGAGGGAGGGAGGGCAATGTCACAGCACAGAGAGGAAAATAGCTGGAATGGCAGTAGGTTTGTGTTCTGAACTGGCAGTGAATACTATGTTTTGAAGTAATGACAAAACAGATACCAAAAATCAGTAAATTGGAAACTGCTATATTATATCATTTTAGTTCTGGTTTCCAGTCAATTTCCCTTTTATTTTGACTTTTTTATTTGTTTGTTTGTTTTGTTTTGTTTTTCACTGAAGGCCCAGAAGTAGCTCCTGGTAACGACAGGTTGTTTTTCTATAAACAGTTCCGTAATGGCCTTTCATTAATACTTGCACATGTGCTTTCTGGTTGTCGCAAGCTTAGCCTGTTCCTTCCCATCAGTCTTCTCATTTCTGCAGGAAACCTCTTTGCTGAAACCTGTAGCTGTATTTCTTACCCTGGTATCAGGTTTGGGATTGTAGCTAATCTCCTGAGCACAACAGGATCTAGAAGCTGGTTTACCAAAGTGGCCCATCTTTCAGAGAGGAAATAATAAGCTACATTTTAACGCCAGGGCTCACTCAGGGCTGCTGGTTTATTCTCTGTGCAGCTGAGGATGTGAAAATGTTGTCAGGGTGCCCACCAGAAGACACAAATGCCATGGCGCGAGGGGTGATGGGGCTGTGGGACCACGTTACAGACTGAGAGTAGGACTGGAAAAGTCAGTGCGCTGTCTTCTGCGTCTTGCTATAGAATATCCATTGAAGGAAGCAAACAGAATATAGTGGTATTTTTAACTTTCAGAAATCATTAAAAAACATATTAATCTTGTTTATTCAACCAAGTAGAAACCACTTTCATTCTTCCTCTATGCACTTTAAAGTAAGTAAATAGAGGGTAGATTAATTTCCTGCTATTTTCCTTTCTTTCCAAAATTTCTGTGTGAAGTGGAGAGCCAAGAGCAATTCAGGCAAACATTCTCAAATTCCTAATGAAATTCATTTCAGTTGTGAGTAAAGAGTCCAGGGGTGAGAGAAAGCATAGGTAATTCTGCCGTCTTTTTGTAGGCTGGAGCATTACTTTAATGTCAGTGCTGATATATAGCTATGAGTTTGATCATTAAAGTTAACACCCAGAGAGTTATGTGGGGTTTACTTTCATATCTGAAAACACATTGACCCTCTATCTACTCTTATTGATGAGATAACTCAGAGAAATAGAAGCTGACAGTGTCATTACAGGGGATTACACTGAGGCTGGGAGAAAGAAGACTCTGTGAGCATGGGGGCATTTTCTGTGGGCAGCAGATGGCATTGGTTAAGGCTGTGTCTTGTGTATTTCTCAGAAAATTACAGCAGATTTCCTCACAAGACTGGAACTGTCCCCTTCTCATTCTCAAAAACCTCACACCTCTTCCGTCACCTTCTCAGTCCTCTTAAGCATCTGAGAAAAGTCTGGGTATTTCACATCAAATATTATGAAGTCAAGGGAAAGGTTTTATGAGGACAGTCCTAGTGAGACTTGCCTAAATTTCTGCTATTTTTAGCTTTGAACCTTCAGGCTAATAAATGGTGTCTCCAGGGGCGAGCTGTTCATGGGACAGGCTGACATCCTGCTCATTCCCCAGTGATGTGCTGCTAGTGTGGGGACAGCAGGGCTGTGGTCTCTGGGGTGGGACAAGGGGCAGTTGCCCAGATGATAGGACTTGCTGGAGCAGCCACTGTGGCTTGGGGTGTTTGGACAAGCTGGAGATCTGCTCCTGGCTCTCTGTGGCTGTGGTGCCGCTTTTTGGGTTAGGGCAGCTCTGTGTCACCAAATAATTGACCGGTCTCCTACAGACCACAGTTATCCCTTTGTGAAGCCAGTGTAGTGTCTCAGACATTTATTCATTGCCAGTTGGATGTCCAGGGTACACAGGGTTTTCTTTAATCTCAATTAAAGCTGTGATTTTGTGTCAGAGTTTTCAGGCCAAATGTGCATGCAGAAATAGGACTTGCTCTTTCCAGCCAAAAAGTTCCTGCTACTTTGAAACTGAACCCTTGCAAGAGATTAAATATTGGGCAAGGTTTTATTTCCCCGTAATCAAAGAATATCCTGAGTTTGTTCTGCTTTCCAGTTTTGTTTTCACCCAATTTCAAATAGACCAGTTTTTTGTTTGTTTGTTTTGGTTTGTTTTTTTTTGCTGCCACAATGAGAATAATCCACTTCTTCTGATATCGGTTGGACAAAAGTAAATACATACGGAAAATACAGTTCATATTTGATTCCCCCTAGAAGGGGTTTTGGACAATGTAAAACGTGTTTGTTATGATGTAGTCATGGATGTGGCTGTTCCGATGAGGTGACGGAACAGCAGAGAGATAGCACAAAAAACACAAACTGCTTTTATTTTGATTATCCCCTTGTAAGGGGGATACATATGTTTTGTGTGGCTCTGGATACTAAGCTGTCCACACAAATATAAAATGATTAAATGGAGCAGCAATAAGCAGTGGCCTGTAAGTATTGCCTGGTGAGAGATAATGCTGCAGCTCTCTAATTGGCTCTGTACAAGCGCACAGTGTGACTGATTTCAGCTGTGGTATTACCAGTCTTGCTTCCACCAGCACTATTATCTCAGAGTGACACTTCCATTACTCTGAACGGAGAAAGATGAACGTCACCTGTCAGGGGCTGGTTAATTGTGTTGCTAGATGTATGTTACCAGGGCGCAGGTTGGACATTTATGAACATAACTGCTTCCTCTGATGTCCGCCATCCTTCAACGATCGATATGGCTCTTACAGTAAGCGCATAATTGAGTGAAGGCACTTACCACTGAGGGGCTGAAGATGAGCCCGTTGTGCAAGTTTCATTGTCCATACATTCACCACAAATGAGCTGATATTTGCCCTTTATTGTGTGTTGCTTTGTGGAAATAGAAACTAATGTGCCACTTTCATTTGTTTTCTAGATTAATGGCCAAGATGTCCAGAATCGGGAAGAGGCAGTAGCATTGCTCTCCAGCGATGAATGCAAGAAAATTGTGTTGCTGGTAGCAAGACCAGAGTTGCAGGTTAGAGTAAATAGATGCACTGAGCCAAGACCTGGGTTATACTGTACATTCACTATCACCGTAAGTAATGAACTGCTGAGAAATAGGAATGCCAAGGTTCCTGACAAAAGGAGGCAAAAGATAATTGCAGAACTTTGCCCCTTTTTTAGCCAACGAAGAAAATAATATGTTATTACCAGGGCTTGTTAGCCCAAAGCTAGGCAATTCCTTTCCAGCAGACAAAGTAAGCAGATATACAAATAAAGCTGAGAGCACTAATATGATATTAGTAAAATATGAAGTAGAACTTGAAAACTATGCATTACTTGTTTGATGATTCTTTTTTGTTCTGGGAATAAACTTCCCATGCTTACCTCAGTCATTTATATGAGCTTACACAAAGCTGTAGTTTTTCACTGCTGATGGCCCTTTTTATCCCATGCACTTGTAAGCAAGAATGTAAACTTGTAAACTGTTCATTTATGTGCCAGTTATGGGAATTTCACTACAACACCATTCATGAGCTCTGGGTCTAATTGTTTTCAAAGGGCCCTGGTCACAAAAAAAAAAAAAAAAAAAAGGTTGTACATTACAAATCATATCTCAGGAAGTACATTTTCAAAAGCTTTTAGGAATATTTCAATGGTGTTAAAAATAAAATTATGCCATGACAAGAATGTTTTATGTCATTGTAGCGGAAGGTGTTAGGTTGATCATCAAACTAAGGAGAGGTAGACTGGAAGAAAAGTACTTTTTGTACTTCCCCTTATATTCTGTTTATAAGCCATTGCAAAACAAAAGAGACATTATATTGTCACTGTTCTCTCCATCTGTCAGCAATTCAAGCAAAGTTGGTTATGTTGCCATTTGTCTCTCATGCTATTGATCTGATATTTCTCGGTCTCGCTAGCTGCATACTCTGTATAAATTAAATTGAGTAAGTGTAATTCAGTGCCGCTTGGAATCTCTACTTCAATCCAGTACTTACATAAGATTCACAATTTCAGCATTTATTTCCTTTATGTTTTTCATCAATCTAAACAGCTCCCATAAAAATGATGACAAAAAGTATAGCAAAAAAAAAAAAAGCTGTGCATCAGTTTATATTGCAAAATCGTAGCATGCATTGGAAGTTGCAGAAGTTTTGAAAGGCTTTTTCAATATTATTCTAAATGATTTTTCCCTAAGATATTTTTTTTTCTGTAGGGATAAGAAACCCACTGACTGAGAAAATGCTTGCACAAGGAAAGTTAGTTGTCTGTATTTATTTAGATTGGTGAACATGAAAAAAATATATCAATATAAGATAAGGAATTACTTATGCATATCAGTATAGCTTCCCATGTAGATGCTACTTTCATATCACACAAAATAGTGTGTTTTCGTTCGTGATGTTTTTGTTGTTGCTTAGTTTAATTTAGTTTAAATTGTGTTCTGAGAACATAATTAGGCAAAACTGAAGAAGTAGCCGTAGTACATCAGAAATCATGCTGTCCACAAACTGATATCAGGTAGCTGTTTTGCTTTGACTCTGGTAAAAGAGAAAAGGATTAAGCAGGCTTTTATTTTTAGATAGAAAATGGTAATGGCAGTATTGCATTCTCAAAGGCTGACTGCTGAGCACATTCATTCAGAAACAGGGAAAAAAAACTTCTTTGACCGTTTATTTGTGCAGTGAATACTGATGGATAATTAAGTTCTGAAGCAGAGTACCAGAGGAGCACATAACCTGTTTAATATGGAAACAAATGGCACAGGCATGTGCATTCACATGTGTATGTGCGCGGAATGTATGTAGTGCATGTGTATGCTAAGGCATATATTATTGTTATTCTAAAAACTATAACATAAGGATTCACATTAAGTTAGGCACAGGGTCTACCATGATCAAAGCAGCAGATTTACCCAAGTGAGATTCATCTTTCATCCTCCCAATTTGGTTATCTCTGCAATTTCATCAAATGTGAGAAATTAAATTGCATCCTTTATGGTAGAGAAAGACTGTGTTCATGCTTTCCCTGGGAAAAAAAAAGGCAAGCAAGAACAATAAAGCTCCAAAGGTTGTTTGGTCTTGCGACGTAAACCCAATGCAGGGTTGTGGAGAAGAGAGAGGATATACTAACTTGACAGAAAACAGTGTCCCTTCATGTCCTTTTGCAACACTACCTTCACCAAATGTCAAAGTATTATTTTACACTTAGGGAAAAACACAAACAAACAGTTGAGGCTTGTTTCCAGGCAAGCTGAAAGAACAAAAATAACCGCCCTTCAAGTCACTGCATCTGTCTGTCACCTTCCTCTGTTTGTTTGTTTACCTGGAAGATCAACGGGAAAACTGTAGTAGAAATGCAACACAAGGCATCTATCAAGGATGCAGCACTAGGGCACAGCACTGGGGTGGAGGTTGTTAAAGGAAAGAGCCCAGTTGTCTCATGGCCCTATTAGTAACATTGCCACTCTTTTGGCACTGTGGCTCTTGGCGGTAATGAACATGACAGCTTCAGGATTATGCGCTCTGCCTTTCATACCTTTTGAAAAGAAATAATGTCTGTGCTGTGCAGTCTCCTTCATTATGAGAGAAAATCAGTCATACTGTTTCAAGAAAGGATAAAAGGCATAAGAGTCCCATTTTTTATCCTTCTTTTTCTTCCTCCTTTTTTGAGAAGCGGACTCCTACCGCCTGGCTTTCTGAAGTGAATCATTATGATAAAAAGAACTAGTCAAGCATTGCCATTTGGGTTTACCCTATTTTAGCGTGCATCCTTGCTGACATAATATAATGTACTAATGTATTCTTTGCAGCTGGAGGAAGGGTGGCTGGATGATGAAAGGAATGAATTCTTGGAGGAGTTGAACTTAGAAATGTTGGAAGAGCAGCATAATGAAGCGATGCAGTACACAGCCAATGAGGTGGAGCAGGTAGGACTGCCACTAAATGTGTTATTTGAAATTTTGCTAGGCATACCTTGTTACTAATAGAGAATGAAATGGCATGCTGTAAAGTGGAGTCAAAAGCTTTGATAGAATTTTTTCTCTCGGATGCTCTGAACTCCAGTGTGCTGTAGGTCAAAGCAGAACAATAGATGTTTGGGCCAAGTTAGCAAACAATTTAGAAAACTGTGATAAGTGCAGATTTCTCATTTTCTCTGAGCTCTCAGAATATTATTTCTTACTTTCTTTAATTCTGAAGTGTTTGGGGTTTATGTTGTTATATTTTATGTCTTTTTTTAATGGATTGTATTAATGTGACATGTAGAGCTCTGAACAGGGACAGGTGCTCCTCTTGTACATTTGCAAGGTATGAGCTGGCCTGTGCAGTGTGTAATCTAACTTTTAGATTACGGTGTTTAAAAGAAACAACAGGTGTTTTGGTAATACAAGAGTATTTTTCTTACACCAACAGTGCACAGTTCATCATTTGTTTTGTTAATGGAGGCAAAGAAGCATACTGTTAATATAGTCTCAGCTTGCTGTTATCCTAACTTTTACATGCCCATATGTGCTGTTAGTCATGGGGCTGCGGCGACGATACATGTGCACTCTCAGCAGTACAGTTTCATCAGGGAATCTTCTCAGTTCATTTTTTTTTTTTTTTTTTTTTTTGTGGAAGGCGTAAGTGACCTTATCCACACCTGAACCAGATGATCTGTCAGCATGCACACCCATGTGGAGCCGAGCACATAACATCCCACCTCATCTCCTGGCTTCTGTATATGTGTCACTGGGGAGAAACTCTTTTTCTACCCACAGAAATCTGTAACTTGATTTTTTTCCCCATTCTGAATTGTTCGAAAGCAAAGCCTGAGGCATTTTTCTTTGAAGTGAAGAGAGGGAGAGAGGCTGAAAGCCTTCCTTCTTCTGGAAACCAGGGAACTTATTTGGCTAATGGGAGACCTGGCTTCAAATCCTGCACTGCCAAGTCCTCGCTGGGGGCCTCAACTTGCTTCTAGCCTGTTCTATCCCCACCTCCCTTCTTGCTTTGGTGCTGATGATAACTCCCATTAAAGCCATTCACTTTACACAAATTAAATATTCATTGGGACAGAGACACTGACAGAATAGCTCAGCAATTAAGTCTATTATCTGGAATATGATAGATCAGATTACAAATCCTTGATCTTATAAGCATTTAATTAATCGCACAAAGCAGAATAACTCTGGTATCAGAGGTGAAGGGAGCCTTGCAATGGAATGTATAATGGCCTTTTAGTTATGATCCTCTTTTCCAGGCAGTGATCCAAGCCTTGCTTTCCCAGGTCAAATGTGCTAAATACTGCACTGCTAGCTAATTTGAACTGAGATCTGGCATCTTTTTATTTTTTTAACCAGAAATTTTATCTTAGATACCCAAAGATTTCCTGTCACAAAGAACACTTGTTCTTTGCAAAGCATTTTACTTTGTGCAGTGCTATCTTCACCCACTTCTGGAGGAAATTCTTGAGCAGGTCTGCCTACAGACCCCTTTTAAACCCTGACACAACATTTTCGGACCTCCGAAATCACTTCACAGTTGTGATTTTCCACTCCCAGTATCCTGTCAAACCTTGACTTTTTCACTGGATTTGGGTTGCGGTTAGTGTTAATTACTGAACAGTGATGTTCTATGAGGTGGTTTCATCAAACCACTTGAGTTTTTTTTGTGTGTGGTTTTTTTTTTTCCATTGAGATCTTATACTGAGTATTTTTTCCCCTGTTGAGATTTTATATTAAGGTAGAAGAGAGCTACACTTGAAAAGATTATGGTCAGTTGTACTCTATAGGTGTCTAACATTGCATTGCTTGAAGTAATTCTAGGACAGCCAGACAGTTCTTTGCCCTTCTGATGAGTAATTGAATCAACCAAATGCAGCTGGATGTGTAATGGGGCATCAGTAATTTGTGACAGCTGCTGTTTCTAGACTCTATGTAGTGACTCGGCAAGTCAGAAAACTAGTTCTTTACTCCTTGTTAGGCTAGGAAACCTAGCGGTTTCCTGGAGTGAATCACATAATACATTGGTGTAATGAAACTGCTCTTGTTGCAGCTGCAAGTAGCCAAGCAGAGTAGCTTCAAGCTCCCTGGTTGGCCATGGAGATTTTGCTCCAACACCAGGCTTAATTTTTGTGAACCAGGACACAGTCCTCTGGCTTCATAATTGTTTGTCATCATGAATATTGTGAGCTGCAGGAAAGAATGCACATCATAGCAGACTGTCCTTACAAATATGAGTATTTTTTACCGAATGCCATTTTAACGTGTAGTACAAGCTGTCACAGAAAAACATGGTACAGTTTATAATGAAGAATAGTATAGAATTAAGTAGACAGTCATGTCTTCTTTGTGTTTTTGAGCCACTCTATGGAATTTAATCAAGAATTGTATCTTCTCTGTATAGGATAGTCCAATAAACCTAGAGGAAAGATGTAATTCTCTATTTCTTATAACTCATTGTATTCCTTCCCCATCAGAACATCGTGGCCCATTGTGCAGCACTGATAACTTTTACAAGAATACCATAGATTTGCCATACAGAAATTCTTATCAGTATCATGGAATATATCAAAACCTATTAAGAAAAGAAAGAATTGTGTAGAGTAATTCATTGTAGTTCATTCAAAGCTGTAATGCAGTAAAAATATCTGGGGGAAATTCCTTTTTGAGGCCTGTTTCAAAAGAACAGCATTGTTTGCAGAAGAGCATTTTCCCTTCTAATGCGCCACTGAAATCAATCCCAGTCTTCCCCAGTGACAGGGGTGTCTCACAGTTAGCCTGCCACTGGCAATTCCCCTCAATGTGGTCAGCCTTCCTTTCACTGTCAGAGGCTGACCGGGGAGCCCAGCAGCTAGATTTATTAAAACCCTTGACTGAATCTCACTGCTTTCAAACTTTAGTAGCAGCCTGGGTTTTGAGTCCCAGTATACATCCTAAGTTGAAAATGAGAATAGAACAGTGCTTGAATTCCTGCAAGATTAGCCATTTTATAGGCATGAATGCTTGCTGGAGCTGAAATGCAGAATCTTTTGAGGTTCATTTATTGCTTGATTGTACGCACCGCCAGGTTCGCGTTCTCATTATCTGAGTTCTCACTGCAAAGATGAGGCCTAAGGAGCCCTTTGGTATTTCAAACAGAAATAATTGTAGCAGAGATTGACAATGTACATTTAAAAACAAACACTTTGTTTGGAATAGATAATAGATAACACTGACAAAAGCAGTGCATTGGTAATTGGAGACCATCTCTTGTTTTTCAAAAGGGACGTAACCTGATATTAAGCTTGCTAGTTTTCAAAATAAAATTAAAATAATTTCATGGTGTAAAAGACTGCTCAGTCTGAACATGTTCAGGGGCCCTGGAAAAGATGACAAGTCCAGAATACAAAAGCAAGGCACTACCTTACTTGAGTCAGAGTGGATTTTTTTAGATGTATCTCAAAAACATACAGACAATAAATATCTGTATTACTTGCAGTTTTCTTAATTGAACTATTTGCACATATCCACATCCTGGGAAAGTATTTAACTTACTTTGGATGTCTGCTTTAGATTGAGAAGAATATGACTGTACAGACATTTGTTTCTTCATGACAGAGTGGAGAACCCCAGATGACTACCTGACATTCAGGTGTCTGTACTATAGACACTTTTGATCAGCTCAGTCCCACCCATTTGATTTCTTTGAGACTGGAAAGATGGATTTTGCTTTGATTGCATCGTGTGTGTGCATTAATTATGGATAGTAGATGGCAGTGTCTTATGTTCACTCTGTCTAGAGCATGTGGAAGTTGAAGAAGCAAAATTTAAATTGTTGATAAGTGGTGAGGAGAACAAAAGACACTAATTCTCAAAGTGTTGATTCTGTGGGCCCAAACTGTAAAGTCTCTTTCAAACACTGTGCAAATAGATACATTAAAGGATTTTTCAGATGTGCCCAGACATGCTTTGCTGGTGTGGTGCCACGATGGAGACAGCAGAGAAAGCTCTAGTAGCATCATGTGGCTCAGCTTTTGGAAGCTATGTAACTGTGCACACACAGTATGTATAAGCCACCCTGTTTAGGGGGTAACATTTGTTTAGTCAATTGAATGCAAGTTGTTCTATGTTGCTTCCCCTCAGGGTCAGCAAGTGGATAATAGCCCTCCTCCTTCACAAGGGTAGATGGAGCCCTACATTTGGGGCAGGCACCCAAATTGCTAGCCGTTCTGCAGCAAGGCTGTCCCGGGGTCTGAAGGAGCTGTTGTCCCTCGTGTCAGTTGTTAAACATTTTCCAGAGCAGTGAGAATCATGGATGACACTGTGCTGTCTCCAGAGTGCAGTGTAGATGACCCAGACTGGAGTCACTTCTCTGCTGAAAAATCTGGGGACAGCAGAGGTGAATACAAACTGGAGCAGTTCCAAAACAGGTGAGAGAAGGGACCAGAATAGCTTATGTAGCAGCACTCACCTGGAAGAGGTAAATGAGAAAAATATGAAATTAAACCCAAATCTCTGGCATTCCTGGTGAATGCACTTACCTGGTTGGGTTGCTCTTCTTCTGGTTACCCTTGGTTTTCTTGAAGAATTCTGTAGACATTGAATTTTTTTCTCCCTGCAAAATATGAAATTTTGTCGCTCTAAAAAAAAAAAACAGCTAATGCATGAAGACAGTATGTTCCCACCACTTCTCCAGATACTCATAAAAATGAAACCAAATTGTTGCAGCCACTTTGGAAAAATATACAAGCCTTAATAAAACAAAACAAAAATAAAATAAAATAAAATAAAATAAAATAGAATAATAAAATAAAATAAAATAAAATAAAATAACAAACCCTTCCAGTATACTTTATGCTATCTCACAGCAATGCATAAGTTGAAGAAATAAGGAGTAGGTAAATGATAGTTATAGAACAATTCTGCCATAGTTAGTTATTTAGAGTGTTATTGGTACTACTCTTCATATTCCTTCCTCCTGTAACAACAAGATACCTTTGCTTTTTAGTGGCTAAATAGAAAGATCTAAGAGAATCTCAGATAGGAAAAATATGTACCAGTGAATTTTACAAACTTGCAGAATTTTCATGACATTTTGTCCCTTAGAGTTTCAAACTCTAGTTTCCAGAAATTTCTGACCCTACAACATCAAGAAACGTTGAACCTTTATACAATCCCTTGAATAACTCTGAACACATTCCGTCCCATGATGTTTAAAATTCAAGGGGGAAATTTCTCCCCCATTTGCGAAGAGACAATAATTGACACATTGCAGGTGTGGCTACCAAAGGTGCATGAGAATTAAACAGTTATCATGCATTTTGTGCATGATGAGTGCATGAGATGTGTGTGCAAAAGGATGAGTACAAAATGTGTGCTACTATTCTAAAGAGAAGTTTTCCTTTGCAAGTCTTGTCTGAGAAAACACTGTTAAAACATCCTTTCAGAGATTTTTAACTGGTCTGTCACAAACACTGGAGTCTCTGGATACTGTGTTTCTTTCAAGATTTATTTTATTCCACTATTACTTTGTATTTGAGGGCGGGGGTTATCTTTGTTTTTCTGAGACTAGGCCATTATTTTTTCTTGCATTTGAAGAAAGGAAACCAGCTGAAGGGTGTGTGATCATGGAGTGCACATGAAGAGGGGAAAAGGAGGAGATAGGAGACACATTTCATCCTGTTTTACTGTCTGTCAAAGAAGAGAAAAAGGGAATTATGACAGTGGCCTCTTTGAGTTTGTTCCCTTTCATTGGGTGCACTGTACCTTTTTTCTCCTGATTATTACTACCATTATACATAATTATGCAATTATACCTCCTAAAAGAGAAAAAGCATTTGGTTGATACTATGTGCACTTAGATATTTGGCAAACAGGCCATATAAATTGCACTCTGTATGATTGCGCTGTAAGGGGAGTAGGTGGAAATTCTTTTCACATCCAGTTTGAAAAATAAAAAGCATGTGTCTCTTCAGAGAGACATTATCTCACATTCTTTGAATATAAAAGAATATAAATAGGTTAGGTACAAAGAGTAGGGTGTGAATTAAAAAACAACAGCCTAAAAGCTTGACATTAGGCCCATGGCAAGCACTCAGTGTTGTTCTACACTTAATGGTAAAAGGCTGTTTTTATTTCTGTGGAATATAAACTCCAACTAGGGAATAGAAATGGTCTCCAGGGATGTGAGGGAGGTCTACTTGAGCAAAATCCTGGAATTCAAAATGAATAGTCTTACAGAAAAATATTACTGAAAGCAAGAAATGTGAGAGAGGGCCATGGAGGGTGTAGCAGAACAGGCTGGCCCTCTGCAGGCTTCATATCCCCCCCCACCCCCACCCCCACCCCGCCCCATCTCCATGGAGCACACAGAGTCCACTAGTTTAAAAAAAAAAAAAAAAAGTCCCATTGATGAAAGTAGTCTTTTTATACCCTCTTATATTGCACCAGTCATTGTTTGATTGGTTTGATACTCTATTTTTTCTGAAGTGATAGCAGCACTGAAGCTTTTTCCCCAAGTTTGAGAAGATTTCAACTCCACCAGTCTCTGGCCATAATCCAGAATCAAAAACAGTGCACCATCTGGTGATCATTATCTTTAAGCACTGAGAAGAGATGGCTTAGCTAGAGAGGGAAATATTTCTTTCCAGACTTTAGAAGATATGTGACTAGTGCTGTAATTCATCTGCTTCACTCAGTATGGCCACCACAGCATGACTCTCAGAAATGTTTAAAAGCCATGAGCAGTAGGACTGCTGTTTAGTGATCTGTTTTAATTCAGCTTAAATCAGATCCCAGCTGTTTAAGCAAAACAGAGCTGGAAAATATTCTCAAGTAATGTGATCTGTGTTTGATAATCCCTTTGGTTTGCTCCTTTGTTTAGCCAAAGAAACATGAGGAAGAGGATGGAACTACAGACACTGCAACCTCATCATCCAACAATCATGAAAAGGACAGTGGGGTGGGACCTACAGATGAAAGTTTGCGTAATGATGAGAGCTCGGAGCAAGAAAATGCACCTGAGGAGCAGAACAGCGCTACCCTGCAGTGCAAACAGGAGCTGGGTCACAGCCAGGATACGTTAGGAAGTGTTGAGCTCCAGTGCAATGAAAGCTTTTTGTCGGGGGAATACGTTGAGTCTGATTTCATAGGGAACCCAGAGGAGGAATGTGAAAGGTTTCGACAGCTGCTGGAACTGAAGTGCAAGATTCGAAACCATGGGGAGTACGACCTGTATTACTCGAGCAGCACAATAGAGTGCAACAGAAGAGAGCAAGACGGGGTGGAGCATGAGCTACAACTGCTCAATGAGGAACTGAGGAACATTGAACTCGAATGTCAGAATATTATGCAAGCTCACCGACTCCAAAAGGTGAGGGATCAGTACGGAGACATTTGGGCTTTACATGATGAAGGGTTCAGGAATTACAACACCAGCATAGATGTGCAAAGAGGCAAACTGGATGACATCATGGAGCACCCGGAGAAGTCCGACAAGGACAGCTCCAGTGCCTACAACACGGCAGAAAGTTGCAGGAGCACTCCCTTGACCGTGGAGCGATCCCCTGACAACTCTCTCCAGCGGATGATCAGCATCACCAACAGGAAGAACCTGAGGAGCACAATTGTGGCTAATCAGTCATCCTCAGGACAAAGCAACAAGGAGACAACCTCAGCCAAAACCAAACCTACTGAACAAAACAGTGCTGCTGAAGACACCGTGCTGGCATCAGAAAGTGGCAAATTCACAGACCAAGAAAAGCAGAGCAGCGAGCACATTCCCTACCTGTCCCCATATCACAGCTCTTCTTACAGGTATGGGAATATACCTGCTCATGCAAAGCATTATCAAAGCTACATGCAGCTGATCCAGCAGAAGTCAGCTGTGGAGTACGCCCAAAGCCAACTCAGCCTGGTGAGCATGTGCAAAGACTCACAGAAGTGTGCGGAGCCTAAGATGGAATGGAAAGTGAAAATAAGGAGCGATGGGACGAGATATATCACAAAGAGACCAGTTCGAGACAGAATCCTGAAGGAACGTGCCTTAAAAATTAAAGAGGAGCGCAGTGGAATGACGACAGATGATGATACAATGAGTGAGATGAAGATGGGTCGCTACTGGAGCAAAGAAGAGCGGAAGCAGCATTTGGTGCGAGCTAAGGAGCAGAGGAGGCGACGGGAGTTCATGATGCGTAGCAGGCTGGAGTGTCTCAAGGAAAGTCCGCAGAGTGGCAGCGAGGGCAAAAAGGAAATTAACATTATTGAACTGAGTCACAAAAAGATGATGAAAAAGAGAAACAAGAAAATCTTGGACAACTGGATGACAATCCAAGAACTGATGACACATGGTGCTAAATCTCCAGACGGCACAAGAGTGCACAATGCCTTTTTATCAGTTACTACTGTATGAACGCAACTTCTTTCAGAGAGTATACTACCAGTTTAGGTAGAGTACGATTGCCTCGTTCAATGTGGCATTTTTATATATTTTGTGACTGTTTATAGTTTGACCTTTTTTGTAAGCAAAATTACCTGGTAATTTTTCATTTGTTTTTCATATAACGGTACCTTCTTTATCTGGCAGTCTTTCCTTATCCTGCAATATATTCATATTACTCATTTGTAGAAAAAAAAAATGAAAAAGAAAAGCAAAACAAACAAAAAAAAAGTGGAGAAACCAATTAATTTCTTAACCTAATACATATTCTTTAAGTTCAGATCTGGGTTTATTTCTCTAGTTTTCTTTTTTCTACTTTAGTAACAATACAATACCAAAACAAAATGCTTTATACTGTATTCTTGGCTTAACAAATTGTTGAAGTTTTACATTGTAGATTGCATCTGTTTATAAATCATATGTCACATCTCGTCATATAGATAAGAATGACCTTTTCCAACAACACATTGTACAGTACATTTAATCTGTAAATTGCAATTGTATTTGTCCAAGTAAAGTGTAGGTGGGCAATTCTCCTGTGTTCTGTAGTGGCATTGGTCATGTAGCTAGGCAGTCTGTGATAATTGTGAAGATGAAAGAGAAATAAATTATTGCTTATCTTTAAGAAAAAAAAGGTCAAGAGTTTGATTTCAATTGACCATCTGCCTTTAAAGGATGATTTGTTTCACCATGCATGATTTTTACAGCATATAGAGATTTCAAAAACACAAGACATGATTCCATCATTCCATTGGCTAGTTCTTATGAATTAGCTTTTTTTTTTTTTTTCCAGAATACACATCGGTGTGTGGCTCTTTTCTTTTCTTTTCTTTTCTTTTCTTTTCTTTTCTTTTCTTTTCTTTTCTTTTCTTTTCTTTTCTTTTCTTTTCTTTTCTTTTCTTTTCTTTTCTTTTCTTTTCTTTTCTTTTCTTTTCTTTTCTTTTCTTTTCTTTTCTTTTCTTTTCTTTTCTTTTCTTTTCTTTTCTTTTCTTTTCTTTTCTTTTCTTTTCTTTTCTTTTCTTTTCTTTTCTTTTCTTTTCTTTTCTTTTCTTTTCTTTTCTTTTCTTTTCTTTTCTTTTCTTTTCTTTTCTTTTCTTTTCTTTTCTTTTCTTTTCTTTTCTTTTCTTTTCTTTTCTTTTCTTTTCTTTTCTTTCCTTTCCTTTCCTTTCCTTTCCTTTCCTTTCCTTTCCTTTCCTTTCCTTTTCTTTCCGTTCCGTTCCGTTCCGTTCCGTTCCGTTCCGTTCCGTTCCGTTCCGTTCCTCTCGTTCCTCTCGTTCCTCTCTTTCCTCTCGTTCCCTTTCCTCTCTTTCCTCTCTTTCCTCTCTTTCCTCTCTTTCCTCTCTTTCCTCTCTTTCCTCTCTTTCCTCTCTTTCCTCTCTTTCCTCTCTTCTCTTCTCTTCTCTTCTCTTCTCTTCTCTTCTCTTCTCTTCTCTTCTCTTCTCTTCTCTTCTCTTCTCTTCTCTTCTCTTCTCTTCTCTTCTCTTCTCTTCTCTTCTCTTCTCTTCTCTTCTCTTCTCTTCTCTTCTTCTCTTTTCTCTTCTCTTCTCTTCTCTTCTCTTCTCTTCTCTTCTCTTCTCTTCTCTTTTTTTCTTTTCTTTTTCTTTTTTTTTCTTTTTTTTTTCTTTTTCTTTTTCTTTTTCTTACCTGCTATTATTAGTTGATTGAATGATTGATTGATACATTGCTGTGCTTTGTGCTGTCAGGTCATTACTGTGGGTCCTTTTTCTGACAAAGCTTGCTATTCATTCTACACATAGAAAACATAACCAGAGCACATGACTAACTTTGAGCCAAATCTCATGCATGAAAACTAGTGGTGGTTGTCACTGACGTTTTCATAGATGATAAGTTAAGAAAAAATAGAGAATGAAAAACATCTAAATTAGTTCAGGTTTTAATTTTGCTGTTGAGGAGCATCCAGGTAGTTTGAAAGAGCCCCACGGGGAGCTAACTGGTGCTCAGGAGCAAGGGCAACTTGCTGTCTGAGTGCCCAATGGAGTCCTTGTCTCTTTTTGTGGCAGAGGCACCTAGGTTACCACTGGGGCATCTTCTTAGCTGCTGCTGCTGGCAGCCCAGTGAGTCATGGCAAACTGAAGTGGCTAGTCCTGGGCAGCCACTAGGGTTTTGAAGCCATTGTTCAATATCCCCATTTTTTTTAATCCCTGCCCATGAGTCACAGGGGTTCTTAACTGATGGAAATGTTTTTGGTAACAGTATTAGGTGCTGAAGTCACTTGGCATCAGGTTTTAAAAGACATGCTTAAATATGCAGAAAGACAGATTATTTCAAAGTCTCTAATTCTGGAAAACAGTCATTTGTTTTTTAGCCACTTTTGGCACCAGTAAGCAGTGGCAGCGCTCTCTGCATCTCTAGGCACGTAAATACAATAAGAATGCTGCTCCCTGAGTGCTTAGGAAAATTATGCCACTCACAGTTCACAATTTGATAATCAGAATATTTTCCATATCAGACTCAGGGAAGCACCATCCTACATCCTCTGCTAAACATATAGCTGTTTGTACATAAAGAAGAATACTTCAATTTTTTCTTATTAACTTAGGAAAAGGGTGGAATCCAACACCAGAAAGGATCATAGGGTGATAGAATATAGCGTCAAGGGCCTTTCACCAGATTGTCCCTCCAACAAATCCAGTAAACTGTCTTTGACAAACCTAAGTCATCTAGAAAGATACACATCCTTCTGTTGGAGACATCAATGCATGGAGATTTCACTCTTGTTGTATTTCAGTGAACACAATTCTAAAAACAGGTCTCATTCCTAATCAGAATTCAACTGCTATCAGTTCTGGATAATGGCTATTGCTATGCCTTTCTTTTAAATACAGGATTTCTTTTCTCCCCATTATTAAATCATGACTCAGAACTCCTCTCATACTAAATATTGTGTTGCCCAAATTCAGAGAAAAATGAGAATCTTCAGAAAATTTAAAGTCATTATTTTGATCATCGAGAAATAAAATCAGGAAAATCCATGTCTAATTAGAGAAAAGACCTAGCTGGATGGGGATTTTAAGTAATAGAGAATAACTAGGGAAACAAACAATATTTGTAGAGATGATATATTAAGATGCTGTAAATGGAAATGCAAATCTGAGGAGATCTATTGAAAATTAGTAAGAGACAAAGTGAAGATTGAGAGATGATACAGCAATATTTTATTCTGGGAGAAAAAAAAAAGGCAGTAAAATCATAGGGATTAAACTGACAGTTTAGATAACTGTATACAAGAGCAGCAAAACCGAAAGGATCTATATTGATATTAACTAATAAAACCATTAAAATAATAATATAAACAACAACACACACACACACCTTCCACCCCAAAAAAAAGTCTTTGCCAGGCCATTGTCAGGGCTGGCCCAGTGCCCACCATAAAGCCAAGGTCCTGCTGTGCCCGTCCCTCCTGGTGGCATGCTGTGACACAGTTTCTAGCTCAGCACGCTGCCACTGCCTGCCAGAGCTGCCCATCTTTTCCCTCCTTCTTCACCTGCTGAAATCAGCATTTCCCTGCCAAATCCTTCATCCGGCATTTTTCCATGTTTTTCTCTTCTCTGCTAGCCTGTAGCTATGGTTATTAAGTGACATTTCCTTTCTCCCCTAAGCGGTCTTTGGGAGAAGTGTTGAGTTTTGCCCTGATGAAATGCCTCGATCCTTTCTGCTAAGGTGGAAAATAACCACGCGGCCCTAGAGCCGGGCTGGGCTGGTGATGCAGAGAGGCTGAGAGATAGCCGAGGGGTTTGCTGCTTACAGCTGGTTCTCTGTGGGGCAGGACTCGGTGTTGCACTCCCTCATCCCAGCAGTTCTGTATCAGTGAAATCCAAGGCTGACATCCCACATGCTGTTTATCCCCACTATACTTTTTTCCAAGTGTCATCCCTTCTTAATGAGGAAAATAACATTTTAGCACTGAGGCATGTTTAAAGAGAAGAAACAAAATACTTTTCATGTTGTCATAAATCTTTAAAGAAAAGTGGCTTGTCTGTTATGAGAACAGATAAGCCACTGTTTTTATTTTTATTTTTTTATGAAGGAACATAAGAAATAAAAATGCTTTCCAACTGGAACAAGACCAGCTCTTGCCTGATTGTTGCTTGCAGCTCTGGGATGAGGAGCAAAAGGCAGAAATAGGTGTGTTATCACGGCCACATCACAGCTGGAGAAGAAGTTAATAGCCCACTTATCCCTCCCCCAATGCTAGGACCCAGCTGGGACCAGCGGGAGGTAATTCTTCCTATGAAGCCAGCAAGATGGCCATGTAAAAATAGTTATCGTGTCACTTGAAAACTGTACTGCCACCATAGGTAAGGTTAGAATTTGTGGATTCACTGGATCTTCCTCTCCAAGGTAAGTATCCCTAAAGGGAAAATGATATTTTTAGACAATGAACTAAACCACCTAAGTCAGGCTATTATGCTTTTTAAAAGAAAGAGACCACCAACACTATCTGAATTGAATGGGAAGAGAGATGGAAACTAGTCTATGTTTGATGCATTACCCTGCTACGTGGATCTCAGAAGAGATGATGCAGCAATGTTAGCATTATGCTTTCTAAACTTGTGGGGATTGAATTACTCATTAATATCATGATGTCTGACTTTCCTAAAAAAAAAAAAAAAAAAAAAAAAAGTTTTATATCCAAAACACATTTCTACAAATTATAGAACAGCATCCTTGGTGTGTGACATGTCTGGTTTGCTAAAATACCTCCTGGCTCAAGACTGGAGCTGTTTTTGTTTTATTTGGGCCCTTAACCTTTAAGCTGCTAATCACAAACATGTATGTGTTAAGTGCTCTATTAATATCCATTTTATGGGCCTACTGCTTTTTTTCAGGGCATTAAATGCTCTTGAGGAGCCAGGATAAAACGAACATGCTGAGGAGTAGTGTTTGGCTAAAGCAAAACAGAGCAGCTGTCACAAACCTGGTGGTGGTGTGCTGTGAGAGAGGCAGGTTGGGTAACGCCTGCTGGTGGAGAAAATACATTTACAGAGGGATCATGAGCAGGCTTTTTCTTTAAATGCCTTTGCTCTGAAGCACGTTTCTTTGTTTAAAGAGGAGCATTCCTCTTGGATGCCTACTGCTGCATTTGTGAGGCTAAACACTTCACTTTTATTTACAGATAGCTGCAGCATGTGTAAGTTTTGCACAGGTTTTCAGACGTCATTAATCTCTCCCAAATGTGAATTCCTACATGGACAGCTGACTGGCGTTGGATGGCACCTCTGAGACTAGGCACAACCTGGGAATTTGGGGTGTGGGTGGCAGGGCAGCCAGCCCAAGTATAGACCCTGGGCCCTTCCTGGGAGCCAGCAGGTTTCTGTCCTCCTGGGGAAAGGCTCTTTCTGTGAGAACCTTCAGCTACATGCAGCTTTGCCTCCTCCTGGAGATTAAGGAGCTTGACTTCCCTCACCCACATCATCGGGCTCTGAGACAGGGAAAAAGGGCATTTGGATGGCTGCGTGAAACACTGATACCAGTGAGATTAAGAAGTGGAATTACCCTGTTGTAAAGAGTGCTTAGATGGTGAAGACTACTTGAGAGTTTAAAAGTTACCCGTTCCTGAGATTCCCAAAGACCATGTGTAAGGATTCTTCTTGTGCCTTGATAACAAAAGCTGTTTCGCCAGTGACACACATTAGACAGATATTTAGAAATATATGTTTTTATTTAATTAATTAATTATTTTACCAAGGAGATGAAGTAGCTGCAAAGAAGGGATTGTCTCATATACCATTTGTGCGGTAGCTGTGGGTTGAGCTACCAGGATGATATTAACTACCAATACAAACTGTAAAGTAAGACTGATAGTTGAGTTACATCCAGATAGATGTGCTGCTTTTCACACTCACTAGACCATGGGAAGGGGCAGAGCATGGGACTGAGTCTTTACTAACTAATTAGTCTCACACTGATGTTCCCTGCTGAAAGTTCTTTTCTACAGCAACGAAACAAAGATATCCCATGAAACAGTCATCCCAATAGCCAGAAGCGACAGTGCCATCCAGGATGTTTGGGGTGTCTCAGCGCAACTTATTCTGGGATATACTCAGGAAAGAGGGAATGGGGGGGTGTCAGCAGTATTTCACAGAGAAAAGATGTACGGTTCAAGAACGGCATTCAAATCTGATGGATGCTCCCTCCCACTACAGACCACTACATGGTGTAGGTATGAACTTCTAACTTTATGTGTGTGTGCATTTGGATTTAAAATTTGTCTAAAATTTTAATTTCCTGGCACTGTAAACTCATGTTGCATTTTTAAGTCTTGTTCCTTTGCTCCTCTTTCCATCATTCCTTCTTACTTTCTTTCCTCTTTCTTCTAGAAACAGGACTTTTTTGAACTCGAAAGATAAATATTGGGGGCTTTCACTAAACAAAGGTGTTTTGTGTTGTTTTTTTTTTTGTTGTTTGTTTGTTTTTTCTCATAGATCATCTTATCAGCACAAATGGAACCATTTGCCTTACTGTAATTGTCGGTTTCCATCTTTAGTCAGTTTTAGATTATTTGGTTCTGTACCCTTCCTATGCCACTTGAAGCTCATTCTGCTGAAGTGATGCAAATGTCTTTGCAGACATTTCTGTACAGAATGCATTTTTTAAGCCTTGGAGGAAAGGAAGACCTTTTAAAATATATGCTCCCTTGTTTGTGAGACATACAGTAACATGCATAATGCATACTAATCCAAATGCTTTGATAATGGAGAGACTACTAAAGGTACATTGCATTAACCTATAGATGTATAAAGAAAGGAACATTTCACTTCCTTTTGAATTTTAAGGACCTCCATTGCCCCAGTCTCAATTTTAGAAGCCAGACATCAGTTGTATTCTTTTATATACTTTTAAACAATTCAGTCCCTGATTTTTCTGCTCTTAGACTGATGCTAAAACATGTCATTAGTAAGTCTGCTTTGGCATAGGAACAAAACAGTAGGCTTCAAATATTGCAAAAATGTCCTGTGTTGGTCACTTACTGAGACAGATAGGGTATTGGTCATCAAACCTCATAGCTTTATTTCTTTGTCTTACTTCATTTGAAAACAGCTATACTGCAATAAGCATTGGACAAGCTGTGGCATTTGTTCTTGCAATACATTCCTCAAAGTGTTTAACTTATTGCTGAGTGCTAGGAGCAATCAAAGCCGATGTCTGGCTCCAGTGACAAAAAAAAATTGAAAGCACAGGGAATTTTAAGTGTGAAGTGAATATAGGAAACTCTCATCTTGACAGTGGATAAGAAGCCAAAAAAAAAAAAATTAAAATTGCATGATGAAAGATGAAAAGGTTGAAGTCACTGTTTTGACTACTGGACCTTGCAGGAAAGATATTTGAAGAATGAATGAAATAGAAAGTTAAGCGGGTGAATATCACATAAAATTTACTACTGATTAAAATATTACTTCTTTGCACTTCAAAGGCAACCCTCTTATTTTCATAGGTTATTTAACCCCACTGGCAATCTCTGCAATGCATAAATATTTTTGATGGCATGCAAAGTGTCTTCTCAATGGTGTATAGATACTATATAGTGAGCAGGTTGAACAGTATAAATATTCATGTCAGCAAAGATGCTGTCAAACTCCTGACTTGACATGATATCAAAAATTAAAATATAAAAAGGATATTCTGCTTTGTTGCCTCCTTTTTCTCTCCAAGTCTGGTACCTGGCTGCACGGTCAGGGTAAAGAAATGCCCCTGGAAGATTGTGTTTTGGTTCAGGTACAGGGAATTCAAATGAAAACTCCTCAAACTAGACAGTTTAATTTACTTCTCTTAAGCTCTTTAATACCAAACTTATCAGTTCTCTCTGTTAGGCATTAACTTGTTAAATGAGTCTTAATTATACATAAGCAGATGGAGATTTGAATTAAAATTACCTTACACTCGAGTGGCTTTAGTTCATTATAACATATCTTCCTCTTAATCATTTAGGCAGTCTCATCATCTTTCATATAGAAAGTTATTAAAGTATTCCAATTTCCATATTTCTTCAAATACATCCACTATTAAATGGCACGTAATACACATTAGTTGGTGACTTATACCATGCAATAGTTAGTGAATTATTCATGTCAGTAACAGTTTTTATACTTTTATGTCATCTGTATCATTTTATTTTAAAGAGTTTATATTTACAGAATATCTTATATTTTACCTCATCTCAGTTCTCAAGTGCAAGGTTGAATGCCTCACCATTTCTGCTGGTATGAAAATGAGTAAAATCCCCTCTAGTTTTTGTGCTCATGTTAACTGAGAAATGGAAGCAGATCTGAAATGGCTCCCACTCCCAAATGTGTGGATGTTTACTGGGAATTTTGGAGAGGTTTGGGAAGGAAATAAATTTTCTAAAGGAAAACACAGTTATTCTTGTTTTCTTTTATATTGTTTTAGCACTATCATCACCTCTGGATTCTCTAGCACCAAGAAGATGCTCCTCAGGATTTGCCTGTCCTCCAAAATTAAAAGAAGGTTTTGCCTAAAAGAAAAAAAATATATGTAAATATTTTGCAGGCTTCATTGGGCATTACTTCACCTAGCTTTACTTAAGTGACCTCAAAGTTGAGATACTAATTAAAGTAGTCATCTAGATTAGGAATTTAAATTAGCTCCAGGAGTAGAGAAGAGGCACCTTTAAAAGATGATCTCCCTCTTTAGGATGGCTGTCCTGTGGAGATAGCTGGTTCAGACTGAGCCTCTAACAGGTTCAGACTGAGCCTCTAACATTTGCATAGCCTTAACTGAAAAAAAAAGTCTCTCTTAAAATATGTAAATGCCCTTCAAAAATGGGATGGACAACAGGTAACTGGGAATGCAAAACTTTTTGTCTTCTTTTATGGACTCTTGAATGCATATGCTGAGATCCGTGTGTCTCTTTTAGACAGAGAGCAACACCAAGTGATTTAATCAACCTCTGCTGTGTACCTCTTGGGTAAAATCAAGAAAGAATTGGACAAAAAGTGGCATTTTTGTTCCAGTAAGCAATTTACAGCCATTCACAAAGGAAAGACCAGTGGGACTTTTCAAAGACAAAAGCATCCAATATTCCTTGCTAAAGGCAGCGGACTATTCTCAGCATCCCTTTAGCTAATATATTAACCAGGTATCTTCAGTGTAAAATAATGGGCCTATAATACAGAAATAACTGCATTAGCTGGATGATGGAGAATGACAACTGAGCCAAAAGGCTGAGTCTGCACTGGCAAGAGCTACAGCCATAATTGAGCAAAGGGACAGATTTATCAGAAGCTTTTGCCAAAATATGGTACTGCCATTGGCATGTGCATTATTTAGGATGAAAGGGGAATCACTGAGTCCTGGGAGCTTCAGCAAGACACTTAGGCCATATGACCATTTCAGTCCCTAGCTTCTCAGGAAGCCTTAGTATACTTTAGGCAGTGGATTTTACATGGGTAGTTTCCATGAACTCTAGTTTTGCTTCCTTGAGAAAGGAAGCTGCTTGACTTGCGAGGTGGGTTTGAGAAAAAACACCAAAGCTTGTGAGACCCCATGGAGCTGGAGATCTTATCTAAGAGCAATCTGTGAATTCAGTGTGAGGAGTCCCCTGCACTCGTCATTAAAAACCACCAAACCTTGCTTGAGTATACATCTTACTTGAATTTTCTGTTGTTCACATCCCTGGAAGAACTCTGCATAAAAGTGAGCAAAAAAGCTCAAATGATTAGTTAAATTAAATGTTCCTCCAGTGAAATGTAAGTGCTCTAGATAACATGGCAAAAGTTTCCTGCAGTCCTCATTACGAAATCATCTGGTAGAGGCGTTATCTCCTCCTGAGGCTTTTTCAGACATTTTATGACAATGGGAAATGGAAAGTTGCAAAAGGGATGGGTTTCACCCTACCCTCTTCACCCCTGAAGAGAGGTGTGTGTGTGTGCGACCAAAACCCAAGCCAAAGATGTGCCGAAGCTTAGTGCACCATGTTCTGCACGTCCACATTTTCAAGTAAAAAGCTATAAAACTATAAAACCCCTCTACAACCCCCTTACCCAATATCTGGGTGTCTGGTTGCTGATATTCACTACATAACCCTGAATACTTCATTGCATTGTAGAGACCAGCTGTACAGCTGAAGATCTGGAAGCAGGTGTGTTTAAAATAGGTTATATGTTTGAAATCATTCATGTTTCTGGTGGCTGGTGCCACAGTGCCCTGTTTTCTTGAAAGCTACTTCTGTCCAAACATAAAAGCTTGTGTTCAGATATCATGACAGACAAGCAAGAGGAGTAATCTCTGATGTGGCCAACTTGGGAAGCTCAAGGTAGGTCTTCTGACCCTTATTTTATATCCTGTATTATTTATCTGCCCCAAAAGTAGTTTCCCATGTTGTTTTGTATAGTGTATATAGTCTTGAATGTCTGTGTCTAAGCTGTACGTAGAAATATGCATGTAGGTTACTGGGTCTGGGGACATCCCCTCAGTGAACAACAGCCATGGAAGGGCCTTGCAAGGAGCTGGTCTGTGGTAGGACACAGATTTTTGACAGCTGTGAGGCAGAAGTAATTTCCTCCTGCCTTCAGCAGGATGCTGCAGCACTGAGCTATTCAGTTGTGAACATGACAGTGAAACAAAATTGAAACACAAAAATGTATGAATGCGACCTAAGAGTTTTGATGTGTGACAGCCATGCAAAGAGACAGGAAAAGCCCTCCTTGAACTGCTAAGGTCAGGGCACGAGGAGTAAGAAAGAAATACATGGGGAACATGTAGCAGATTCTGTAATTACTCCATTCCTTTGCAGTCTTGCTAAAGCACGAGCATGGTACAGTGTCTTCCAACTGGAGGATAGAAGAAGTAGTTCCAGCACTTATGCAGCAAGAAAGTGATTTCTTGTATCCTTTGCAAGAATTTATCCTCCACAGTCTGGTATCAAACTACCGTGTTACAGGAGGTCATACCTGTACAGAAACAGTGCTGTTGTCTGTATGAGGAACCTGACTGCTCTACATCCCTGGTCGAATCAGTGAGGCAGCTGCTTGGTGATGGTAAGAGAAGTCTGTGATACTGTTAAAAAATTTTTCTTTTCCACATATGAAAGAATATTTTGTGCTTGAAATAATTAGCATTTAGACCTTGGATCCTGATGTTTTTACCTAATCCACATAACCTGTACTCCACACATAGACCCATAACCCCATAAGCTCCTCACCATCTGTGGTGATTTTACTCAGTTAGGCAGCTGAGCTCCACCACAGCTGCTCTCTCACTCCCCCTCCTCAAAGGAAAAGGGGGAGCAAATACAATGGAAAGGACTCAAGTGTTGAGATAAGGACAGGGAGATCACTCAGCTGCCCATCATGTTTTGCCCATGCCCAGTCATGGGCAAAACAAACTCAGCATAGGGAGATTAATGAAATTTGGTACCTATTACTAACAGGCTAGACCAGTGAGAAACAAACAAACAAAAACCTAAAAACACCTTCCCCCCATCCACCCTATTCTACCTCCTGCCCCTGAGCAGTGCAGGGGAACGGGAAATGGGGGCTGCAGTCAGTCCCTGACGCTTCGTCTCCTCCGCTCCTTCACGGTCCCTCCCTGCCCCTGCTCCCCGTGGGGTCCCTCCCACGGGATGCCGTCCTTCCCCAACTGAGCCTGCGGGGGCTGCCCACAGGCAGCAGCTCTTCAAGAACTGCTCCCACATGGCTCCGTACCACGGGGTCCATCCCCCAGGAGCAAACTGCTCCAGCACGGGTCCCCCACGGGCGGCAGCTCCCCCCAGACCCCCTGCTCCTGCGTGGGCTCCTCTCCACGGGCTGCAGCTCCAGCCCGGGGCCTGCTCCTGCGGGGGCTCTCCATGGGCCGCAGCCTCCTCCAGGCCACATCCACCTGCTCCACCGGGGGCTCCTCCACGGGCTGCAGCGTGGAGATCTGCTCCGTGTGGGACCCATGGGCTGCAGGGGGACAGCCTGCTCCACCAGGGGCCTCTCCACAGGCCGCAGGGGAACTGCTGCTGCGTGCCTGGAGCACCTCCTGCCGTCATTCTGCGCTGACTTTGGGGGCTGCAGGGCTGCTTCTCTCACATTTTCTCACCCCTCTCTCCCAGCTGCTGTTGTGCAGCAATTTTTCCCCCTTTCTTAATTCTGCTCTTCCAGATGCACAAACAACATTGCTTATTGACTTGGCTCTGGCCTGCAGTGGGTCCTTTTGGAGCTGTCTGAAACTGTCTCTTATCTAACATGGGGCAGCTTCCATATTCTTCTCACAGAGGCCACCCCTGCAGCCCCCTGCTACCAAAACCTTGCCATGTAAACCCAATGCACCATCCTATGGTGGAACCTACTGCAACTGCAGTACAGTTTTCTGCTGGCAAGAAAACTGTTTTGGTAATGGCAAAATGCTGTGGAATGCAACAGTATGCTGAAATCCCCATAACACTCTCACTGAGGAGGCTGTTAATTCATATAGGGCATTCTGTGTCTGGCTAATGTCTTAGACTTTGTTAGGCATAGTAACAGACTGATAAATTTGATTCAGTTCAAATCCAACAGTCTGGGACCTGATAGTTTTAGGTTGTCAGCTGTCATTCCCTTGGGCTGTTCAAACAGCTTTTTTTCTCTGACAAAACAGCTGCCTGCTGCATAGACCCAAACCAGTGCTTTAGCAAGTACAGAATTGTGTTAATACATTAATTGTGGTAATATGTGCTTAAATACATGCAAGGAAAAACAACAACAACAACAAAACTTAAAAGTAGTGTAATCTGACTTTTCAACCAATAATAGAAATGGAAAATGTCATTTTCCTTATCACATATGGTCTGCAAAATGTTGGTTTCTAGGCTAATATGTGGTCTAGAAAATCAAAGGTAAACAAAACTTCTTCAGTAAGTACACTGCCTTTATAGCCCTTGGCTAAAATATTACCCAAAGCAAAATGTATAATGCAAGTTTCAGGGGAGACATAGAGCTTATTTAGCCCAAATACCTGTACAAAATGGGGAAGGTAGTTGTGGTATTTATTTATTTTCACCTTGACTGTTGAATCATCAAGAACACTGTCCCTCCTGGATAGAGGAGAGAAGTGGCATCCCAGGTCAGCGTGAGGCTGCCCTCACAGCAGGAGGGGCTTTTTATTGCCCATTGATGGCACAGCAGAGTGATGGAAGAAAGATCCCCTCTGCTTGTAGATGAAGGCTAGTGAAGTTGGTTGACACACCAGTTGGTTTTGTTGCCATTCAAGGGGTCCTCAGCAGTCTGGAGAAATGGGGCAATGGGAATCTCTTGAAGGTCAACGAGGGGAAATGCCAAGTCCTGCACCTGGGCAGGAACAACCCCAGGTACCAGCACAAGCAGAGGGGTGACCAGCTGGAAAGCAGATTGGCAGAAAAACACCTAGCGGGTCCTGGTGGACACCAAGTTGAACATGAGTCAGCAGTGTGCTCTGACCACACTGAGAGAACTGTGTCCAGTCCTGGACTCCCCCCCACAAGACAGACAAAAACATACAGGAATGAGTCTAGTGAAGGGCCACAAACATGATTAAGGAACTGGAGCATCTTTCATAAAAGGAGAGGCTGAGAGAGCTGGGACAATTCAGCCTGGAGAGGAGACAGCTTAGGAGGATCTGCTCAGTGTGTATAAATACCTGATGGGCAATAATAAAGGCAGCAGACTCAGGTGCCCAGAAACAGAATAAGAGACAGCAGGCACAAATTTTAAAATGGGAAAAGCTGTTTAAACATAAGAATAACCTTTTTTTTCTTTTTTTTTTTTTTTTTTTTTTTTTTTTATGATGATGAGGGTGATCAAACACTGACACAGGTAGCCCAAAAAGGTTGTGTAGTCTCCACCCTTGGAGACAGTCAAAAACTGGCTGGGCACATCCATGAACAATTTTCTCTAACTGACCTGCTGTGAGCAGGGTGATCTCCAGAGGTGTCTTCCAGCCTCTGCAATTCCGTGATCAGTGCTAACTTTGCTAATGCTAAACAATGCTAAACACAAAGCTTGTGAGTGCAGGGGAAGCCAATGAGAGAAATCAATCCAGTTGGCTGTATGTCATACAGTGCTTTGGCTTCTGACTGCAGCTCACAAGCACAGAGCTTTTGGCACATTTTATGTAGGATATGCAGTCCGTTCCTTTCAAAAGATGAAATTTAGCAATACCCTAATGGATATGAGCACAGCTACCCTATGAGCAGTGAGTGCCATTCCAGACCATGCAAGCTAACCAACAGGCCAAGTCCATCTTCTACCAATCCACATCTCCATGAGGCAGTTGGATTAAGTGTCCAAACCCACAGCCCTGGAATTTCTGGAACAAAACAGCGTATTTTCAGCTGTTGTTTTTTCCCCACAGGCAACCTGCAACCAGTATGTGAAAGTAATGTTAGCTTCTAATTGCATCATATTAGTGGTTTGACATTGCATTTTACAAATGCTTGTTTTTTCCAGCATATAATGTAGAAATATAATCATATTAACACTCTGAAAGCAAACAGAGAGGTGGTATAAATTGTTAATGCAATCTTCTTTTAAGCAGCTTGTTTGAACAGTGCATTGGTGTGTGAGAAAACGCCAGCCTCTCAGTCTTTCCAAATAGTGCAATGCTTGCAGTCTGCTGCGGAATAAACGTATACATTCTGTCTAAGTTAACAGATGTTCATTTGCTGTGCGTTCCCATGAGCACCCGATCTTTTGCCTGCGTTCAGCTACCATTTGTCTGAGACCCACCTGTGAGCCAGCACAGCAGTTTCTGAGACACAAAGTTGCCTCGCTGACATGTCTCGCACAGAAGCGGTGTATTTTGTTGACGTATATCCCTGTAAGTCTTCCTCTGTTTTTCTTTCCTATGAGTAGGACCATTAATTCTTCTGACTTACAACGTCAGATTTAAAATGGCAGCCTCAGTACAGAAATGCTGCAAAGCTGTTTGGATTCCTCAAACTTTGAAGATCAGCCTTTAAACCAACTAATTAAGTTTTCTGCTTGCTGCCATTGAAAGCTTCAGTCAGATATAATTAAAAATGAACAGCAGATGACAGCGGTGGCATTTGTCAGAATCATCCAGTGGTTCAAATACCAGTTCTGACAGAAATGTCAGGCTGATAACACTCCCATCTTCCCAATGCATGCCAGGAAAAGCAGGAAGAACTTTTATTATAAATGCCTGCCTGATAACCTTTATGAATCCCAGAACACCAAATGCTATACACAAGATTTCATTATCCTAAGAGAGGATGCTCATTTTCCGTGGAGTAAACCCTGCAGTTCCTTGGGCTTCCTTGTAGTGTCTGCACCTTCCAGGACACCCTTCCAGACTTTCAATAAGAAAGAAAAGCCTTGATCCTGAATTATGGGCAATTCCAGTCTTGCAGACTGCTAAGCTGGAAGAGATTCCTTAGAGTTAATGGGCTGAAACCAAATCAACATATCCCTCATCTAGAACGGACAAAGCCACAACACAGGCTGTGTAACCTATCCTTGAGGTGTACGGAAAGGTGAGAAGACAGAGCCCTTCCTGAAAAGAGTTTAAATTGAACTGTTACTTCTAAAGATCACAGAACAGGAGAGTAAACGAGACAGCAGAACAAATGAATACAGAAAGATCATATTTGCTGCAGCTCCATATTGCAATTTCTTCTTGTTTTGTCTCATCCTTTTTGCTAGCCAGTTTATAATACACTCTTCCTGCCCCTCTTTGTTGCTTGGGAGTTCAGGGGGATCTTCCTTTTTCTTTTCCTTTTAACTGAATGGAGAGCAAAGAAGAGAACACGTCAGGAAGAGAAACAGTAGCCCTTTGAAACAGCAGTGCTGTCATTGTCATCTCAAAGTCCCTCAGCTCTACTCTTGCCTGTAGCAATTTTGTTTCTGTGTGCTGGCCAGAAAGCAGCCCTCATCACAGCAAACCAAAGGGGAGGGTACATGTTGGTTGTGCCGTTTTGGCAGAGAATTCCCAGCACCTTGTGTGAGGCCCCTTAATCCCTACAGACGCATGCTAAAATCCCTTGGCGCTGCTGAAAGCTGCTGGGTGGCCCCGCTGGGGGTAGAAATGAGAAATCAGAAAGTCCTGCTTTCAGACTGAGTGGGCTGAGTTGGTAATGCTCCCAAAGTCTCCCTGTGCTCCCAGGCAAACGGAGAATTTCTCCTGCAGTTCCCCGGGGGAAGACGTGGTGGCTTGGTGAATTGTCATGAGGAATGTGGGATGTGCTTTCAGGATGCTGAGGGCTCGGCTCTGGTGGATGGGGTGAGCTGGGTGTGGTTTGCAGCACTGCTGCTTGCAGTTCAGCTGGACTGAGGCAAGTCCTCACAACCCAAGCCGACTGCAGTGTAGGAATAGCTTCAGAGCAGAGCTGCACATTGCAAAAGCCTGAGTGAGCAACTGAAGACTTTGACTTGCTGTCACTGAGCTGCAAAGACATGACAAACCAATCAAAAGTGAGCCACCAAATAAACCACCAGCTCTAACATACTTCTATAATGTTATATTTGGAGAGCAGAAGCTGTTCCTTTCCCCTCCCACATCATTACTCCCTGTCCTATCAAGAAAAAAATTCTCCTGGCCATAGTCAGACCTGGGGCCATGTTTTGTCCTAACTCCTGAGAGATTTCCTGTTGCTGATATGCAAATACTGCTATTATATTGCTTTTTTGTATGATTGGTGAGCAGGTTCCTCTTCCATCTGACTGCAGGGAGATGCGTATTGAGTTACTGACTTAGCTCTGTAGTAGGTGAGGTTTGCAGATGATGGTCAGTAATCAGTTTAGGATCAGCATTTGCCTTTTGCTCTCTGTCTTAGCAGAGCACGTCACCCTGTGCCATGCACTGAATGCAAAGGTACCATCTTCTGTCTCAATGCTTTCCTTTGTAGTAAATAATCAAAGAACATTGACACTTTCCGTTCTTTTGACCTTTATTAGAAAAGTAGGCACCTTAATCGGGATGTTTTGAGATGAGAGCGAAGTCTGGAAGGATTTTATTGTGCAACGTAAAGGTCTCAGAGATCACCCTTAGTATTTTTGGCAGAACTGCATCGAAATTAACATATTACAACAGATTGTGTCAGGCTGGATTGCAAACTTTTCTGAAGCAGAGTGAGCAGAAAGGTCACGTTCCTCATCAGCTCATGTATCAGGCTGCATGTGGGTATCTGAAGAGGTTAAATTCTTCTTCCAGGAAATAAAATCACTGTTTCCCATTTTCAGGTCCCAGCTGTGCCACTGAATTTCCATTTACTTTGAGCAAGGCAGCTAGCTTCATTACATAGTCATATTATTTTGGTTTCAGAAAGGATCCTTGTTTAAATTATAACATGCCATTAGCAAAGGTCCTTTTATGGTGACTGCAGTTAATGCAGAGTCCTTTCTGTCTTGCTTACCTACATGCAAGTGCACATAGTGCCCTTTGTATTCTGTCAACAGGAGGATCTGTGGAATGATCTTCTGCCCACACAACTGATTTAACACATTCCGCTATTATGCTAATAAAATGAGAAAATAGTTTCCCTATTCCTTGCAGCGGGCTGAAGCCTGCGGCTCAGCACTGCTTACTCAGATCCGAGCACTTAATGGGAGATGCTGAGATCCGTCCGCCTGTCCGTCATGCTGCACAATAGGGCATCCCCAAGCACGGTGGCACCTGTTCCCATTCAGAGCCTGGATAATGGCCTGGCAGCTCAAGTGGAAGGTTGAGTTTGCCCCGGCTTCATGCTTCAGCGTGCTATCGAAATGATAGGTTATTGGTGGTTTGAAAGTCTTTTTATTTTATTAATCCTCTTGTCGAGGAACACAAATGGAGTTTTCTCTGCTGTTAAACACTGCTACAAAATGTCATGGCTCCCAGTGGCTTTGTAGGCCCCCACGCTGCCTCAGAGCAAGCAAGGTAAATACATGAGTCTTCACTGCCGCGTGCCTGGGCTAGTGAGCAGCGTGAGCATGCTGGAAATGTCAGGCCACGCTTTCGGAGACACAGCCAGCTCTTGTGGAAAGAGAGGCAGCTGCCTTGACTTGTGGGGGGAGAGAAGGACACGCATGAACATCCACCACGCTTCACGGCACGGTGAACAATGCCAGGTTATCACCCCAAAGCCAATGAGTTCTTTTCAGAAGACATCTTCTCCCTAGGACATGTCCTGCAGAACTACAGCCCAATCCTAGATAAAATACTGCATTTTAATATTTTTTTCCTTTTCATTTCATTTTGTGTCTAACCCTTTTTTTTTTTTCTCAAAATCATGCTGTCTTTCAATTAACATAGTAATGACCTATTGTCACCTGTTACCATGCTAATCCTGAGCTGGTGTGAAATTACTTTATAATAAACACTATGGAGTTCTGACTTTCAATTAATTTTTCACATGCTGTGCTAAATCAGATTAACTGTACCCCACCCTTTTGACCACAGACATAATTCCTTCCTTATAATGAAATAGAGGATTAATTTATATGAAGCATATCTATACACATTTGCAAATAAATGTAAAGATAGACTTTGTACCATATTTGCATCGCTTGCTGTGTCAGGTTGAATACAAACTCTCTGAGATTATTAATTTCTGTGTTCACTGGGGTGGTGAAGGATATTGCTGTGTTTTTATTATTATTATTTTCACTAAATGTCTATGACTACAAATGGGTAAAGAAATGGAATACTAAGAGATTGGTACCTTCCTCAGGGAATTATGCTGTACAGCATTATGATGAACTGAAGAAAATGTAAACACTGCAAAATTAAATCCAATCACCATTAATTTACTAAATTGCCTGTCATCCTTCTTGGATGTACATATTTATAGCTTGACCAAATATAATAAATGCAGCTGTTTGGTCTTTTTAATAGTCATTAGTGTTATAAAGATAGTCAGTAGCTAGAGCAAAGTTTTATGGTAGACCAGTATGGGGAAGATGTTTAAGGCAAGTTTTTTAAAACATCTCCATCTTCAGTGTAAAAAAGATCTTCCAAAAACTCTTTCTCATTTTGGTAGCTTCAAAGGTGCAGTAGAAGTTCCACTATGCACTGTGTCAGTTCTGTAATCAAAATGATACATCCAGAATTGACTCATGCTCTTTCGCCACACAGTCTTTATCTCTTCATCAATTACTTTGGAAACCCAAAGGTATAGAGTCATTGCATATACTAATTTTCTCCTTTGAAAAGTAATAAAGATGAAAGAAAGATGAAAGTGTGCTCTTTCTACAAACTCATGGATGCCTAACTATCAGTGCTAGTTGCCCCTTTGATTCAATTGAGCATGCTTATCTGGTCCAAAAAACTGGTCCAAAATCTGAAGATTTTCACTCAATTAGTTGGAACAATTTAGATCCTTGAGAACAGTAAGCACAAACTCTCTCATCAAACCTAAATCTAACCTAGGGATTTTTGTTTGCTTTTTTTTTTTTTTTTTCTTCATTTCTGGAGCAACCTGTAGATCACTTTTTGTTTATCCAGCAGCTAGTCCAAGGGAAAAGCAGGTGAACCCTGTGCTTTAGCAAGGGTGAATTTACTGGCTACTGGTGTCCCTTTGAGATGACAAGTGATTGACTTCAGAAATGCAAGTCCATCTCAAAAAGCCCCAACCTCACTCACTGCAGGAGCAAATCAACTTTGCAGATCGCTCAAACCATGTTTGAAAAAGGTGGTCACCGGGAAAAAGAACAGCAGTGGCAATTACCCTCTGCAAAGGGCTTGGCAGCTACAACTCCTGCCCACGGAGTGGGAACCTTGGCTGTTTGGCTATTCCTGGATCATTCAGGTCCTAAGAAATGTAGGAAAGACATGCCCAACCCTTCTTTAGAACAGGAAATAAATAAAATGTGCACATTGTTGGTTTTTTTTTTTCAGTATTTTTTACACTTAAAGAACAGGGCTAGCTGAGATAAAAGACATTTTTCATTTGTGTTTACTATTACTTCTTTGAAATAGTAGCACCGTTGTAGACAAGGAACATCACCACATTCAGTGTTTATTGGGTTAATATTGAAATTTCAGTACATTCTTTTTTATTGCTTTTATCATACTATTTGTGCAGTCCAAATGTATAATCATGTGACAGAAAAAAAAAATAAATAAAAATAGGCCTACCTAGAAGGATAAGAGATAGAAAAATTATCTGCAGGATGAGAGAGGTGTGTGTTTTTGTCACTGTGGTGCAGGTCGTACCAATACAGTGAATGTACCATTCACTTTTAGCATATTCAGTAATATTCTCTAGGAACAACAAAGTGAGCTAAACCTAGTTAGATTAGGTCAAACAAGGAGATTAAGGTGGGTGGAAGAGACAACAAATTATTTTTTCATTTTTCCTTATGACTTCCTATTGCACATCTGTGATGAAAGGTCTTATCTCTTCCTTTTATTACGTAGCTTTTAACTGTATGTATGATCTGCCTTGGACTGAGTCCATCTTTGTTATTGAAAATCTGCTTTCAAATGCAAAAATAAAAACACAGAATAGCTATTGCTTTGTGTGAAAGTATAAAAACAGAGTCATTACTAGATTTTTTCATTTTAATATTTCAGAACATTTTACCAAATGTCCTGAACAAAATTCATCATTACCACCACTTCCACCCAACTGCAACCAACATGTCAGTGCATATATAAACTGACTACAATCCTTAGTCACATTACTATAATCTGTCACACACACGTATTTCTTTCAACCATGTTCTTTGCTTTGAAAGTAGTAAAGAGAAAGGAGATCACATAAAATGTTCCTGTCATTGTTGCCTGGAGAGGAGAAATGCCTTCAGCTACCCAATTATGGTATTCCAGCCAGCTAAGCTCACTCCAGTTTCCCCATCAGGTGTTAAAGTATTGACAGCTCCCATCTATTTATGCACTGCAAATCAGCAAGTCCAAAAAGTAAACTGAGATGTATCACTAGTCCCCCCACCATGTAAAAGAGGTCAGCAGCTCTCTTCTGTCTTTGCCTTGCCCTTCTGCTTCAGTAGAAATAGGAAATTAGGGGAGGCGTGCTGGGGGAAGTGAAAGTAACAGACTACATTCCAGTTTGAAGGGGCTGGTGAGCACTGTTGGTCTCCATTCCTACATCTGCCTACTTTCTCTAGATTTGACCATGTGATAGAACAGGATAGAGAGCAGTGGCCCAGGAGCTGCAGTGGTCAGCGCCAGGTAGAGGTGATGGTGAACAGAGAGTTCTGCTTTCCACTGTCCCAGATTCATTTGCCAAAAGGGGGAGTGTTACCTAATACACGCGTGGAAACGCAGTCCAGGCAGAGGACAAGGACGTGTTACAGATTCCTTGTCTTCCAGACATGTGGCACTGAGAGCAGAAGGTAGAAAAGCTCAGCCTCTGTAGATAAAGGAGAGAAGTTGCTGGGGAACAAACCCTGAGGCTGAGTAAAAGAGGTTAGAGAGATACAGGGACATGAGTAATTTAGCCTGAGCTCTGGGGGGTTGGGGAGGGGAAGAGAAAGAAATGCACTTTTAGAAAGGATGGGGTCATGAGTTTTGCTGATGCTGGTTAAAGACAAGTTCTTGAGTTTCAAATGTCATGCAGAGTTGCTCTGAGCAACAGGGTAATGTGAAGCAGCACTGCAGCTCACACGGAAATGTCCAAAGTAACCTGAAAATAACCTTCAAGTAGTAGGAGGGGAGGAAACATCCTCTGAATAGTCCTCGACTGCAGTTTGTAAAATCCTTGAAAAGGGAGGAAGAAGCAGGTGAATAGTGTCCTGGTGGGTGTTGCATTGTTGGAACAAATCAAATTTTGCTGAGAATAAGCAAATGAAGCAAGAACTGGCTGAACGTGGGATCCTTCCCCAGAAATCCAAAGATAAGTGTGTCATTAATGACATGCCAATGAATATAAAAATATCCTTCCAAACCAAGAGTAGCTGTTGGATGATGTGCCTCAACAACCGGAGAATCAGTTCATTACAAGCTGTAGAAAATGAATGTGTTTTTCCTCTCCAGCTCAACACCCAGGACAGACATAATTCAACTGGCAATTTTCGTGCTCGGGAGGTTTGAATACAAAGGCAGCTATTTCATTGACACCACCGATGAAGAAGAGTGTGAGAGGAACAGGTATCTTTAATGAGTTCAAGAAGTAGGTCATTAACAAGAAAGTAACAATGACAGAATTGGTTTCTGTAACAGCAGATGGAAGCGCAGGTATAACTGGATCCAAAGCTTCATTGCTCATAATCATCAGTGAGCACTCTGTGGAAACGTGAATGACTTTAAACATTATGGGAGCTATGGTAAAAAATAATTCTGTTAACTCCGTTTGAGTCAGAAGTCTTTGTGTTTCAAAGGCTGCTCGATTAAGCTGCTGCAGCTTCTAATGAAATAACTTTGCACACTGAGATGAATGAGAGCTATAAGCAAAGGAATGGTTTTGCTAGGGTTTTTCCTCTGTTTAAGATCAGAAGTCTTCAAATCAGGAAATGAGAACTGTCTTATGATCCTTCTGAAAGGATGAGTTTACTCTTCATTTCTCATTTCTGAGTGACTTATCTACAAGGCAAATGAACATAAAAGATACTAAAAAATAGGAGAATATTACTGTGCAGTGAGTTCATTCAATGCTGGCTGAGTGAATAACTGATCATATTACAACCTATCATGGCCGTGTGAGGAACCTTGGAGAAATGTGAAGGTAAAACATAAAGAGAAGCACCAAGAGGAATCCTGACTACTTCACACAGACTGGTAGGGTAGCCCTGCCTCTGGCTTGTGTGGAGGCTGGCCGTGGTGTGGGTGGTAATGCAAGAGCAGAAGTTCTGGAGAAGCAGCAAGCAAGGAGCCTCACTCAGTCTCACAGACAAGGACTTGTGCTTCGTAACACCAGAGTTGCTCTGTTTTGTGGCATCAGAGGATGCAAACCTCTGTCACAGCTATCTAACTCGGGTCTGCAGGACAGCATCAGTGTTTCAGGAGGGGCAGGATGTGCAGAAAGGCTGCCTTTGCAGCATTTTCCAGTGATGTGCTGAGTGCCACCTAGCCACCACAAAATATGTAATCATCTAATTCACCCCATTCAAAGGAGAGTGGGGCTAACGTGTGTGACCCATCCCTGATGTTTCAGACGGTGCTAAGCCTTGGGTTTTGTGTTCTGTACATCTCATTGCTGAGATACCTGAGACATTTCGCTGGTGAGCCTGCCCTGAGAGCAAGGACCTTCAGTGCTTTAGGAGACACACTAATGACACTAGTGCTGGAGCCTTCCTGAGGGCCACGAGCATGTCAGACATCCTGCTACACAGTGTTAGCCACAGGCCGTAATCTCAGTGGGTTCTCTGATTAATTGCAATAATTAATTGCAACTCCAAGTGCAGCTTTGCCAGGACAAGATCAGAAAGCAGATGCCCTCCTGGCCCTTCAGAGGCCAAAGCAGTCTAGGTAATCAGCTCAGGTGGCTCACGGTGCAAAATTATCACCTGAGGTATCAACAGGTTTTGAGCTTCTATCCTGTGGAAAGTTAAGCTCAAAGACTCTGATGTAGGTTTAATAGAGAGGCTGGGATGGAGGTTTAGGAAGGGCGTCCTAGGGGCAATAGTGGTGCAGAGAACAGACCTGTATAACTCAGGGCCTTCTTGTATTTTGTCTTCCCATAGTCTTCTAGTTACAGTGGTGGAGGCTTTTGGGAGCAGAGGGCTTTGGGAGGTCATTTTGCCTGAGGTGTAGCTTTGCTACAAACAAATCTCCTTGCCTTCACAGTGAGGTAATCTATCGTGGATGGAGGCACAGCAATAAGCCCTTCCTGCTTCAGCACTACCTGCCACATTGATTTCCTGACTCCTGCTTTGCCGTCCTGTGCTGGAGGACTGCCTTTCTACAGGAATGTCTCTCCCTGGGAAATTCTTTTGGGGAATAAGCATATTTGAACCAAGTTGAGGTTACTCATTTTGCGTTGCTACTCTTCTACTGCCTTTCAACTATTCAGCTTTTCATTTTCTCCCTTCCAGGAGATGGTGAATTCTTAAAATATGGATGCTATCTGTGGAAGTAATATTTGAATCAGTCTGCAAAATACATCTAATATGAATTAGAATTTTAGACATTGAAATATTTTTTTCTGGGAAAGACCTGTGCTATTTAAAAGAACCTTTCCTATATCTGCTGCCTTCATGTGTTGTATTGCATGCTCTGGTCCAGTATTCCCTAGCGTAAAAACTACATTTGTCCACATCGAAAAACGCACATGTATAAAGGAAAAGTGAGATCAGTTCTTCTCTCTGTGCTGTTGAAAACCAGAATACTACAGAATTACTGAAAAAAAAAAAAAAGTAATCTAACAAGCAAACTAGCCAACTTTAATTTGATGGAAACATTTACATCTGCTAATGTGCCATTTAATGTGCTGTATAACACAATTCTCCATTCCTAATTGAAGCAAACTTTACTTACACTATATCAAATGTCTCATTGGTTGCATTTCAAATGTCTCCCTGAGTCCTTAATTACATTCCTGTTCCAGTAAAATAAAATAATAAATAAAATAAAATAAAATAAAAATAAAACAAACAAAACAAAACAAAACAAAACAAAACAAAACAAAACAAAATAAAATAAAATAAAATAAAATAAAATAAAATAAAATAAAATAAAATAAAATAAAGGAAAATAAAGGAAAAGAAAGGGAGGTGGTGGTGGAGAAATTAGAACTAATTCCTGTTAAGTTTTCTAAAGTGAAGTTGCCATGACTGTAGGCAAGATATGAAATTCCCAGAACTTGAAAGAAAAACTCCTGCTGAGTTCAGTGGGCATTGGTTCAGATCTTGTGTAAACACTGTTGCAACCATACCTGCACTCAACAAGCATTGTAAAAACAGGTGGAGGGATTCCAACTTATTTTGGAATGCATTGGCCTGAGGGCAATATTACAAACGCCACAGACATCTGATATTCCCTTCATGGATGTCCCTGGCCTCATGACAAATGAACTCAGCTTTTGTGCAAGCAGGGAGAAGAAACACAGACAGCATGCTTGCAAAATATATTAAGCTTATTTAGATGAAAAACTCAAGTAACTGAGCTGTTCAGAGCTCTGAGCAAGATGATTAGATACTGTCAGTTTTAGCAGGATTTTTTTCCTCACCATTTCCTAGCATATAGCATTCTCACTAAAACTGCTTTCAAGCAATAGGACTTTCAGAAGGCTTATGCTGAAGGCAGTGTGATACATTTTGACTTTGAAACAGGTTGTATTCGTTTATATAGATTTACCATTTGTGCCATGAGATATTACAGTTGCCAGCAGAAGTGAGTAGGAATTCTCTGTCTGTTCATATTGCATTAGTACCAGCACCTTACGAGTACCTCTGATGCTGGATATCGAAATAGGTGGCTAAGACAGTAAGTGTACTATCAAAACATAGGTCAGTTTATCTATATTAAGAAGTATCCAAACAGGTAAGAAAAGCCTGTGGAGACATTTATTTCCCCCAAAAAAGAGGGTCATGCCCATGTTAGCCTTAATTTTATACACATTCTTTTACAGGAACTCTAACCTCAACGAGGAATTCCTGTCCTTGTGGAGAGTTTTACTGAAATAGAAATCCTACACTATGTCCTGCAATCTGCAGCCCCTTCTCTTCCTTTGACCTTCAGTGGCTGGGAATTTATCAGCTGTAGAAGAAGCTGTGTTCTTATTTATCTCCCCAAACGGTGATTTTAAAGCAGCTTTTTTCCCAAACCATGTTCTTGCTTTCCCAAACAATTCTTTCTGAATCCTGGCTTCTACATAACTTGAAAAAAATGCGTTGTGGCAGGAGCAATATGGAACATTTTATACATGATCTTGATACATTCTTGGTAAAATAGGGAGTCCCAGTCTTCTGCTGAAAAATGAGTCCCACTGTCCTTAAACAAGAACCCATTCCAAGGAAAGAATGGAAATTAACAGTGGTTAAAATCTGAGGGAGAAGTTGTAACCTTCACAGAGGCTCTCTTTCCAGCTGTGTTCAAAGGCACTGTAATGACTTCAGAGAACTGCAGTGACTCATTTCAGATGATGACTACATAACTATTCATTTACACTTAATGAGTTTATTCCACCAGGTATAGGACAAATTCTAAACAAATAATGCCACTGAATCATACACGTCAATAAATTTCAACACTAAACTGATTCTGGGTAACAAAGGTAATGATAAAGAGAGAGGAAGAAAAGCTGCCTCCAATTAATGAAAATGCCCTTTGTATTTTCTAATAGCTCAAACATTAATTTGAAAATGGCTTTCTCTGCAATAATTTACAGACAAGCACTTCATAATGGGGGAACAATTCAAATTTATGTGCACTGGAACGGTGATGATCTGATTAACTTATTAAATTCTTGTTGATTCTACAGTCCAGGCAAAGTGTTCCATTCTTCATGGGTTTCATACCTTGCAGTTTTAAGTTTTCACATTATCAGACTTCAGGCTTCAGTTGCTACTGAAGGTCTTTTCTCTGGGATGTCCTCTAGTACAGAGTGGACAGAACCAAGATCCTAGGGATTGATTTCATTTGTCTCTTTCCATTAATTCTGAAGATACGTTCTCTTCCACCTTGGAAGAGCACTTGATTAAATTTAGCACTAGAATTCACATAGTTCTCAGCTGCTGTGGAGTGTAATTGAAACGGTGTGAAATATTAGAGAGACACAATTCAAGTTAAAGCTGATTCAGTCAGGGGATAGCCATGCTGGGTTTAAGTTCAAGAAGCTTAGCTTGTCAAGCTTACTGTCCTTCAAAGGAAGCGAGTTAGCTTTCGAAGCAAGGGGAGATAAAAATTATCCATGGGAAAAGACAAAAGAACACAGTCAAATCAGTCTGCCAAACATCGTGCCCAGTGGCTTTAAGCAATGGGCAGCAATACCAATTTCTCTCTAACATATTTGCCAGCTAGAGCCACCCTGGCTTTAACCACAATCTCCTTGTATATTTTGTACACCCTAGATAATTTCTAGGGACAGTAAGAAATTATTCAAACCCTCAGATGTTGTGTAGAAAAGACTGCTGAGACACCACAGAGTAGCATAAATTACCATACTTGTAAGTGTAGTTGTCTCCAGCATCCCTTCCACAATAAAAGGGAGGCTCCCTGTGGTTACACAGAGTGTCACGTTAAATAGCACAACCTGGTACAACTGGTATTGAGTAAACATGAACCATAAACCAACTAGCTCTTCATTTACCACTCTGCTTCATGGCCAACTTTATAACTCTTTCTTCTCTCCTGATTTGCCCCTTAGCCCCTTCAGGCTGTTAGGGTGGTTTCAATGGATTCCACCCTCCTTTGGTCAGGAGATACGCCAGAGGCAGTAAATCTTTTTTTTTTTTTTTTTTTTGGGGGGGGGGGGGTTGTGCTCAGGCATTGCGACATTGCAACTTTCTCCTGCACATCCCCTGGAGCTGTAGTTGCTAGCTAGTTCTGGGTTTGGTCTTTGTTTGAGAAAGAAAGAGTTCTTTAGAAATGTCCAACTGTTTCAGCCTGCTGTAGTTAAAAATTAAACTTCTTCCTTTGAAACAGCCCCAAGTCTTGTCCAGTATCTGCAAATTCCCAACAAGCCTAATTTGTTTACTGAAGGGGAAAATAAATCTTTCCTTCTTTGAATACTTACCTTTCTTTATTTTTGTCTTCAGTGCAACATTCCAACATTTTTATTGATTTTACTTACCGGTTTGCACCCCATTAATTATATCTGTCATCTAATTTCCTACTTCTAATCATTCCTACAGACACTGGCCAAGAGACTCTAGGACTCCTCCCTACAAAAAACCCTCTCGTTCTGAAGACCAGGATCTGAAGTCAGGATCAGTCCTTCCTTAAAATTCAGTGGAAACTTTTCCTGGGTACAAAGTTTGCCCCTTTATCCAAGTATGGTTGAAAGAACAAATATCAGTTTGTGGTGCAAGCACCTGCAGAGATCTGGGTTAATTTACAAAGTCATTAGGTGTGTTCACTAGGGCTCGTCTGCACAGGGACACATAGAGAAGGTTATGTTCATGAATTAAATTTGTAAAGTCAGCATGCGTACACTGAATCTCTTCTAGACTTAAGGCACAAGTTAAGGGCATTTTATTTCTGAGTGAAACCAGCCACATGGTGGTTTATTGTGCTGTATCTTACTCTTGTTGACCTCGCGCCTTTCATTGATTCACTTCAGCTTTCTGGACTGCTTGTCTCTTGTCCGCTTGCACACATTTTCTTTGAAAAATAAGACCTTTGTGGATGAGGCAGAAGAACATTTCAGCTTACTTCATTAAAACTCTTGTCATATCAATACAATACTGCATAATATGGAGAATAATACAGAAATAAATAATACAGAGATTTGCTACATGCTTCAAACAGGGAGGTTCGCCTAAGTACACCCTGCAAAGTAAAGCTGGGAACTGTCTGCACTGAAGGAATGAAGCAAAGCCAAGTCAGATGTCATGGGCATAGAACATCTCTCTGATGTCTCATAAAACCCACATATAGCAAGACCGCAATACTACCCATTTAAACATCAACACCATAAATGTTCTTCCAGTCATTGTTGGACCGGGGCATGGTGGTTCAGCTTTTTAGTGCTCAGTGACACGATGTTGTCAGCCAGCTGCTGGGAAGCCAGGGGATGCAAAACAAAGGAACAACATTTCAAATGGATTACATTGCTTCACACAGGGAGCCTCACAGCATACAGATCTGATTGCAGAGCTGGAATAGGGATTTTAGCTTGGTGTGTCAACCTTTTTCCACTCTCCAGCAAGCTTGTTGTTATTGAAAGGTGGGTTTTTACCTCTATTTTCCTGGCAGTAAAGAAAGGCAGACATTTTTCTTCAGTGAATGCATACATGCTCCCTGCACTATTGTGAACTCTTGCTCAGGGCTAGTCCAGTTAAATTTCATCCCAGTCAGTGAAATGTATTCATGAACTTCAAAAAAACAAACAAACAAACAAAAAACTGTTTGGGATGGGGAGGCTTAATTTGGTGAAATGAGTCTGCTTTTTGTCTCAATTCTCATAGTACAGGTTGCAGCTCAAAGCACATTTTTATGACCACATTGCAGTGTTAAAAAAAGATCCCATGGCCTCTGGAAAATGCAGTAGGTATGACAGAAGTGCTGTCACAGTCTTAACTAAAGCAGTATAAATGCATAAATAGAAGGGACAAGGTAGAGGCCTTCAGGGCATTCCCCTAAAATAGTAACAGGTCTCTAACTAGATATTTAAAGAGAACTTTTCCCTATTGGGAAACCATGTCAGCAAAACTAGTTCTCATTCCAGCCACGAGACAAAAGGGTAATATCACCTCATCAGCTGATCAAAAATATCCCACAGAAGCCTTTCTTTTTTTAAAAAAAAAAAAAAAAAAAAAAACATATTGTGAGCATAAATCTCTGTTTTCCCAGAAAACTTTCCATACGACTCTGTTCACTTCTTTGTTTGGTATTTCCTGCTGATTTTTCTCTCTGTTGGCCAGCACAGTGCACATACCATACTTTCACTGAACTCAGCACAGCAGCCACTGGGACAGGCATCAGCAGTCAATAAAGCAATATAACACTATTGCATGGCTAGGTGCAGACCACTAATCTTGTCCTGGTAAGTGCAACAGTTAATTATTGGAAGAATTGCTGTAAATATGATGGGAAAAATTGGATGGTGCTGCAGATCCCTAATTATCATTACAACACTCCACTCTCACATTCATTTTAATGCTCCGATCAGAATTTGATTAGACAGATTGCTAAGCCTCTATTATCCAGCAGTGCTGAGGGCGGCGAAACTGCCTCTCGCACAAGGCAGTGTCACCTGCACACAGCCCGGGCGTCAGCAGGAGCTAAGGTTGCGTCTGCAGGGTATAAATTAACTGTTGCAGCAGCCTGAATCACTTATTTAGTACTTCAGGAGCCATATGTCAGTGTACATCAAAATAGCAATATATCAACAACTGTCTGAGGCGAAGGACATGAGATAAGAAAGAAAATAGAATCATTTTTTACAAAAATAAGGCGGCTATCAGGTTGCTGATGAGCAGCTTGAGAGGCTGTTCTTTGTGAGCCAATGTTTGCTAAAATCAACCCTGGTGGACGAGTGGGCAGTGGGAGGGAAGGGACGGGGCTTTGGACCTGGGTGCAGCACAGAGACCCCCGCTGGTGCCAGCCCCGTGCCATGTCACTGGGAGGTTCCTGGCTCAGGGTCACTGAGATCATGTTCATTTGACCAAACGCAGCTCGTACCTGAGGGGGATTTACATCAGCCTTATGCTGGTATTGAGGTTGACTCCAGCTGTAATGGGAGCTCTGTATTTATAGCCGCCCCCAAAAAGGTTGGCTCTGTCATGTACTGCCTGATAAACAACTGAATGAGATTTTGATACCGCATGAAAAGAAGAAAGAGGGAAAAGAGATGAGGAATGTCACTTGATGGACACTGATAGGTATTTATTCACCGTGACCTAATTCACTGCTCGTTTCTGGAGCCCAAGGCAATGAATAACATATTAAGTGATATTAATGTGAAATATGGTTTCTGCTCCAACAGCAATCTTAGGATATAAACTACCACTGTACGTAAAAAAATACATCCACAACTCTTCCTTTATTTTCTTCACACACACACACACCCCAAACCTTTCCACAGTTGCAGATGATAGCGATATTGTTAGTTACATTTATCCCAGTATTATTACCAACTCCAAAGCTCAGGACTTTTCTAGTTACGCTGCCAAACAACCTTATTCCTTTAACTCCACTTCCTTCTGTTCCTGAGCACTCCTCATTCCTGTTTTAATGTATAAAGGAAGCAGAGATGCAGCTCACATTTTTATATCTATCAGCACTAAAAAGATATTAACCAAAGCTGTCCATCCCCTCTCTCTGTAGCACAGGAAAAGCTTGGAAACATCTCTTTGTTTCCTAAAATCCAGGAAACAGGAGCACATGTTCATAGGGGTATTTGATGTAATATTTTATACCAATATGCTCATTTCTTTCATGAGGAAAACAGCAGGCATATGAAATTGGGAAGCACTAGTAAGAAGCAGAAAAAAAAATGCATGAAATCTGATACAAAATTGCAGTAATAGTATTTATGTTCTTTTATGTACATACCCATAAAGTATAAATCAAGATAAGGCTGAGATTATACTCCTGCTCCTCTTTAGCAGCAGAAGAAATGCAAATATTCTGTACATTAAAATTCATTTGGGGGCACTCTTGGAAACATATACATCATACAGAGGATTTTTTAATGATATGACTGACTTTCATCTTGTAGCAGAAAATAAGAACATTTGTACTAAAATAAGGGAAAATGTGTGCATTTACAAAGGAAAACCTGATGTGTACAAATAAATAAATAAATACTAATGGTTTAATGCCTGGTAAACAAGAAGGCAATATTCACTGTGCTTTTTTGTTAAGTGCAATGTCTGTTCTTGAGCTGTAAAAATGTTACAAAACCCCTTCATTTTAAGGAAAATCTCACTATGTTTCTTTTAATGCATATCTGATTTTTTAAACAGGCTTTGTTAACCTGACAGGCTGAGTTAAACCTGGTTGTATTCTGTATCAGCCCCACCAAAGGGTGCTGTGTAGAAAAGGCTGTCTGAATTCATCCCTCCTAACTGCGAAGTTTTAGGAGAGGAGCCCCCTTACCCAAAGGTCACTGAACTCCCAGGGGAGACTAGCTCTTCCCAAGGGTGAATCAGGTCCTCTTCATCAGCTGCATGGTCTGTGCTAGGATCCTATGCTAGATCCCCATGGGCAGCTGGGAGGAGATCTGGATGAAGGAGTACAGTCTCTCCCGTGTCCTGGCTTTCTCTAGAGGAAATCTTGCCTGCCTGTCAAGGAAGAGAGCTCCACCAAAGTCCCAGAGAGACTGTGTGAATTATGGTATGCACTACAAAGCTCATGCCACGTAGATCCAGGCTGCAGAGATGGTTCATAGAAGTCAGCATAAGGGTTCCTAAGAACTGTTTTAGCTCCAGACTTATGCCTGACCAATCTACATGTCCCTACCAGCAGCTGCAGTTGCAAAGCTTGTCCCTGTTCAGCACCAGAACATCCCTGGGACAAGGAGCTCCAAGCACCTTGCACTGATGCCTGCACAGGAGAGGGGTGCTGTTGCTGTTCAGGCAAAGTGCAGTGGCATTTATCCTTTGCACAGTGGCTGAATGAGTAGAAAGACAAACTTGGGTGTTGACCTAGACATAAAGACACTAGTTATGTCTGTGATGTTGTTTTAACCCAGGCTACATAATCATGCCCAAAACTGTGAGATATGGGGAAAGGTAACAGAAATGTTCAATACCACATAAAATTAGAAAACATGAAAAGATATAATTTTGAGGTTTGAAAAAAAAAATGCTAAAATGAAATCAATTTAGAATAGAATTTTTTTACAGAGACAGAAAATACAAAGAACCTTTGCAAATAATTAAGCACTGCAATTGTACATTATCTTTACTTAATAAAGAGAAAGGTTAGGCATCTCCAGAGATTTGGAAAACTGTTCTGTCATTATGTCACTATTGATCAGTATTTAATTGTTCCACTTGAGGACTTTTTGCCTCTTCTCTACATGATGATATCCTTTTGGTTCACAAATCAAAACTAGTTATCAGCAAAGTTACTAATTCTCTCAGAGAGCTTTCTTCTGAGTTTTCATGTTGAGATGCTGGCCTTGATTTATTTTCTTCTATAATTTATAGAGTTGCTGGTGGATGCTTTAAGTCTCAAATTCATCCAGTTTACGTATTGCTTACTGCAGACTAAAGGTTTAATCCCTTTCAAAGGCATAAAAATCTTTCATTTTTCAGGAAAGGTAACTCAGTTCTAAGAATACACAAGGTCTCTGTTTAGCTAAAATCTGAAAGCTGGAAGTGAGATAGATGCCCCTAGATAGCTCTAAAAATCTTCAACTTGATGTCCAGATTTGGAATCAGCTGCAATCCAAATGCCACCACAGCCTGGGGCATTGATATTCATCATTCTTTTTCCAATAAGCACAAAGGGAGAAGGGAGTCAGCTGTATTGCATCCTGATCCAAATTCTCCTGGCATGGCTTGTGAATTTTAGGGGGGAAGAACTGGAAAGGATGGTGATAAAATGATAGTAAAATAGTAAGTAGATAAAAGTAAGTAAAAGATTAAGATAGTAATATATAGTGATAAAGTAAAGTGGTGTGGAAATAGTTTTCATTTTTGATATCTTCCTGATAAAACATATTTTTCTAGTATATTATCTACTTTTCTAGTGCATTGTCTACTTTTCATCAATAACTTAATACACATCATCTGGTTACAGAAATACATAAACTAATTGGAATTACCAGATTTGTTCCCTTTGACGTATGTGACATGGACAAAAGTATCCATGAGGTCTTCCAAGGAGATTCAGAAGCCTTCACAGTAATGAAAGTCTGCCTTCCGAAGACTGCAGCAGAACTGGAAGGCCTTCTGCAATGCTGTGCCAAGTGCAATAGAAATTATTGTACTACCACCAACCAGGTTGGACTTAGTAGCCTAAAACGCCAGTTTAGCAGCTAACTGAAAAGACATTTAGGTATGTAACAGCAGGACACCCCTTGCACTCTGAGTTGCTCAGGTTTCCAGCTCTGGTCTAGGAGATGTTTTGAACAGCAAGCAAAGGATTGCATTTGAAATAATGAATCTTGGAGTGGAGACTGTCCTGGCTGTGCGATTGTTTTAATCTGGCCATACAACAGTATCCTTGCAAAAATATGTGTTCAGCTTTGCAGAAGTTTTAAGCTAAAAAAACCCTGATGCTTCTCAAAGATAGATATCTGACTCCCAAATCAATGAAACATAGCTTTATAAAAAGTTTCAAAATGTTAAAACAGCAAAGGACATAAATTCAATGTGTAGTTTTCCCAGAGTCAGGATTCCAAAACATGTAAATATCAATAGCTTTTCCTGCGTTCCAGTATTTTAGCTAAAAGTCTGTGTACATATGTGTATAGTATGTTTTCATTTACATTGTCTTTAAAATGTGCCACCCCATGTCAGATTTTGATGGGAAATACAAAACCACACAGAAACCAAATACCTCTGTATTTGCTTGAGAAGAAATAAGGTTACCTTTGTTATCATGCATTTCATTTCACCCCATTGCTATTATACATCTTAGCATAATGCAAACCTAGAATTGCTCCTGTGCTTGCCAACTGGTGGCCAGCCATGAGAGCCGATTTAAGCAGTTAGCAAAGTCCCCCATCTGGTATCTGGACTTCCAATGTATGGCCTGCACATTAGCACAGCTGAGGCTCCAGCTGAGACCCTCATGGCATTTCCACCAGGTGAGCCAAAATACTAAGCCAGTAGGAGCTTTACTAAACTTGTCTCAGCTGGAAGCTGGTTTCTGCAATATTTTTCAGTGTTATTAAATTAGTTCATTCCATTCATAGATTCGGATGCTATTTTAGAACAGTTTTACTCTTTTCCCCAGGCAACCTGCTTTTTATTATGAACTATTTTTATATAAATCTTATTCTGCAGATTCCTTGGAAGGAGAAAAAATAGTCTTTGAGCTTAAGGGGTACTCCCTGCCATTCACTGATTTATCATGTATTCCTGATTTGGCACAACACTTTTTTTCTTTTGCTCAAATTCTGTGTTGCTCTCTGAAAGCTTAGTTAAAAAGTACAACTCCCAGGAACTGCACTATCTGTATTCTTTATGGAATACATTGCATTGTTAAAGATTTTTGGAGCATGCTCTTTTATTTTTATTTATTTATTTATTTTAGAGCTTATGTTATTATTGATTCTGAAGTATTGTCCATGGCTGAGGAGAGATGGTGATAATACCTGTCTTGAGTGCATGAAATGTCCCTTTGGGTCACCAGACCATCTCCAGCCTCATATTTTTACTCTCACTGCAGCCTGTATCTGTCTGCTTACATTACATGTAGGCCTAATTCTTCCCACCTGATTTTAGAAACATAAAAGAAGCTTTAGAGACTAATTTAAAAATATTGTCAATGGGAAGGGATAAACCCTCTCATTTAAGCTTGGGCATTTTTTGTTAAATCTTCTAAAAGCTTTTGAACCCATGCCAGTTTAAGCCAAGTCAAAGCACAGTTACATGTCTGAGACATCTGAGTTGATGGCTGTGTAGAAGAAAGGACCTTATTAAGCCAGGAACCAAGGGAAGGTACTGGGAGTTCACCCATTGATGGTTGTATTTGGTCTACTTAGCAGCTAAAAGGCTGCCAGCTGTCCATGCATGTGACCAGTCAGACCCTGGACCAGGGCACAGCACTTTCCAGCCTCTGCCTAGCCCTCAGGTGGAGCACATTTAGTAGAAAACATAGATTTCGGCCTCTGTGGCTAGATTATTTTATAGTTAATTCCACTTAAAAATATGATTATTTTTTTTTCCTATGACCATGGTCAAGCACTGGACATGTTGCCCAGAGGCTGTGCAGTCTCCAACCCCAGAGGTGTTCAAAACCCAGATGGGGTTTCAATATGGTGCTGAGCAACCTGATCTACTTGACCCTGCCTGGACAGGGAGGTTGGGCTAGAAGTCCTTCTGATCTCAACTAGTCTGTGACTCTGTGAAGCACAAGAAACATGGGACTGAAAAGGACTTCTTCAAATGGGGATGCCAGGAATGTGGGACATGCTGGAGGGTATCACTGAAGGGTGCAGGTGACAAGGAAGGTAGCTGGGGAGAAGTGTGAGGGTGTTGTCAGGGAGTTGTTACTGTACTGTGGGACTGTAAGAGGGGTGGAAGGACAATGAGAATACCAAGTGATTGCTGTGTGGATGGGACTTCAAATGCTGCAAAGGGAATGGTGGCAGTGGGATTTGTAGGAACCTGAGAAACAAGTTTTATTACCAGAGAAGGTAAGGAACATAGAGAATCCCTAGGAAACCTGGCTTGATTAGTTCCATAGATCATGGGAGCCTTCCTATGCTTCATCATGTTTTGAGTTCTTCAAATGTTTCAACACTTTTATGCAGAATATTGGCTGCTGGTTTTTATATATATATAAATTTTACTTTAATGTCATGCATCTCAGTGAGACCATTTTTCACTTTCTTGAGTTAATTGTAGGCAAGAGGTGGAACCTGCTTACCATGTGTTACTTTATTATGTATTCTTTCTTTCTGCATGCTACTCTTTGATACAAATTACTTTGTTGGGCTCTTTATTGTGGTTATAGGGTGCTAATGCACTTCTAGCATGCCGTAGGAGTCATTCATATCAGAATAGCTTAGCTTTGATCATGCTTTTCCTGTTATCCTTGTTGATTACCACTATTTGCATATTACTTGATTCCCCAGGTTTGTGATCTGTCGTTTGGTCTGGTTCCATCTTCTCACGTCTCTCCAGGTTCCTTGTTTGCTTTGCTTTCCTGTTTTGCTCTGCTTTGGTGTAAGAGATGTTTTGAAACTAGTTAATTTCAAAGACAAAGGTTTGTTTTACACACACATACTCTTTTTTTTTTTTTTAACTTTTGGCACATTTAATTCATTTCATTACAAATGAGACTCTGATAGTCACTGGAGATCATGTGGTGAATTGTTTACTATGAATTCCCTGGCTGAAATAAGAAGTGCAATAAAATGCCAGTGCTTCAAAGAATCAGTCCTGAGAAAATAAGAAAATCAGTTACTTCAGCATCAAGTTTTGGGCAGGGCCAAGTATGCTCCCACATGTTTATTGCAGACAGGTATCTGTATGAAAGTTTGCAGTCAGCTTTCTATGTTCATCCAGTGAAAATGGCCTAGTTTTCAAGGACAATGGAAGGTCATTTCAGCAAACTGTCTGTATCTCCTGGGTAATGACATAGTCATTTCTTTGTGCTTTCTCAGTTATGACCATGACTATTCAGTGGGGTGAAGAGTAAGGTGGGCACAGCACCTCCCATAACTTGCAGCCTTTTTCTTTGCTTTGCAAAATATTATTTCAGCCAAAGCTCCAACTCAGCTCATCCCTACAGAGATTAGGATGAGCCAGAAAAATAGATAGAGTATATGCCTGAGAAATCCATGCATGTTCAGGCTCTCTCCTTCCAGAAAGTCAGAGACTGGAGTACAAATATCCCACTACAGATTTGCCTATAATCTGTGCAGGTGATGAGTAAGTTAGGGCCACGTTACAACTCCTCCTCTCTATTTTCCTCCACATCATTCATTCTTGTGGGATCTTTAGAGAATTGCTTTCTCAGACCTTCACATTCATCCTACTCAGAATGTTTCTAAAAGTTTATATCCAGAGCAACAAATACTGAAGGTATGTATGTTTAACTGAAAACACATTTAAGCTACTGTACTACTTGCTGGTTTAAACTCAACCATTGTGTAATGCACGTTTTCCATCTCCCATCTTGTGCATCTTCCCATGTTCTGTGAGTTCTGCAGATTTACATGGTCTTCCCAAGCCATCAAAGCGGAGGTTCCTATCGTTTCTCTGCATGGCTGATCAAAAGATTTTACACAATGGTCCTATGTTATCAAACATCTTGAATTGGTCTTCACAATGTCAGGCCACAAACATTACTGCCTACTGAATATCACTGATGGAGATAATGAGGGCAGTGAATCTGTTGTAATTTGCCAGACGTTCTTTGTGTGTGCACAAACTCTCCTCCTTTTTGTGACTGATCAGCATTTTACATATGATGTTGTATGTGAAAGCTGGACTTGGGCATAGCTTTCTAGCTCCTTGTGACTTTATAAAAAAGAGAGAATGAGGGAGAGAATACTCAGTGCACTCCACAAAACTAGGGCTGGGAAAAAAAATATCTATGGATGTATATACATAAAAAATATTTATATATATTTGTATGTATGCGCAGACACAGACACACAGTCAAACACACAGGCCAAGAGTATATGCAAAAATCTTTAAATAATCCTTTATTACGGATGCAAAGTGGCACTTTGAGGCACAAATGCCAGTTTGTGTTCATACTTATAAAGTACTCACATCAAATAAAACATACAGAGTAGAGTAGTGGTGAATGCAGTGAAATCCAGCTGGTGACCGGTCACCAGTGGTGTTCCCCAGTGGTCAGTGTTGGGGCCCATCCTCTTTAATAACTTTATTGATGATTTGGATGAGGGAATTGAGTGCACCCTCAGTAAGTCTGCAGATGATACCAAGTTGGGGGAAGTGTTGATCTGCCGGAGGGTAGGAAGGCTCTGTAGAGGGACCTGGACAGGATGGGTCAATGGACAAAGGCCAGTGGGATGAGGTTCAACAAGGCTAAGTGCCAGGTCCTGCACCTGGGGCACAGCAACCCCATGCAGCCCTACAGGCTTGGGGCAGAGTAGCTGGAAAGCTGTGCAGAGGAAAAGGATCTGAGGATGTTGGCCAATGCTCAACTGAACATGAGCCGGCAGTGTGTCCAGGTGGCCAAGAAGGCCAACAGCATCCTGGCTTGTATCAGAAATATCATAGCCAGCAGGACCAGGGAGGTGATCGTCCCCCTGTACTCTGCTCTGGTGAGGCCGCACCTTGAGTTCTGTGTTCAGTTTTGGGCCCCTCACTACAGGAAGGACATTGAGGTGCTCGAGCATGTCCAGGGAAGGGCTACAAAGCTGGTGAAGGGCCTGGAACACAAGTCCTGTGAGGAGAGGCTGAGGGCACTGGGGTTGTTTAGTCTGGAGAAGAGGAGGCTCAGGGGAGGCCTTATTGCTCTCTACAACTGCCCGAAAGGAAGGTGTGGGGAGCTGGGGGTCAGCCTCTTCTCACAGGTAACTAATGATAGGACTAGAGGGAATAGTTTCAAGTTGTGCCAGGGGAGGTTCGGACTGGAAATTAGGAGACATTTCTTCTCAAAAAGTAGTCAGGCATTGGAACACCCGTTCAGGGAGGTGGTAGAGTCACCATCCCTGGGGGTGTTCAAGGAAAGGTTGGACCTGGTGCCTAGGGCATGGTTTAGTGGGTGATATCGGTGGTAGGGTGGTGGTTGGACCAAATGATCTGGAAGGTCTTTTCCAACCTTAATGATTCTATGATTCTATAATTCTTATTATTTGAGAGTTTTGCTCTGCTTTTTTTTAGTTCTGTAATTTTGGAGTGTTTTTATTTATTTATTTATTTTTCTCTGAGCTACCAGGATATCATTTCTTAATGAGGTAATAATATCTTTCCTCAAGCATGAAGTACCCTATGTTCATTTTTGTAGTTTTATTTCTGCTGTAATCAGGTAGAATAAGGAACCTGGTGCTTTTCTCTTTAGGAAATACAGTGCGCACACTGTATTAATTTAACACTTTTGGAAGCAATGAAAAATCCTTCAAGTAATCTATGTGGGCCTTATCTTTCCTGGTGTGACAGTTTAACATTTTTGTGGGAAAGAAACAAAGATAATCTTTTTCTGGAGCCAGAGACTAGGCCTGCGAGTATAATCTCAGTATCAAGCAGAGCTAAAAATGTGATTTACAACTTTTGGCTCACTTATGTTACTAACACCTGAATACAACATGCTTAATTACTTCTGGAATGGCAGATCTCTATTCACATTTTTCACAACTTGGATAACTCCTACGTATCATCAAATGTTTGAAAAATCAATGTAGTATTTTTAAATTTATTAAAGATTTTATATAGGTAGTTATACCTAAGATGGGGTCATAAGGCTGAAACAAAATGATCAAAATCGTTTGCTCATTTGCAAAAAGTGTTCACTAGTAAAATGAGCTGAGAAATTTCCATGCATAATAAATAGTATTCCATTTCTGAGCAGTCTTACAACATAAATTTTGAAGTTACACATATCAAACATGCTACCATGAGCCTACATCCTTCCAAAGATAATTGAATGTAATGTATCTTTGAGAACCTGGTGTCTCTATCCTCTCTTTTGGAGAACAGATTTTTAACAAATAAGTCCCTGGAGCAATGGAAACATTTGAACATTTTGGAGGAATCATGAGAAAATGGGGAAAAAAAAAGGAGAGAGAGAGAGAGTAGACAGAAAAGGAAATTGGTATGGGGAGGCAGGCTAAAGAGATTCTGTTGATTAAGGGCTTAAATTTGTTATAAAACATCTGTATTTCCCCAGGAAACTTATTATATTTTGGCAGATAAGACTGAAAATTGCTGCTTTTTGGTCCTGAGTGCTTCCCATAACATGGTATTGTGCAATGTAAACTCTCACCATCTTCTTGCTTATCATCCCACGTTCTTTTTGGAAATTGCAACATCAACACTTCACAAGATTGGGTCATGAGATGTGAAAATTTGTGCCTCATTTCAACAATTTCACTACTTTTTTACATAATGTAATAGTCTGTTACAATCATAGCATTCCCTGTTGAGTAAGCACAAAAGTTTGTCATTTACCTCTTTCTGTATTTTTCTGTACCTGGCAAGCAAGCAAAATCCATGAATTTTACTGGTTCTCAATAAATACTCGGTGGTGATATGAAGCAGCAGGGGAGATGCAAATGGAATAATAATTCTATTCGATGAAAAAGAGCAGGATTAAACCAGTTCATTTATGTTCAGGAAAGGAGAAGGAATATGCTTACGTATGATAAAAATAAACTGATGAAATTTCTAACATCTATAGAATGTTTCTCCAAAGTCATTTTGATGTGAACAGCAAATTGCATTTAATCTTCCCATCTGAGTGAGGCTTACCTCAAGTCTGCAGTGTCACCCCATTTGTCTTGTGTGCCCTTCTCCCAGTTTCTGCAGGAGGGGGCAGGCAGGGAATTAGGGGCTCTCCTACCGTAGTGGCTGGTAAGGAGTCAGTACAAACAACCTACTCCCCAGTCTAATTGAGTATATATCTAGAGCTACAATAGGGAAGCATTTCTCGTAAGAATTCTGCTTTAAAAGAAATCGGCATGTGGCCAGCCCTGCTGAGCGTAAGGACTGTAGCATTGCTGAACAGTCTTAGGGGTGAAACACCAAATGCCACACTCAGGCTGCTGTTCCCATGAGGACCACCGCCCAACTGGACCAAAGAACCACTGGAGGTAGTGAAAGAGGTTCCCTTTTCATCCATGGTTTAACCATAAGGAATAATATCCCACTCCATGTCAAGCAGAACCTGTCACCAGTTGTTCCAATACAAACATGGCAGATGTTGGATCATTTTTAGGAAGCCAGAAGCTTTTCCCTGTGAAATAATCCAGTCCAAAGTTACTGTTATGGCTAGTGGAGGGCCACAGCAAACCTATAAGGTGAGGCTGGATATTCTGGATCCTTAGCTCATGTAGTAGCCATTCCCCTCATTTTTGACATAATTTCAGATGCTAATGGTTGGATGATTGCTACCCTCTCTGTAGCAACAATGAAAATTTGCCATTTTGCACCAAGCTTTCCTTCCAGCTGTTCCTCTACTGTCCCACTCACAAACATTCAGCTGTAATTTCAGCAGAAGAATAGGCATTTGGCTGAATTTTAGCTCCAATTTTGGCATTTGGTTTTGACTGAAATGCATTTCAGTGCTGACTGGAAGTCAAATGCTCAGGAGGAGCCACTTTCTGCCCTGGTACCAGCTGTCCTGGCCATACCTCTCCTCTCCTCACTATGCCCAGCTCATGCCTCTTCAGCACTGTTGGCCTTGCAAACCCACCTCTTTGTCTCGCCAAGTTTCCTTTGTGACGTCTTTTCCCTAGTAACAGCCTGGACAATGCAAAACCTGGTCTTGCTGTGTTGTCTGGCAAATTAGAAGACTGCCTAATCCCTGTTTTCACACTTTTTATTGTTGACACTGCCAAGAGTATGAAGCAACTGTTGTCATCATAGGCCTCCTGTGAATCTCATGGACTGTTAACCTGGTGATCAGAGTCATGATTTCCTCACCAATGCCACACACAAAGCTGGGCTGGGTAGGAGACAAACCCATCTAGAGGAGTAGGTGCTGCTGCAGGGAGGAGAAAAAAATGAGAGGGAAGAGTTGGAGGCAGGAATAGATGGGGAGGAAAAGAAGGTGGAGAAGAATAATAAAAAGCAATGTCAGCAGAGGGTTACAGTTGGGCTTGGTACAGCTTATAAAGCAGCTGGGAGGCTGTAAGGTGTCACAGCCACTCCTCCCATTGCACCACAACTCTGCAGGTGGTGACAGAGCACTCTACCTCAGGTAAACCTGGTCCATGGAGTCACACAGAGGTCACCTTCCAGCCTCTGTCTTTGCAAAAATTCTCCAAAGACACATACGAAATCTGTCATGCCCCAGAGGACAATGTTTGGTAGGATTATGCTGTAGTTTATAAACCAAAAGTGTTGTCTGATTCCCAGAAAATCATACCAGTGCATTGCTTTGAAACAGGTGACAGTCTGACACAGCTTGCTACCTGAACAAATCTGCACCATCCTTACAGGAGTGGTATCACCCTATTCAGGCATGTGGAAGCTAAGGCCGCTGTAAATTGAGGCAATAAGTTAAACTGGTCTTTCAATATCCAGTGAATACACTCGTGAGCAGTGTGGTCACTGACACATCCCTGTTCTCCAGCTGCTTCGATGCACTCAGCTCATTTTGTTTTTTGGTATCACAGTGAGCATCCCTTTGTGTCTTGGTGTGTGGAGATGTAATGTGCCTCGCTTTAGCTTCCCTAGCGTTGCATCACTGTTGGTCTTTTCAAGGTACAAAAGGATGCGAATCACTCATTTTTCTGTTTAATTACTTGAAGATAATGAGAGAAATAACTGTGCTGAAACCTGAGTATTGTCCGTTCAGATATAATTACTTTCAAGAGTTATCACTGGCTATTTTTAGATGGCGGTTTGTATCTCTCTTCTAATTTCATTTTTTTAACTGCTTTACCCTCTGCCATTAGTCCCCCGTGGCTCCCCATTTGCACGCTCCCCTTCTGCAAACCACCAGCCAGACTGCGGGGGTGTGCGCCCAGCACCCTGCTGGGCCCTTCCTGTGCCCACCCATCAAGATGCTCAGGGGCTGTGCAACTGCTCACCTGCTTCCCCGTCAGGTGGGCAGGAATCCCACTGGACTCACAGGGCTTTCCCCAGGCCCACCTGCTTTGCTGGCTTACATCAGGGAGCAAGGCATGGGAATAGATGGGGGAGACCCGTGACAAGGGCACTCCGCTCTTGCATTCAGGGAGGGGGAAAGGCAAAATGCAGAGCACAGCATGCTGCATATTTACACTGCTGGGACACATAATTTGTCGAAAGCATGTTCTTTTTAATACCTGATTAGGCTTCCTTGCCAGCCTGAGGCACCAGTACTTCTTATGGTAATTGGGACGCCTGGTGTGGGGATGGCTACTGCTGTCCAGCAGCCCCACACTTCTGCTTAAATGCGGAAAGAAAAATACAGCCTAATTTTAACTCAATTATTTTTACAGGAAACTCCCACTACCTTCTAGAAGAAAAGTGTGAAATAATGAGTGTGGGTGTGTTGTGCTGTGATTCCAGAGATTATTCAAACATTGTATTGAGAAGTCTTTTAGTAACTAAGTACATTATTTATAAGGAGCAGATATAAATTTGGGTAAGAGTATGAGGAAAGAAGTGTTGGAAAAGAGGGTGAAGCAATGCAAAACTCTGGTTCACTTTTCTGCAGTCAGACAAAAACATAATTTTAGATCCAAATTTGGAAATGTAAATCTGCTGACATTTAATTCTCACTTTGAGTCTATAAAACAATGTGAAATACATATTCCAGGTAAATATGCAACCTTGAGACAGCATCAACTTGGTAAGCTGGAGACTGAGAGGATGTGGCAAGGGATAGTCTATTAAATAAAGGTATGGTATGAGGGACTTTCCCTTTAATACAAATATTTCACCTCTTGATATTTACTGTACAGGCTGTGGCTGTGAAATCCTTCCCTTTGTGCATGGACTTTTTTGCTGTTCACATTTTCATTTTTCTGTGTGCTCCTATTAAAATTCACATCACACTGTAGTTCAGTTCTATTGAAAAGAAAAAAAAAAAAAAAAAAAAAAGACGATATTCTTTATCTGATACATTCCTGTGCACAGTTTTGGTAGCACTTATCTCACCTCCATTGATATTGTTAAAGTTTCATACCAAGCCTTCACACTGTTCTGCTTTTGTGTAATCTTTATAGTAATAGGGCTAATTCAATAATATTCACACTGCCAAGTGAAGAAGCCCATAAGGTAAAACTCAATTACCTTTTCTATTCCTTTTCTCGGTTGCTCTTCTGCTGCGCTTAGTCTTTTATCTCTTTTCACTGTAAACAGGTAGCTTATTTAAATTTAATAGACACCGCTGCCTTCCTCGTTTCCTTTCTTCCCTTGAACCTTCCAGACACTCTCATGAGATGTTCATTCACCTTTGTGTAATACCATAGTAATAGTAATACAGGAAAAAAATGTAATGATTGCATGCAAGTTACAGTAAAGGCCTAATGAACACTGTGGTTATGAAGAATGTTGCTTGGATTCCTAACTGCGCTTTGGTAAATTATACAAATTAAATATTCATTACTTTGTACTTCATTAGTTCACATTTGGAACACTTTTTCTTCATTATAATAGCCTGGGGTAAAGAGTTTTTTAATATGGTTTATTCTGTTATTTTTCAGAAACTGTTTAGTTACAATGTTAGAGCAAAGTTGTATTTATTCCACAGCAGCCCAGAACACCCATATATTCCACAGACTGAGTATTTCCCCCACAAGACTACTACAAAGGTTCACTAATTGTTCAGAGTTCTTATTTCAATAACCAAAGTGACTAAATATTTAAACTGATTTCCACAGTAAGTTTGCTTGCTGATCCTATCCCTGCTCAGAATGAATTGCAATTTCATTAGCACAAGCAGTATCTGACGAATAGAAAAGCATAAAGCATGTATTCTGCACTGTCATCTTGCTTTGAGCATTGCTGGCATTGGGTGAGATACCCTCAGACAGGTTTCCTTGGTGCAGAAGGATGCTGCTCACTGACCTTGAGAAGGTGGAAAAAGTTACACTGGTGGTGGTGGCTGGGGGCTCAGCAGCTGGTTTTCCTCCCAGGAAAGGTGGCCAAGGGGTTGCCTCTGCCTCTCAGAGCCCTGGCTGGGTCACAGGAGTTTTTCTTGCTGCTATTGGAAGGACATTAACTGAATGAAATCCCTTGGAAGATTTAGTGTCTCTGATTTACTTTCCTCACATGTTCCCTCATCCTCAAACACAGCATCTGGGGATGCAGTCCTTCCCCAGACAGATATTGAAAGTCTCCTCAAAAAAGCCATGCAACACTTAAAAGCAGAAAAGTGTTTTCTGATTGTGTAAGAAGGATAAGCCATGCCAAACCTTGTTATTCATACTTGAAACTAGGGAAGCTGGCAACTTCAGCTGAATTTCAGTCACACTGCGGGGAGGGAGGGTCCTTAAAAGATAATCTCAAAAGAGTTCATTTTGGCTTGTTGGTTTCCAGCAAGCTCACAGTGGATAGATGTAAAAGAGAGGTCCCTGAGCTGATGATTAGTAACTGCACAAAGAAAAAAAAAAAATTGCTTTGGCAGTCAGCTGTTGTACTGCTCCTTGCCAGAAGAAGTGTCTTTTAATTCTCTTTCCAAGCAGCTCTCAGCAGTAGGATGTGTATGGGTGATGGGTGTCGGGGGGGATGTGCTAGCCTATCTGTACAAAATCAACAAGGCTGGGGAGTGCTGGGCTGCACGTGTAGGATGCTTAAGACTCAGTATAGGTTCAAGTAGGTGTCAAGCAGAACTGGTGGTGGTTTGGAGAGATCTTCATGAGGCCAGGGTTGAAAACCGTGGTCCATGCAACTTCTCTGAGCTTACACAGAAACCCATGACAGAACCATGAAGAAATAGTGTCCTTTGATTTCTTGTTCTCTGCCTCAATACCAAAATATCTTATCCACTCTTCAGTCTAAACATTAATGGTGACATAAAATGCAATGATTTTATAGCTTCACAGTTACAGAGTGCAGGAATACATCTGTGTTTAAACAAGGTTATGACTGCTTTAGGTCCTAATCCTTCCCCAGCCATTGTGCACTGTGTACACTTTGGCAAGCCAGCTATTCACTTTGTGCCTCTGGCAGCGCAAGTGGAAAACTGGGGAGAGAATAGGACTTTGCTGAAAAGAAACAGGTGCATCTGTACTGGATTAATAAATTAGAAACAGAGAAACATTAAATCTGAACAGTGTCCAGCTCTCTGTGTGCCTGTGCTTTGCTGCATACTAATTCTCTCTTTTGTGAGAACCACATCAAACACAGATCAAGCTCTACCTCAGAGACTGCGTGAAAATCAGATCACATGTGGATATTGTCTGTTTGCTGAGGCCAGTCATCTCCAGACCATGTTTGGAGCTTCAGGGTGTTGTGACAGAAAGAAGTACAAATCAGCATAAAGAACCTTCCTACCAGTCTCAGTTTCTTATACAGGTAAATGTGTTAGAAGCAATCAATAAGCACCACTTGACCAGTTTAAGATAATAGCCCAATATGGATCAGGAGAACATCAGGCTTGGCCCTGACATATTTTATTAAGCAATTAGGTGGGTTAACAAATGGTTTGGTACAGTTTAGCTCTCCAGATTGTTTTGTTAGGACCCAGCCCAATAGATCCATGTAGTCCAAAGCTTTGGCTTTAGCAAAAGGCTCTTCTTAGAAGAAATGCAGAAGATGCACATTGCTGGTACCCTTTCACGTTGCACGCACACATGTAGACCTGTAGCCTGGGCAGAGCTCCCTCACCAGTCAGAAAATTCAGCTCTTCATATATCTTAATGCTATATCTTAATGGACTGTAACATTGTTTCATTCCTGGTTGCCTCTTTCTAGACCTTTCACCCCCAGGACCAATGCCCATTGTCTCATTCACCAAGTGACTTCAGTGCAACTCTCTCCAAACTGTCCATACTGTCCTTATGGAAGTCCTGGTCCCCAGTTATGTGGTGTGCATTAGTTCACATCTGCACACGTCTGCGTGTCCTCACTGGGGTGAGGTGTCTGGCACACGTTATCCTCTGATCTGTGTCCAAGTTTGCCTCCCAACAGACCTATCTATTTTGTTGTGATTCAGAGGCTGTGGATTAATTTCCAGGCATTCAGTGTAATAACTAAGGGGCTCTGGGGAGTGAACAAGCTTGACCATATGGACATATTCTGGGTTCATGTTTTTTTTAGTTCAGTAAGATATGACAAAGGCAACATGTTCACAAGCACACATATGCACAGAGTATTTGCACAGGCTTCCAAAACACACTGCTTCTCAAAGTGAGCTCTTCTCACAGTGACTGCAGAGCACTATTTCTCTCTTACTTTAGCCACCCCTTCCACCCAAGCACTCTCATCTTAGGCGTCCTGCAGTGTCCTGGCTGTGTTCTCTCGAGGCTCTTTGGGGAGGACACTTTACTGCAGTGAGCAGGTGGCTCACGCTTCCTCCACGGGTGCCGCAGTACTGATCGATATAATGCTGTGTTAAACACAGACAAAGTTCATGGGGAAAAAATATTAGTAAATCAAAGAAAAGCAGTAGTTCTGAACTTCGAATAAATGTGACCAAACAGCGCTTATGAAGATGGCTCCACTAATGGTAGCAAGAAGTTACATGTTTAATGCTATAAACTCATAGAAACTATGCTTCTAAGCACAGTGTGAAAATTAGCAGGGTCCCAATGTGTAAATAAGAACATCTGATGACACAAACATTAACACATGAAATTAATATCTTCCACAAGGCACTTACACAGCTTGAGGCAAAACTCGGGATGGTTAACGAACCCCCTTGTGTGTATTATCCAACAAGAAGACCTGTGTCATCAAATATTTTTATTATTAGCTGAGATTGCCTACAATTTAGAATTCAGCTGTAATTGAGAGCTATAGTTATGATTCCTATAGCAAGATCTCCAAATAATAGCCTAAAACAAAATAACATTTTTGATAGAGTAAATCATAAGCCTGACAGATCTAGTACTATAGTTATAGCTCATCCCAGTCATGCACAGCAATATGAATTCTGTGCTTACTTCAGTATGCATTTAGCATACTTGAAAGTGATGTGGCATAGGACAGATTTTGTACTTCATCACGACCATTCAGGGGAGATGGGAATCATTTGTATGTAGCAGGCACGATGCTAAAAAGAGGGCATGGCACTGTAAACTGGAAGGGGTTTTATTAAATATCTATGCACTGCTAATCATCAAATAAATAAATAAATATAATTAATACTGCATTTCAGGATACAACAGCTTAAAAAATAGTGCTATGGTTTATAGACCTCTCATTGGTGACAGCACTTCTTTTTACTGACACACAGCAGAGCATCCTGGCTTCCTGCATACAATTTGTCCTTGAAGAATGTTAATGGTTTCTTGTTCTGTTTTGGGTGGCTTTGAGACCCTAAATAGGAGCAAGATAGGAGACAAGAAATTCACCTGCACAAACAGACAGGGCAGATGTTATTCAGGAAATTTGTAACTTGGGGGCAATAAGGCTATAAAAAACACAGCATATGATTAAATAGTAAACAATGAAACATGGTATTTGATGTTCGGTGATGCAGGAAGGGTTAGAAATTGGAGACAAAAGGCTACAGGCACAAAAGGAGTTAGGAGTGGCAGCAGGCTGAGTGCAGCCTCCAGTGTGTGTTCATATGTACTGCTGCCAGGTCTCCTTGCTGATGGAACCCACCTCTCTGCAGATGACCAGGCACATCCAGGTGAGCCTTACCAGCATTCATGACATCTGAAGCTCCGCACGGGGACTTGGAAAACTTAGCTGATAGGCATGGAAAAGAAAGGGTGACTGTTAACCCTGACCTTCTCTGAGGTGCGGGTGCTTCAGAGTGGACATCAGGGAAATGCCTCTGAGCTCTTCTGAGCCTTTTCCTTGCACATGCACCCACATGTCGCATGTCCTACATCTTTGTCCTACAAAACCAGGTGAAAGATGTGATCTCCATTCCTTATGCAGTATCTCAGCTCTTGGACACACAATCATGAGATAAGATTTAAAGATCTCAGCTGCCCAGGTTTTCCCACCTCCCAAGCCATGTGCTAATCCCCTGCTGTAGGAGATGTTGCCAGATTGCTGTATCTAAGAGAGAAGGCATCCTTACAAGACATCATATTCTCTGGCTCAAGAAGAGCCCACTGGAGGTGGGAGACCCAGCTGCCGTTCCATGTCTGCACCCTGTGCACATCAAAACATGACATACCAACAGAACATCCCTGAGGACAAACCTGAGCACTTCCACCCAAAGACTAGGGAAAACTTGCAACATTTGCAAAGGTGTGAGAGGTTCAGCACATGCAAATTGCAGGAATCATTTATAAAGGAAAATTTTAAGGAACTGGGTGCAGGATTACTGCTGTCTTGCTGTATTATACAGCTTTATAGCAATTCCAAAATGGAAATGCATCTTATGGATTTACAAAGTTGTAAATACTGTATTGCAGTTACTATGTCTTTCTGCACTCATAGATCTCATGAAAAAATCCCAGTGCCTTTAGGCTGATTTTTTTTTTTCTGAGTCTCTGACACCCAGTTATAATACTGAGTAAAATAACACTTCCATTATACTATTTCAAGCCCAGAACAAATAAAGCACAATGCTTATTCTTCTGTTTTTGCAAGCAACTCTGACTTGAATTCTAGTAACATAGTGACGGATCTCTCTCTCTCTCTTTTTTTTTTTTTTTTAATTTCTCTTCACTCCTGAAAAAAAAGATTTCAAAGGCATAAATTAGATGAGGCCAGGGACAGATTTGTGGTATCTCATCTTTACTGGAAAGACTAAGAAATCAGGTAAGTCCCTCAAGCAGAGTGCATTAAAGGTGACAGAACAGAGATCTTGCAGAGACCTCATCAAACACAGACAATATTCAGCATTAATTCAGTGTCCATTTTGATTCTTTGCAGTCGTGCGGGAAACGAGGCTTGAGTGACAACTTTATTTAGTAAGTCATAGGCTACTGAAAATTTTATGAAATGATGCAACCTACATGAGGAACAGAGGGGCTTTTTATTAGCAATGCTTGATAAGATACAGTGGAAATGTGAGTAATTCTCATTAGCTATTTGTCAATAAAAGGCATGAAAAATAAATTGGATGAATACCCTGCTCTGCATAATACTCTCTTTGTGTATGCAGAAGAAACCTTATCACAATACCTTTTAATAATATGGAGCACCTATTGCACTGTTTGTTGTTGTACTCCATTATGCCAGGAATACTAATCGTTCACTTCATTTTGTCTTCAGCCAAAGCTCCTATTTGTGATTTAGAGCATTACCCTTTCCAATAGTCTTACATCAGTGGTGCTTATGAAACAGCTGGCACTTTCATTGCTGTGGACGCTACCTTGGCCAAAGGTGCTTTTTCAGACTCTTAACTTCTTTCAGAAAAGTCAGTGTGTGTGCAATGGCTTGTATCCTGTGCAAGGACAATCACATTGCACCTAATGCTAAATTAAAACCAGACAAGAGAGTCAGAGATAAAGCAGGTGAGGAGAGTGCACAGCCCCAGGGCACTATAATGAATATCATTCTCTTGGACAGTGTCATTATTGCTGGCATTTGAGATTGAAAATAGGAAAAGTTATGTTAAACCTCTCTCATAATAATAGCAATAAAAATGCTTTAGAATAATTTTAAAATTAACATTATTTGTAAACTCATCTAGGTTTAGTTCTTTCTATGATTTCCAGCAGAGGAATCCTTCAGAGGATCAATGCCAGCTATGTGCTTCCTCCTCTTCTGACAGCTTTCCTTGAACTCTATATGGAAATCAATTTACCTCCTCATTCTTCATACAGGCAGCAGCTTCCACATAAAAATATTCCTTTAAACAGGAGCCAATTAAAGGGCTAGCAAACTGCTTTTAGAAATGAGAGCTGCCTGTTCCAAAGCACAGAGAATGAGAGCCAAATGCAGAGAAAAAAACACTTATATCCTTTTCCAATTTAAAAGCAAACCTACCCTGGTGCAAGATAATTCCAAGTACCATGGGGCAATTGGAAAGCACGTAGGTAAATATAGAATAATAATAATTTTCCTTGGCTTTCTGTAGTAGCACCCAAATATGTGTGAGTAATGCCCCACTGCTACCAATGAGCAGGGCACTTAATAAAACCTAAACAACTGTCACACATAGGTTATAAGGTCATTTCTCACACATAAGATAAACTAGGAATCCATCCAAAGGACGAAATCTGAAGAAAGTGTTATGAAGTATACTGGAAAATAAAAAATGAGTTTCACATGTTATTTTATTTCTCAAGGGCATTTTAATATACATATGCATATATCATCAATGCATAGCTTACCCTAGAAAAAGGAAAGATAGCAGTATAATAGGAATTTACAGTGTCCTGTAATGGCATGTTATATTGTTGTTGAATATACAAACACAATAAAAATGTGCAATTATGCAATGAAGTGCATTTCAGAGCTGTTTCCTTATTATATTTGAAACACCATAGGTGTTATTACTACTTCATGGAAGGTGAAACTGAAACACAGAGTTCAAGGTTAAAGGTCATATTTATTTAACTCTGGTTGCCTAAATGAAGCATCAAAATCCAAGCCCAGTGCAATAACTAGGTGGCTGGGTTTCAAGGCTGATGTACTCCTGCATCTCCTCAGTGGCAACCACCCTTCGAGGGCCAGTGAAGCTGCAGCTGCTCAACATCTCTGAAAATAAAAATTTCCTGAATCACCTTTTAGGCAACGAAATTCAAGCCTCTTGCTTTAAATCAGACTCTTTATATTTACTGAGGATACAGCTGAAGGAGTCAGGAGCAGGAAGCCTGCTTCTTTAACCACTGACCACAGAGCAGATACAGCAGTCTCCATCCTGAAGCCCCTCTCAGTATGCATTTTCCCAGGGGCTACCTTAGACTTCCAGTGACCTCAATCGTAATGGCACTGTCCTGCTGGTAATGGCTAGCATCCAGCTGCTTAAATTAAGTCAGTTTTTCACCAAACACTTTTGCTTCCTATTTGCTTTTGGATGCAATAGGAAATGCTGCCCCTACTCGTGACAAAGACAAATACAGCTTGGGACCTGGCTGCCTGGGATCCCACCTTCCACCCCATGATCTTTCATGGCAGCTGGGGTCAAGAGAAATGCTGGCATTACCAGTCCCTGTATTTCACTGGCAGCAGAGCCCTTCTGCAGAGAGAGGCCTTGGTGTGTTTGGGGGGCCACCAGACTTCAGCCGCCTTTCCAGCGTGGTGCAGGATGTTACCTTTCTCCAAGAAGGGGAAGGAGAGTTGTTGGGAATCTCCATTCGAATCATCTCTCTGTCTTTTGCATTTGAAAAGAGGCAGATCTGTGTGCATTTTATTAAATTGCACTGAGATAAGTCAATAGGGCACCTTTTGTGAAGCTAAAAATAAATAAAACAAAAATTGCTTTTGTGAAGGCTATCACAACTCCAGCTGTGCATGTGTAGGTCCTAAGTAATATTCAGTGTGATGGATCTGAATTCTCTCAGAGTTGAGAGAGAAAAACTCCCTCAACACACCCCACTCGTTCTGCAGTGGTGTGCAGCACAGCTGCTCCACCACGGGCCTGCTGGGCTCTCCCCATCTCCCCACTCTCCTGACTGAAGGCCACTGCAAGCTCTGCTGCTGAAGCACCTCACCTTAGCATGCACTCCCTGGCCCAGCTTTCCCCCATGGAGCAACAGAGTACTTAATGATTACACAGCATAAGGCAAAGGGTGCTGGTAGAGGAAGACTGGCAGGGCCACAAACCACCAGAAAAGTTGGCTCTGCCCATGAGATGCAGGAAGGGAGAGAGGAGCCCTCAGCTCCACCACCTGCATGCTCCTGCTTGTCCAGCTGCAAATGAAGGCAGGTGTCCACAGGGAAGGTGATTTCCTTGTGGGATGAGAAAGCACAATGTGATAAAACTTCCCAAGCATTATCTCAGTGTGGCATATATGTCTTCAGGAGTGCAAACAATAGGGAGACAGGGCCAGGGGTTGTACATTGATACCTGTGAATCCCTGGGGTGGAAGTCAAAGAATGAGCAATTAAGATTTTTTCAGCACTCTATCATTTCTGAGGCTCGCATAAAATGCATATTGTGAATCTTCACCTGGATGTGTAAAAAGACCTCGTTGTGGCCTCCACCGCCAGCAGGGCAGAACAGGAACTTCCTGCGCCCTTGGGAGCTCCTGTTTTGATTAAACATCTGAGAAATTTCCCAAAAGACTATTACGCTCAATCAATATGACATTGCTTCAGCTAACAAAATTCTTTTAACATCCAACATCCTTTGAATCACGGATTAGAGAGGGCAGGTTAGTTCAGATTCTGAACTACATTTTAAATTACATAATTATCTAGGAACATCACTGTATATATTAGAACATCTACTTTCAATGGAAAACCCCAGTGTTCCTGAATTTCTATTTTAAAAAAAGCTGTAAGAAATGAGTATTTAATATTGTGAAATACTTTGAAAGCTTGAACAAGGTTTCAGGCTTGTTAATGTCATTCAAAGTCAACTGCATATTCTGTAACACAGAAAAATAAATGAATATACCATATAATTATTGCTGACATCTTAAAATCCTGAAGTTGAGATAGTCAAAACACAACTACTTACATGACTGTTGCTGGATTGTGGATATTTCATTATCAGTAAACATGTGAACAGACAATGGCAACGTATTTTCCTATCATACAGAACATGTATATTTCATTATATAGAACATACTTCTAAAGGAAATTTGATTAAGGCAATTATCCTTCTTGTTCTGCTAATTAATATATGATCCAGTCTTGATTTTCCTTGTTTATATTACCAAAAATGCTTACCCAGGGTTTTATTATTATACTAACTGTTCACTTATTTAATACTTTTATTCTTTGTGTGACAATTGAAATATCATGGCATACTGTGATGTGTTAGATGTTGTATTATTAAAACACTGACAAAATTTCCACAGAATGTCTCAAGCAAAACTCTGATACATGAAATACTTTACATGTTGTAGCCTATTGTAGCTATATTGAAAAATGCACTTCATTCCAGACCCCCACAAATAATCTTAGCTTCAAAACTGGTGGGTTATGTCATTGACTGAGGTACTGTTTTTATACCGATCTGAAACTTTTGGGACTAGCCTTGTTTTGGAATAAAAACCGGAAAGGTCTCAGGGTTATGGGATTGGGTTTCTTTTTGCGGGTGTTGCTTAGAAAAATGGAAAACAAAGAGAAAGAAGACAATGAAGCTGCTTCCATTTTTGCAGATGCAGTGGGTTTGGGCATAGGAAACCCATTTCTCATCATGTTGATTATGTTGTGTCACCATTTCCTCGCGATCCCTTTCCATCCGTCAGTCACCTGCCTGGTGGGCTGCTCCTGATCAGAGAAGATTCAGGACTTTGGCCCAAGACTGTACAGAGACTGGCCTGGGAGAAGGCTGCGACTGTGCACTGCTCACTGCTTCTTTCAAGCATGTGTTATTATTCCCATTTCTTATAAAAACACCTTCACTAAACTTCTATGAATGCAACCAAGATTAATTGGATTGTCAAATGAAAAACATATAGGTGTTTATTTTTAGTTGCCTATTGTTTTAGATCCAGACAACAAATGGTATGCTGATAGCTAATGAGAATGCCACAGGAAAAAAAAAAAAAAATATATATATATATATATACACTTTATGCCAAAATCACGATACCTGCATTTAAATTTCAGAAACATTTCAGATGAGATTCAGAAACAAAATTATTTGGTGCTTTTCAGTTGTGTGCATTCAGTAATTAAGTTTTACCTTTTTTTTTCTTTCTTTCTGCTTTTTTTGGTTGGTTGGTTGGTTGGTTGGTTGTTTTTTTTGTTTGTTTGTTTGTTTGCTTGTTGTATATTGTATTTTTTTATGTATATTTTAAAATGTAACAAAAAAAAAATCTTCTCTAGATCTATATTGTTCAGTGCAACTCATGGACTCCCAGCATTTTGTGTTACGGCTCACTCTCTAAACATGATCTGAAATGAAATATAAAACATAAGTCAGATCAGGATCCAGGTCTACTTTACATATTTGGAAGAACTGTAGAGAAAATGAAAGGAGTTGAAGGGCTGATCTGACAACCCTTTTGGGGAAGCTCCCTGAAGAAGTGGAGGAAAAGGAAGGAGAAAAGTCTTAGATGTTTAAATCAAAGGGATTTTGCTGCCTGAACAAAAAAATGATAATAATAATTAAAAAAAGGTAAATGTGAGCATACAGATTATTTTTATGAGTTAAAATGACTAGAATAATCAATGTAAGTAGACCCGACTAGATCATGAGATCACTGAATTCAAACTTTTTGGCCCTTATATCAAGTGAACCACGGACAAGAAGTAGCCTCTTTTCCCCAAAACAAAAGATAATTATAACTACATCACAATTTGATCCCTATTTTTTGTAAGACAGTGTCAGTTGTAACTTACCAGAAAAAGGGTTTCTCTGAAGAAATAATGCAAGTCTGTATGAGGGAATTTTACAGATCACAACTTGGCTGCCTGCCTAGACAGAACCTATAGATCTATCCAATGCTTCTCGTGGGAAAGCATTTTATGTCATGTCAGATTTTGGCTGGCCTTGTACAAGGATGAAAGTACAATGCAGGAAGCTGTACACAATCTCATTTTTTTCACTGAGCTAGGGCAAGGGCTGGTTCCCCAATAAACAACACTTCCCGGGTGGCTTGGACCCTACAGGACCGTTGCTTATCTAACAACCTCAGTGTTGTTTTACTCCAGATTCTCACGAATTTCAGCCAGAATGGTGTCTCTCAGACGCCTTGGAAAGTGTAGTGAGCATGAATCATGAGTGTCTATTTTGACAAGGAAAAATCCTGGGGCAAGGGAGGTAGAGGAAGGAAAGACAAAGGAATTATTAGAACAATAAGCTGATGAAGACATGATAAAATATATAAAATATATTTAAATATATATATATAAAAACATGCGAGTATATAACAGGCAAATTCTCACCTTTAACTTTTTCAGCTTAATCAGTAGCAGGATGATCTCATCACCAGAGCAGCGATGAAGCCTTCATAGGACACTTACCCATCTGAAATTCAATAGGAATATCCTTGTTGGTTCAGCTCAGCAAGGTGGATTTTGCTGGCGTCATGTAAGGCACCTGCAAGGTGGTCACCGCACATACACATGCACACATGTACACCCCCTCTTTTCCTCCAGCCAAACTGCCAGTTTCCAAGGCAGGAGTTGTTTGTCTGTTAGACCACGACCAAGGGGAGTTTGAGGAATCTTTTCTGCAGGGTAGAACTGGCACAGCAGAAACATAACATCTAATGGGTTTCAGAGCTCTACCTTTTAAAAAACTGTAGTGCCTTAATTCTGATTTTTCTCTTTCTTATATATGTTCCTTTTCAAATGCTTCTAATCAATGCCTTTTCTTCTGACAGTGGAGGCAGAATTCCTTGGGACTAGGAAAGTTGTTGGGATACTAAGCATGACCGTGGATATCTATTGCTCACTGTTGACTTTGTTGGGATGCAGATGTTTGAGGTTTCTAGGCATGAGCCTGAGACATACCTAAATGAAGATGGTAATAGGCATGGAGGAAACCACACAAGAATATGAGGTATAAATATTCTGCTTTGCTGCATAGCTGAGGAAACAGTCTCCTGATGAAAATAAATTTCTTCTTAAAAGAGTGCAGTTTTCTATTATGAAACAAATCCCTCAGTGACTCAGTTTCCCTATATGCTGTATCAAGACTTTCAGTTTGTATGTGAAACATGGTTAATAAATACACCTGAGGGAAAAACATATCTGGAGCACTAAATAGGCTATCAGGTCATGGTTGTGTTTAATTCTCTTTGTTTCTTCTCCTTTTCAAAATTTCACTTTAGAAGTTTCTAACAGCTGACTAGCTTTTTTTTTTTTTTCCTCAATATAATCACTTAATTTATTTAATGTTTATAGTCATTAAGGCTTTTAGTGGAATCATTTTAAAATATGCTTCTGGGGTCACTTCAGCTCTATTAAGCTTTTTAAATAGATTAAATCCAGGGTCTTTGCTCTCTGAATACAAAAGCAGACCTTGCCTGTGAAGCCAAAAACAATTTAAAACATATGAAATGCTGTAGAATTAATCTGTCCAGAACCAAAAGGAAGACTATATTTATAGCAGCTGATTTATTTGTTTGATATACAGTATGTGCTCTGGTTTATAATTTTTAAGGTGTGTGAATAGGGTCACATTATATATTACAAAAATAGCAAGGCAATGATTTACAAGACTTCATATCGTGCCTATTGACCTTCTCAATAAGAAAGGTTGGTGGTTGTAACAGCACTGAAAAATTAAACCCATGGGAGTCAATTTAATGTAGGATAAACTCTTTAACAACCAGCAAAATAGCCATATCAGCTGTTCCATCTGCAGATTATGTTTCAGTTGTAAAACGCAGTTTTTAATAAAAAGTGCACAAGCTTTCTTTATTCTACAAAACATGTGTTTCCTCCTCCATGGAAGCAGCTGCTTTCTACCTTTCGTGTGGTAAGAATGGAAGCATTGTGCTGTAACTGGTCCCTTCGTTAAGAGAAGAAAGAAAAGGAAGAAAGAAACTGCTTAGCAGTAGTACAAGTTATTTTGTCCAGTTTCCTTCTGAAAATTAATCTCTGAGCTCTGAAGAAGAAATGTACATCTGTTTGTCCTTTGTTGAGGACAAAAACATTAGTCTGTCCACAAGGAAAACAATATTAGCCCATATACAGCTTGAAATAATCAATATCTAGACTTAACAATTGGGTAATGCTTCATTTTAACACGCTCACTGTGAAAATGAGAGGTTAAGGGCAAGATATCTCTTTTAATTATCAGAGCTGTGTGTCATGGACATTCCAGAAATAATGGTATCTGAACACATCTAACACATTGTCAGATAAATGAAAGACAAAAATGTTCAAACTGTGATCTTCTTTATGATTTACTGCCTTTTTTTTATTTTATTTTATTTATTTTTTTCCTCTCAGCATTATCTGGCTACCCCAGTATCTCACAGAGATGGAAGTTGGAAGCTTGCAAGCAAGATAGAAACCTTTTGTATCTCAGGTTTATCATCCCTAGGATGCTCACCTCATCCACTCTTTGCAAGGAATCAGACAAAAAACAGCCTAGAGACACACACTGATTGCTAAAGCTAAGTATTAATAGCCACCATCCTCTAAAACAAAACAAAACCAAACACCAAAATAAAGCAGCTAACACCTCAAGAATTCTGATTTTGGCTTATAGCTTAGCCTTCTCCAGAGAAAGTTAATGGCAGGTATCATTTTCCTCTTATAGGCAGACAACACTGGAGATACAACCAGAATTTTCTGGCTGTCAGAAAAATGTTTTGGTGTATTTTGGTTTTCTTGACACAAGAGGAATTTTATATATCTGCCAATGTAATGATCTGGGGAGATGCAGAAACTCACTGAAGGTTTATCCTTCACACTAGAATTTATTTTCCAGACTAAGGAAGCAAATGTTAAGACAGTTGAGGGCAAGAAGATTGGTGTTTTTGCAGAACCATAAGTGAGATGTGAAAAAGGAGATTAGCATAATGCATTTTGGTGGGAGTTCTTTTCTAATTTAGCTCATCTATGTGGTAAGTTCATTATGGTATTTCCATTATAACTTATGTGTCTTCCAGGATAAAACAATTGCCGGTGCAGCAACGGCTGTCCTTTTTTACATCTTCCTGTCTCACTGTGAAAGATTGCTCGCTAAACACTCCATCTCTAACTCTCATTCCAGTTACTTATTACATATTTAAAGGATGGGTCTCTTCAGAGCTTGTTTTATGTCACTGGTTGGTGTGCTACATATTGTATCTGTCTCCACACGTACATTTTAAGTCCTTCTCAATTTGTTGATGATAATGCCCTGGAGAGACAAAATGGGTTAATATTTCAACACCATGCATATTAATGGTTAACAATTTCATAAGCCATATTGAAAGTAGGTGAGTTGAAAGAATGTGGCTGATTGTGTGAGCTTGCCAAAAAGATACAGACAAAGTTACTGAAGCTTTGATAACAGTTAAAATTAAGGAGGCACCATAAAATAGTAGATGTCTTTTGTGCTTTTCCTGATTCTAAGATATTTGTCATATCTGAGAAGACCCCATGAAAGACTGTTGAAATCATCTGCTATAGCCAGTGATAGCAGCAGGAGAGTAGGTTGTGCTATTGCTGGGATATGAGGAAAGCAAATCTAATTATAAAAAATTCCCATTTACTAATGCTGTTTATCAAAATCACACATACACTTGTTCTCCAAGGCTCCTGCATTGTTCTATTATGGAAGCCCACACAAAACAAACCTAATTTAAAATGCTATCAAGGTGGACAATGTGTTCAACACCCTCTTTCCATAGATGTATATGGCCATCTCAGAGAAAAGCAGAGGGGAAGCAGATTCTCAAATTCTTCACCACCATATTAAATAGTGTTTTAAGACACGATTATCAAAGAAACATTGTCCTTCTCCTTTCCCCGCTGTTTGCTCAGAAATTTCAAAGAATTGTTAAAGGGATTTAATATATAGTTGGAATCCTTGAAAAGTAGAGTCAACCTGTAAATTGGCAACATTGTTCAGAGTCGAGTGGGCCATGAAAGAGACCTTATTTCTCAGATCTGAAAGGAGTATCTGAATATATATAGTGCCTCCAAAGGTAAGCATACAACCTTTGACACCTGAGTCACTCAGGTTGCAAGCACCTAAACTCCCTGAAAACTATCAGAAAGGCATCCCAAGCATTCAGTCTGAGTTGCTCAGGTCAAAGATTAGAGAGGAAAACGAGGGGGAAAGCAACTCCAGAATGGAGTCGTATTAATGGTCCTTGTGCAGCCTACCATATGGTTTGCAGAGATAGAGAATTTCTAATCATTTACTGTCCCTTCACCACAGGAAGTTCATGCTGAACCCTCTGAAGTATCACAGACAACTGCAGACTAGTAATCTAGTGGAAGGTCACACAAGAGAAGTGCAATAATAAAGCAACTGGGACAGTAACTTGACATCTGTGATAATAAATATTATCAACATCAGCAAGACTTCAGAGAAACTCCTGAATTTCACTTGTCAAACTTGTTAGTAAGAAGTATTGAAAAACCTTTTAGATGAACGTTTTCCTGGGAGAGGTGATCAGTTCCAGGAATCCTTGTGCCTTGAGCATAATTCAATACCATATACATCCCTCCTCTTCTTGATCACAGAAATTAGAGCTTGCAGAGAGGACTCCCAGGTCACCAGACTACTATACATTTTCAAGTCTTTCCCAGTGCTGATTTAAAGAGAGAAAGTCCAGGCAATGACACTTGTACTGTTTCTTTCAGAAGACCATTTCTCCTTTATAAGGAAAAAAAAATCCTCTGGTATGATTCTTCAATAGCCCCTTACAGCAGTGTCTGGTATTGTAAAGTAAAGTGCTGCTGTAATGAGCAGGAAGCAAATTACATCTCCTTTACAATTTCCACTGGTGTAACTAAGTGCATACAACGCAGAGTGATGTAGAATCTGACCCCTAAGATTACTCTTAAGAAATGTACTCTAACAGTTAAATGTCTCCATTTCTTTACTTCTCCTTTTACTTCTATTATGGATCATGGCCATCTGTGAAGTCTAAAACCCTTGCAGGAGATGTAGTCATACACCACATTGGCCATTGTGCAAAGGGAGAAAGAACTTGAACCTGAGTAGACTCAGATATTTCCAAAGAGCATAGCACCAGTTTCTTCATGTGTTTTGCTAACCAATATATAAAAGCTATAAGCATGCAGGAGTGGAAAATCAAATAGAAAAGCCATGTTAGTTCCACTAATAGCCTTCTCCTATCCTAGAACTGCAAACCTCTGACTATGGCCAAGATAAAGAACTCAACAACAGCAGCAGCAAAAGGTTGATGCTTGGTATTATAGCTCACTAAGTGCATTGAGCTTGAATAAACAATGTCATGCTTGTGTTCTCCAGCCTCTGCTACATTGCCCATATTTCTTAATCCATACACAATTCAGGGTAAGGATATGGGAATCCCATTTAAACTTACCAAAAGCTTCTGTTCTCCTAATTTCAAAGCCTACCCATTTCCTGTTTTTTGTTTGTTTGTTTGTTTGTTTCTTTGTTTTGTTTTTTGGTTGGTTGGTTTTTTGTTTGTTGTTGTTTTATGTTTGTTTGCTTGTTTGTTTTTTCGACACAAGGTAAACCAAATATCAGGTATGAGCAGATGACCATAAACAAATGAGTTTGCACAGCTTAGTAGATTGCCATTTGTCACTGAGCTGCAGTGGCTGGCTATGTGTGGATATGTCACCTAAACATGGGACAAAAAAGCATTAGCTTAAATCACTGCAAGGGTCACTTTAGCCATTTTGTGTAAGTAACATTAGGATGAGGCTAAGTGAAACAAAATATTTATTTCTAATACAAACTGCCTTCATAATTTCAGCTAGCACATTTCACTCCTCACTTGTAACAGACAAAGAGCATCTGTGCAATTAGGTAGCATAGCATATCTTGCCAGCTGGTAACTCCTTATGCCTCAGTACCTTGGTTGCTATCAATTGTCCTGTTATATTCGTAGTTCGGAAGAAGCAGAAAATAGGCTTCCCACAGACTGAATGCTATGAAACCTTACCGAAAAGAGATCATGGATGATTTCTTACCTCTCTTTACTCTGACAAATCCTCCCAGCATAGTACTCTCAGGTAGGGGCTTGAATCATATCCTGAGCAGGAGGGATCAGCCAACACCTGTACAGCATTCTCTCACCTAGCTCTGCACCATGAAAACTAAGGCATGTCTGTTTTATTTATACCTCACTGAAGGTGTGTTAGGTAAGTAATTGGAGCCAAATCCAACCTGCTGGTTTTACAAATTGGGATTACTGGCTGAAGATTTCTCACATCACCTCTAAACATTGAGACAGGCCTCAGGATAGCTTCAGTGATGATTACTGAGCCAGAATACAATCTGTCAAATCTGTTATAATGAGGGGTTAAAATAATATACACTTTGTATTGAATAATTGCTATAAATGCCCTGAGGCATAAAAATATTGTGTGAGATGTTGTAAATAATGTGGCTGGATTTAACTGCAATTTGATATGTCTGTTCTTTTTTTTTTTTTAATTTATTATTTTTTTTTCCCGTGTAGCCTGGCCCCAAGTGACTTTTCTGGTCTGCTCTTCAGTCAATGCTAGCCACAAAAGTAACAGTACCTCAGTGTACAGTATGTGCATATCTGGGTCAATCTGAGGTCAAAGCTCAACTAAAGGAGGCAGCACGCAATAAATATAAATGAAGGATATCACTATGATAAACAAAAGTGGTCTACATTAATGTGAACAAGCTTGACTGATAGTGAATACATTTCCAAGACACAGGGTCAAGTTTGGTGCATCAGCAAGGCTAACGGGCTGAATGAGATGCATCGCTGCAAGCAACTCTTAGGCAAAAATCCTCATATAGGCTATGATCTCATGGAACAGATTTATTACTTATGGTAATAAGTCATCCTGAGAGTAGATTTTCTGTTACCATTTTCAAATCTTTTCTGTCACTGTCAGAGGAAGTGCTATTTCTTGCCTTGTTATAACTTTTTCCCCCCACAGGAGTCTCTAATCAGTAATACTTCAGTTTGCTTTCTTCACTGAGACTTGCTGTCTTATTTTATTTTTTCCCCTCTGTAGTTTTCACTGTTAAGCAAAAGTTGCTTAACAGGATGTGCGAGTTTCTTTATCTATAGTATACCAGTAGTTGAAGTTGGTATTTAGAAGATACATCCTTGGGAAAAATACAACAGGAGGCATTCCTGATGTGAACTCAACTTTTTATTAAGTTTTGTGTGTAGATTTCCTTTCAGTTTTAAACACAGTGGTGGGCCAGGATGGTAGAGAGTTCTGACAAGGACTAACTCTATGCAGACAGGGAACTGTTGCTTCATGAGCCTATGTGCTAGTCAGGTTTTCAGTTAGGCTCCCTGGAGTGCTTTGAAAATAGAGCCACTGCACAAAATGTGGGCATTGTTTGTATCTGAGTAGTCAGGATCTTGCTACAGGACTCAGCACTAATCTGAGAAGCCAGACTTGCTGTCTGGAGGATTACAGTACAGAGAATTACACTGGGAAAAAAAAAAAAAAAAAACTCATAATTGGACAAAGACTATAAAATTTAAAAAAAATAAAAATAAATAAATTGGGCAGTCAAAAGAATCTGGATAAAGAACCACAGAAAGGAGTGGGAAGCCCAAATTGTACCACATCCGATTTCATTTCCCATCATTTAATAGAGGTTTGGAGAATGAGGAAAGTGCAATGAAATCTTAAAGAGCAACACACAAGTCTTCCATAGTTGTAGTGCAAATGACTAGTGACACAGGACATTCCATTAAATGATGTCCATGAAAAGCAAGCGCATAGTGAATCATCCATCCACACAGGCTTGCCATAAGAATGTTGCAGAACTCATCTCTGGACTGATATTGCTGCTATTTAATGTAGTTTCTAGCAAGCCATTTATCATATTTATGGCTACAACTAACCCTTTTTACTATGTTCTTTTTTTCATGAGTTCTCCTAGAGAAAGGCTATTCCACAGCTTTATGAAGCCATGAACTGGAGAATAATGCATGACCTAAAGCAAATGGAGGTGAATAATGCCCACATTATACTGTCTTTCCAGACCTGTCAGAGAACTGCCAATACATCAAGCAGTGTTGACCAACATTGCCATACCTATGGTCTCCAGAATAGGTAACTAAATGAAATCAAAAGTATGTTTAAAAAGCTCCTATTACATTATCCTGCATCATGATCTACAGTAAATCTGAATACTTGCATCACTCTTCAAGTGTGGAAGTGTTATCCTCATCTCTGTGCTACAAATTCCTGGCTTTTCAAGAACAGAATGGGAGCACTACCTAACCCTTCTGAATTGTTATTTCTTCCAAGACTGCCCTTAAAAGATATACAGATTTTTTTTACAAATATATCTGGCTTTCAAGCTAACTTAGTGGCTTCCAAAAATTTGAACTGTTGAAAAAATAGAAACACAGAGCAGCATCTGCTGGACCACACACCATGTGAAAGAAAAACATGTTACTGTTGAGAGGTTTCTCAGGATCTTCGTGACATGCAAATCCTTCTGCTTCAGCTAAATCCCTGGAGTAAGTAATCCTGATATAGTTAAAATGTTCTTGGATCATTTATTTCCCTAGAAGCTTACTTTGCTGCATGCTTGGTGTGCAATAATTTATAGAGAAAGCCTTTTGCAAGGCAACAACCCCAGGTAACTCAGTTGACACTTGATGTACTTTTTTTTTTTTTTTTTCAGAACTGAAATCCATTGAAACTTTGCATAGATTCTCTGAGGAGGTACAGATCATAACAAGAACATATGAATGATTATACTGGGTCTGACAAAAGCGTTCATATTCCCCAATATCTTGGATGAGCACGAAAATATAAGACAAGAGGAAGAATACTGTGCTGCTTCCTCATATTCTTAAATTTCCTGAGCCTGAACCACATCTCCATTGTTAATTGACAGTCTCTATTTCAGTAATGTTTTCAATTGCTTTTTGAACCCATTAATATTTTGGCACCGACAATGTTTTGTGGCAGCAATTAATTTCAGCAAAGAAATGAGCATCTTCAATTCTCTTTAATGGCTGCAAACTTGGAGAAAACTGGAACTTTTCTGGATTGGATCCTTAGGCTTCCTTTGATTCTATTTTTCTCTTCTTCAAAATTTGGATAATGATATTTTGTCATCTGTCTCACTGGCATGAGTCATTCTACCAGTTATTTTACTAACATTTGTTAGTGAGACCTGTTGAGTCAAAAAAAAAAAAAAGTGTCATTTTGCACTTAAGACATTTAGGAAAGGAGTCACTAGTTTCTTGATTTTCATTTTAATTAGAGCTTCGTCATGACAGCTAAAGTTTTGCAAACATCTCATACTTGTAACTGCATGCAAACATTTTTTCATGCTGGCCAGTTTCCAAACTTTAATTGAATTGATGAGTCCCATGTACTAGTAGAGAGAGTGAGTTAGTGGAAGATAATTTCTTTAAAAGTTATTGTTGCACATTAGTTTTTTTATTATTAAAAGTAATCTCATTGAAACACTATTCTACAACCTATATTCTGAGTACTGCTTCAGCCTGTGCCTGTACCTGGACATCTGAGAAGATATAACTTCAAGATAGGCATGTGAGAAAACCAAAGGGTTGTTAAATCCAAAAATAAAGCCACAGTGTTGAGGTACCTCTAACTCTCTTTAAATCTGCCCTGTATATTTTGTTCATAACTTCATATTTTTTTATATTACACCGCAATTTGTTTCAAGAGGGGTCAGCTTGGCAGGTCATTTACATTCCTCTCTACAAGTACCCTCCCACCAAATTGCATGCAGTTCTGACAATTGTTATGCTAGTGAACATTTTTTAGTGGTAGTATTGTGTTTACTTCTATAACATTGACTACCACAGGATTCTGTAATGATCTTGTAAAACACCTCAAAAAAAGTACACTTCCAGAGATGATTATTGACAGCAACTTTCACAGACATCTACTAGCCAAATCTTAATCCATTTACTGTTACATACACTGATTTTTTGTGGTGCTACCTTTAAGCAGAAAGCCTGGCAGTAACAAGGCAAATGCCTTACAAAAGTCTGTTTCACCAGAATGGATGTTATCAACCAAACGGGCAATTCCCACACATGTAATTGAGGTTATTACAAAGACATATTTATTGTCACAATTACCTGAATCTCATTTAGTATTATTCTGTCTGAGACTGATTGTCCTAGAGATTTTTTGTGCCTCAGTAAATTCACAACTCTTTTAAGATCAGCTTGTTTCCAACCTACCAGGTTTTTGCTTGTGCTCTGGGCAGAAATCTCTTCAAGTAATTCTTTGGGAGTTTTAGGTATATTATCCAGGCCTGATGATTTTAAATGATTTAAACACTGTACAAAGTTTTGTTTGTTTGTTTGTTTGTTTTTTGTCTCCAATATATTTCTTAGTTCCTTACTGAGTACTCCATCATCTTCATGTGAAAGAAGCACTTCTTCTTGCTTCATTTTGAATACAGAATAGGGATTTATTTATTGTACACTCCTGCATTTCCTCTGCTTATTAATGGTTCTATCATCTATACCTTGTACTGGGCTTATGTTATTTCTCAGATTTCATTTGCTCCTTATATACTTTTTAAAATCTCCTTTTTAGGTAGTCCAGAGACAAATCGATGATGTCATTCACCTCTCTTATCAGTTACGTACACTTCATAAATTATATGAAGTATTGTCCATTTCTTTCTTTTCTCATGTGCTACATTTTGTTGGATTTCCCCCATTTGTGAAAGCTTCTTTCATTTTATCCCTACAGTAGAAGGGTATAGAGACAAAGTTACTTTTTCTTTTGATTGTGGAATCACAGCTTTCTTGTGATATAACACACCTTCTGGAAGATATCTAAATTAATGTTTACAAGCAAAGGTTTTTCTTCCAGTTAGTGCTCTTCCAGTTAGTGCTACTCCCATTGAAAATTTGACTCCTTCAAAAACACCAGCTGTGTGTGTTCCAGATTGGATCTGCCTTACTTTTTGAACACAATAAAAATAATCATGCCATAATTTTGGTCTCTCTGCAACAATAATCTTCCATTTCAGTGACTAATTAGTCTTCACCTATCACAATAAAGCTGAAAATAAATTCAATTTTCAACAACTTCTGAGTTAGAATATTTTCATTTTTGATTTGTTTTAGAAACTTTAATGACCTTGTACTAACCATTGAAGGAAACCCTTAGAGCACACACAATCATACTAAGAATCTCTACTACTTGCCAGCCTTCCTTATTATTCTACCTTAGTTTAATACTTTCCCGACTACTCCAGCTAGTCTTTATTCAGAAAAAAAAAAAAAGTCCCCTGCAGATGTAAGATTCAGACTGCTACATCAATCTCAGGCAGTGATGGTAAGCCTATGGTGCTGATGGCAGAAGGAGCAACGCCTCCATCCAGTGTCACGTTGCTGTGGCAGCAATGTGGTGCCCTTTCCTCTGCCCGCTCTCCCTACCCAGCCCTGCTCCCTGGAGGGCAATGGGGTGTGAAGCCACCTGTGTCAGGGAAGGAAGAGTGGAGCATCATTATTCTCCATGTTTCTGTGCACACACAGAGTGATGATCTCTGTAAATATCAGGCTCTTCTAATTAGTAAATAATGCAATTAGTATAAAAGCATTAAATAATTAAGAGGTCTTATTTATTGCAAGACCCATGGACTCAATTATCTATGGTTGGTCCACCTTTAGCTTGAGGTCACATTGTGTAAGCACACTTGAATGCTTTAGAGGGCTTTCTAATGTCAATATAATAATAATTTTTGTTTTAAAAAGGTGAAGGTTTATTTGCTGCATATAATCAGGAAATAAATGCCAGTCTGGTGTATTTATTTGTTTTATACCAGACCTTTGAGCAAAAGCTATTAGTGATTTGGAACCAAACATTCTTCTTTGTCTTTGGCCTGAAGGAGGGGAAAAAGATGATCTTGAAATCCAAAATTACATTATTGTCATCAAGATCAGAATTGGGATGATGTTGAACAGCAAATTACACCATGTAAATTTGAATCAGCATGTGACAGTATTGGCAGTGTCATGGGAACATAGCCCAAACATTTTTCTGTATAGCTCTGGTTGCTTAAATAAAACTATTCCACACTGTCATTCATCTGGCTATAGGACTGGATAACTGCTTTAACATTTAATACTGCCTTCCATTTTGTAAGTCCTGCTTGCTGTTAGAAATATCTTAATTTCAATTGGAAGCACGGAGATCAGGATCCCATCCCTGTAGGAACAGAAAAAAAATAACAATTCAGCCTTTGTTGTTCTAGCATCTGTTCATGGATACTGGGCCCTGATGACAACAAGCTGAGAGCAGGCATGCTTTTTCTATGCCTTGAACTAGTTGCTGATCCAGATACTACAGAATTAATGAAAATATTTCTGTAAATCTCAGTAGCTTTAGGTCAATCATATGGTCAAACTGTTTGAGTTAAACCTTTCATCCCTTTTCTACCTGTGGCAAAATGTCAGAAGATTATTGTCTTAAACTGAGCAATAGTCTATAATTGTTACCCCAGCTAAATCTATCTCACATAACGATATTATACCAAAGCAAATAAAAGATGGTATTTTGTAGTAGCCATGAGCAAAGACAGAAGAGATCCAGGGCTCTATTGCTGATTCTTGCAGGATTTTTTTTCTGCCCTTTCTTCACATTGCAACCTGAAAAGTCCTCTCATCTGTACCAGTAACATTCAGCTTTGTAATCCTTGGTTATGGCACTAATTACCATGTTGCATTAATTACCGCCTTAGCCAAGAGCCTTCTCCTATATCCACATATGGATAAAATGGAATTGTCTGCTGGCTTCTGGAAATTGACAGCAGTGAATAAAACTGATCCATTAATTCATCAGAATTTTAGTCCCCAAACCAGACTTGTGGGATGCAGATTAGTTCAGGAGATATTCGCTAATACTGAAAGATGCATGTACAATTAAGTGTCTTCTTTATTCAATGGCTGTCTTCTTTTGTGCAGAATATAGCCCATTATCATTTATATGGTTATTTTATGTAGCTATATAGTTAGCGGAAGTGTAACTATCTCCCCTTTTTGCCCAGACTGTGACATCCCTTGTTTAAAGTATTTTTGAATGCTAATTAGGTTTTCACTGCCCCTGTCTTTAGTGTCTGCTAGAAGGCAGCTCCCATCCAGTAACCACCTTGAAGTTACCATAGATCTTGTTAATTATCTGTTTCCCCATAACTCCAATGGGTAAGACCCTGTGCAATCTGTGACAAACGGGACCTAAATTATGCAGTAAGTGTCCCTGGATTCTCTGACTTCTAACACAGCAAACTGGAAATGCTGCAGCTTCAGGTAAATTTTAAAAAATGAGATTATTATTGCATTAAATATAAAATGAATAATCCATGAAAGAAATTCCATGTGTTATTTGTCACACTAAATTAAACTTGTTTTACCCTACACCTGCATTTCTCCTCTGCTTCCGTTACACACATGAAGAACTGAAGGGCAAAAACTTATCACGGGCAACTGACCACAGCTTCACTAGCCACAAGATAATTTGGGATATGGAGCACTAAGGAAGCTATGGAAAATGATTTGATGCTTAGGATTCAGAACTCAGCATGCATGTTTCTGCTTAACAGACAAGCTTGTAAAAAAACTCACTGGTTAATGTGTTAAATCGCATGAGAGAAGTGCAATTTCAGTATTCATGGGAAAACAGTGCTGAGCTGTGTGTAGCTGTTCTAACAGGTATTTGGCAGAAAATCTCAGGCCAGAAAGCAGCAGCCTTATAGCTAAATCTACGCACAAACATTAAATGTTGCACTGCCTAAATTTTTAGGATGGAAAGGTGTGTAATCTAAGGCAATGTTCTTGCATTCTCTGCTTGTTTTGGAGAGCTCACTATGTGAGAGATGCTGTCCTTCACACGTGGCTATTTTGTGAATCTAGGTGGGCAGAGCCATGAGATGAGGTGCTGGCTGGTGGGCATCTCCTGGCAGCTTGTGGGTGAAAACTTCCAGCAGTTGGCACGTAGCCAGGGATTTCTGAGGACTGAAACTTAAAAAGCCTTCAGGGAACCCCTTTGTGTGTCTGCCTCTTAGACCTCGCCTCCAGTCCTGACCTGTGCCTCTACAGAGCCTGTGTGGAGTCATTGTTAGTAATGCGTAAACCTATGGAGATGAATCCACTTTTAATTGGGAGGGGGAATGCATTCCTTTGTTTCTCGAATGAAAACATTTTCAGCCTCTGGAGTTTGATTCTACAGCACAGACTACCAGGGGTACAGACAGTAAACTGTTGATTTATTTGGTGAAATGCACATTATTCTGGTGCAACTGGTAAGAGTTTTTGATACAAGAGCTGCAGTTCTGACGTCACCTCTGTGAGTGGTGTCTGCAGGCGAGCTGTTCCCAACCATTGCTCTGGTTAGTCCTTTACTCCAGGGGCTCTGTGTGGGACTGGGACATGCAGTCCTGGAATATGCAGTCCTTGCTCAGCCTAAGGACAGGTGAGCAGAGTCTTTAGCTAGGAATTTATTGCCTTTTTTGTACCACTGTGAAGATCCAGAGCAATGACAAGGTTCTAGCTTGAAAGTGGGAGTTTTAGAGATCTGTTTCTAAAACTGTCAGGCATCCCTCAAATGACATGTCAGACATATCATCCAGAAGCTGGAAGAGCATTTCACAACTTCCAGACATGAATATGGCACAGCTCCCTAAATACTTTGCAATTTAAAGCAGGTTAGACAATTTCAAGTTTATTTTTTCCCCTGAGTGGGGAGCACCACCCAAATTTCACCGATTTTCACTTCACCAGCTTCTCAGCTGTCATCTAAAAAGACAAAGATAGGAGTCCAAAGGACATTTCCAGTCACTGCCTCAACAAGTGTATTAGCAGGCTGCTCTGAAAGCTGTCCTCAGACCCTGGAGGGCTCTAGAGTTGGCCAGGTAGGCTGGTGGACTCCCAGATTCCTGGGATGCTGTATTCCCAGCAAAAAGACTGGCGGGCAATAAGAAGCCTTGGGAAACAGCTACTCCTGGCTGGCTGTCGCCCCCATTTCACAGACGGCTGGCTCCTTGCTGGCCCCCATCCTGGCAGCAAGCTGGCTGCATGGACCACTTGGCTCTGTGTCCATCTGCCTGGCAGATTGCAAAAGAGCATGTTGCATTTTGGAGATACTGCAATGCCCCTGCTTGAAAAACATTCCTCTGTTTCCAAAATAAAAGCACTGAAGATTTTTTTTTCTGCAAAGAATGTTAAATATTTGCTTTTTTTTTTTTTTTTCTTGATTATTCAAAATACTCTGACCATTTCTATTCTGTGTCTGGCCAACCCTCCAGGACCCACTGGGGAGTTGTTTAGAGCCTAGCTACATCCATAGCTTAATTAAACTCTACTGGCATTAAGTACATCTAAGGGAAAAAGGATTGTTTTGTTTCAAATTTTCCTTTAATGCTCTTACACTATTGGAGTATTAGCTGATAGGGGAGCAGATGTATAAATCACCTGGGCTGTGTACTGGGGGCTTTTCCAAAGGGATGCATTATGATTCGGCACCACTCGCAGTCAGTGAGGATTAAGACTCTAAATGTCTTTTGTTCTTCTCCTCGGTTCTGCCCTACATTAATTATTCGAGCTGAGTATGACTTACTCTTCTGTTTAAATGATATATAAAATGGAGGACTACAGCTCCTCTCCAAGTGAATAAGGAGAGATGGTGAAAGTGTCTGAAGTAATAATCATGGTGAGAAGATTCACTTTTGCCATTTTAGTGATTCAGAGTATTATTAGCTTGTTCCTTTGTATTAAATCTCACCCCCTCCTTTTTTTTTTTTCTTTTCTTTTTTTTTTTTTTTCAATACAATTGTAATTTGCATCATGTCTTTCCCAGGAGAGAGATACTAGAGACCCCTCAGGATTTGATTAAGATTTTTCTCACTGAGTTCACATTTGTCTTGTAATGATTTGTGAGTAGCCTGACTTGTTTGAAATACTAATGCTAGAAGTTTGGTATAATTGACTCAGCCCTGGATCTTCTATAAACTTCACAAATTCTTTCCTAATTTCTTTCAATACAATGGTCTGCATAAGAAAAGGATCAGCAATCATCATTAAAATGTCATTTATATTCCACATGACATTATTCTCCAAGCCGTCTACAATTTATACCTGCAAGATGTGATTTTTGTGATAATTTCTGCAAGGGTTACAGGGCCACTATAAAAAGGAAGTATATGCTGAAAATATAAAGAGCTGTGGTTAACCTTGACTCCAACCTAAGGGGTTTTGTAATGGAACTGTAGCTATTGATCTAAAACATGATGTTTTCCCATTATCCACACAAACCAGTACTCCTCTTTAAATTACTTAATTCAGCTCCTTTTAAGACTTGCTTTGCATCACAGGACAGTGGCATACCTTTTATACCCTTACACCTCTTCCTGCATTATGTGTTAACTAACGCCCTTGAAAAAAGTTCCTCTGGTCTCCACTGACTAATCACACAGCAGAGTCCAACCTATTAGCCAACACATTGGTGAATATCTCAACATCAATATTGAACAAGCAGACAGGCCTCTGAAAGGGAAAATCAAATTTGTCTTTTTTAAGTTTCAAGTCAATTAAAGATGGGCTTCTATTGATTTAGAAATTTGCTGGGATTCCAGGAAACCAACTTAACAGGGTTGTGAGCCAAAGCCTTACTTTATTTAATGCCTCAGTAAGGCTTTTTTTTTTTTTCTGCTTTTTTTGTCTTCTACCGTTTCCTCACATATTCCTTCATATTTATTTCTGTTAAGCTTTCCTAGCTGTTTTTCACCCAGGATTTGAATTACTGTGATGTCAGCTCTTAATCTTGCCTATAGCTTTATCTTTTAAAACTTCTTTGTCCATCCTATCAGTTTTGCCTAAATGGGAATAACCCCTTGCAAATGAAACATGGTATGCCTGTTTAACACCCCTCACAATATCCCTCTAAGTGTTGGGAATGGCAATTCTTTTTGTTTTGCTGAAGACAAACGGTGGTAATGGGCCAATTAGGGTCAAGGAAGGATTTTAAGCACCTAAGGGAGATTTAGGAAGAAATTATTCAAAACTACGTAAAACTGCAATCCTAACAGTCTCCATGTAAATGTTCCTTGGGTCAACTAAATCTTGGCTGGCACATTCTTGCAGGAGAAGGGAAACCTGCTCAAGTCCTTCTCCTACCTGAAGGGATTCAGATTTCTCTGTTCTATGCTGGTGCTGTAAGAGTAGCTAGTTTTCTAGGGAGGAGGTCTTAGTCCTGACTTCTTTGCCTTTGAAGGTTGTGCCAGTGCCCAGGGGACAAAAAAAAATATATATAATATATTATATATATATATTATATATTATTATATATGTATATTATAGAGCTGGGAATGCACCTTCCTTTCATAACTGTATGGGTAATTCTTCATGAGAGAAGGGGCCAACATTTTAATCACTGCTCCTGGGACCATTTCCTGGTTTTAAAGCAAGACTTTGGAGTAGAAAATTGAAAAAAAAAAATTATGAAAATCCATCAAAAACTGTGCTGGATGCAGGCTTCCTAAGGTCAGAAAAGTGGTTTAGAAACCCCTCAGGTCTCTTGATTTTGTGGGCAAGTGATCTCAGTGCTGGCAGATGTGTTTGGATGTGGTCACCTCCTCTTCCTCTATTCTAAGCTGTTGCATTTTTACAGGGGTAAATGAGCCATGTTTGGTGCTACTGAAAAAATTGTGTGGCTATCTGTCATGAAGAGCTGGCTATGGGCTCCACGGTAGTACAGAGGTAGGGAACTCATGTCCCAGTACAACAGCATGGCACTCAGCTCCCTTACCTTCAGCAGGTACTTCTGTATCACTCCAGAAAGCTTCTAGTTCAGTGTCTTGGCTGCTTGGGCTTGTCGTTTTGGGGCACCTCTGTCCCCAAATGCTGAGTAGCAAGCTAGGTTTATTTAAGCTTCTCCCTTCATTTCTGGGTATCTTTTCTCTCTGATCAGTGCTTCCTCTCATGTTCTGCTGAACTCATTGCTCGTTTCTCATAGGAACTGAATAGGTTATGTTCTTTTTCAGTTTAATGATTCCTGTTAAGTGCTCATTGTCTTTTAACTAGTACAGTGTAGCATGTGGTATAGTGGCAAAAACATGGCACTAGAGTGAAAACACAGAACACACAGCTGTCTGCAATGTGTATGACATTCCCCACCTACATATACCCAGGAAATTCTCTCTCCCTCTCTTCCCTCTCTCAGGGGTTCCTTTTGCAGAAGTTTAACTTTTTTTTTCTTTTTTTTTTTTTTAAATTTTAAGAGTTCCACATTCTTTATGTCAGCCTGGTCTGGGATTTCTTTCAATCCAGTGTTATTTCTTCTCTCTCAACTCTCCAAATTATCTAGTTTTTAGGTCCTTGCTTTCAAGCTCCTGAAGTCTCTTATCTCTATCTGTAACTGTATCTGAATGCTTGTTTAAGCCTGCCTCAACCTCAGTCACTCTACCTTTTATTGTAATTCCCTGAAAGAGGCTTGCATCAAAGCTTCCATTGATGTTAGCTCAGACAGTAATTCTCTAATGTCTGCCAATCTTCCTCTGTTGTACTTTGTTTGCAGAACAATGTTAGGCCTCTGGGACCTCCTGGAGTCCCAGTGCTTCTCTCTGGCCACTTGCAAAGGCATTGGTAATATCAGAAGCACACCTATGTACAAGAACACTGGCATCAGGGATCACTAGACATATTTAAGCGGGGCTTTGGGATGTCCTGCATTCTCAAAAAATCATTAAAATTGGCATACTGATGGTTGCTTCAGAAAACTACTACAGCCTTCAAGGCATACCTCCTGCTCTGCACAGCTTCTCCTATTTATTTTTTTTCTTTTACATTTCTGAACTTTTCAGGCTGTAATAGGGTGAGTTCAGCCTCTCTGGTCCAGTTTGGGACACGTCATTTGTGGCTGCATCCTCATGGGTCTCCTACATGCAAATAACACAGAAGTTCTAAGAAAGAGGCATCTTCAGTCCCAATCCCCTTTACCTTCTTAAAGCTGGTCACTCAGACACAGGTCTAAGAGCTCACGCTTCTCCTTTTGCCAACATACAAAATCCCATAGTTGAGCTTATTTCTCATTTATGCCTCTCCTGCCATATGAATATGAAAAAATGACTAACCTTGCATTCTGCTTTTCTTTGAAGTTTGTCTGTGTCTTCATCCATCCTTCTAGCTCCCATGCGTCCAGTACAGAATAGAAGAAATGCTTTCTTTTTCCTTCCCTGCCCTTTCTTCCCAGCCTTCTACTAGCACTGCAGAAAGTTATTCATTAGGCTCTTGCACTCAGTCTGAGATTGCTCAGCTTCTTTTCTTTCTCCTCAGCCTCATCTTCCTGTGATGAGGCTGCCCGACATGCTTTCCCTGGCTGTTGTGAAGATGTATATAGAGAGTTAAGCAGTGTCACAGGGATCAGAAAGACATTATATAAATGTGTATTTAGGAAATTCTGAGGAGACAGGTGAATCTTAAATCCAATCTTTCTTTGGGTTTTGCATATCTCTGTCCAATCTACACAAAGCTCACAGGGGCTTAGTCTCCCAAAACAGTCATCTGGAGACAGATATCCACAGCCTCCAAGAGTCAGCCACTGAGCCTGCTTTGAAAACTGTGAAAAAAACATCACTGTTATCATCTACTATAAATTTGCCCTTTGCTGTATGTTAACCATTGAACTAAAGCAATGCTGACACTAAGGGCAAAAAAGCTGAAGGAGGGCTCCCATGGAGGGCGGAGAAGCTCATAACATAAGGAACACCCCACTCTGTGCTTTGACTGAGAGCCCAGACTCACACTCACGTTGCTTTTCGGATGACTTGGTAACCCAGCCGTGCACTTCAGATACACAAAAAGGCAGACTGTGGGATATCCAAGCACCTATCTAAACAGCATTGGCTGTAGCAACCCATTTTGGCCTGGTGGAAATACGACGTGCTTCATGGCAGCCCTGATGTTTACTGCTGCAAAGGCCCTGGCTTTTCCCCGAGCTGGGGTTTGTAACAGTATTGCAGTGAATCCTACAGGTCCCTAGCTCCCCATCACAGGAACTGCAGAGACAGCCTAAAAAAGTGAGTTCATCGCCAGTGATATTTTTCCTGTTTAAATTAAAACATCGAAACCTCTGTCACTTTATCTGGAGATGCAGAAATCAGTCAGCAATCCTTGCCCTCCAAGAACAGAAATCTTTCAAATTGTTTCCCCCGCTTTAATCCGTAGGGATATCTGTACATTCTGCTCTTGCTTTTTGTTCAGTTCGCTCCTTGCCCAGGATTTCATAACCCTGATTTAGGTGCTAATATGCTGCAGTGAGTTCCCATCCCCAGGCAGCTTCATCATCTCAAAGCTGTGCAGGTTTAAGCTCTTAACCTGTCATAACACTGTGATTAAGACCCATCATACATTTGAGCAGTTCGAAAACCCATCTCTGCTTCGCCACTGGACACTCACTCTCACGCAGTAAAAGGCAAAATCAATTGCCCCTTGCATGAAGCAGAGGGAAGCCAAGTGGGCAGTTTCCATGGCATTTTACAACACTATAGAAGAGTTCCCTTGCCATATTTATGCTGTACTTCCAGGTCTGCTCTTTGCAGGTTTGCTGGTCTTTGTGGATGAAATGGAACAATCTCCTTTTATTCCCTTTCATACAGCTGATAATTGGAAGTGACTTTCAATGGCTATAAGCTTATTTTGCAATATTACACGTGTCCTTATGAATTCTAGCTCACATTGCACCACTTTACATCACTTGTGTTAAAATCCGTAAGTCCCAGGTGTTCTCTATACCTTATGTGTCATTGGGATGTTGCTAAGATAGCCCTGTTTCTAAATGTAATCACAAAGGTTGAGTCATTACATGGTGTCTGAAGGTAAATGACAGTGAGCATGAGCCCAGGAAAGCTTACTCCAATGTTGCAGGTAGCACAGGGCCTGCCTGCAGAAAGGGTTTCTTGCTTTGTGCTGTGCAGTCTCAGAGGGTGTGTGTGTGTGTTAGTTATCTCCTACTTCCCCGTGCAGTAGAATAAAAGCAGTTGAACAGTAGTAAGCCTGGATGCTTACTGCCAGACAACAGCTTAAATCAAAACAAAAGAGGAAAGCCATGGCTCTGCACTAAGCACAGACAGCGGATATTCTAAAACAGAATATTTGCAGGAGTCAAACAAAAATAACTGCATATGTAAAAAGCCTCCTTTTTATGCAGTTCATATCAGCCTGATTCCTATCTTGCCTTCAGTGATCAGGAAGAAAAGAGCTCCTATTGTTTAGTGACATTTCCGAATATTTATAGTTCTCTAGTAGTAACCTTTTGTTTGGTAGACAACGGAGTTTGCACAGCATGCTGAGTATGTCATTAAACATTTGCCTGAAGATCTGAGTGTTAGCATCAATGACAGAGTTTCCTACACATGTCACATTTTCTTTGGCTGTCATGAAAAATTATAGCTACTGTGACTCACACTTTAATAGCAGCTATTTGTGATATTTTAACCTAATGTACAGCCCCAGAGGAGAAACAACAGACACAATAAAGCATCTGCCAGTGACTTGCTCGAACGAAGGGACTCCAAGTATTATTAGGATGCCAAATTAAAGAGAAAAGGCTCTTGTGTCAAATGTCAAAGGGTTTTGGTGTTTGTTAACTTCACTGTAATTTATGTCTCAACTCTGAAAGCATATAAAGAGAAAGAAAATAAGTATTCCTTTCCTCTCTATTGTCTCTTTCTCTGTACTAAGCAGCATAGTTCTTGCGATAGAAAGGGTTAAATACTTTTTAAAAGGGAAAGGGAAAAAAATGATGCATCATTAAGCTGTTTATTTTTAACAACTAAAATACCTCATGGGCAAGATTACCTACCAGCACATTGTAATAATATTTGGGGGATTTTTTGAGTGTAAATTTTAAAAAGTAGTACAAACATGGAATGATACAGACATTTTGGATGTCATACATATATATGTATACATACATATATATAAAGACATTTATATTACATTTCCCCATCTATCCTCTTAATCACCTAGATCTTTTCTATAAGAGATCATCAAGAAATGAATATTTTGTGTGCTTGTAACAGGAAGACTGTTCCTTTCCTGTTCATCTGGATTCCTTCCCTGTTTTTGCCAAAACCTCATAAGTCACCATTACACAGATCAGGAAACTCATTCATGCCTTCATTTGTCCATCTGTAATATGAGAATAGGAATATTTGCATCCTTTCTAATTAAATCCAGCCTTGCTTGGAAGTATTTTAAGAACGTGGTGGGAAGACAAAAAAAGTTGTATAAATTGTACATTTTTGATTTATACAAATTTTGAAATTTATCCCATATGAGTAGGAAGACAATCCCAAAAGCTGAGCTCCAAAGGAAGCACAAAAAACTGCCACTGACAGCAATCAGTGATGGAGCTCCTAAGTCTATTTTAAAAGCATGGATGAATACATCATTCTGGAGCAATATCATCTTCCACCTAGACCTGTTCACCTTGGAGTAAGGGAACCACTGTAGGATTTATAACAAAGGACCAAACTCTGCAGTCTCATGTGTGACTTCACTATATATCATTTTCTTTAAAGTATTTGTTTCCCCACAGGAAAAAAAAATCCATGAAATGTGATGTTGCTTTTGCTTGTCCTCATGGATGTTCTGTAAATCAGGCCATATTACAGCAGCTATGTTCATGTTTCGACATAAAACTGTGATATCACCTAAGCAGCATTGTGAAATATGTTCTCAATAAACAGGGCTGAAAAGTAAAGTTGCTCTCTGAATTAAGGAATGAAACAATCTTAACTTATATTTCCCATTTAGACCTTATTGTCCTATGGATAGTATCTGTCAGCTTGAGGCCCACAAATTTAAAAGTTTTTATTGAAAATCTGTTGATTGCACTCTTTAAGCATGCCACCTAAGCAAGATTTGCAGGAAAAGAAGACAAGCTGAGATCATCTTTGTCATTACCCACAGATTGTTTTCTATTTTCATTGACTATATTCACCCCTCTGAAATATATATTGTGTATCTAGCAGATGTGTTAGCACAAGTACATACATCATTATGTACCTTAACTTAGCATTGTAACGCAGCTCTTGATTCTTCCTCTCAGAAACACCAATATGTATTTGTGCCTGATAATGGTATATCCAGATGAGCACTATCATACTTCTCCTAAGAGGATTATAAAGACAGAGCTGAAGTTTCTTATTTCAGTTTCATCACAAGGAACATGTATGAATTTTGCAATTTCTCCACAAAATTTAAATGGAATTGGTAAGACTGCAGCTGTCATCATTGTCATAAAATCACTCAGAGACAGAGCCTAACAGTTGGGATCCCACTAAAATTATCCTTTCAAATAGAGATTGTAGAAAAGAAAGGTATACAATCTCAGTGGCAGGTCTCTTCAAAACAGGTGTTTCAACACATGATAAAAAAATGAAGAACAGCAATTTGACACTGAAAACTAATGGGCAGAAAAAGAAACATGCAGTCGAGAAAAGCAGAATCTGTCCTGGCATAGGACCCTACTTTTTGTCTCAGTCCCAAGACAAGTCATATTAGCAGTTACATAAGCAAGATGGTCTCTTCCTGGTAATGGCTTGGGCTGGGATGATGTCCATGTCGAGGACTGCAAATATTCTTCAGAAGGCATCATCAGTGTGGCCTTGCACTCACATGGTGCAGAGTCACTGGGATTTGGACGTTTTAGAAACAAAGTCCAGCAAGCTCTAGTACACAGCTCAGTAGCAAAGTGCAAATTCAATGTGAGTTGTTATTGTTTCAAAACTTTCTGTGACATTGCCCTGTCAAGACAGAAATGGAAAGAGAAGTAACACAACACTCAACCCATCCTATAAACTATGCTTTTACTTTTGTAAGGTGTTCAAATGATGTGAGAAGGTATGTGCAGATGTAAGCTGAGTTACTAATGAAGGACAGGGGAAGGGGGAGAAGGAGGGAGGGAGGTTACAGAAGGAAAAGCAATCAACAACAGGGTGGAATAAAGCATAAAACATCCTGATTTATATTTTTTCTCCACCCCTTCTGTTGATTGCTTTTCCTTCTAGAGACACATCTTTTCTCTTCTTCTACAATGTGTGATGTGAGCTGATTTACACTGCCTTTCCAACAGATAGTTAACCCACCCTCCTATTCAGGAAAAAAAAAACATTAAAAAATTAATAAACTTTACCTTGTTCAACTAGCCTTATTTGTCTTCACCGGCTGTTTTTATTTCATGCCAATCAGCTGTGTTGGCAATACATAAAACATCTCTGAATTTGTTGCCATAACAAGCAATAATAATAAGTATGCTTGTATTGGCTTAAAGGAACCACACAGCAGTAGGTGCTTGGAGAAAATGTCAGACATAAATGATCCCTGGGCTGTTCTGCAGTTAGCAGTGTTGGTTGTGACTGCATACCAGTTGTACAATAGGTAGAGCTGTATATCAGATACAGCCCAATATTTTCCCTCTTTATCAACTCTGATATCAACTACTGCTTTTTGTGGGAGCTGCTTAGTGAGTGGAGGAGTCTAGAAGAGGTAAATGGGTCAGACAGGGCTGCCCAGCTGTATTCCCTACATGGTGATGGGCAAGAGTGTGAAGGGCTCTACATGGTCAAAACCATGTCCTTGCAGACAATGCCTCCAAGTCCCGTCCTTAAAGAAACCATCTCAGTGATCCACCATACAGACAGGTGGGCAGAACAGTGAGAAAGAGTGTGGGTGGCCATGGCCTGGGTCTAGAACCAGCTGAATCCTGTAGGATCTCGTTTTTGGAAACGTGAGATTGATTCGCTTGCACATGTGAAACACCGTGTTTCTTTGTAACAGACAGTTTACATAACACTGAATATAAACTCTTCAGAGATTTAAGGAGGACTGACTACTTGTGACATATGTGAAAAGCAAATTTCTAAAATTAAAGACAAAACATCAGATCCAGTGCCAAATAATTCCACGAGGATCACATCAGGAATATGTTGCAAAGTAAAAGAGGGAAAAAAAAAAAAAAAAACTTTCTTATATTTTCAATCAAATATTTCTGAGAAATTCTTCAGTTGTATCATAACTTTTTATATAGCATAAACATTTGAGAAGCCCAGATGTTATGACATGCAGGCAACAGTGAATCAGTGTTTCCTGCGATGAATTCCAATCAGGATTAGTTTCTACCAGAAAATGGTACCCTTCCACAGCAATCTCCATTGCAATTGCAGGAAAGCTCAGTGCCTTCAGCTTGCTGTACATGTGCAGACCAACTGCATTAGATCTTGCCTCTTTCGGACCCGCTGAGAACTCGTGTCTCTGTATCAGAGCCTCTGCTTGTTGCCAGTGCTGGAAGAAAGGACCTGGATGGCTTTTGCTTCAGTCCCGTTAAGTACAGTGGCATTTCCCACATCACCTCCAGTGTCCTGTTGCCCTTTTAATGTGAGGTCCTTTGGGGTAGTAACTCTCTGTTACAAGGATTTAATAGAGTGCCCAGTTGACAGAGCTGCACTGTCTGCTAGGGGCCTCCAGGATTACAACTGAAGAGCTAATATCAGCGGCTAAGAGCTTAAGAGCAAGAATAGGATTTTGTATCTGATGCGTGTGTGGAAACAAAGCAGCTTTTCAAAGGTCTCTTTCTACAGCCCACACCAAAGTGACCTGTCAGGGTTTCATCTCAACTTGACATTTTGGCAGTGCTCTTCAGGTGAGAACTCTGAAGGTTGGATTTTGTCAGGACTTGACTTGAAATGATTTTCAAAGTCCTGTTTCTTATTCCCTCCTGGTAAAAGAAAAAAAAAAAAAAAGGAAAAAAAAAAAAAAAAAGGTTTACATGTGGGAATCTCATGAAGCAGAAAATCCAGCTCTTATATTGCACTCCCTCTTTGCGACACAAGGCACAAGAGTGTTTTAGTGACTGGTCTATATAATGGCCTCAACAGCGTTCACATTTAGAAGAGGAGCTGCTCCCTGTCCCTGCAAAGTATTGCATCATTTCTTAGACTGTCTTTACCTGCCTGCTATATTAAACAAGTGCTCATTTCTGAGTCTGCCTAAAACTCCTACCCCCACCTCCACACAAAGATAACAGACCATTTTTAATATGAAAAAAACCCTCATCTTTGCCCTTGGGTAAGTGATAGAGTATGAAGTAAGTAGGTAATAAAAAATTTCTTTTGTATTTTATATTTTAGCATGAGCTATCAGAAACAATGACTGGCACAATAGTACTGACACCTTTGAGAATGGTTTTGTGCTGGCTCACCCACAGAAGAAAAATACTGTGAAGCCACTTAGGAGGAAATGAGTTCTGGAGGTAGTTAATCATTCGTGTAAGTGCAAGGTGTGGGATGGGAGATAGGATTCATAGGCAGCAAACAGCAGCAAGACACTGAGAGAATGTGTATTCTGAGTGCCATTAATTTGCATTGAGTACAGGGGGCTAGGAGAAGTGGCCTAGTTAATTAAACCATCTCACTGAAATGGATTCAAAGTGTGTTTAGTTTAGCATTAAAATTAGCTTTAGCCTACATTCCACATGGGCTATATTGAGATATTTAACTTTATATCTGAAGAAGTTCAGATAAAGATTATGCAGTATTGCTGAATTTTACAGAGCAGGTTGTGTAAATGTTCCACAGCATCTGTATGCTGTTCCCCTCACCTCACTGGTTTGAAAATGTCAGTAGAGACAAAAAATTAACTTCTGAGATTTTTGGAAGACTGACTGACAAAGGTGAGTGACCCATTGGAGCTGTGTATAGTTTTTCACCTCCAGAAATCTGCAACAAAAAACACCCGAGTGTGGTAACCTCTATTTATTCCTTTGTGTTCACCCAGTAAATCACAATGCAAACCAGTATGGTTAGCTCAGGCTTAGAATGTTGGGAGTGATGTATGTCTGTGTTGAAGCACGCTGATGAACCAGGTAGAAGTCAGACTAAAATAACATCTGTTTGATCAGCACCTGGCTCTATTCACTTTTATTATCTTCATCACATTCCCCATACAATAAAATGGGTGTTATTTGCGTAGATAATACATAAGGGAGAGGAGTCCACTATGTACACAGATGGTAGACCTTCATCTCAAATTAAAATTATCATCTTTTGGTAGCCCAAAATTTGTTTAAATGAAAGCAATAATGCCCACAGGAGTGCAAGGAACAACCACACTGTTGTATGGCTACCCTATTTTCTCAGACAATGAAAGATTATCTTTAATTTAAATACTTTTTAATTTTAATTTCATCTGAGCTTTTACCATCTGTGTGTGCACTGAACTCCTCCCTGTGTTCTTTGTGAAGCTCTTAGTCTCTCAGCTGAGGGGTCTAGAAATAAGACAGGCTAGAGAGATGTTCAGAAGAACAGATCAAAATTGACTTTAAAGGAAAATTTTACTAAGTGGAAAGTTAAAGTGCTATTCAGTGTGAAGTTGTATAAACTCGAGTTTTGCATTTTCTGAAGTATTCTACTGAAGAAGAATGAATACCAGAAATACACTAGAATATTTTTTTCAAGAATTCCATGAGATGCTACATTTAAAATAAATGAATAAATAAATAAATCTCCTTCAAAGAAATTATTACCTAAAAGCTTGAGCTCAGTCAGATTTATGGTCAAAGGAATAATAATCTTTACAGTCCCCAGAACTGCTCTACTACTGAGAAGTGGAAGCACTTGAGTGAATAAGATTACTTTTGAAAGGGTATGTGAGACTGACTCCTGAGAATCCTTAGTCATAGGAGGATTGAAGATGTCAAAGCCACAAAATGCCAAAGTGGTTAGTTTGGTACACCCTGAGAGTCTGTGCATGAAAGAGTTTTCCCAGTTTTGTTGTTCAGGGTATGACGCAGTACAGCAGCAAACAGGAATGAGACTGCTGATACGCTTGTTACAAAGGATTTGCACTATGTCTTATTCCTAAGCATAACATCTACAGGCACAGGGAAGAGTGGACCCCCCAGCAACCCACAGGAAATCAAAGTTTGTGACTTTTTAATAAGTATACCAAAATGTTATCACTCCCTTCACAGATTGTAGTCATCCTGTGACCCAGGATGAGACATCCAGTGACCCTATTTCAGCTTACTTCACGTCACTAGTTGTATTTCTCAAACTTATCCTTTTAAATTAACATGAATTGTAAATTGCAAACAAATGTGATCATGGTATCAAGACATCAAACAAGGCTTCTAAATAGGACATGACAAACCAAAGCATGAAATTGGGGTATTGTAAAAGAAATTGTCATTCAGATCAAGGAGGGGGAAAAACAGGTGATCTATAAAACAATGATTGAAAATATATATTTTAAATTTCCATCAACCAGCCTCTCCCAAAAGCAGGCATTGCTTTTCATTATACAGTTTCAACATGCAATTTCACTGCACATAAAATTCCTAATAAGAAGCTGTATTTTAATAGGAGACAAGAAAATTCCGATGCAAGTTAGGTGACAGGCCACAAAATGCAAAACAACCAGAAAATAAGTATCTCCTCTGTCTCTTTTTGTGATGTTTCCTTCACATGTAATAACTGGTTTTAGCATCCTGAAATATACAGTAAAATGGGTACTTACAAAGCTGACTGCAGGTAGGTGAAGTATCATTAATTAAGCAATAATACCCTTTGAAATCATTCATTACCAGCAGATTTTGGTTATGGGTTGTTAATATTCTAACTGGAAAGTCATTAATAGTGGTAATAACCAATTCTAAGGGGATTATTGCTAGAATAAACTATTTTTTATGATTTTAAACCTTCAGAAAAGTGTGGTCTATTTTGATTTAAATTTTGTTCCCTTGGAATGCCTTTGCATAAAGAGGTGTTTCTATTCACATAGAAATACAAGCATTGCTGCAAGTGCACAACACAACCTGAATGGAATTTGTTCACAAAGCGTATGGCAAAAGGTCTTCCCTGCCTATAATATTATATCTGTGATGTTGATTCTTAGTCATAGTCGCTCTCATCTGCTTTCTTTCTTTTCTGATGGCTACACTATAGCTTGCCTTGATCAGGGAGACCTGAGATACTTCAGTCATAGCCTCTAATCCCATCTCTTGCAACAAGCTCTCACTCTGTTTTGATTTAGCTAGGCAGGTACAATTAGTCTCAGATGGGCTTTTGAAGGGCAGAGATATAGTTTAGGCCAGGCAATATTATTTTTGTGCCTGTACACAGAGAAAGCCTAATATTTAGACTCATTCTCTCTATATCTGTTAAAATGTGGGAATTTATTTTACAGATATACCCCCAACAAGGTTAAATCATACAACTCAGGAGAAATAAGTTGACACAAAAATGTATATTTCATGAGAGTAGTCCCAGGCCTGTATCACATTCACATGAATATAGCTGGAGATAGGAAAGACAGATAAGAAAGATAAGGCATAGAGAACATCTTACCTCTCTGGAAAGCAGAGATCACTTTCTCTCAGGAGATACAGTATTTCCTAACTTTGATACTGTCAGGCTGGTCAGGAAGGAGGCCGTATCTCTTTTATAACACTCCAGGATCCCCACCTCTAAGGCCCTGATGGAAATCTATCTTCTAAAGCAGTCAATCCTTTATTTTACTCAACAAATATATCAAAAAGGCAGCAGACAAAATCCTGGCCTCACTACTTTTATTGTATGAGTAGGCTAGAGAAGCAGGGGCCAACACTATCCAGAAAGAAGAACCTGAAGAAGGCAGATAGCGTCATGGCAAATTGTATCAGATTTGTTCATATTTTCCTTCTGGCCTTCATTAAATGATATTCTGTCTCTTTAAATAACCATTTTCCCAAATATATTTACAGAATTCAACTCATAGCAACAGTCTTCCTTTTCCAGAGACATACAACAATGCTACCTTCAGATGTGACAATTACTCTAAATGTTCAAGAACAATAAGCCTTCTGGTGGACAGGTTTTCTACCATGGCCCCATCCCACAATATTTCAGTACAAGAGGTCTCTTGTGTTTTGCCTGACAATTTCTGAGGGTGGAATTGCTGCCAAATGCAACCCAACAGCACCATGGGTGAGACTTTGCTGAAAAATCAGCCAAGTAATCTCAGTCACTTCAGCATCTCAGAGTGGATAGTTTCACACAAAAACAGGATGCATTACCACCTTCATCGTTGCATCATATCTCACCCTGCCAGACTGAGAATGCATGTGGTCTCTTTCACAAACACCCTCTGTACAAAAAATTGGCATAATCTTTCCTCCAAAGCTCTGCTTGTGTGCATTTTGAAGGATTTTTCCAAGTTAAAAAAAAAAAAAAAAATCTATTAACTGGTATATTGGATCTTTTAAAATTTAAATTGAACACAAACAATGCTTCCTCAGAAATCCAGGTAATATGAATGTTTGGCAGGAAATTCACAACACTTTTCACTGTCTCCAGTCTTCAATGCTTCACTTCTTCCTAAAGATAATGCAGTCACCTAGAACTTAAAAGAGGGGCCTGCTCCCAACTGTCTCCCCATTTGTTCCTTATTTCCAAAGATAACTGTCTCTTTCTGATTCTTTCTCTGGCTGTCCTTTTTTTTTTTTTTAAAAAAAAAAAAAAGATAATAGCTGTGTTTTCATACAGAAACAAATCAGCAAATTCAAAGATAACAGATGATGAGAGATTTATAAATTAACAGGTAACTATCAGTATAGCTATCCACTAATTATTACAATGGGGAAAAGGGTGATTTAAGACACAGCTAATTAAACAAGGAATTTCACTTTTAGATTATTAGTTACAGGTCTGCCAAGTCAATAGTGACATTACCTTTGGACAAGCTGGTGGCATGTGTTAAAGTGTTGATGGACATATTTAGTTAGACTTACACATTTTTAGAAGCGGAAAAAAATATAAAAGATTATCTTCATTATTTGCTTTTCTGCTAGGAAATGCTAAAGCTCTTCCCATTCCTGTGAATGAGTTTCTCTGCTTTATAAAAGCAGACTTTTTTGAAGAAAGACTTTGCTTTCAGGTATAGAAACATAATAGCTGAAAAGGAGTAATGGGTTCTGGATTAATCAGTAGGAGGATGGTCTTTGCATTTCCCAGAGGACTGGCCATGGTTTCACTTCACTGTTCTCTATATGTCTCACTGATATTTTAATTTGAGAAAGCCATCATCATAAAGAGTAAATACAGGTGGGCAATTTCAGCAAATATAACAAAACAAGGAACCTCACTGCTGAAGTTCATCCCTCCAGGTTATGGTTAGGGAAAAATCTGAAGGAGATTGTACAAAACCTAGAGGTGGGGGAACAGAAATGCACATGGAGAGGCAGGGTAACAGAAAAGTTTAGCTTCTCTTTATTCACCTTTTGCGGGGTAGATGAGGATCTTAGTTGCCATGGCCACCAAAAACCTATGAGTGTAACTTGCTAGAAATAATTCTTACTGTTCAGAAAGGTACAGATCTCATAGATCAGGCAAAAATGAAGTCATTCCTTCTATTACTTACCTTCTTTTAGGCCCAATCTTCCAGAAATACTCCCAAAATGGAAGCAGTACTTTAAAGCAGCAGACATTTTCATGGTGATTTACACCTGAGTTCCACTGAACACATGCTTAGATTTGCTTCCTCCCATGCACAGATCCCTGGAAATAGGACATAACTCCACTACAGATATTTGCAACAAATTCTAAGTCTAGCCTCAGGAAGTCTTTTTCACCTCACCATATACATTAAGTTTAGTCAGAAAAAGCATTACACATTTGATGGAAAAGGATCTGGATTTACCTCAAGAATAAAAAGGGTGATAAGTAGAGATAAATAAGAAATAAGATTTGAAATGCATACATGATATAGTAACACCAATGAATCTTGTCCTGTGCTCTCAATCTCTTCAAGGCCACCTTTGTGCAGCAACACAACAGCAATGCTAAACATCCCTGCAAGACATGTTGAGATCTGCAGAGAAAAGACATGTCTGTTGGTGCAGGGTATTCTCATTATAAGCGTCTCTGTTAGACTCCATAGGTGGAGCCTTCAGTGCACAGTAGTGAAGTAAACAGAATTTCCAATTTTCTTTTTAGTTCACATTTACAATGATGCTGTCAACTAGAAATGAAAAAGGAAGGAGGCAATGAAGCAAGAATACTCAACCACAGCTAAGAAAGGAAAAAGTGAGAGTAAATGCCAGCTGCAGGTATAGATGAAAAGAGAAGCACAGTTATAAATATATCAATGAGAAAAAAAAAATGGGGAAGAAAGCAAGAAAGAAAAAGATGTTTTAAAAATAACCAGGCACAAAAATGTTTGAGAGACTGAAATATACTCTTGTTTTTTAATCTATTTTTTGACAACAGAATAACAGAGAGGAAAGGTGAAGTGCTGCACAGGCATAAGAATATGCAGACTTGTTATACTTTCCAAAAGTCTTGTGCATTTGGTTGATGGAGCAATCAACACCATAGTTGGAATGTACGATAGAATATTTTGGAAATAATACCTAGAGGCCTATGTTTGCCACTGCATTGCTTTTGTAAAAATTTCACTTACTTAAAGAAGGGAAGAGATTACTTATTAGAAACATGAACTACGTCTGCGATGCAAGAGTTAGAAGATAACTTTCAGTTAAAATTAGCCTGTCCATGCTACCATCTCTGTGCCTCAAAATATTCTACACATTCGATGACATAGATCCATTTTATAGAGAGATGCAATTTGCCAAGGGCATGTGAGCAGTCTGGGGCTGAACAGAAAATTGGTTGCATTTTGCTGAAGGTGATGCTGCTAATGATTCACCTACCAGATCACCTTGCCTTCTTTTGTGTCCAGAGAATAAACTATACCTGTAAAAATATATATATAATTAAAAAAAAAAAAAATGTATGCTTGGAGTCTGTGCTGCTCATGTGCTGCCATGCTAGCAAAACCTGTAAATCCAAAGATGTGGATTTTGGTAAACCAGCAATATAGCATGTGAAAATTTAAACTACATTTATGTAGATGAAAGCAAAGCATGGAAGTAGAGCTGCTGAAAGGAAAGAGTACTGCCAGACAGTGCAATGAAGACTGCTTGGGGTGCAGGGAAAAGGGGTGCAGACGTGAAGGGGGGTGTGCAATGCCACAGAGCCCTATTGTTAGACCAATATTTACTTAATACCTTTATTAATAATCACGAAGACAGAAGAATAAAACCACATTCATTAAATTTGCAGATGATGTTAAATTGGGAGATATTATACAAGTCAGGATCAAGAAATGTAATATAAAGCAGCTCAGAGAAATACAGGCTGAGAATAGCAAAATGAGATTCAGCTTGTAAAAATGCAAGCTAATGCATGCCACAGGGGAAGAATAACTTGGGCTGGGGGAAGCCACAAATTCAATAGAAGGGAAAAACCTCAAGGCGACAGTGGGCAACAAATTACACATGAGCATTCCCTGCAGGATGGGTGCAAAAGGGTAACGCAATTGTGGGCTGCATAGGCAGAGGCACTGGCTCATGGAACAGAAAGGAAATGGACAGAGAGATTCAGGCTGTGGGATTTTATTCAGGATAACAATTAACTTCAAGACAAATACACGTGACATTCCCTTAACTCAGATGTATTCTTGAGGGGAAATTTCTACAGATATCTTGTGGTGTGTAAAATGTCTCCGGTGTGCAGAATACAGAATCTGAAGACTGACAAGGTAGAGTGAGCTTGAGAAGAACAACAACAGTAATTCAAGATGGTAGAAAGTGACCAACAAAGGATAGTTACATGAGCTAACAGTGTGTGACGGTGAGGGAAGGATCTACATGTGACTGGAAAAGGAGCAACCACATTCTGCAAAGGGACTCAGGGATAGTCCTACTGTCATCTTGATTAAGGCACAAGACCAAAAATAGCCATTTAATACAGTAGAGTAGTTGTAGCCTCTGAAGGAGTGGAAGGTCTTACTTGTGGGACATTTTTAAGTAGGGATGGCTAGCAAAATCACTCAAGAGAAGTCCTGCATTGACAGGAAGGTGATGATGCAAAAAGCCTTTTCCTCCTTTGATATGTCTTACAGTAAGTTTGGGAGATCAGTTTTACAGCTGTTCTCTGATGTTTATTTCTCTGAAGTGGATGGGGATTCAGGGAAATAAAACCAAAAAGTAGCAAAAGAAGAAATTTGTAAAGGATAGGCACCCAAACACAGGAACAAAGTAAAACAAAACAAAACAAAACAAAACCAACTACACAAACAAATAACAAACACAAAAATTAACAGAGCAGGTGCTGATAACTAAAACTAAAGTGAACTGATCAAACTGATCACGAGTAAAAATGAAGATGTTGAATTGCTTCAGAGTTGATTTTGGAAGAAAATCAGAAAGCTGTGGGGAATGATACACAGGGGAATGTGATCAAAGGTGAATTAATATTCTACATGCCCAAAGGTTACATATGTCATCTCACAATAGATACAGCAAGAGTGAAAATGGCCACCAGGGATGAAAGGAAAATTACCAAAACAGGAGGATTTTTGTAAAGTATAATTTACCCTATGCGAAGAACTACATGACAAAATCTAAAGGATACTCAACAAAAGTTCAGGTCAAGAAAGTGGATTAATGCAGAATGTTGAATGCAAAAATAAGAAAGAATGTTTAAGAACATCCTTTGGTCTCTAACCAAGCTGATCGGGTACATTAGAATAGGATAAAAATAGATTGTTTTTTCCTGGTCTTTCAAGTTTACTAATATTAAGAGCTGCAGGGAAGCTGGACAACAGTGTGAAAAGAAAAATCATATCTATGGTAAAGCATGTTCTTTATTTGTCTAAGGGTAGTTGTGCCTTGTATGACTATTTCTGCATTCAGAAGTGTTATAGGAAAGAATTCCATAAGCATATCTCAGCTGGAAAATTTTACCATAAGCATTTTTACTCAAATATTCTTGGCTTGTAGATTTGAAATTTTAATTTGAAAATCCAAATGATTAGCATTTCTGCACTCAGTAGTATACATATGTGAACCCTGAGGTTGATTCTGCATTGTGCTTATGCTTTATACCCTGTAAGTCCTCTCACTGCCTTCAGCTCCAAAAGCAACTCACCAGAGCTCCTGGCAGAGTGCTGAGAAATGCATCTTTGTGGAAACAGGGTATGTCCCAGCCTGGCCCTGAGGCCGTGCTGCCTCACTCTTCTTTCAGATTTCACTGTAGGATAAGGCCCTTCCAAATGCAGCTCACCATCAAAAGCCAGCCCAGGGGAAAACAAATCAAGCTGTTATGTATTTTTCAGATAGTCAGAAGCAATTCAGGCCCATTAAACAATGGAAGGAATTTCTGTAGAATTCTTCCAATATGAATACAACACATGATGAAGATATAACTGATTTTTAGAGCTTGTTTCTTTTTTTTTTCTTTTTTCCCTACTGCTGTCTCTGAACAGTAAGGTAGCAAAGAGCCAGAAGATATAGGGCCTTGTACTTCATTAATGAAATATTCGTAAGCTCTGTTGGCTTTACCTGTGGAAAACCACTGACGTTAAGGGAGCTGCAGAGGTGTCACTGACAACACAGTTTGAAAGAAGTGTGCTACATTCATCTCAAGGAGGGCTCATGGAGCCTGCTGCTACTTATAGGTGGAATGGAGGGAAGCTATGGCTGGCAGTAAAAACCTAGAGTGAGTTTGCAGGACTGGCAGATACAATATACGTCTTTTTATTTGCAAGCTAGATGTGTTTGATAAATATATACATATATATATATATCATGGAGTTATTTTTACAAAGTCAGTTTTTCAGAACAGAGCTGAATTTAACTATATTTCTTATAAAACCCACAGCCTCCTGCCAAAATCGTCTTGTGGTTTTCAGCTCTTGCAGAGGATCTTTCTGGAGCCAGATTGTAACTTTGATCCTCTTGGTCATAGCTACGAGTCAGGGTCAATAATGCCTGTGCGAGCTTTGGAGACCCCAGTAAGTACTCTCTGCACTGGGATGTAATTTAAAATAGATCAGTAGTGAAAAGACAACTGGGAGTTACAATTCAATAGTTTGATCAAAGGGTCATCCAAAACTTTTGTTTAGAGGTCAAACATGATGAGGCAATGGGGCAGGGTGGAGAGCATGTAGGAGAATGTACTGCTAGAGGGGGTTACTGTGGGGAAGGGAAGAAGGAACAGAAGCCAGCTGATGTTCCCTTCCACACAAGTGGTATGTGCTCACGTACATATCCTTAGTAGATAAAGAATGCTATCATCCTGATTTTGCATCTAGGAATTTATGGCATAGGAACTTTAAATCCAAATCCTACAATTCTGAAACCCAGAAGCTTCCCATACTCAGCTGTGTGAAAACCTGGGCTCAGGCTCAGCACTGACCTCCTTCCTACACATCACCCTTACTTTGCCCATGATGTCAGGACTCCCCTAGGAAAGACGCTGGACAGTTTGCTTTGCCTGACATCAGTCACAAGTGCTTTACTGCAAGAGCTTATACAGTATTTGGAAGTGGGGAGAAAAGTACATGGTCCCAGGACCAGTCCACTTGGCAAGTAGGTTTTACCTTGTGTATCGTATGAAATGCATCATTCAGACAGTTCTAGGGGTTTCAGCACAGTAGCTGTAGTCAGTCCCAGAGGTACATCAGCTGGAAAGTCACTAGGTTTGAAATTCAGCCTTAGGATTCTTGGTATATACATGTAAACATATTAACTGCTAGCCCAGAGTTATGCTCTGGCTCAGAAGGCCACAATTTCCTTGATCTCCCTTAAAAGACTGGAGGACCAGAAGGTTAAAACTTCGTGGACTCCTTGTCTAAATATGTCTTCATTTCTGTGGTAAGAAATGGGAGAAAGTATTGTAGGATCATAGAACCCCACAGGCGAGTACAATTCAGCATCATCCACAGCAGAAAGACAGGTTCATATTATCTCTAAGAAGATCAAGTGCTTTGAGACAGACTGAGATTACCAAGAGTTCTCTTTATCATTCTAATCTTACGGCTAAATCTATGCAGAAAGCACCAGTTCAGGTGCAATTATGTATGCAGTGAAAATATGACCTCTGCACATTAACATAATTCAGTGAGGGGCAAGTCCTAAGGAGGAAGGATGTAATACTGGTTTTACAATTATTAAAATTGCTGTTATTTTTACTATCATTGTTATAATTATGATGATGATCATTATTTTTTTATTGATATTCCTTATTCTATGTATTTGGAAATGGAAAAAAACTACTGCCATGTTCTTCATGTAAAAATGCTGGGGGAGCCATTGGAAATAACAATGAAAAAGACATTCTGTTTCTTTTGTGTTTTTTTTCTTACAACAGCACAAGAGCACGTTGGATAACACTTAGATCTATAAAGGTAGAGTATGGCTTATGCAATAAAGTAATCCATTAAAACAGAGGTTAGGGGCGGGGAGGAGGAGGGGGAGAGAGAAAATCCTATTCATTCAAATCTGAAAATTACTTCTTTCTCTTTACAGTATGACACACCAGAGTGAATATCAATCACAGCCTTCCTTCTTCCCATGTAGGTTTCAACCTTAATGAAGAGGGTTCATCATGACTTGCTATGACAATACCTCATTTTTACCCACTGTTCTACTGCTTTTTTGACTTCTTTGATTAAAAGGATCATGCTCCAGTGTCCCACATGATAACTATATTAGTTGGGGTAAGGAACTGATCTATTACCACAGGATAATATAGTTTGAAGGCATTTTAATAGGGGCTGGCAGATTTCAATATTATCTGAGGGTCATGGAGTGTCTGACATTTCAATTTGTTATCAGGCCACTCATATCACTAGGGCAATCATTAAACATAGACTCTAATAAGGTTTCTGCTATGTAGGGTCATTCATTATTGACAAGGAGGAAAGAAATAAATACCTTCCTAGGGACTGCCAAAGCATGTAATACAGTAAAATTCATACAGAGTCTGGAACCGTATTTTTTAGATTTGCTATCAAATCAAGCATTACATTTTCAAATCAAAACAAATGAATGACTACAAATGAAAACATGAATAGCTAAACTCTCTTTTTATATACCATCAGAACACTCACTGTAATCACATACATAAAATAATGTAATAATTGATAATTAACTCACAAGTTGGCTTATTTTACCATTATGATGGGAGCTAATAACCCACTAGCGTCATCTTTGGCTTTATGAGGTCTGGACACCTGGGGCTGACTTTGCATATTACAATTAATCATCATATATCATCAAGCTTCAGTAGCTATTTAACAGATGAGCCATCTTTACCTTTCAACAAGGTAGACCTATGATTTAGTTTGGAATCAAAAGAACTAAATTCTTAATAAAAGTTTATTAATGTTTTGCTCCTTAGATTAATATCTGGTTTGGGGGGGGGGGGGGGGGGGGTAATGCTTTAACGGTAGTGATTTTTTATTTATTTCAGATTTTTCTCAAATAACCTGAAGCTCTTATATATTTCACACAGCTAATAAAACTAAACTGTTAAATTTTAAACCAAACTTTAAAACCAAACTGAGACAGAGAAAAAGGAAAAATTAGGTTGAAAAAAGGCAAAAGGCTTTTGTTAAAACAATGACTAAAAGGATTTAGACAGAACTATTTATTTCTGGAAATTTCATTTGGAGAAAAATGTGTTTTTTTTTTTATTTAACCTTTTTCTCAGTTTCTTGGGAATACAAACAAAGTACACAGCAAATAGGGGCATTAAGATGTACTTCAGCATTTGTTGAAAAAGCAGTGTTGCCCTAATGGGTCCAAACAAGAAAGGGCCTAATCCTGCAACTACATATTCTCTCAAGTAGTCCTGAAGGCCTGGTCCAGATCTCACTCAAAACAATAGAACTTTTGCCCTGATTTCTGTGTGAAATGGAATAGGCCCAAAAGGGTAGTTCAAGAGAGATTTGGACTCATGAAAAATGATATATATTTTTTTTAATTTACTGCTAAATATGATGAACTGCAACATGGGGATAGTGAATTAGCTTACAGAATTTCTTCCAGGTTTAATAATATAAGGTGTTATTAATAACTCAGGTAAACAACATGTTTCCCACAATCCAATAAGGTGATTCTGCCTTTTTAATTCATGAAAAGAGTTTTAATTGAATCAGAACAGCAACCAGCAGACAAGTAAATTGACAATATAAATTAATTCAGTTAGTGTAGTGAAAAGGAGTCTTTATTAACAGTTATTTATTCTACCTTGATTTATTCTTGGGTACCAACCTAGTCAGCTCCAACTAATCTTTGGGAGTGCCCCACAAATAACCATTCGTATCTTAATGGTACGGTAATTTGGTTCAGTGGAGCAAGTTGCTTTCATCCTGTTCCAGAGCTCCCTGATCAGGGAGAGTAACTTTCAGTAAGTCAAGCAAGAGATGCTGAACAGTTCTTCCTCCAAGATGCTGCAGGGTATTCCAGGAGACGCAGGAAAATATGACTTCTGATATGTAAAGGTACATGCGTAAATAATACTGGTAAATACATTGCTTTCTTTTATGATCAGCTTGCCTAATATTCATCTCATATTTCCGTATAACTTTCTGCATTGTATCAGAGGCTCATGCAGTACTGGCAAATGGAGCTTTCTGGTGTTGCTCATGATGTAAATTAAGTAACTGGTAGCATGATTCAGATGTTCATTTTGTCACTGTTTAATTCAGAATAACTCACCATGTCAAATAACTAGACAATGACGGCTATATTGTTGTCTTAAAATACATAATAATTTAATATATATATTGTACTTTGATTATCATTGGCAATTTAGGAATTTCAGACCTGGGCAGCATGGAAATTTGTATAGGAGATTCTTGTTAATGTGAAATATACTGAAGATAGATGCAGAAATTTCCATTTTGACAGAAACATAATCACAGAGTAGTGGAGGTTGGAAGAGATCTCTGGAGATTGTCTAATCCAAACCCTCTGCTTAAAGCAGGGTCAGCTAAAGCAGGTTGCTCAAAGCAAATTTCAAGGCACGTTTTGTATATCGCCAAAGATGAATGCTCCACACTCTCTCTGGGCAACCTGTTCCAGTGTTTAAACACCCTCACTGTAAAAATGCTTTTTCTTATGTTTAAATGGAATCTCTTGTATTTCAGTTTGTGTTCATTGCTCTTTGTCCATTAACTGGGCATCACTGGGAAGAGTCTAGCTCCATCTATTAACATGCTCCCATCGCAGAAGTTACTCACTAAATAAGTTCCCCCCTGAGTCTTCTCTTCTTTAGTCTGAAGAGACCCATCTTCCTGTTTTTTATCATGGGAGAGATGCTTTGGCCCTTAAACACTTTTGTGGTCCTTCATTGGACTGTCTCCAGGAGCTCCATGTCTCTTGGCCTCCAGGTGGATATGTGCAGCTGATCACAACTCCTTGAGCCTGACAGTTCAGCTAGTTTTCAATCCACCTCGCTGTCCAATTATCTTGCCTGTACTGATTCATCAAACTGGTGATTCATCAGTCTGTCTATGAGGGTGTTATGGGAGACAGTGTTGAAAGCCTTACCAAAGTCAAGACAAGCAAAATCCACTGCTCTTCCCTCATCCACCAAGCCAGTCATCTCATCACAGAAGACTATCAGGTTGGTCAGACATGATTTCCTCTTCCTAAATTCATGCTGATTATTCCCAGTCACCTTCTTGTCCATTATACATTAGGAAAAGTTTTCCAGGATTCTTTGCTCCACCAGCTTAGTACAGAAGGTGTGAAAGAGAAAACATACACACTCACTTGAAAATGACTTGGAAAATGGCACAATGTGGCTTAGCTATAGTTAAGTGAGTTCTCAAATCTCCAAGTGGCACAGAGAGAAAGGAAAGATGAGGCAAAAATTTGGGGGTTGAATCAATTTACATTCAAAATCATCAAGAACTCTATACTGATTTCTGATTGAGGCAGTATCAGGCCCATGATCTTTAAACTTCTTACATTCAGTTAAGGGAATATTGTATGAAATGTGCAACTGTTTTTGCAGCCATTAGATTATCTCCCATTTTGTATTTAGTTAGCTAAGAAATTGTGATTATATAGAATGTACTCTGTTGAAGTGTGAATGCAATTTCTATTAACATGGACAATCTAATGGCAGCACCCCGCACTCGTTGAGGAAAATATATTTGTCTCCATGAAACATTAATCCAAAGCCACTATGCAAGGGGCAGCTGTCAGATCCCAGTAATAAAAATGAGTGCAGCCTCTGCATTTTAGGCAGAGAAAAGAGTTCTGCAGAAATATTAATCTAAGTCTATGTGCCTAATTTAATTTACACAAATCAGAAGAAGAAGGAACAAGTGGTTAACATCTTGGCACTAGCTGTCATCTGCAGCACAATTATTGTTACAAAACATAAAAAGGATTGGAGATGTAAGAATTCTTACATTAGCAGCTACTAATTTATCAGTAAAAGCAACTTGCTTCAGAGCTGTTAGTTATAGTTGAAAATACATCACCTCTTCATGCTTGTTGGAGACATATTTATTTTGTTTAGATATTTATTTCAGAAAGAGAGAAAATAAGTTTTTTGATCCATAGGGTTATACAGAATTTCCATGGTAGCAGCTTTCTGAACCTCCACAGTCCCAAACAGTATCTGAACTAATAGACTTCAATATAATTGCAACATCAAAACTATTAGTTTTATGCCCCATTATACATTATTTTCTGTAACTTAGCCTATCCCACTCCACTACCCTTGGCCTTGCTGTACTCATGTCCTTGCCTCTATTCTACCCCAGAAACCCTTCAAATAGCAGGGATGCTGCTATTTGCATGTTTCTGCTGTCCATCACTGGCAAAAAGAAGGGACTGAAAGTAGAGTGTGCCTAATTTCCTGGGGCTATCTACTCCAGCTAAAGGAGCTCATTTTCCTTTCCAAGAACATGTGGGAGAAGAGCAGCACTACCACCCAAACGGAATCCTCATGATCTATGGGACTAGGAAAAACTGATGAGAAAAATCAGCACTAGAATGAATGGCGATTCCTGGATGTGTGATATGAATGTCCTAGCATAAGCTGGCACAGTGCCCTCCACCATGAGATGAACTCTGTAACAGTGTATTTTGCCCAAGGAGTAGAGAGCTTAAAGGGATAAAAATACACCACATCAGTGCAAAGTGGCTTAATACAGTCAAGTCAAGGTGTTTGAGGGTTTCATGATCCTTTTGATGTCTGTCTTGTGAAATACACAGCATCATTTATGGACACATACGACAAATATTTTCTCAGTTATTTTAAGGAGAACAATATTATTTTAAGTGTCTGTGCTAAAATGAATAAGAAGCATACAGATGATGTTGACAAAATTTAAGAAACCAGACAGTGATGCAAAATGCAGTGTATAAAAGAAATAACATAGCTGCATCATTGCAAAAATTAATCTTTTCTGGTGTAAACAGGCAATCATCAAAGATGTTCTCAGGTAAAATCTCAGTAGACATGCCAAATATATGAATGGCCCAAGTGAATTTAAGGGATATTCAGCCTGGGACAGGTATTGAGATCCGTGCAGGTATGGGCTAAGAGATGTGCACAGTGCCTGAATTCGGCAGGTGCTCAGCACTTGACTAGTGCAAGTCAGTTCTCTTTACTTCACTGCCAGAACGAGTTAAGCTGAATAGAATTAGGGTTGTTTTAACGCTACATAAGAACGTCTATAACGGGGGTTAATGCAGTTTAACAGACCCATCTTAACTAATACTTTTAGTTCATTCGGATGTACTTTTCTAGCTCTTCCCACATAGTGGAGCTCCCAGGAAACCCAGTGTCGTGGAACTGAGGTATGGACTCCACGCCATCACTGCAGGGTTACAGAGAGTGGCTTAGGACAATATTATTCCACATGAGTGGTGCACATTAAGGGCTCCTGCTCCAGCATTACTCATGTCTATAACACCTACTTCATTGGGTCTCCAAAGCAGTGTTTTAGCATTTGGGAAGAATAAATTGTTGCAGGATATTACTATGTGGTAAAAATCTGCCATCATACTCATTGCAGTGCGACAGCAAGCTGTGTTTGTTGGAGCTGATATGAAAACCAAACCAATCCAATCTTTCTCTCTCTCTCTCTTTTTTTTTTTTTTTTTAATCAATTCCCTCCTTCTACTCCATCCAAAGGCAGCTTTTGGTTGTGCAAAGTCCTTCACATCTGAGACAATGTGCAATTTGTTGCTGTAGCAGAGCAGCAGCTGTTGACAAGGACATGAATCTGGCTCATGAATTATGCCTCTTTACCCTTTCAAAGCTTTACCTTCTAGCTGAGACATTCAGTTGCTGGTTCTTGGCCAAAAATGTGAACATGAAGAACTCAGAAGTGTGAGAGAATTTGGAAAGCTCTTGTACTGAAATATAATATAATTAATGTAATTAATATAATACATAAATAAAAGCACATAAAAGGCTCTGCAGATAAAAGTCAGTAGAAGTTTCTTATTCGCAAGTGGGAGAGTCATTTTAGAGGTAAAAATATACAAATAGCATGGAGTTGGTTTAGTTTGCTTGAACAGCATTGACACTTCTCGATTCTACACGTTACTTCAGAAGTTAAATATCTCAAAGAAAAATTATCAGATAAAGACTCTTAAAGCAAATTTCCTTGGAGGTCAAGTCAGAGATCTGAATGCATGGAAGAAAAATATCTTCAGTGGCATGCAGAAACTGCTTTGACAACAGAAAAGACCTTTCAGTGAACTACGTCTATTCAATATCTTCTAACAAAAAGACAGCTCCCTTTCTGCATGGCGTTCACCTGCACATCCCACCCACTGGGAGCACTAACACACCCATCTATTTACCAGTCTTCTGATGGTTGAAACAAATGTGTTTCTTCACTCATGTAATCACCAGCCATCTTCGCATAACTAACTCTTTACTTATGAGCATGCTAACTAGGGCTGATCAGAGCCGTGAGTAGGAAATGTAATTTTGTTCTCCAATTGCCCTATTCATTATCCTCCTCAGCATTTACATTCTGCACAACATTAGGATGCTGCATATAATGTGATCATTTACTATGTGGCTGTGACTGCCAAATGCAATGAATAAAATAGAGTCTTCTGAGAGAGTCATTCTACATACAGGGAAAACACAGTTTGTTTTAATGGGGTTTAAAAGTGATCAAGTATAGTGCAATGTTTGCATAATACACAGTCTTTGTTATAAGTCTTCTTTTATATATAGAATAAAGTTGGTTAATATTTACATAAGTCAAATGATTCCTGAAGCAACAAACAGCTTCTCACATCAGTGTGGGTCAGAGTGTAATATTATACCAAAGGACTCTGTTCTTTATGAATCAATGGATAGGCAGAAAGAAGAGAGTTTTTGTTCCTTCCCTATTCAGCTAATTTTAGATATTAAAAATGTTATCAGGCTTTAGAAACTGGGAAAATACAAAACTTACGTTTTTCCCAAAAGCCATCTGCTTCGATCCAGCCTAGGCAGAAGAGTGAAGGAGAAATTGTCTGAAGCAGGAAACAAGATTTCAGAGGAACTTGGGCTTTTCAGAAGGGTCCTTCTGCCTTTCCTTCCTTCCCTTCTCCTCTTCTCTTCCTCCATCCCTGCTTCCCTTTGTGCATAGATTGGTGTCAAGTTTTAGAAACTTTATAACCCAGAACTGATTAATACAATATATTTTTGCAAAAATGTCATGTATCTGAAGAGATCCTTTCATGTGATAAGACTGTGAGCACTGGGACAAAGACACACGACCACAGAGATAAAGCTTGGGTCAAAAAAGGTATTTCAAAATGGTCTGTAATATTTCCCTGAACAGCCACAGTTTTTCTGCAGTGCTCACCTGCATAACTGAAAGTATACAGAGGAATGAATTATTCTATTCTGGGAAAATGCACAATTAATTTGCTTTTTATGTAAGTGGCTTTTCTTCTAAAAATTAGATACAGAATTACTACTGTCATATAAATGGTATAAGACAGAAGAAATGTAGCTTTCACAGCCTAGTCAGAAATGCTCAACTCTGTACATCATGTACACCTGAATTATTCATCCATTACTCAGCCTTTTATCAGAGGAGTTTTATGCTCTGGGAGCAGCTTCTGTACAGCTTGCCTGAACGCCTTCCTTACATGTAGGAGAGGTTACATCCAGTGCCCACAGCTCCAAAGCAAGTAGAGGCGGTTTTGACACAGACGCTGCTCTTTTCTCTTTTCCAGTGAAGCTCTGGCTTCTTACCTGAATACAAAAGTCATGTAGGAATCTTTAAATTGTACATGTTTTAATGAAAAACTATTCAGTATTTTCTGGAAAAGAACAACTGCGCTGTCAGGGACTAATCTGCTAACTTTGCCTTAATCATTTTTTTAAGTCCTTTGGCTACCTATGAATTACTGCAAAGCACATGTTGTTGTATTGCCTGTTTAGTCACTGCATTGGTGGTATTACCATGTTGAAGCCCTTCAGATTATCATGGGTATAAAATGTTCTTGTGGTGAACATAATATACAAATCCTCTTCTGTGCCAGAATACCAGTTTAGTCAATACTATCCAATACATATGAATTACATTGACACTGCTAGCTGAGTTTCTGGGCACTAATGTAATATGCATATTTTATGAGAAATCAAAAAAAAAAAAGAATTTCCATGTTTATCTTTTTTTTTTTCAATATGGAGGAAAAGATAATCTTATGAAAGGGAAAATCTTGTTTCTGTGAAGATATATAATGGAATATGCTAATAAAAATGGAATTTTATATGTAATAAAAATATGCTGTGCCAGACCAGTAACCAAGGTCTTATGTATGTGGAATTTTTTTTTCCATACATTCCGGGATAAAAGCCTAAGGTGATATTGTTGTGTTGATTGAACATATCCTCCCCTAGTTCTTCTGGACATGTTGGCAGTCTCTAAGTTTCCATGTCTGCTGTTTGGGAGGGGGATTGAATCTCTTGCACTTCTGCAATGATAGGAGATGTTTAAAAGTTTTAAAGCTTTTTTTTTTCTTCATATGACTATCAAATTAAAATTGAGGCCACAGACCAGTACATCCTTTTCCAGATGTAGCTAATGTGGGAAAGAGCTCCACTATCACATCTTCTCACTGCCTCCCCATCTATATACATACCTTTGGCGGCAGAGCAGAGCATTTCTGTACCTGCCCAAGAACAGCCAGCAAGGCTCGCTGAACCACCAGCCCACCACAGTAATGTGGCCATCTTTGAAACAGATGAGGAAGCCAAACTCATCCTTGAGTTTGCAAACATCAGTCGGCCTGAGTTTGAACAGAATGAATACGGAACTGAAGTTATCTCAGTGGGACTTCTTTTAGTACTAAGTTCCCCCGCAGAGAATCCTGGCTTATGAATTTGAAGCACTGGTATAGCATGTCATCATATGCTGGCCAGATTTGACTTTGAACATAGTGGGGTAATGCTTTCCTCCACAGTGGAAGCTCTAGAAACATGTGCTATGTATAACACTGCATTTGATATAGGAAAAGGCTGGATTTTAAAAAGTGTTAATGTTCAGTCTCTGACTCTAACATGGCAGGTTTAGTTAGATTCTGTGGAGGACTCCAGGGCTGGGGAAGGAGATGTTGATCTTGGTGATATTTTTTTCCATGTTTCTACATGTAATGCCCCAGTCACACTCCAGCTTTCCAGAACAGCAACTTGATTTATGAAAAGCACAGAACAGTCCTGGATGATTAAACTTGAAGAGCCGCTGTCTTCTGGACCCTCCCTGACACAAGTGTGCATGTAGAAGTGACTGCGGCTTCAGAACCGGTGTCATCCTCCAGAGTTTAAGCCAAAACCCACTCAGATATAGGGGAGGGAAACACAGTGCATGATTTTAAGGCACAGTGAACTGAACACCCGTGCCTGCTCTGTTGTTGCACCCCGTGGAAATGCTTTTGAACCCTGCCTGTCCCAGCTCAGGAGGGGCTGGAGAGGAGCTGTCACAGTGGGACTCAACCCTCCGGGGTGGCTGCTGCCAGCTCCCTGGCACACAAACACCCTCTCTGTGACTGGTGGCACAGCGACGGGGAAGGCTGCACTGCCAGAGGCAAAAAAAATTGTCTCTTTCTCACAGACACTTTCTCACAAACATTTCTGTTCCTGTGTTCCTGTGTTGACACACATGAAAAAATCATTTGCAGTGACAGTACTCTGGCTTCGTTAACCCTGCTGGTAATAGCAGATGAGTATTTGTTTCTCCAAAGAGAGTTTGGAGCAGTGCTATAATTCTCACTCCTAAAAAACAACTTGTGTTTGCAGTGGGGTGGATTATTCAGCCTGCTGGTCATAACACTGACCCTGTTTAAGAAAGCTCACTCGACTCATTGTTCATCCTCTGAGTAGGTTCGATAAATCATTGCCTGCCTTTGGCCAACGTGTCAGCCTGAGGAGCTCACCACTTCTGCAGCAAGGACGTCTGCTCCCAGCCCCAGGAAAGAGCTACTGCACCTGACACATGCCGCTCAAAATGTGGAGATAAATTGAAGCCCCTAAACCTTGCCTCCTCACAATTTGCTCCTTGCTCCTAATGAATACGGTCCTGGAAAATCACTCCACGTTATTCTCTGCAACTAGAAAGGAATTTTCAAAACTTACTTTATGGGGTGTTTGGTAGATCTGGGGGATGTGAACAAGCAACCATACCTACTCCAGGTTCTCCTAAGCAGTTTTTGGTATGGACTCCCCGCCTGTGATTTTACAGACCCCACCACTCTTTTGCACAGAAAGCAGGGATATTTCTGCAAAGCAATTTGTCAGCTTCTGTTATCTTAAATAATAAATATCCCTTAAGTCTCATATACATGAATGTAAACAAATGGGCATTTCTAAGTTAAACCGTAAGAAGCCAACAGTCTTTACACAGTGACGAAGAGTGGTAACTCAGTCAGCCAAATAACATTTGAGAGAGAAGACAAGCAAAGTGGGTATCCACTGCCAAAAGCCTTCTTTGTATAGACATCCAAGTCTAAACTGGGTGTATCACCAGGCAACATGTTGTAATTCCAGACAGATGATTTATTATGAGAAAACTGACCCCATGTGCCTCAAGTTGTGTCAGGGGAAGTTCAGGCTGGAAATTAGGAGAAATTTATTGTCAGAAGGGGTAGTTAGGCATTGGAATGGGTTGCCCAGGGAGGTGGTGCAGTCACCATGCCTTGGGGTGTTTAAGAAAAGGTTGGAAATTGTGTACTTTGGGACATGGTTTATTGGGTGACATTGGTGGTAGGGGGATGGTTGGACCAGATGGTCTTTGAGGTCTTTTTGAGCCTTGATTCTGTGATTCTATGGCAAAATCAGGAAGGAGTCACTCAGTTCACCCCCTGCTTTGACATGACAGCCAGGAAGGAAGAATTAAATGGGAAGTCGCTTTAATGAATTGTGGCCATATCAGTGGGATCAGCAGAACAAGAAGGTGGGAGTGGTGTAGGGGATGATAACTAAGGGAGGCAGGGATGGGAGAGGATGCAAAGCAATTAATTTGTGTGTCACGAAAGGGAACGTGTCTAATTAGTTCCATACTGGTGCCACACTCAGGAAAGAACTGAGCCTGAGTTAGAAAAGCTGTAGTGTGTGCAGGACCTTTGTCAGGGACAGAGAATGGAAAGAGGGAGAATGGAAAGTAGTCTGCTACACAGGCGATCAAAGGATCCTGCCTTGATCATTTGTTCTCTGCATTGACTAGCAAATCTCTTTTCTTTTGTTCTGCTTACAGGCAGGGCTGATCTGATTAGATATACATTTGATATAGATATGGATAGATGTAGATAGATATAAAGATATAGAAGATATAGATATAGATTAGATATAGAAACAGACACGCCTTCAGCCAGTGTAGCCTTCTGAGAGCAATAAAAGGGAAAATAAAGTAAAAACTGGTTAAACACCACAGATAAGTTAGGGTTAGGCCTGTTTGAGGTAGGGGGAGGATGAGCAAACAATAGAGGATCAGAAAGAGACAGGAAAATACAGTTGTTGTGTTCTCAGTTCATCCCTCCCATGTTTTCTTCCCAAGTTTTCACTTTTTTTTTTTTTTTTCTCTGTAATAGTGGGATTTCACATTATGTCTTGGGAGATGCAACACGGAGATTTTTTCCAGAACAAAAGAAAAAACATTAAGTTCTCTGAAGTACTGGGGAAGAAATGTCACTCCTGTTTTTTCTCATGTGTAAACACACAAGTTTGGCTGCAGCCCATTCTGTTATCAACCTTGTGTTCTTTCTCCAGTTCCTCTGCATCTTTTTTTCTCTCCCATACATCTTGTACCTCCTGGAAAAGATTTACTGGCAGTCGAAACTTTCATTATAAATATATTTGAAAAATTAAATGATTATCAGTGTCAAAGGTTAGGAGTTCTTTAAATATTAAATGAATTTATGTGTGGTTAGAACTAGAAAAAGAGATAGCAAGACTCTTTAACATTGCATGCAAGTAGCACCGTAGCTGATTCTAATTGCTTTCTTTTATCATGCTCACTCTGATTCCCCTCCAAACACGCACATGCAGGAGACAGAACAGATTGCAAAGTCTGCTTTTGGGGAGAAAACAGTCTATTTAGAGGCCCCGTGGCCTTGATAGGGATTTAGGGACTTATGCTCAGGGCCATGCCTACCCACAAAAGCCCCTCAGCCTATTGCAGCTAGTGACAGAAGCGTCCTGATGGCTCTCTGGAGTCCTACATGCAGCATCACTTCAGGCCCACTTGTTCACAGCTATTCCAACAGCCTCCCTCTGCCACAGTGCTGCTGCTCAGGACAGCTTGCCAACATCACTCTCCCACCTCCTTCACTGCAGGAAGGACGTTCAGGGCTACCAGAACTAGTTCAGAAATAGCTTTTGCCCGTCCCCTTCAAACAGTGGGACTTAGTAAATTTTTGCTTATGTGGAAATCATAGATTCAGAGAATGGTTTGGGCTGGAAGGGACCTTAAAGATCATCTAATTCCAACCCCCCTGACATGGGCAGGAACACCTGTCACTAGACCAGATTACCCAAAGCCCAATCCAGCCTGGCCTTGAACACCTCCAGGGATGGGGCACCCACAGCTTCTCTGGGCAACCTGTGCCAGTGAAGTTGTGGATACCCTTAATATGGATGGAAATAAATCTAAATTTTCCAGATCCTCATCTAAATGCAGTCTCATGTTAGGGAACCTTTTCACTTATTGATGGTGGGAAACTTTAACTGAAGACATGGGATTAGCCGGTATGTAACTACCTGACAGGGATAGAGCAGCACATTCTCAATTTCCTCCTGGTAATTTCACCTAAAACTGAATGACACACATTGCTAAGACTTACCTGAAAGAGGCGAACAGAATGGCTGAGGCTGGCAGGCCCTCAGGAGCCCACCTGCCCCAGCCCCTGCCCAAGCAGGGACACCCAGAGCAGGCTGCCCAGGGCCACGTCCAGGGGGCTTTGGAAGATCCCCAAGGAGGAGACCCCACAGCCTCTCTGGGCAGCCTGTGCCAGTGCTCAGGCACCTCCCAGCACAGAAGTGCTGCCTGGTGTCCAGACAGAACCTGTCATGTTTTAGTTTGTGCCTGTTGACTCTTGTTCTGCCACCAAAACAATAAAAAAAAGCCATGCCTCTCTCCCAAGCAAGCAACTCCTGCCTTTGTCATCTCTCTGAAATGAGAACATTTCATGTCTTGAACACTGATGTATAATCAGTCCTGGCTAGCTCTGAAGACATCCGTTTGAGTCCTTTTCTCCCCAAAAGCACAGACACAGTCTCTGAGCTCATTATATGTAGCCAAGTTCCAATGTTACCTGTCCACCGTGCAATGATATATGACTAGATGTATACTCTTCAGCTACTTCAGCTACAAAGTAAAATGTACTAACTTAAAATCATCACAAAATAAAATGGGAAAGTCAAACCTCATTTCAAAATTTTCCCATTAAAAAAAAAAAAAATGCTAGAAATGGATGTGATGTCACAAACTGTTTCAGTAGAATGAAACTGGTCTCTGACAGAGGACTGTTCATCAAACGGTTTTAGGCCAGTTCTGTCAAAACAGACTTCAACAGAAAATGTTCTGTGTTTTTTTACCCAAAGGCAAATGAAAGAGATAAATCTATGGCTCTCTGACACTGGTGTCTGCTGGATAACTTCTAATGATTTGTCTGCTCCATCTGGCAAGAACTTAAAAGGCTTATTGTGTGAGCATAACTAATATCTAGTGATAATCTTAAGTTGTCATTTAAAATTAGGCCATTAGAGCTGTGCTTACTGCAGTATGACCAAATACAAAGAAATATACCAGATATGGAATAAGCAGCTTGAAAAAAATAAACAGGTGGCAAGAAAATTACAACTTAAGAAAGCACAGAACAGGAAGAAAGCTCTGAATACTTAGTCAGTTATTTAATTAGAGCTTCAAAACTTCCTAAATTAGAAAAAAAAATGGCATCTGCGTTTAATTTTTACTTTTACCTTTCAAAGAGTAAGAACATATCATTTCAGAAGAATATTTCCCAGTACAATATAACTTTTATTTTTCAATGTAAGTAATAACAACAATGTGTTTATTTTTCTAAAGAACACAAGCCAATGAAAAAAGCATTGTAGCACCGTATCGAGTAAAGTCTCAAAAGGGCAACTTGGCTTAATAATCAGATACCAAAATGATCTTGAAAAATCTAATAATCTACCATATCCCAGCAATAAATAATACATCCAGCAAACACAAATTTAAAAGGAAAATAAGCCTTCAATCACAGTAATAGTTCTCCTGTTTCTCAGTATATCAAATTACCTTTTCCTTTTCAAAACAATATATTTTCCCAATCCCATTTATTCCTATAGCCTCTGGGCCGGGTTCTGGTCTCAGATACACTGTTCAAATCCAGAGTAACTAAACTGAAATCACTCCTTTCAAGTGGGACATTTTCTTTGGGTTAAATAGGAATTATCGACCAATGGAGCTGCACAAATAGATTATACAAAGGTAATTTTTGTGTTTCAAAGCATGAACTCTGTACTGGATGCACCCTATATAACATTGGCTTAGCTGAATATTTGCCCAGCCAGATGTACTGCAACACTTTTTCAGTGCTGCCTTTCTTCATGTAGCATGTGATCTTTTCCCCTTTCTTTGTATTTTAATGCTATTTAAATACAGAGAAGAAAGATGGGAAAGAAGAGTCCTATGAACTCAAAACTCTGCGCTAGAGGTCCAGTCCTTCCCAGACAAGTACGTCTGCATCATTGAGTAGCTACCTTTGATTTAGTTTCACTGAGAGTAGCTGATCAAAGCAGAGGGAGCCCTGGGCTGCTGGGGCAGGCTGCATCTCACAGCTTCCATGCAGTGTGTGGAGCAGGACAGATGTCCTACCTGGAGGACATGAGGGCATCCTTGTCAGCTCCTACCTACATCACAAGTATTACAGGGCCATTTCCCCTTCCAAAAACTAACCTTTCTAGTCCTGTGGGTTTTGGAGAACCCAGAGATACAAGATACTCTAGACATAACTGGGAACTAAGAGTAACGCATCTCTTATCACATCACATGATAAGATCACTGGATAAGATCCAGTAGTCTGGCTAGAGCTAACGATACCAACAACTATTCAGGCTCACTGACATGAGCTCTCCTCCTAAACCTGAGGAGGCAACAATGATGCAGTGATCTCCAGCAGCCTGAGGACCAAGCATGTACCAGCCAACACAATAATGGCATGCTGTGAGCTTTCCTGGATCTTACAGGAAGACAAAATCCTCTACCAGCCCTGCTCCTAGCTCCAATGTTAACTTTAATGACAATGTTCACAGTGGAATTAATCAATGCCATTCAACAAGGGGTTATCCTATTTTAGCCCTAATGATCTTACATGGCCCAGAAATACTTCTTCAGCTTTTGTTTTTCAGATGTCTAACCCTAAACCTAAATTTAGTCTCAACAAGAAAATGTCACTTGCCCAAACGTTTGTTAATATTTTCCTTCTGCTGTTGCCTTATCCTACCTCTGCAGGATCTATGGTCTGCAACTTTAGCTCCTACTATCACTGATCTTAACCCTGGCTTTACTGGCTCCCACTCTTACACTACCTTGCTAACCTTATGAGATTCGGAAAGAAAAAAAAAAATCCAGTTCTTCAAATCCTTATGTCCCTGCTCTATCCTTAACACAAAAATACAACAAGCATTTTCTACACCAGAAACAGAGAGAATTCATCTCTGTTGGCCCCAGCCAACAGTCTAGGATTTCACTGATAGCTGGAGGGCAAGGCCAACTTCTGGGCTCTGTGGAAGTTGCACGACTAAGATGACAGTAGGAATGCTAGTCCTGTGTTTAATTTGATAGTCAGGAGCTGTCACTGATTATAGCTAAGGTTCTGTTTAGGGTCTGGAGTTTACAACATATAGGGATGAAAACCTCTGCTTATTGTACAGTCCTGTAATCCAGACAGGTATAGAGCCACTGACATGTTGGCTGGAAGGTTTCTCCGGGGGTTATCTAGTCCACCCTCCCATGTACAGCAGACTTATGCCAACACTACTTCTGGTCAACAATGGTTTTGTTGTGTCCAGTCTTGAAAACCTCCTGGGATGGAAATTTCAGAGCCTCTCTGGGTAACGTGTTCAGTGCTGCACTGTCCTCCTGATGAAGAAGTTTTTCTTAATGTCCTGACTAAAAATCATGAGCCATAATTTGTGGCCACTACCCCATATTATATCACTAGCTATTTCAGCAAGAATGCTTGCATCTGTCATCTTTGAAAATGCATATAAGTATTTGCAAGCAGTTGTTAGATTGCCCCCAGGCCTCTTCCCACCAGACTTGGTAAGCCCAGCAAAGCCTCCCCAGGGCAGAGCTAAGAAGGCGTGCGAGATGGCAGCATCTGGAAAGATGGAATAAGAGCCTCTCACAGGGTTTAGAGAGGGGAAGCTCTGAGGAGAGCAAAATGTGCAATGTTCATTACAGCACAAGTACATTAAATATATTAAATCAGCGCGCTTTCAGTGTAGAAGAAAATAACTGATGTTTTGACTAGCAGTGCAGCTCCTACTACTGCCAGTCCTCTTCCTCAAGCAGCTTCAAACGAGTTCCCCTCTCCTTGCTACTTTCAGGCTTAAAAATGATCCAAAGAGGAAAAAGGTAATGGCTGGGGGGTGAAAGGGCAGTTATTGAATGAATTGAAGGCAGCATCCAGACCTATTTCTGATTACAAGCGTCAAGCCTTTTCTGAAATATCTCAGAAGAGTGGAAGTCTAGACAGATTTATGAGTGTGCATACTCCACTGATTTTTATTTTGGAGGTGTATATATATGAGCAAAGATTAAAAGCCAAAACAAATGTCTAAATCATCATATATTGGTGGTACAGTGGGATAAATACAGCACAGTCCTCAAGACTCTGAGTAATGCTGATTGTAAAAGGTAATTTCAGCATTGCATTCATCTCACTGAGATTCAGAAAGAAAAAATGTCTTAAGAACTGCAAGAACAATTTCAACTGTACTGTTATCTCCTCTCGATCCTTACAGAGTTCATTTCCCATTTTGATGTAGATCACATTAGAAATATTAAGCATTATAGAACTGAAAGTGTTTTCATTTAATACAATAAACCAACAGAAGGTGGTCATACCACATGCCAAAAATCAGAATTTCCTGAAGCGGTAATACCATCCCCTAAACAGCAAGACCAGTACTAAAAATACTGCCTGCTGTTATCAGAGTGACAAGTCCCAAACTGATATATATATGGGAATTTTTTCACCACTATTAAAATAGTTGTGATTGCATATTAGCAAAATATTGCCATGGAGTCTTTTTAAGGAAAATGTTGGGCATTCATTTAGAAAATTGTGATTAAAGATAATGTTAGGACAGGCCACTTGCAAACCCAAGGAGAAACATCAGCAAATTTGTTAAAAGTAGTTCTTCAGTGACTACAAATAATGGGGATTATATTTTATATCTCCTCCAGTTAACATAGATTGGATTTATGCATGTACAGAATATTGTTTGAAGCATCCTTTGCACGAATTAAAGGCATAAATAAAATCAGTTGATAGCATCCTTCTATCCAGAGAACTAATTTCTATAAAATCCAACTTTTTAATCTATTCCTTGCAGACACATGTATATTTAGTGAGTGCATGTGTATTTTTTAAGCAACTCCATGGATCAACCAATACATGTAGCAACATATGCTGAGAGTACCAGCAAAAGTTTGGCTGGAATTTTTTCAGTTTCATCATACAACAAAAGCACAAAAAAGGTGAGTCTTCAGCTAATCAATATCTGGAGGGGATGACAGTGATTATACTTGCGATTGCACTAGGATCTCAACAAATATTCGTGAACTTTTCCCCAATCCCAGAGGAAATACCAGGCATTGATAACATCCAATTTATGACTTAAGCAATTGCCATCAGTGTTTGTTTCCTGCAATCTGGCAGGCACCGTATAGCCTTTACAAATAACAGTTGTATCTGACTAATCTCCACATGCCTGTACTGAAGTCGTTCTGACCTGATCACATGCCTGTCCATGCATAGATGATTTTTTTTTAAGATCTGACTGAACAATTAGACCTTTTTCTCTATATAACTTAAGTACAAGATTTGTAAAGCTCCTAGAGAGCTTCCTCAGGATGTGCTTAGAAGAGCTACTGGTTAAGCATGCTCCCTTGTTTCCTACAACAATATCTCCATAAAATTGGTGGAGTTATATTAGCAAATGCTTGATGTGAGGGGATTGAAAAGTATGTACAAAGAAAGTCTGGGTTTGGTTCTGATAATCTCCCTTCAGACTGGGAAGCCTGAGAACAAGTAATGTGCTCCATTTTTAAGAGTTAGCAGTATTTTCTATATCTAATGTATTTCTGACCTCTCTGAAATGTCCAGGCTATTGCATCAACACAAGCAGACATCAGTGGAGTCCATTCCTATGTGAATTTATTTGGATTCTTTATTATTTAAAATTGATCTCAATCAAGGAAAATGACACTTCATTTTTTTGATCAAGAGTTTTATGCAAGCAGAAATGGTTAGCGGGAAGTTTCTTCTTTACAAGTCTAATGGTCTTCTAGTGTTGATTATGGAACATGAAAGACACACTCTGCCTACCTTGTGCAGGATAATAAATCACTAAATTGGAAGCTTCAGTTACTTTACAGATTTTGATAGCAACATTAATAGAATTAGCAGCTTATCTGCCTCACCAGGAGATTGTTAAAAGCAGATGCTGCAGCAACTAGGAAAAAAAAAAAAAGTCAAAAAAATAAAAAAAAAGATGAAGAGACCTATTTTTATGGCCAAACATGACTGTGTTTTTTACCTTTGACATTAAAGCAGCAATTGTGATTTCTCTTGGTCTTCCACAAAATTACACAACCCTATTTTAAAACAATGGAATAAATTCTATCCATTATTGTCTGCTTGTTCAGGTTTCATGCGTAATTAAAGCTGGACAAAGGCAGCATCTGATCACACACTAACACTCAGAATCAAAAGAGTCCAGCAGCAACCTGGTGCTGATAAACAGAAAATTTAACAGGCTGATAAACAGAGAGCCATCATTATCCAGGAGAGGATTTACTAGCCTGTGTTTGGTTTGTTTGCTTGGCTTCAAGGCAGGACCATCTTCTGTGAAAAATAGTGAGTTTTAATTGCTCTTCAGTAAGCCCAAATTCAACGACTCTTGAAGCCATATTTCCATCAGTTTCAGTGGGATTGGATTGCTGCATCTTTTTCCATCACCATCTTTGTGCAGCATTCAAGTGAATTTGAAGTCTGCTCCAAACTGATCTTTGCCTTGTGTTTTTTACCCCACCCTAAAAAAAAAAAAAAAAAAAAAAAAAAGTCTGAATTTTACCACTTCTATACAAAAAGTAGAAGTGGTATGCAGTAAGAAAGATGTCTCCGAAGCTGTTGAGAAGTGTGAGTAAAATGAGAACGGGTCCTACTCTCAGTCTGGCTGTGTGAAACCAAAGCAAAATTTAGAAGTTCCTACAAAAATAACTCATGCTGGCTCTGTATGTTGAAGTGTGAGGAAGCTGGTGAGAAAGGTGACATTTTCCCCCAGGCTGTACAGAAGCAGCAGCTATTATGGGAGCAGTGCAATATCTCTCATAGCTGATGTGCATCTCCTGACAGCACAAAGAACAGTTAGATCAGCTTTGCCAAGGATGCCACTAGTGTGCTGCCCACCCCCACTCTTAGACACTTTTCTCTTAGTAAACAATAGCATAATTGTGAGAAGAACCTGCATATTCCATGTGCATATTACTAGCTCCTTCATCTTCCACAGTAGCACTCTTCTCCATTTGAGACAAACTTCACCTTCTGGGGCCCTGAAGCAAGGATGAGATCAGGATTAGGTAATTCAGGTAATTGTAAGGTTACTGCTGATGTTGATGCTAATAAAAATGGTTTATGTTGCTGACATACTTGACTGTATGTGGAAGAACTGAACCCATGAGATGGGACAAATTACCTTTTAGGACACTGACACTTAAAACTAGATGTTGATGGGCTGATGTGTATGCCTGAATGGAATGCAGAAATAATTTTCTGAAGATATGTTTCTGAAGGAGCACTGTGCCTTCTTGAGTATCTCCAAAAAAGTACCCTAGAATCTGTCAGATAAAGAAAGAGTAAGTTTTGAGAAAAGGTGCAGGGAGAGCCAAGGCAGAGTTTGGGTGTGCACTGGGTAGGTCAGCTCCCTTTGCAGTCTTTGGAGCTTACCTACCTCCTGTGCAGCCTGGAGAGCCTCAGAGCCACGAGACCAATTCAGCCTGCCCCAAGGCAGACACCTGAGGCTTGGTTCAGGACCGTGTAAAGGAAACCCAACCTAAGAGCCTGTCTAAATTCCCTTCCTTGTGCTGACCAGGACTCCAGGCAGCAGGTTGGGAAGCACTGAAGAAGCAATTTGGTAAGGAGCTTTATTCACTGATGGTCTTGGGTACACACCGGGAAAGACACTTGTGCAGCTAACTTTATCTTTGCAGGGGTAACAGTATTAAGAGCATAAACCATGCATATTTACAGAAAATGATTTAGTAAAATCCCTTGGGATTTCACCTCGGAGTTGGATGGAGAAAACCTGAAAAACAGACATCTTCCAGACCCAGGAGGCCTCAAGATCTTGACCACAATTCCCTACCATGAGTGCTATCTGTCTTCCAGTCAAACATCTGAAAGACAGGAAAGAAAGATCTCTGAACATTAGTTCCATAGAAACCAAATCAGGACAAGGCTGACTTATCATAGGTTCCTTTGGAGAAGGGAGGGTGGGGGTTTGCCAAGATTGAAATGAATCATCTCTTCAGTTATTGTATTTAAATGTCTTTGTTTGGGGGTTCTAGCTCTCTAGAAGACTCGTAAAAAAAACTGATTTATTACTCCTGTCATCTCTGATTACAAAGTTTCCCCCTCAGCTTGAAATCAACCTCTGCTAACAAAGGCTCAGAAGTTTACGAGAAAACAGTAAAATATTCTTTTATATATATATTTTGCAAAGACATGAATAAACCTAATAGAACTATGACAGCTCATAAACCTAATTCATTAAATATTGTTAACTATTAACATTTGTAACTGCAGGATGTAACATATATGCGTATGTAATCTCCGGTGATCAACATATGGTGTGTGAGTAGTCACAATGCAAGCTCAAATTATGCAGCAGGCTCCCCCTTGGTGTGACAAGAGATTTATCCAAAAAAATATCTCTAAATAGGCTTCTACTTCTCTTTAACTTTATAGTCACTGAACATTAATGGTTGGAAGGTAGAATTAAAATATAAAAAACCAAATATGTTTCAAAGGTTTTAGATCTGTGTGCTGAAACATTTTCTCTTTTTCATGATCATTAAAAATACTTCCTGGAGCTCATTTCACACAGCTCACAGTTCTGTAGACTCTCTTCTGGTTTTGTTAAAATATAAATTCCCAGTCTATGGAGTGAAATCTTACAATCTGTCTTAGTAGAATCTTTTTTTGGTTTGAGTACTTATCAGTAAATCAAGAAGGATTTGGTAATTCTTTATTTTAAGGTAAATCTACTTGTAGGAAATTTGTTTCTAATATATCTTTATTTCTATTTCTGAGATCTCTACTATCCAATAGGGGTTTCTTAAATGGGATTTATTATTTTCTATTATTGTATACTTTTATTATATTAATGCCTGCAGACCTTTACAAGGTTTATGATCCCATTGTCATAGAGGATGAATAAATAAGCAAATAAATAAATAAGATAACGTTTGCCCTGGAAGCCTTACAGTTGATAAATATTTGTTTAGTTGCTGAGAGAAATAATTTTCTGCACGTGACTTGCTTGAAGCTATTCATTCAGCTGTCCATTGCAAGAGTTGCTCTGTGTCCCATATCACAGGCTACTTATTTTGTTCTCTAACTGGGTGGCAAACTATTTACACAATAGGAAGATGAATGATGAACAACAAATAGTACTTTTCCTAGAGGGACATTTTTGGTCAAATGACCACCTGTGCTAAAAGCGGTGAAACACAGAGAACTCATAAATATTCACACAAACATTTGACAGTTCTCCAAATGTTTGCAAATTAGTAACATGTCTCTACAAATAACAATGACACCATACATTTAGAGTAAATGAGCATGCTTCCAGGTGCTTTCCGTTTACAAGACCTTCTCCCTTCTCTCTTTTGAATGATTTTTTTTCATCTTCCTTCTTAGAATAAAGAAATATAGTCATGTATACCACTGTCAAGCAGTTTTCCGAAGCCAGCAGAAGCACACTGGGCTCAAGATAGTTTTCCAGTGACACCACACATTTCAAATGGAGTACCAAGGAGAAGAGATATGGCAGGGTAACATCTTTATAGAGATCTCCCATAGAGATGGTCTGGAATGGAAATACTTCTCAGGAGGGTAATAATTCCACGAATGTTATCATAAACCTGCTGACAGCCGTTACCATTAAGGAGAAATGTGCAGTAAAATTCCTGCCCCTTCTAGAGACATCTGTACACAGATACCCATTTTTTCTGAACATGTCCAGAAAACAACAGTAGTCAACACAGACCCTTGTGTATCCAAGCAATTAAACACACTGCAATTAGAAATAGGCCATTTAAGATAATAGCATTTTTCAGAGATGAAGAAAAGCCACAGGTGGTAAATTGTACACTGAAAAGATTTGCTAAGTACACCAGAAGACCAAAGATTTGTAATTGCATACTTTGTTGATTGAACAATGGTGCCATAAACACATCTTCTTCAAAAGAACTCGACAACAAAAAAGGCAAAGAATAATTTGAGATGCCAGTGTAACACAGTCTCATCTCTGAATAGAATGAATCAGCTGGTTATAAACAGTACAAGTAAAAGGGGAAATAACTTCTGAGCCTACAACAATACATTACTAATTATAACAAAACAGAATTAGTTTTGTGAAAAAAATAATCTCCTAAAAAGTTTCTAAAAGCAGAGGAAAATTTTGAAAAGGAAAATGTTAGCCCTTCCTAATTTTACTTCCAGCTCAGAAGCAGAATGACTGCCTACTATTTATATGATACCACAAATGCGTATGGCTTCTTTTCTGTGATATATAAGCAATTTCCCACCTTAAAGAGTTTACAGTCTAAGCATCAGATCTGTCAACTGCTGCCATCAGTCAGAGTTTAGTATCCTGAGTACTCTCTTTTTCAAACTCACCCTTAAGTCACCCACCACTCTTGTCCTGACAGTGTTGATGGCAAAATGATATGCAGAGCGTTCTCAGATTGGTGCTGTGATTTCATGATGGACACCACTTTGTGCTGGAAATTAAGTAATTAATACTATTCCCAAAGATGGAAGCTAGTTTGTCCCATTGGGCTGTTGAAACATGCAGTAATAATATAGATGAACATACTGTTTATTTAATGAGCCCTTCAATAATTTTTAAATGCACTAGGAGAGCCTTTTTCTCCCCTTACATGTTGGGAGCTTTCACTTTGTAAACCCAGTGTTACCAGAGTGACAAAACCTCTGGTGTATTTCTGAAACAAAACCCTAATGAAATGTTCTCCTGTGCATTACATGAAAGGAAAATGGGATTTTCCAGTGAACTAAGAACATGGTAGATCCAGGTTCAGCCCATTAGCTGCATCAGCAGATGCTGGAAGCTTGTAAAGTGTGGACAATAGATGAACAGAGAAATGAGTAGAAATATTTAAAAGTGAAAAAAAAATCAAAAGAAATGAATGTTGCTGTCAATCAGATTATTTAAATTTTATAAATGAACATGACACTGGAAGATAATTTACTGCATAGACGGGTAGAGTCACATCCGCAGGCTTTGACTGATTGTTATCACTCCCTCTCTTCCCCGTGCTCTTTGGAGTTTTATCCAATGCTATTCATTCCTATTTTATCTGCATTTTTTTTCTTTTTTTCTTTTTTTCTCTTTTTCTCTTTTTTATTTTCATTTCAAATGAAGTTTCAGATAATTTTGTCTCTGAGAAAGCCAGTAACTGACATCTTGAAGACGGACCTTTCATGGACATGTGGACATGTACCCCAGGGGAGCTGAAAAACAAGCCACCTGAAACAGGTTTTAAATTCAGTTCACTTATGAAGAGATGCTGATATTATCTACTCCTTTAAAAGAGTTTTCTGTGCAAATCAGAAAGTGGAGGAAGTAGAAAGCCTTCTGACTACTAAATGTTTCCCGTTTATCGTGGTTTCTGTGATATTCTGGCAGAGATTGATTTATAAAGCCAGTGGTCCTTAGTAGTTGCTAGGAAACAGTGCTCTGCACACGGAGGGATGTTCAGCCAGAAAGTGCTGTTTCTGAAGGAGCAATTCTTCTGATTTCAAACCTTTACAGAGAAATTTCAGTGTGTGGCTTCCCCAAAAGAACACAAGTCTTATTCTTTTTTGCAAATATTTTTGCTTAAACTAAGCTCAGCTCAACTGAGATAATAACTTTTTTCTAGGTCCAACGACCATATTCCAAGTATGACATTTTCTTATTTCAGAAATTTTAAAAAGTCACAGATAAGCTGGGAGGACTTCTTGGGTCATACATCCAGTCCTTTGATATTTCTGGTAATGTGTATAATCCCCTTCACCTTTTATCAAGGTCCATCTTAAAAGCAGACAGGGTTTTGACCATAGCAAACTGCATAAGTAAATAGTAGCCTCTTTTTAATTTCTAGAGTATGTTTATTCCTGGGCTTTTGTGTGTGTGTGTCAGCATTGCCCTTTCAACTAAAGTGCTTTCTCTTCCTTGGTTTTAACACCTCAGTGCATTTATAGGCAGTAATCCTATCTATGTCTGGTTTTTGTTTGGCTAACAACACCCAACAGACCCCACCTTAGTCCTGTATGATAAGCTTTCTTTTCCTGTCATATAGTGATGCAGCACTTCTCTGCACCTCTTTGTTTGATTTTTTCTTTCTTGAATGTAGGCAACCAAAACCATGCATAGGGGTTCCAGGTAACATATTACAGTGCAGCAGTGCTTCCCTCTCTCTACTGGAATTACTTCTCTTGTCGCTGCCTATAATCTTCCTCTCTCCTTTTTTTTTTTTTCTCATGAGATGCATCATATCTCACCAATGGCTCAGAAACATCCAGGGCCTGACAAATACAAATCCACCTTTTTTTTTTTTTTCTCCCTTTTTCTTCCCATTTTCAATGGGTAGCAAGCATTCTTGCTATTGTGTTTTAAATGTATCACCTTGGATTTTGTCCTAGTTCAGCCAACCCCACCCTTTTACTGTGAGCTGCAAGTTAACCAGAGTCCTACTGGGATGCTTCCCACCTGTGTGCCTTCAATACATTTAATTAGTGTACACCCACTTCTTGGCCATTAATGAAAGTATTTAAGGCACTTCATTTGGAATCTTACTCTTGAGTGTTAATTTCCTGTTCGGCACAATCTGCCACTGTCTGCTCTTTGGATGGTTCCTTGCACTAATTTTCATCTCACAGAACATGAATCAATTCCATGAAATATCTTATAAAAGAAAGGTAGGTTACTGTGTTACTGTGCTTCCCTTAGCAAAATAAATCAATGACTGAGGTAACTTGAAATTTGGTCCTCTTAGTAAATCAGTGTTTTAAGGCATCTGTTATTTCTCTTCTTGTCTTTCGTTCTTCCTAAAATCTTGTGTTTCAAAATAGTTGGTCTATAGTTGATAGGTTGCCCTTTCTTAGCACCCTTTTTTAACTGAAGTTGCAACACTTACTTGTCTTCATTCAGGTAGACGTACCAGCTTGATGTGTCTTGATCCAAACTCCATAGGGCCTTTCCATAAACCTATTTCCCATAAGCAATCCTCTTATTGCATCTGTGTTCTACTTACTCATCTTCAGAGGCAGACAAAAAGTATTAATTGTTTTGGGGGGCCATCCCTAAAATAGCTTTAAATAACACCCTTACATTTGTCTAGTTCTTTATTCACTATAACTAGAGGATCTATAAGCCTTGCTTCTGATTTCACAATGACTAAATTATCCTGAGTTTTCACAGATCATATTCTGATCTTTTACTTTCAATCCTCCAACTTCTGGCTTCTTTTTCTGAGCAATTCCTTTTTGATTTTTGAAGATTATTTGGCAAATCTCAGTAGCCTATTTAATAGAATTATTTGGCCATCAAGATCTGGTGTCCTTATGCCTGGCAATATGAATCACAAACCTGCATTCTACCCCATTTCAGTGCCATTGCTCTTCAGACTGCTTTGCTATAATGTAGTCTGCCCTTTTACAGTTAAAAGCCCTAGATACCAGCTTACCTTTGGATATACTGCTGTTTCATTTAAAGTGAAACGCGGTCAGTGCTGTCATCACTTGATAGCATATTATTTTCTCTACTAGTTTTTCTATAAGATTTTCACTACTTGTCCATCACCAACTTAAAATACTATAATCTCTCAGGGGTTCAACTTCTACTTTCAAAATTACTAGATTCTACAGTGGTTATACCGTCTCTTCTCCAGTCACTATCTGTGAAATTTAGAGTCTCCCACAATGATACAATACCCTAGTAGCTTATCTCTCTCATGATACTGATGCAATCTCAGGTCTGATGTTCACTGTAGAACCCCATGCCTTTCCTTCTACAATCTCTTTCAGAATTTTTTCCTAACATATATTTTGACACAGACTAATCCTCTAATATCCATATTACTAATTAAGATTTCTTCACTGCCAGCCATACTCTTAATACATAATGCTACCACATCTGAACAATTCCTTCTACATTTCTTTGACGGAGTGCACCCTGCAGTACCTGCACTCCAGTTGCAATTAGCATTCTATCATTTTTTTGCTATCTCTAATATCCTGTTTCATGTCATGCTCCAATAATATAAATTCTTCCATCTTCATGTGCAGGTTGCTTTTTTGCATTTGTTATCACTGCCTCACTTCACCTGGTTTCCTAGGTAGGTTAAGTACAGTATTGGCACTGATTCATTTTCTATCCAGTCACTGGGATTTGGGGGCATTTCTCCTCCTGTATTCCTCCTTCTATCTGATATTCCTTTGTCTTTGGATATCCTCACTTGATTTTACTTTCTTTATATCATAAGAAGGTGATGGTAGTATAGGTATCTCCCCAGTTTCCCTTCTTTTTCCTATGCATTGTCTTGCAGTTTGGAGCTCTTCCTTTATATTACAGCAGATTTTGTCTTAGGAAAGTCATGGTTCAAACATTCAGGGGGAGCCCCTTCCTAGAAAAGATTCTTCTTCCTAGGAAGGCCCTTTCTGTAACATTCATCTCTGCCCACTGGTGGTAGATTACTACTACTACTGCTATTACTTTTTAAATTGTACTTTTTTCTTTAAAACTTTAGTTGATAATTCATTAAAAATTCTATATTCCTTTCTGCCCTTTCTAAGTGTTTATATGATGCTCATAACCTTGGGATCTGCCTCTATTTAGGCAAAGATTGTTTTATCAGAGAATTAACATCACAAAATGCTATTTCACATGGCCCATGTCTCAGACAAAAATAGAGCGCATTTTCTGGCTGCTCCTTGTTTCTTAGTGTAAGTGTCTGTATTTCCCCTAGTAAGTACCTATTTCAGTTACACTACAGGCACTTTGCTGTAGTAAAGGAGGTATAAGGATACAGGCAGGAAGGGTTTGCACATTCAGATAATATTTTTATTAGGTCAACTGGTACAGCTAGAAAAATTAATCAAGCTTTCCAACATGAAGGCACGTCTTAGGGTCACTTGGTATCTGAACTGTTAAAAATGTTAATAGATCTTAATGTCTAAATGGCCTAAAAGTTATCAAAATGCTGTTATCCTTTTATATTTAGTGGTTACGTAACTTGGCTGAGTCACAAGGAAGCATCTGTAGTAGAGTCAGAACCAGAATCAAGAGATCTGTGTCGAAAACATATGCCAGTCTTGATGACACTACTAATGATATCTGTAAAGAAGAAAATGGAGAAGAAATATGACTCATTACAGAAAACTCATTAAAAAGTACAAAATTACTACAAGAAAACATTCTGGAATATCTATCCATTGCAATATAGTCATCCATGACTTTAAAATAAATATGTAAATGGGGGGGGGGGGGGGGGGGGGAAGATTACAGAATGCAAAGAGATCCCAGAACAAAAAGAAAAGAATGAAGGAATACAGAAACACACCCAGATGTCATTTCCAAACATGGTGTGTAACCATGGCTCTGGATGGTTCATTGTGGAAGCAAAATGTCAAACCAAAAGCCCTACAACCAGCAGAGGGGATATACAGCATAACACCAGCAGCAAGGTCCTGACCTAAATGGGTGCCAGTTAAAAACTCTTTCCTGTGGAGGAGGAGCTTTTCATGTGTTGTCAGGAGGACAGTCAGTAGCTCCCATCCCACCTGTAGTAAGCAGTCTAATGCCTTCGTCTAAGAATAAAACAACCTCACAGGGTAATGGAAATGGGAAGATGCCCCATAGCATAAAGAAGGCTTATAGTCCACAAAGCAGTGAGGTTCACAAAACAGCCATTGAGATGGTTGGTGGGATGAGAACCCCCGAAGCTGAGCCAAGTCAGTTCATTAACAATGATCTGACACTGGTGTTAAACCTCTTCTGCTCAAGAGAACTGAAAGTTGACTCAGTGCTCCACAAGGCCAGTCCAATGTTCCTTACTAAATACAGAAGTATTAAACAACATTGTCTTTTCAAAAACTGTCTGCTTAAGTAACCTGTTGGCCTCTACAATGATGTCTTCTTGGAAAAGGACATGCTGTGGCAGGGAGCTTGAGCAGCCCAGTCCTGCATCTCATCTCACTGAAAGCATTAAACATAAGGTGTTATGATGAATATATTTTGTAAGCAATATCAGCTTAAATTTAGAAGTATCTGTATAACAGCAATCAAATGCATGTTACCACCTGCAACTATTCTAAATAAAGATGAACTTAAGCATATATTTAAAAGGTTTTTGTAATTAGGACTTCAGGCAGTAAGGTCCTCAGGGCAGGGAATCTGCCTCTACATTCATTATTTTTAAAGCAATATGCACAACTATACAACAAACCACAATTTTAGATAACTACTCAGTGTAGTATCTTGAAGTTGCTTATTGGATCGCTTGTGGAAGCGATTGCTACCAGGTACTGAGGCCTTTTTGAACAGTGAGGCATCTGAAATACTGTGCACAGGTCCTATTTCTTGCATCCACAGCAGGGGTGTAAATATTCACAGGCATTTGAGCATCACTTAAGCAACAGCAATAAAGGCCCTGAGTGTTTTGTGAGAATTAATGACTGCCTGAGAGTGTTAATAGCCTGAGGTGGAACTTTGGGCCATTAACCCCAACTGGTCATTAAACTTCAGGAAAGGTCCAAGGCTGAGGTCATAAGGACAGTTATGAATTCTGGGGGGAAGGTATATTTATATATGTTGATTTAACACTTTTTCATCTGTGCTGTTGTAGATCAAAGCTCCAGATAGGCTAAAGAAACTACAGAGCTCTAGATGCTGGTGACAACTGCCAACCCTTCATCTTAATGGACTGCAAATACCAACACATCAGAAAATTCCCAGCCAAGCTGGAAATATTTTCAGCATTTGTAAAATGTTCACAAATGCCAGTAGGCAGTTCTAAAAATCAGAATCTATCCATCCTGCTCCCTCGTATGCATAACCCCAGATACATGGCAGGGGAAGGAAGGTGAGTTGAATATAAACAGCAAATGGGGTGAAATTCATCCAAATTCACCCAGATCTAGGTTCTGGCTCCTCTTGAAGTCCCAGCTGAACACCAATGTTTTTTAATGCACTGGTCTCCTCTTGATCTCTGCCCAGATATCTGGTTTACACAGGCTGTGCATTTCTGGCGGTGCACAGCTTTGCCACTCACCTCAGAGCAAGGCAAAGACTTGGTGCACCACTGAGGGGCAGAAGCGATGTCCATCCATAGGCTGCCCCTGTTCAGAGGAGACCCAAGAGGAATGGGGAGGAGGTGAGGCCATGGGGTATCTCCACGGCAAAGGTCAGGGCTGTAAAAAGGACACACAGAGAAGGGCATCTAGACACTCCTCACTGAAGAGATGCAAGAATGCCTTGACTTGTAGCAAACATCCAAGGGTTCTGTTTCATGTGGCAATGGAGCTGCTGTAAGAGCTCAAGGGCTCCCAGAGAATCTCCCTGCTCCCCCACTTGCTTTTCCTCCATCTGCCTCCATGCCTCTGCCCCTCCTTGACATCTTGAGGAGCCCATTTCAACTCACTAACCCAGCAGAAATCTGGAGGGATTGGGTGGAAGGGAGGTAGGATGGGTTGTTTCACCTCTTGTCTTTATTTTTGTGAGCTTATTTGGTTTTGTTTTATTTTTTGTTGTGTTTAGTTGTTGTTGGTTTGGGTTAATTGGTTTGGTTGGTTGTTTTTGTTTTGTTTTGTTTTGTTTTGTTTTGTTTTACTGCATGAGGAGATCAGTAGGAGAACACAGCCTGCAATCAGGAGGGTGTTGGGACACCAGACATTTAGACTGGCTCATCCTAGCTGACAAGCAGTTTCCCACAGCCAGAAAAAAGTACTGAGCTACAGTTATTTGAAAAGCTTATCAATCAGGGCTGAAAATTCCCACAGATAAGTTTGGCACTATGAAAGACAGTGACAAAATTCCCACCAATTTCAATCGAGAGAGGAGCTCACATACATTCTTCGCAACATCTTGCAAAAGACTTTCTGCTAATTTCTGAAGGAGAACTGAAGAGGATAAAGATGCTTTTAGAAAAGCAAAAAAAAAAAATAGAGAAGTAAACATATTATTCTCAGCTCTTTGGAACAATTAAAATGTAAAGAGAAGTACCATTTTAGTTACACACATAGGTGTTTAACAGAGAAAACTGCTCCCAATATATCTAAATCCCCAACTGTTTTTGCCAGCAGGATTAGATACCAGGCATAAAGTAGTGTTCTGGCAAGGAGCCAGCGCATTCCTGGATTGCACATATGTTAGATATGCCTGGTGTTTATTACAACAGTGCAAGAGCACCTCTATAGTCAAGGGTCAGTGAGCATTTCCATTATAAACAAAGAAGTTAAGGCTCTAATAGCTTACTTGTTTCAAAGTCTCAGTGAAGAATTGCAAAAAAAATGTGTATTGAAAAGCCTGACGAAAAAATGTTATCAGAGAATTTTAGTTCAGAGATCTTCCAACCCCAATTTTTCCAGAGCCTGTAAAAAATAAAATGAAATAGTCTGTAATATTGTTTTTTTTTTTTGAGCTTTTAGTTTGCAGGCAGTTCTGGAGGTAGCACATGGTTTTCTTCATCTGTGGATTTGACCCATGCACAGCTGGGGCATCATTACGATCTCTGCCCTTGGAGTTCTCTTCTTAGACAAGAATCACGGAGCACAGCAGCACATTTAGAGCAGGAGGTTATGGCTCACACTTTCTGCAGAGGGACTGCCAGAGGTTAATACACCTGCTAGACACAGCCTGCTAGACAAACATTATTTTGCCTTCACAGGTCAGCAAGCTACCTCCCTATCAACCTCATTTTAAACTGAGATTGTACGATGCCATGGCAAGACCACCCAGCCATGGGCAAATGCATATTAATGTCCTTGGCCGCTTCTAACAAAATCAACACGCCCTGCATGAGCCGCCATAGCCTCAGGCCCACCCCAGCATGTCAGACCCTAGGCCAGGGTCAGCAAGAGGAGCTCTTTATGGGAGTGAGGAGCAATGTCAGTTCCTTGTTAGATAGCCTCCGTGTGCTATGCCAAAGGCTTGGTCAAAGTGAGGTTTGCATGCTGTAACTATTTGCTTGTGGTAAAAGAATGATTTTTTGGTCCGTGCTACCTGCACAAAATGTAGCAGGTACCTGAGGTTATACTTGTGTCTTGATAGAAATTGGAGTAGTTTGTTATTTCCAGCTAAAAACAGGACACAGAAGAGCCTCAAAATGTACCGCAGACACACAGGACTGTGGTGATGTCTTGAAACTGCTGTTGCACCAGTGTGCTTAAAGGAATTAATCAGGGTTTTACCACTTGCCTACCTGCTAAAATGTTAACCCAAATTATTACAAGAAATAGAAACATTACTATAATTCTGCTAATAATATAGTCATTTGTAAGACAGACTTTCTTGCCTTTGAAGTAGAACCAGATGCACTGTTCTTGTAGATCCAGTATCATGCCACTCAAAAGTCATGCTTTCTGGAATATTTATGATGAGATCTAAAATACTTGCACATCCAGTTAAGTTATGAAAATCTGTATTTTAAAGAATGAGCCAAATACTAAATGTTCACATCTTTCAAGATAAAGAGAGGATGGGGACAGCTACTGTGCAGCCTCTTCCATTAGGAAGAGTCATGCACCAGTTCCATGTGTGCTAAGGGACCTATCCTTCTCAAGGGCAGACTTTTAGAACATGTTAGGTAGATGTTGTTAGCAAGAGCAATAGCATACCATAAACCCTAGCTGAGACAGGGCGAGAGCATGCTCCCTGGGGACTTGTCATGGCCAGAAGAGGAGGAATGGGTTTGAAAGTCCCCATCTGCCCAGCGGAGTTTCATCGTGAAGAAAAACTATAGATAATGGCCTGTGGTTTGTAGTTATCTACTCCTAGACCTTTACAATCAGGGGGATGCCACATATACCACAAGCTGAGTGCAAGATGAAGCAATTAAACCAGGTCCTTAAAAGCAGTCTGAGAATACTTTGCTTGGAGCCATCCATTACAGCAAACAATATATCAGACACCCTTCATTATCAGGAATCTGTCCTGCAGGTACTGGAATTTCTCCCGCTTGCTTTATATTGGGCAAGAAGCTGAATTTTTCCCTGTGGTCCCATACAAAGAATCTTACACCACTTCCCACTGAGAGTCATAAGCAAATGCTGAGAGACCAGGACCTGAACTTTGAGCAAGATTTATTAATAGGTTCAGGCACTCCAGCTAAGTGTAACCATGAGTGACCTCATGGGGATAGCTAACTACTGCTTACAGCAAATCACCCATTTGTATCAGCTAGTATCAACTTCTGGTTGCCTTTTACCTACACGATATTGCTAACAGCATATCTTTGGGTTGATAATGGTGTAAGAAGCCACTAGAGTGGCTGAAGAGATACTTGATTTGTACCACATTTCCTTGACTTTAGTCTCCTTCACTGCATTCAACCCCCTTTATGGTGGAGTCTCTGATCAAAATCAGGTGGCAGAGTCGGAGGCTGTGGCAATCTGCCTGGATAGCCAGTTTGATTTTCTTCTCTGTGACCTCTCTGTGTTGTAATAAATCTAAGAATTCAGAATCCAAATCAGAAGAAATACTGTTTTACCAGGACTAAAGCTGGAAAGGTTCAAGGCATTGAGTGACCTGTATATGGGGACTTTTTCAGTGGACTCTTCAAGAAGAAAAACTTTTTTTTGTCATGAAAACACTACTTCTTACCCCAGGTTTTGTGTTTTGTGGTTAGGACTTAATTCTCTTCTGAAGACATCTACATTTATGTACTGAGAAAAAAGCTGCTTTCCTCAGCAAATGTAAATTTCTTAATAACCCTCCTGCTAACAGCCATGATTTAAAGATCCTGTTCAGTCCATTTCCCATTGAATGGGCCTTGGTTTCCTTTATTTTAGCTGTGTGCTACTGGAAGTAAAGCACTCGTGCACTCCAAGTAACACGCCTTTACTTTCATGCAGCAGCCTTTACTTTCCTCTCTTCCCTGGTTTTCATAACTACTCTTTCCACGACAGTTCTCATCCTTAGATGAAGATCGTTGTGGTTCTTTGGGCATGGCTCTGGCCCTTCGCATGCCCTCCTCACTTGTGTGTGGGTGGCAGTGTGAGTGCCTGGCTAAGGACTGCTTCCTCAAGAGTGCACTATTACAGAGCTGACACGCTGTGCATGTGAGCTCATCTGCTTCAGGAGCAGGTCCTCAGAGCATCAGCTTCAGCCACACTGAGTGAAAGATGCTGCGTTTTAGGGGTGGAAGTGAGAAACGGGTACGTGGTGCCTGGGCTGTGCACTGCTGATTGTTGCTTAGCAATGAAATGTGCAGCACATGATGAGAGTGCAAAGATACCAGAGCATTTTTTTTATTTTTTATTTTTTTTAAGAAAAAGAAAATGAATAAGAAGGTCACACTAATGATCACCAGGGAAATGGGAACATTATCAGATGCGGCAGCTAGAGAGGAGGTTGTACTCCCCCAGCCTGTCTGCAAAATCTTCTTTCCTTGTTTAATTTCAGCACTGAAGGACAGAAGAGGAGGCAAATTCAAAGTGCTTTGTCCCCACTCTTGCCTTATTGTTAGCAATCCCATTCCATTTCAACACACTGGAATAAGTTTTTTCTTTTTTATATGAGGCCTGCTCTTGGGTTAAAAGGAAAAAGGCAGAGAATCTGCTACGTTACACTGAAATAATGGATTTAGAAAGGAAAGCATTTTTTTAGAGCAGATGAAAACACAAATATTATTTTCAGGCTAGAGCAAGGCATCCCATTAATAATGATTTAGCGAGGATCCCAGAGGCAGCTAAATAAACCAGGAAGGCTACGCTGAGCTAGGCAAACTGCTTATGATTACAGTTACAGTCCAGCCTCATTGGAAAAAAAAAATGAAGAAAGAGAACTAAAATCCTTCACAAAGCAGAGTGAAGAAGAAATGTGACTTGTGGCCTTTTGTTAATACAGTATCAACTTTAATTGAACCTCCAGGCTCTGATTCAAGTCAATATATCTGGAGCTTCCTGGAACAATAAATCTTAATGTTAACCACAGTAGAGGTCAATCTCTGTCTAATATATGCTTTGTAATGCATTTAAAGTAGAGATATAGTATGTAGATAGTGAATTATTCATACATACAAACTACTAATGAATAAGTCAATATACCGACAAGATTTGGGACCTTTAATATTAAAGAGAGGAGTTACCTCTGTGGGAGCACAGGTCCCCAGCAGCAGTCTAACACAGTGACTCACCTGTGCACACATCGTGCTTATTCCTACTAGACTCATCTGAGACCATTTCTAGGCTGAAAACTTGCATTCAGAGACTTGGAGTTTGGGAACATGCCTTACTTGTGTCACACACAACCTCCCAGGGATAGACTGAGATCTATGGGCAGCTCAGAGCCAGCTTGCCTTGCCAGAGCTGCCCTTCCTGGGAGTGCTGGGGACGCTACCATCTCCAGCAGCAGCTCCCTCCCACACCTTTCCCATGCTTCTCTCCCCTGCCTGTGTGGCACCAGCAGTTTTTGGCAAGGCTCCTCACATCCCAACCCCAGCCCAGGAGGTGTGGATGAAGGTCTGGAGCTGAAGCTGCGGATGCTGGACTGGAGCTGAAGCTACGGATGCTCTCCTCCTGCCCGCCAGCTGTGGCGGACCACAAGCACCGAAGCTGTCAGTGGGAAGGCTCATCTCAGATCCTGCCACTTACCTGGGCAGACTCAGCTCACAGATCAAATAACCACAAACTGTGGTTTCCATGGACATAGCTATTTGGCTCAGCAGATCTGAGAGTGGGAGAGAGATCACAGGCCGTCTCAACATGGGAGACAAGGTCTGTGTGATGGTGAGCAAGGATGGACCTCCCATGAACACGTTGCAGGCTTGGCCGGTGAGCTATCTTTGTGCTCAGGCAGTCTAAGGTTCCTTTTATCACTTTCAGAAAAGAATATTTTCCCTCACACCGGAAGAGCCCCATTGTGCATCCATTCATTATAGGTTTTCTTAGCAAGCCTGTCACATGAGGGCCACACTGTACATTCATAAATGCTAGCATACCTCCCGCCCCCCCCCCCCCCAAAAAAAAAAAAGAAAAAAAAGATTTCATCTAATTGAGGGAATAGACATGAAACAAAAATTAGTATTGACACCATGCAGTCTTTTCTTTCTTTTTCTTCCTTTTTTTCAAGTCTCCAAGCAGGCTGCTCTTTACTAGAATGTATCGCAAAGAATGACTTAATTCTTTTGATCTATGGAAAAGAATACCCAATTAAACCGGTGGCATTTAAACAATTGTCATTCTATAATGTAGCCTGCTTCTTCAGCAGTGCAAACCATTAGCTACAAAATTAAACTAAATGTAAAAGAGTATTGTGACAATTAAACATTTTGAAAACAACAACAAAAGTCTCTCCAGTTCCTTTCCAATCCCTCCGCGATACACAGCCAGCCCCTGTTCATGCATGTTGCTAGAGAATATTACACAATCTCTGTCCTCCTTCATGAATGTTTCACTGAAGGCATTTTTTTCTGAAAATAAAAGTTATAATGATTAAACTATGGTGCGGGAAAAGAAAAAGCAAAGGAAAACATTAAAATACATTTTTGAGCAACACATTACTCAAGAAACCCAGTCACAGTTGACGAGTACAGAAGACATGAACAAGCCTGTGGCTCTCAGCTGCGAGAAGAAATGTACTAGAACATGCGCAGCAAGAATCTGTTTTAAATGAGCTATGTCTTTTTTCATTCCTCAGTGAGCATGTATCTTTTCCAATAACATTCAAGGAAGTTAGTAAGCACATCAATAAGAGAATGTGGCTGTATTTGCCAAATGTCAGTCAGCCACGGGAGAGGTTTAACCATTTAGCACAGCTCCCCTGCCCCATTCAATCATTGGGCTTGCTTGTTACAGCTGCCAGATCTTAAACAAATGTCTTGACATAGCTGGTATTGCTCTGCAATCAGTTAGAGTGCCTTATCAAAGGAGGAACAAAATTAAGAATGCAAACCACCTCTCAAATGGCAAGAACTTGCCTTGGTGACTAGCACGTGCAAAACTTCACTTCTTGGGTCTTTAGTAGATTTAAGCAATCTTTCTGAATACAGACCCTACCTATGGATTTAGTCAGCCTTGATTTTTGTAAGGTAGTCTGCTTTTTTTTTCTGTAATGCATGCTGAACCACTGCAAAAACTTAGTAGTGGAGAACAACTACAGAGTTCAAATAGAAGAGGCATTTATGCTTTGATTTCTTGGGAAATGTGTGTTGCCATACCCTAACATTTCCTTGGCCTGATTGCTCTTTTTGTGTTGGGCCACTGAATTGACACCGGAGTGCTGCTTACAGATTTCTGCAAATGTGTAGTCCTTGGGTCACCTAAAGCAGCTTTCAAACAGAGTTGCTTTGCTTTTCTCCTGTTCCCCCTTCTATAAGGTATCTATCCACCACCTCCAGCTTGAGGGTTAAGGGATTCAAGAGAGTAGAGTTCATGACAGCCTCTTATTTGTTTCTGTGTAAAAGTCACCTAATCACAGCTGTCTATATATAAAAATGTAAGAAAATAAAAGTAAAATACATAGAAATTGTTGGGAAACTTCTGAAAGGCATAGATCTGAGCCTGTTGCCTATTCTGCTCCCTTTAGCTGCAGTCCAGACACAGCCTTTATATTCTGAGCCTTTCTGGGCTACTTGTTCTTCCTTAAATTGCTAGGAAGTAAAACCACTGCTGTACATCAGCAGCCAGGCTTATCTGGGTGTCAGCATAGACTTTCTCCAGTAACACAGCTTCTCAATATTTGTAGCCAGAATGAAGAGAAGCATAACCCTTCGAGCAATTTAACACATTTAATATTGAACTTCTAATTCCAAGCATTTGTTGTACTTATTTCCATCTTTAAAAAAAAAAAAAAAGAGAGAGAGAAAGAGAGAGAGAGTGGATACAGATTGTGTAGTTCCTGTTCTGACACAGCACAGACCTCCTTCCAACCAGATTACACACCAGCTGCCCGACCCAGCATCTTGAAACTGAACAATTCTCAATGTCAGCTTCCCATTTCATAAAAATTGTCCGTATCATCTCCAATGATCCTGAAAGCTCTGAGAGGAAGTAAAATAATAATAATAATAATAATAATAATAGTAATAATTAAAAAAAAAAACTCTTCTTTCACTTGAGTGATTTTCTTATTCTTTAAAAATCCTTTTATCGATAATTCTTGATAAAGCAGTTGTTATCAGCAGTATAGTGTTTTTTCTCAAGGTATTTATAGCTAACAAGATTTGCTACAGCTATTTAATGCTCTCACTAGCCAGCCATTATCCAGACCAACTACCAGCTTCAAGTTAATGTTGTTACTGAAATGTAGAACTTGAAAGTTTAGCCATTTGACTTATGGTACTGGTATATTCGATAAGCTCATAATTAGTAAGTTAAGATAAGACAGACAGGAAGCACTTGCCATTTTAGGCATGAAGCAGCTGTTTAAAAGCATCATGCATTTCTGGGAACACAGGTCTGCAAGAGACTGCATGGATCACCTAGTCCCCAGTGATCACAGACAATATGGAAAAACTCTTTAGTCTACCAAAAAAAAAAAATAATCTAGAACTACAAAAAGCTTGGGTCTTTGTAGGTCTGCTGTTCCTGGGACATCTGGCTCACAAAGCCCTGCTTACCAGTGACAACAAAGTATTTCTCAGCACTCTGTAGTAAACTAAAGACCAAAAGACCAAAGGTGTCTGAATGTACTACAGGTAAATGAAAGGAAAGATTACAGATACTAGAAATACACAAAGTCCCAAATGAAAATCCCTAACCATATGATGAATTACACTGTGGCTGATGTGTAGAAGTGTGTGCAATATGCAAAAAAGACAAAATGCTCGCTATCTCAGTCAAGATTTATATTTTTTTTCCTAAATACTCTTAATATAATACCAACTCCACCTCAAAATACTCACTCAAAGATTTTCAGGAGTGAAATATAAAGGGATTTTTCTTTGAAGATTAGCAACACTATTAATCTTGAGGGATTCAGAAGTCAAGTCATATTAAAATTATGAGGAATTAGGCAACCTAACCTCTGGGAGGTTTTGAAAGTCCCATATTGAGAATCCTCAGGTCCTGTTTTAATCTACGGACAGAGGTAGTTGCTGTTCCTAAACAGAGCACCTACTCTCACAGTCTGACCTCCACGTCCCTCCTTTGGTTGAATAGGGTCTGGCAGCCTTGGACAGCAGAGCCTGATGTTATTCCTAAGACATCATGCTAACTGCCACAGTCATCCTGCCTGCCACAGTCAGATGCGTGAGTACAACACTTTTTCTTTTGGTCCTAGCTCCAGGTTTCTCTTCAGAAATGTTGTGGTTTCTCTGTATTTCGTTCTGATCCTATCTCTCAGAAGTGGCAGATAGTATTGCAGCCACAACTTTAACTGATCTTTATTTTTTCCTGTCTTATGCTACATCTTCTATTTTTTTTGTTTATTTATTTTCAGAAATAACCCAGCATAATCATTCAGGCACTTTGGAGATTGCCACCCTCAATTTTGCCTTGTCAAGAGTTTTAAACTAAAAGAGGGGAGATTTAGATTAGATGTTAGGAGGAAATTCTTGGTTCCGTGGGTGGCGAGGCACTGGCACAGCCTGTCCAGAGAAGCTGTGGGTGCTCCATCCCTGGAGATGTTCAAGGCCAGGTTGGACAAGGCCCTGGGCAACCTGCTCTAGTGGGTGGCATCTCTGCCCATGGCAGGGGGGATGGAACTAGACGATCTTTAAGGTCCCTTCCAACCCAAGCCGTTCCATGGTTCTATGAAAACCATGATTTTCTAAACAATAAATAAATAATAAAAAAGTAAAATATACACTTCATATTCTTTCAGAAGTTCTCCATATCTGACTGGGTGTGTTGGACTTTTCATTTCCATTTATCCAATATTTCTAAACTAAAAGGTCATGTTGTTTTTGGAATAATCTTTTATTTGAAGTTATGAAGCCCCAGTGGACAATAACAGACTCTGTTTGAGCTCCACAGGTACTGAAGACCTACCTCTGGCTTTCTGTGTTGCACTGGTGGGCTAACCGAGCACATCTTGCCCCCTAGGGCTGAAGCAGGATACTGACCCTTTACTTTTATATCTTGATTTATTTGTGCATGCATATCCATGCGAGAATATGCTAATGTACACAGTCTTCATTGGAGTAACAAGACCATGGGTCCTCTTGAGGAGTGCTACAGCCTGTCAACTTTAGGTCACTGGTTGGAACTTAATCCAATCTAGCAGCTATTGAAAATCGTTATTGTCTAATGGCTTTACTATGGCCTGCTGGTGTCTGAAATGAGCTGACGGTTTCCCAGGCTAGATCTTGTGGGTGAGGCTTGTGAAGCCCAGGAAGCAGCCTCACCACTAGCAATCTGAGCAGACCAGCTAAAAAGATAGAGATTTGAAATTGCTGAACTTCTCCCTCTCCAGCTCAGTCTGGAAAATAGACCTGTAGACTGTCTCTTACAAGGAAATTTAGCCTTCTTTAAAAACATTCTTTTGCGGGTGGGTTTGCAGAACAATTTAGCAACACTTCCAAAAGCAAATGATGCTTGTGAAAACACGGCTGCATGCTAGTGACAGCTTGGGTCTTGGAAAGGAGATTGTAAACTGCCAAACTCAGTTTTGTTTCACTGAGAGGCAAGTAGGGTGGCAGGGGTTTTACTGGCACCCCAGAAGCACACTCCACACCACAGCCCGCCAGTGCCCTCCTCCGTGTCTCCTGCCCTTCACTGGGCAGCTTCTGTTGGTTGCTGCCCTCCAGCTGAGCTTACAGAGCTCAGACTGTTTGTCCTCAGCTGGATGCAAGGACTGAAGAAACCAGTGAAGCTTTTTCCAGGCGTTGCAGGCAGGCTCTTAGCTCTGCTCGTACATTTATTTGATTGTGTCATAGCATTTCCAGCTCTCCCATTGCAGAGAAGAATTAGTTTCCCGACTGCCTGTGCTGAGCAGCCTGCTGACAGACACAGGTCAGTGGGTGAGATAACTAGCTGCCCCTTGCTGAGATGGAGGAAAAGGGAGAGGTCTGATGAGTAGCTATACATATGTATCTCCATGCCAGACATATTATGCCACTCAGTAGGTTTCCTACTCTAGCCTCTAAGCCTCTCTTTTCAGTTTTGCTGGCACCCCCCTCTGTTTTTTTCCATACATCTTGCCTTTTGCACTACTGGAGGTTTCCTGCGTAAATGTCTCTCTTCAGAGTGGCTGTTTTTACAAATGGGTTGTTAGAAGTGCTGTGATTGCTAGTCCGACACCACAAAGCTGCAATGGGCATTTTGCTGGAAGCGTGGCATTTTCCACCTCTTGTCCAGAGAGAAGACCCCTGGGTTCCCACATTGCTGAAGAACAATGCACGTTCTCCTTTGGCTCACCTCCACAGAGCTCCTTCAGTCAAATTCCTGCCAGTAACTCCCATCTCTACTTTTAAGAATTTCCTATTGTTCTGAACTTTCCTTCCTTGGATACATGGTAACTGTAATGGTACTCCTGTCACCATTGGTATGACAAAAGCTTGTGCCAGTCTCAGAAAGAAGGTACCAGTCCAGTTCCACTGGCCTCACAGGTCCAATTACCTCATGGATTATGAGGGCTTCACTCTGCTTCTTGTTTCTATCTTCTAGCTCAGGGGTCTGGGTACTCAGAGAACTGGTCCTACTACTAATGGCAAAGAAGGCATTAAGTACATCAACTCTTTCCTCATCTCCTGTCACTATCTTTCCCCATCCTAATAAAGGATGGAGATTCTGCTTAGTCCTCATTTTCTGGTTTATGTATTTACAAAAACATTTGGTTTTGTAATGGCATTAGCCAGATTGAGCTCCAGCTGGGCTTTGGCCCTTCTAATTTTCTCCCTGCACAGCCTCACAACATCTTTGTAGTTCTCCTGAGTGTCCTGCCCCTTCTTCCAAAAGTCATAAACCCTCTTTTTCTTCCTGAGCTCTAGCCAATATTTCTAGCGTTGAGGATTAATTTCCAATCATATCATAGTCCATCCAGGATTTAGTAACAAAAATAAATTAGTCAGTGCCATCTCACAAACTCTCACCTAGGGTTTAATTCCTTCTTAAACAAGAGTGCAAAGACCCAAGCAGAAAATCTCCAGAGCCCTCCTGCAGCCACCATCCTCAGACGTTTCTCAAGCTATGATGTAAAGGTCTTGTGCTTGGGGTGGATAAACCCCTGCCTCTACAAGGTTCATACAGCCATGTTCCTCCTGCAGGAGAATTGAAGCTCTTCATGCTACTCATCTACCATTCAGTCTGTTTCAATATGAAAGAATACACTCGAGGGGTCATTGTCATCTTCTCATATCCAGTAACTTTTAAGGGCCATTATAAGCAAACATCCTTTTACCCAAGTCAGTCATCTATTCTCAACAAATACACACAGCTAACTCTTCTTTTGAAGGCAAAACCTTTCTGCTGGTGGTAAATTGTCTGTGAAGACAATTGTCACAGAATTGCCTGTGAATTGTCTGTTACCTTCAAATAGCCAACAGTTCAGTCCTTTAGCAATCAAGCAATAGTTGCTGACCTGTTGGTTTGTTTTCCTGCTGTACAGAACTCTGCAGATTCCTAAGTTATGTGCCATAGCGCAACTCTGGACCTTGGAAGAAGTGTTACACCTTTGATGTAACCAGGGTGAGTTTAATATAAAAACAATGTTATGTATTTTTTTCTTTTTAATTTCATGGTAATAAGACATTTAGAAATATCTTTGATAACTAAACCACTAAACCAAAAACTGGAAAAACATGTCTAATCTGAAAAAAATAAGGAATGTGGAATGAAGAGAAGTTTATTCACCATCTCTCTCATTCTCAGGCCAGGCTACTCAAGAGGTGCTTCTAATTTTTCTTGCCTCCAGATTCTTCAAATTTTCTGGATACCCAAAGTATTTCAGTGGTAAAATGTCCACCACTGCCTGTGATTAATTGGAAGATGCGTGGCTAGAGTTGTTGACCCATTCATGCACCTCGGGTTTCCATATGATGCTTCACAGTAGAAATAAAATGCATACACTGAAAATAGTTAAACTTGCTAATATCATCTGCTTAGCAGTTTACATATTAAACTCTTAGATATTGTATGTTATTTTCTATACAAATTAAACACAGTACAGACATCAAGGGTCTACAGTGAAGTATAAGCTAAACGTCAAATGGGAAATTATTAAAGAAGAAAAGATGGGCATTAATAACAGAATTCAATATTGCATAACTAACTAGCTGAAGGAGAGGTGACACAGCTTTTAATGAAATATGCACTACTGGGCTGGAGGGAATTTCATTCATAATCAAGGCACAGGAAGAACCAGGACTCTGCCAAAATTTGCTGAGGCATTCTTTGCCGAAAAGTTCCAGAGTGCAGTGCCATAGTGCAGGGACTGTGTAACCTTGAAGATTTGATTAATAGAGGGAATTTAATAATAGGAATGAAAGGCCATGCCTGTAAAGATATTCTATTACCAAAAAAAAAAAAAAAAATTCTGTTAAAAGCTTGGAGCACTCCTATTAGAATAAGACAGAAAAAGAATGACCTGGGTATACTAGGTAAACACATGTTCACTGTGATGTGCTAATATACTATGGCCATGAAGAGACACAAAAGGAATCTAAGGATACATCAACATTTCCAGCACAGCCAAGCTCCAGGAAGGGAGGTACATCCCACAGGGCTCACCAGTGTGGTAGGGACTGCAAAGGTGAGCGAGATACAGAAAGTCCACCTTCAGATAGGTTGTGAAGAAGTCTGGCCATGGCAATCCATTGTTGAAAGGCTGAGAGATGACATGACTTCTCTGTAAATCCTTCTGAGAAAAACAAGAATTATTTACATACATCATTGAATAAAAGCAGCAGTGGTAATAAACATCTCAGCTATTTTTAAGATGCAATGATCAGCTCCACAGTAGGAATATTCAGAATTTTGGAAGGTCAGTGATGACAGGGTCTTATGCTCAACACCAAATGCTCATCTGACTCCTCTGCCCCTTGTTCTGTACATCATAGTACATCCTTATGATTGCCGTCTCTTTTTGCCTTCACTCTTGTTGTTCTTGGAGCACTGTGAAGAACAAATCCTGTCCTCAAATTCAGTGCTGAGATAGTTTTTAGGATTGGATCAGGAACATGGAACTCACTTGGTGCATCTCCATTAATATTTAGCTGAGATCAGGAACATATTTTTGAAGTGAATCTCACAATTGCCCTCACTTAAGTATGCTTAATTTTGTGGTGCTAACACACACAAACATGGACAGGATTTATTTGAGATGAAACGAGATCTGAGGATGCACTTCAGAAGTACACCTACTGTTCTCCAACCGTTAATCAGCATTCAGTCCTCCAGACCTGAAGAATCTGATCCAAACAACTCTTCAGTAAAAACACAAAACGTGGATGCACGGTCTGCAGCACCAACTGATTTGCTTTGTAGATCTATTCCTATTGTGCCACTGCACTTTCTTATGTAGAGAAGGCTGTTATATTCTTATGAGACAAAATTGACTATGTCCCTCGGAACATGAAATCAATGTAAAACAAATTTCTTTGGGGTTTTTCTTAGTGGTTCTTTGCTATGCCTGCTCTGACTGTCCAGCAAAGTATTAATCAAAGTACCTACTATCAACCCAACTGAAAATTGTTCTTTTCATTTTCTTCCCTGGGAAGAGTTTAGATAAGAAAGCCTGATGCAGCATGTAAACATGGACTCCATGGGAACAGACTTTTCTCAAATGCTTTTCAAAATCCTTCTCTGGAAACCTCAAGGTCATATGTGAATTTCAGGTCAGTTTGCAGTCTAGCCTGAGTTCATGTTCACAGATCTGCCGGTTTGATCTACAAAGCTCTTACCAGACAATGTTGTCTGCTTTCTGTCGTTTCCCACTTCTGTTCTAACAGTCCTCCTCTTGGAAGAAGAAGAAGGAAAAAAAAAAAAAAAAAAAAAAGACCATTTTGTTTTATATTTTATTGGCTTTGAAATTTCAGAGATCTCCCCAGCATCAAATGGTTTCTGACTGCAGGCTCTGATCCTCCAACTGATACAGTCTAAAATTAGGCTGAATTCTATAAAGCACAAAATGGGCAAATGTATTTACCCTGGGTCATTTGCTATTTCTGCCTGATGCTGTGGAATCTCCAACAGATGACTGCACAGTATGTATTGCTGAATTATGCTGATAACAGATGAATTTTAGGGTAGTGGCTGCCTTAAGCAAACTATATCTTGCTATTGTGAGTTTAATATTACAACTGTTTTGTCACCTTTCTGCGTTTCATCTGCTTATTTTAAAAACAGCAGTATTTGTTTGCAATGGCACTGTAATGCCCTCATAATCTTAAACCACAATGCCAATAAACCACCACTGACATTGTAATGGCTCACATTACCATATCATTATAGATGTAAAAGTCAGTCCCATACACTTCCTACAACATCAGTATTGGTGAGGAAGCCATTAAGATGTCAGTGGTAGAGCAGAGAATCACCATTATGAGCTTAGTCAAGATAATAAAACATTGCTAAAGGTAGCTACAGGGCCATGATCAGCAGCTGTTTCCAAATATAAACCTCTCAGCAGTTTAAAAATAAATTTTAAATTAGCCAAATGCTGGAATCTACATTAAGAACTGATGTTAATGTCAGCAAAAACAGTCCTATTTACGACTGTCAGAGGTTGGAGTTTTCTTTAATGCTTATTGTGAAAACACATCTTTTAAAAAGGTATTTCAGTATACTTAAATTTTAAATCACTGGAAAATTATGGGGCAGAAATTTTACCCTTACTTTAGCTGTGTAAGTCTTGTTCTTTGTTGACAACAATGGAAATGCCCTGCTTAAACTGCAAACACACCCCGGGTGTATACATCATGATTTCATCTACTGTAACTAAATCCAATGGTGAAATACTCTGCACATAGGAATTTATATTCCAGAGCATATACAATTGGTATTATTCAAGCCTTTCATTGCCATTAGTATAATTCATAGTAATATCAGATTAATCTTTCGCATCTGATTTTTTAAAGCAATACAATACAAAGGAGATTAATGAAAAGCAGTTAATTGAGATTCTAGCAAAGGGAGAATTTACTTTAATTTGGAAAGTATAGAGGATTGCAATTGGCAAGCACAAATGGGAGTAAGAGAACATAATGCACAGCAGCCCAAGTACAATAAAATAAGAGCATTCACTGCAATAGCAGCTTACATTTATTGACATAGCATTCATGAATGTGTTAAGATTGTGTTATACGATCATCATCATCATGCTTTTGTAATTCTTAATATCTTGTGAATAAAAATCAGAGGTGACTCTTAAGTGAATTTTAACCATCGTAAAATTCAGATAATACATTAAAAAGCATTACTGGAGGCTTTATTAACTAGTCTTTGGGAACAGGCAGTGGAGCCCTCACCTGTATTGTTAAGCCTGTATTGAAGCAGGAGACCTTGATTTCACTGATATCTCCTAGATGGGTATTTGACAGGGCAAGGGGGTTCTTGAAATTGAGAGTATGCAAAAGAACATGTGTGGAGTATGATTAATAAAAAACGATCACAGCCAAACCAAGGTACATTTAGAAAAGGTTACGTTGTTAAATGGGGAATTTGATGAGTTAAATTTTTAGACTCTGTGAAAATTCTGAAAAAAAAAAAAAAGAAAAAAAAAGATGGAAACTGTGTTGAAAATACTTTTTTTTTTTTTTTTCTCCAAAAGATTTCTCCTAAGATCATGGTGAAACTAATGTTACCAGTTTTCAAATTTGCTTTTTCAAAATTGTCTGATGGGATTGGTCAGTTCTTCAGTGATAAGGCAAGTCTGGGAGGAAGGTGAAAGTAACAGAGGTAGTTTTGACTCAGGTAATGTGATTTTTATGTTTCATTGAAGCATGTCTTAACTATTGTTTTCAACATAATTTATACTCTATGCAGATAAATATAGTCCTCTTCAGATTCATGAAAGTTATGACTCTAACTTGGGATATAAGAATAGAATATGATGGTCTTTGATTATGCCTATATATATATGCCCATATAACCTGTGCATATATATAGTCATATGTTTTGCTGGATGTACATTTAGAAAAAAAGGCAAAACAGAGATCAGGAAAAATTATTTGGCTGTAAGAAGAGCAAGAGTTCTATTGGTCTGGACATTTAAATGCACTACTTTATTTTTATTTTCTTGGAAATAAAAATAAAATAAGAGTCAACATAAGATGCTCAAAGTAGTTTCCACATACATTATTCTCTCTTAACACCAAGCATGTAAAACATTAACACTACTGAATTAAGAAGTTTCTTATTCCAAGCAGTCCCATCACTGGAGACATTTCAGTATATGTTATTCCTCCTTCAGTCAGAGATCTTCTTTATGAACATAGTCCTTTACATACTGGAACGTGATGGGAATTTAGCAAAAGAAAGTCAAACAGATCCAAATACAGGGTCTGACTCTTCCATGTCATCCACCAAAAGATAAAATATTTTGAGACTTTCCATCATTACCTGTTTTGCAAATAGCATAAAACTTAATGACAGGAAGACCAGCTTTCTGCATATAACAGGCATTAAATATATATATATATATATATTTTTACAAATTGCCTTCTCTGATGGATAGTCTTAGGAAATACAGGTATTATTTTAAGAGTTCATTAAATTTGAGACAATTCCAAAAATATGAAGAATATTTTTTACTTCTTTGACAGGCGGAAGCCTCTTTGGAAAGAGGCTGTTTTCTAAAGTATACTAAATTTTATGTATGGTTATAATAGCCTACCTGGTATCTTTTAGAAAGTTCTGGCATAATTTTTCACCTACGTTTCATTGGATGCTTGAATGCTCAGGATATATGCCCACAAAGCTCCAACACTTGGATAACTGTGGTCATTTCCCAAACTAATTAAAACCATTTAGGACTTTCCGGGAGACATGATAAAGTTTGGAGAATGTGTTTGTTAACTGACCCAGCTTTGCTAATTCTGGAGCAGTACAGCATCTTTCTGTTTATGATGTCTTGGGATGAAGGTTTCTGGGGGTCAGTAACAGGCTTAGCTCAGAGGAGAGAACTGAAACAAATCTTGGAAGAAAAATTAGTATAGCCAAGTAAGGTTACAACAACAGTACAGAGCACCAAACACACCTCTGATTCTGTTGCTAGCATCCATCCTGTAATGTCACCCCTCCCCTCCTAAAATGTCTTTATAGCTTTTTTTCTTTTTTTTAACTATGTAGAACTTCTCGGCTCTTTCACTCTTCAAATATTGTCAGCTAGTGCTAGCCAGACTTCACAGTTAATTGTATTCTAATTTACCCAATTAGTCCCCTATTCCCACAAAGACTTACACATGTGGTTAATTTAAAGTTTAGCACAAGTGTGAAACTCATCTGTGCCTGAGCTTGTCTGCTTCTAATGAGTGAAAAACCAAATGCTTTTCTTCCTCAAATCCCTCCTCGAGAGCCACAGCTTTCTCTTAGTCTTTCATCATTAATCTCAGCTCTAGCGTTATGCACTATCTCACCCATGCCCGATTATTAAACATAATAAAACAAAGTGAAAAATAAATCCAAAATAAAAGCCAAAGGGAGTCAAATTACCTGATGACCGTGCTTTGTAAACAATGTCTCTTTCAAGAAACAAATTCACTTTCTTTTGCTTTCTGTCATTTCCTTTCCTCTTTCACCTTCTATCTGACCCTTCTTAGCCTGTGTCATAATTCATTGTGTTACTTGTCTTGTAAGCATCTTAGGACAGGGACCTTGTCGACTCAGTAGTCTGCACAGCACCATGCACCTCCAGAGGAGTGTATAAATATTAATAAACACATATTCACATTCAATGAAATCAAAAGCTGTATTTTTCTGAATCAATAACTCGCTCTCTCTGGGTATGAAACAGTACTAATCCATGGCCATGGGCTTTAATCCTTTTGAAAAGTGCTTTCAGATGGGACTTTCATGAGTAGTATGAAAAATACATGCAAACAAATGAATGCACAGCACAGCTAGTAAAGCACGGGTTTCTGCATGAGTGTTGTTTATTGACTTCCACCCACAAGTAAAAATGCTGTCTCCTGCCACCCATCAGCCCGCTCCCAACAATGTTAAACTCTGTTTGGGAAAGAATTTTTTCTAATTTACTTTTCCAAACATTTGAATTCTCCTAGCCTATCATTTCTGCCTTTTTCCCCCTCCTCGATGGTGTTGAAGCATTACTGAAATTATAATAAAACATTTGTAAAAATTAGGAAATACAAGATTTATGGTATTTTTGTGCAACCTCAGTTTCTCCTCTCTCCTGTCTGTGCCTCATGCCCCAAGCTTTACTTGCAAGACTTGCACATTGATTAAAAAAAAAAAAATCTATCTTCTGAGAGCCAAGGGGTTTTACAAACTGATACCCCGGTGAGTGCAGACAAGGTGTTGAAGCTGATGGTGAGGATCCAGCCTGCATCAAAAGATGTTTCGCATGCCTAGACTAATAAATGAACTACAGTACAGCCCTTTTAGAGAAGCTCTAGATTCCTTCTTGCCTTGATTCACTATTCTCTGCACTGCACAAACTCCAGATCCTCTGGAAAAAAAAAAAACTGCTTCTGACTGTGTCATTGTTACCCCAAGCAGGTAGCCGGTTTTCAAGGGCTTGATGGATTATTTCTGTTAGAAACAGAAGAAGTTAGAGGGAAACATATATTTGTGTGATCTGAGTTTCTTTGGCAGAAAAAAAAATAATAAAAATAAAAATTGTTCTATTTCTATGAGTACACACAGGATCAAATATCTGTTCCAGCCTTCTTTATATTCTGCAATGTGTCCTAGAAATATTACCTGATATTTTATACCAGGGTCATGTAGTGTTTTACCTGATGGCTCTATCTTGTCTTTTTTCCTGTGCAAGGCATTTCTTACGCTGGCTATACTGCCCTGCTGCAGCCTTACAACCTTTGGGCATAGCATCACTGCCACAGCCTTACAGCCACTGACAAGCTTTCTGTGCCTCACTTCCCTCTTATGCTGAGAGGAGAAAGCCACCACTGCAGCACATGGGAGCTGGAAGTACACAGTGTCCTTACAGCCCTCCTCAGCAAGACTTCCCTCCTGTCCCCAAAGCAACTTAGACATAAGGAAACAAAGGCGGAAAAAGCAATGCACAAGAGAATGTAAGTCCCAGCACTGGCTGTCCTGTGCTTTCTTTGCCCAAGTGAATGGTGGGAATTTATGGTGCAATTGTGTGCCCCCACCCTCATCCATGCTGAAACTCAACAAAGTAGATCTTTCATATCGATCAAAAAGTTAAGTAAATGTGCTACAGAGCTGCTGTGCACTTGCATGTCTGGGCAGAAGTCTCCAGGGCAGGTTTTACTAGCTACCTAAGCTCACAGGGATCAGCACAGAGTGTCTGCAAAGCAGCACATGAGAAAATTAGGCTTTTCACAACATAATGACCATTGGTTTTGAGAGTCTCATCTTCTTAGTATTATCTTTGGAATGAATGATCTGTACAATTCCTATGTTGTATTATCTTGTTCTTTCAAACCTCCACTATAAGCACACACCCATTCACAAAAATCCACTATAAATTTTTCTGTTGAGAAGTCTGGGTACATCGACTAAAAAGCACTAGAGTAACCACTGCTTCTATGTATAAAGCAAACAGGTTGCTTCCCTTCTGTCATACACCCACGTCCCTGAACCATTAAACTGTAAAACTGAAAATGCTCTTGAATGCACAGCTACTATAGATCAGTCTGCCTGCTGTAAATGGTGTTTTTTTGATATTTTTTTTTTCTGGAAAATTTTAACGGAGAAGAATTTGTGGGAGGAAAGAGATTGTTGCATTTAGTGGACTTCCAGCCATGTGGCAATTTATGGGAACACCTACACAGTAGCTTCGTCTGACTAGCCAGAAATCTGGCAGCCCCAGGGTCTGGCTGATTAACTACATGTGCGGCACACAGATGGCTTATGCACACTCAGTGTGATGTGAACTGGAAGTGTCAGAGTCACTGTGCATAGATTTAGTCTATGAAATCCCACAGAAGCCTCACCTGAGATCCCCTGGCTCAATATCAGTACCAGGTTTGAAGGTATCACTGGGCTCTGGGAGACAACAACATTGTCTCCTCTCCTTATTCCATAAAGGAACAAGATCAATTTTGTTAGTTATGTCAAATTAATGAGGGCTTCAGTGAGGCTTTTGCTTACTCCCAGCATAACGCTATTAGACACCACGTCATACTGCAGTAGGTCTGGCCAAGATGAAGTTATCTTCCTTCGTAACATTCTGTATTGTGCTGTGTTTGGGATTTGTGCTTAAAGCAGTGTTGATAACACACCACTCGTTTGGCTATTGCCGAGCAGTGCTCAGATTGTGTCAAGGCTGTCTCTCTTTCCCACTCTGCTCCCACCCTCCCAGAGCCAGTAAGTGGAAGGTGGGCAAGAATTTTGGAAGAGACACAATTTGGGAGAGTGGAGTGAGTGAGCAGTTGTGTGGGTTCTTGGCTGTAGGGTCAACCCCCAACATGTACCAATGCATGTACACACAGTGCATTGACTGGGGCAACATAGCTTGTGTCAATAACCTTATTTTGGGACTTTCAGGTGGGTTTGAATAGGCAACCTCCAGCCCAAACTTGTACTTGCTGATTTTAAAATAGGTTTTTCTTTTTTTATATCTCTCAGAATTTTTAAGCCCATCTCATTTTTATTTATTTGTTTGTTTGTTTGTGATTAGAATCATGAAATTAGTTTTTATTTGAGGTGCTGTCCAGGAGCAGTCAAAATGTGGTTTACTAGTCCCACTGAAACTTTTCATTTCAGCAACATTAAATATACCCACTCCTTTTAGAATGAAATTCAACCTCTCTTGGAGCAGCAGGAGTTTTCTCATTGATTTCAATGGAATAGCTTTCTGCCTTTTTATATAAAAGAATCACTTACTGTGGAGAGGAACTGAGGAGCTGAGGCTTGGGTTTGGGTCCTGATTGATCTCCAAATCCCCTGTGCAATCACCCAGGCAGCTGAGCTCTACTGCAAGTCCAGGAACAAGGACGAATTCCACTCAGCCCCCAAAAGAGAACAAGGATAAAGCAAATGTTTGGGGGATTTAAAGTCTTTAGGGACCAGGATGGTTCATTCCTGTCATTTCCCTTAGCTGTTATTGTAACAGTTCCTCTAACTGTGAGGCTGACCCAATTGCCATTGAATGTCGCTAGCAAAACTGCCAATGACTTGTAAGTTGGAATGAGTTGGAAGGTTACTATTTTGTTATTATACTATATAGAAACAAATTCTGAAGATTTTTTTGAAAAAAAATGTGTTCTCTCTGCACTGTCACCCAACCTGAAGAAGGTCCAGCTTTCAGCAAAACACAAAAAAATGGCTTCAGAAGTGTTTTACAAGCTGCCATTTTAAGGGACATCATTTTTGCCTTTAGTGTGTCTGTGACCGCTCTCTGACTTCAAAGGGATTTGCCCATAACTATCTAGGAATCAATGTGGTCCTGCATCAATGAAATGCCACAAAGACAGCTTAGTGACAGCACGTAGAAGTTCACCCCAGAAGTTCACTAATTAAACCAATATGTTCAATGTTAAGGTCTTAGTCCAGCATTAAGTACTTCATAGGACTGTCTGGGGAAAAAAAAAATAATAATAACAATAATAAATTATTTGGAACTAGCCAAAAGAAAAAAAAATCAACATTAAGGTTTTTCATGGAATCACACAAAACCAACAAATTCCTGAAGGCTTGAAGGGCGTGCATGCTCTCAGGCTATGGTGCCAGCACACTGGCAGTCAGTGTGTTAGGACGTTTGTTTTATAACTGTCTCCACCCCGAGTCAGTTCAGTGTAAATGATGAAAGAGATTTTTGAAGAGTGTTTTTAAAGTTGCTGCTGCTCGGAGGTTCCAGAATAGGAAACTAGCATTGCAAATAGAAACCACACCGCTGGAGACCCTTTCCATCATGCATTCCAGCATGACGTTCCCCCATCCTATACATATAGTTGGTGCTTTCTCTTCTGATAATTTGCCTGCCAGCCTGAGAGTCACAAACATTTCTTTTACACTTTAGACACATTTGCGTACTCAGATTTCTTCAGTACTTCATGCCGGACACTGAACTTCTCTTAAGCTAAGTAAACACAAGCCTTTTCCCTCTCAATAAGTGGCCTCATGTGACAAACAGGTCAGAAATCGTATCGCTCAACCTTCTAACTCTTGCATTGCATTGAAAGGAAGCTCAGCAATATTTTTCACAACAGATTAAGAGATTAGAAGCTTAACTAGAGGGTCTCAGAACATACTTTTGCTTTGAAAAGAGCCATGCTTTGAAATGTAACTCAATGTATATTTTCAGTTATGGATTTTTAAAAGATTCAATACACATGGAGTGATCCGTTTGCCCTTTCCTTACACAAACACGTTTACCTTCTGCTAACGGGAGTAGCAGAGCCATGAATAACATCTGGGTTGTGGGCACTGGGAATCTTCAGAGTCCTCAGCACTCCCCGCTGTGTTACTCACAGTTTTAGCACACTGCCAACAAAAACTCAGAGAATATCTCCGCTTCATCCTGCACTTCTGCTTTAGAGGTGTGACAAATCTTCCTTCAGTCAAAGCCACAGTCATTTTACTGTGGATGCAAATTTTTGCTAATGAATGAATAACAGACATACATTTTTCATTTGATAAAGATATGCACTTAACGTTGTCATTTAAAAAATGTATATTCATATAGCCATTTAAAAATAACTGGCACCATTGTCATAATTATCTTTTCATATGTTCAGCAGTGTCGGGAATTAACTATGAATGTAAATGTAATCAAGCACGCTACCACACTTTTAATAAATAAGGCAGTTTCCATATCTCTATTGTACTGCAAATGATCTGTGTTTTGCTCTTAAAGAAGCTAAGGGGAGTCCTTTCCCAGCTAACAAGTGTGTTGGTTCTAGAGTGTACCACTCAGTACTTAGTCTGGTGAAACTCGTGAGGTAGATTACCTGCAAAACAGTGCACCCAGCTCCAGACATCAGAAGATAAAACAGTATTTGAGTGTGTCCTCTCTTGCAGAGGTAGGGAGTGGAGGAGTGTCTGGAAATAGTCTGCAAGAATGGATTTCTTTGGGGAGGTGTTAAGCAAGTTCTCAGACTGCCCTGTCAGCACGAACGCTCCATATGCTTCCACCTTACATAATGTATTTTCTGCCTTTTATCCATATATCTCTTCCTTATCTCCATGCTTAAACCTCCACCTCTCAGATGAGCGACAGGTTTTTTTAATGGTCTATGGTGTTTTGGTTGAAATAATAATAATAACAATAATAATACAGAAAATCGCAAAGTCTGTGCACAATAGAGAAACATGATATAATATAAAAACATGAATCACCATGACTTGATTATTTCACACTGGTCTTGCCCAAGCTTCCCTCTCCGTTCATCTTTTTCATGGCGCCTTTTGCATCTCTCAGATTCTCACCTCCTTGGAGGATCCACGGGCTTTAGTAAACAAACATGACCATAGGTACTTTCCAAAACCTAAAGACTACTTATGAGAAAAAAGGATATCGAAGATATAATAGGTGAATTGCATAAGGCTAGTAAGATATTATTTTCTTAGTATGTGTTGGAAAAATGTAAATATTTTCGTTCAAAACATATTCAGTGCTCTTGTAAAAAGTCTGGTAGAGAATCCTGTTATCCTTCAGTAAAGGTGTAAGACCAAGGTTTGGCAAATAAGCCTGTGCCTTAAAGAAAACATGCTATGGAAGGACTTGTTTTGGGTTTAAAACAACGTTTTACTCTCCAGAGGCATTTAAGCACTGTGTATTTCTGCGGTAGAAAGGTATCAGTTAGGAGGCATTTCAGCACCTTTCCACTCAAATAGGGCTGGTACAGCTTCCTCATTAAGCCCAGGCCACCAGACACCCGTCACTTAGTTACAGCCTTCGGAGCTGAGCGGGACTGGATGCTGAGCTGGATTTGGACCAGTGGCCTGAGGGTACAGGCACCTGTGTATCCAGCATTCGGCGTGATTTCTCGTTGATTTGACAGGGAGACTGCTCTCTGTTTCAGCATACTGAAAAGCAAAACACCATGCTAAAAATTTAACCCTTGAATACATCCCACTGTAGCCTAAACACCCAAGGCACTTGCTTAGGAATGGCTTGCAAGCCAGTGCAAATAATACAAATCTTGTCAAGGAGAAACTTATGTAGACTAGTAAGTCCCTTACTATGAAAATACCAATCTCTGCCAGCATTCCAAATCATCATCACTCATCAGATTATTCTGGTTTTGTCAGCAGTTTTTGCTTCTTTAGGTATATTCACTAAACCTCCCACAGCTGACAGGGATCATCCACAACGTAACCAGCAAGTGATGGGAAAGACTTCTCAGCTAGGAAGAAGGCAGCTAGTGACAGATCCCAGAGTTCCTCATAAGCCTCTTCCTCCAAATTCAGGCACTGAATTTCTCATAAGGAAGGAGGAAAACTGCACCATACCAGCGCCATCTGGATCAAGGACTTCCACTTGGAGGTTTTCTTCCTTGTGACCGTAACAGGTAGGCTGCTTCCACACACCTCTGCACCTCCTGCTTTCAATCAGCGCTGAACAGAGATATTAATATAACAAACAAAACTCCTCCATAGCCGCACCTGTGTACAGGGAAGAGAAGGAAAGCTTTGCATAATGACAACCAAAATGAATACGAACAGATTTTCAAACTGAATCCTGTGCTGTTGAAATTAAGGCACCAGTAACAAAGAACCTCTTTTCATATTGCCATCCACAAAAATGGCACACAAATAGTACCTGTCTCTTAAGAAAAAATTAATAAGCAAGTATGCTAGAAATACTGACTCCACAATAGGGTCTCTTTTTTGAAAAAAAAATGCCATGGGTAATGGTGAGGAGTACAGTATCTTCTTTCCTTTAGACTTAGTACAGGTGCAGTGACATGATAAAATATCATTAATATTATTTCCTTTTAATGGTTTTGTATCATTAGTTGTTATCATAGTTGATTACAGTAACTAGCTATGCACTTAAATGTATGTGACTAGAAGCATGATCAGTAAATTTAACTTCCTGATTCCCTAATGGGTTCATTTATGCCTTCAGCTTTGTGAAATCAGTAGTAGCAGTCAGGACACCATTCAAAGCCCAACCAAGTCAGCTCAGGATTGTTTCCTTGGTCTGCAGAAAATCTCAGTCAGATCCATGCAGGATTTCCTCTCACCGATGTAAAAACATTTTACTAAAAATGCAAACTCATTTTTCAGAGATGTCTTGGTGGAAATGTATGTGCACACATGTCTTGGCATATATACAAGAATTTTGTATATATCAGCCATTAATTTTACTTTCTTAAAGAGACTTGAAGATAAAAGGTAGTTTCAATGGCTGAGTTCATGTGTGCACACAAAACAAATCGGTGTCAGTGTAATAGAAGTTATGCTAAGGTGCATTTCCACATGTAATGGGGTATAGTTTAAATTTTATGATTATGGTCTCTGGAACATAAATAATACAAATTCTCCAAAGAGCCCTTGCAAATATCAGTTGATTCTTCTGTGGTTTTGTTGTTTGCAGACTGCTACAGGTTTTTATTTCTGTAAAAACAGAAAATACTACATGAGATGCTTTATGCCTTTGGATGTTTTGACTTTTGTTCTAAACAGACTGGTAACACTGAGTATTTGTGGGAACATTCTGTGTCTTGCTCTATAGAATGAACAAAATGCATTATATTTGGTTTTGTCACTTTTTTTCAGTGATAACACTCTTAGAACTGCTCTTTGTCTAGAAATATAACATTAAAAATGTAGCGATTCCTTAAATAAAAAGTTTTCCAGAAATTATCACTACTGAAGAACTGTAATGCTGCTTGATATTCAGTATATATTTTCTTCTGACAGTTTTATAGTACAATTAAATTTCATACTTTCTTTTCTAGCACTCTGAATATGCATTAGAAAAGCAACCATCATAATTCTAAGCGAATTGGCTTGATTTCCTTGTTTAAATTCAGATATTGCTTTGTTCTGTGTATTTCAAAGAAAGGCCATGGGCCAGTGCATTTAGAATCAGCACAGCACTTGGTCACCCAAGGTCTGGCTTGCAAGAGAATTGTTTTTCTAAACTCAATTTACACGTTTTAGGTGAAAAATGAAATAATATAATTCTAAAATGCTTTATTGGAATAACAAACTGAAGAGAAACAATAGACCTAATGGAGGGGTAAGGAGACAGGGAGATTATGAAACTTGTAGCTTATTAGCTGAGAATTATACCGATATTTAGATGGCCTTAATAACTTAATAAAAGTCATTTGAATGCAAAAGAGTGAACATTGAGTTGATATTAACTTTTAATGCTTGTCATTTTATGTTAATTTATATTTTTAAATTACAGTTGATTTTTTGTAATCAGACTGCCTAATTATACCTCAAACATGTAAATTTGACATGATGCCAACACCAAATTAAAAAAAAAAATCAACAAAGTACTTGGTTATAAAGACCTATAATTCACTGAAACCGGATTCTGGCTGAGTTCCTCTAACCACACAAAGCATTATGCTTTGCAATAGTAAAATCATTCAATTTCTCTGAGATAATTTCTTGAGTTTGTTTTACCAAGGAGACAATGCTAATGCATTCTATTTGTGCAACCTTTTCCTGACCATTGATTTGATCATCTTTGGAGAAACCCTTCATATTGTAGATACAGTTTTCAAAGATTTCCTCATGCTAAAAGCATTACAAACAAAGAAATATTTTTCTAGCACCAAAATGGTCTCAAATTGGGATCATGAGCACAGTTCCTAAACAGTACACACTAAGTTATTTTTGTAAATCCTAAAGGTCTACTAACCTTCTAAAATCAAAATGTAAAACTAGCACCTTACATTTTGTGTATCTGATTCCCTTCAGGGTAATTATTTCCCAACACATATTAAATAAAGTTACTATTTTTGAGCATGCCAAATAGGGGTTTATATTCTACTGGAAGATGAGCACTTTCTTTTCTTAATTTTCACTTTAGAATTAGACTTTCTTTTCTTTGATCATGTTTCCAGAATTGAAATCATAAATTCCTTCTGCTAACTCTGTACAGAGTTGGTTTTTTAAGTGCTCATAATTCAGATGTCTTTTAAAAAAAAAAAAAAAAAAACATGCCACCAAAAAAAAAAGTCTTCTAGCTTGAATGACCTTGATGACTTTGGCCTTCACCAAACTGGGAAATACTAAATGCAAAGCTTTATATACAGTAAAGACAGTAAAGATATGTTGGGCTGATAACCTTGTTGTACCAGAACTCTGCCCATTTGAAGGAATTTACATTTTTAGTATTTCTTTAATGGAACTCAACTATCTTACAAAAATATTTTGTTTGAGTGAGCAGAAAATATATAATTTGTTAACATATATAACAAATTGAAATGTCCTTACTCTTTCAATAGGCCATTCTTTCTCCTCTTTCCACTTTCCCCTAGGGTCAGTGCTTTATTCACGTTGTCTTTCAGGACATAGACTGTTATGAAATTGGTAAGCTAATTTTCAACATGACAAACTTTCACTCAAGTGAAATTCCAGTTGATTTTACAGAAAAATTAAGAGTCTGTAGCTTGGTCTCCCTTACTTCTCTAACCTTTCTGTGCACGTAGGTGGCCAAGCTCACAATTACACCCATGGTTAATTAATAATTACTGAACATCAGTCTATATACCTACCAGCTGAATGTGGTTTCCCTTTCCGTTTGATAATATGTTCAGGCACGTGTTATCAAACTGCTGCTTATTTACATTAAGGCTTTCAATTTCTAGCACCATCCTTATTGTTATTTTACATCCGAAATGTTCATTTTTTTTGTTGTTGTTTTGTTTTTTAACAGATTGTATCTTTTTTAATGCTAAAATCACAGCAATCTTCCTTTGCTTTTTATGGCAGGGATGGGGTGGGGACATTGGATGGACTCTGATTTTACTGACTTACTTACACTTACATTTTACTTGCATCATTCAACAGATGTTATCCAAGCAGCTGTATAAGTAGCTCTGCTCTAGCTTCTTCATCTGCTCTCCAGAAGGACCCTGTAGAAATGCACATAGTACTAGTTACAGGGCACCAAGAAGAGGGTTTACTTCCCCTTGATGCAGAGCAGTGAATATAGAAGAATTGTGAAATTTACAGACAATCCTTATGATAACGAACACATCTTTTCAGTGGCTCAGAACTGATTTTCTTTTATTAAAGCATCTTCCATAATAGCTAGTGCATACTTACAATGCTAGTTACTTTCTTGCAATTATGTTATTCAGAAATAATTGGATTTCTGGGTTTAATTGGGCTCTAAATTAGCCAGAGCTTTCATAAAAGCTATTACAGAGATTTCTAATAGCAGCTTTTCCTGCTATTTAAGCACAGAGTATTTCAATGAGAGTGATTCACCAGTGTAAAAAGTCTTGGCTGCTGTGAACTCTAGCACAGGTTCAGATTAATTATGACAATTTAGACACCATCCTTTTGTAATTAAACATTTGCTCAAAACATTACCCAGAGTGCTCAACTGTGTCGGACAACTGGTTGCCCCTTATTTATAAAGATATGGTTTTGTTTTCCAGCTCTCAGGAAGATCAAGAAGCTTTCTGGTAAGTGGGTTCCTGACGGCTGTGTTCAGAGGCAGGGTCAGCACCTGTTTGTTCCCACCACTCATTTAACTAGCGCAAGCAGGAGGAGACTACGTGAGGTGTCCTCCTGATGTCCCCTCCCACCCGACGGATCCTACGCTCCCTTCATCAACCACCCCCGCACATTTGTGCTTGTGTGCAAACATCCCACTATTGGGGAAAAAAATAGAGAGGTAAAAATTCAGTCGGGTATTTCACAGAATATCCAGTGGCAGTTCCCTGACAGCTGCAGATGATTCAGGGGTGATGATGAGATGGTTCAGGGTTAAGAGGAACAGATCTGGCCTTTGTGAGGATTAGAGATACTGCTGCGCTGAAGTTGTAGGGTCACCAACACTAAAGGCAAAACTGTGAGAGCTTCTGAATTCATCATTTGAATTGTGCTTTCTTGAGTTTCAGGAAGATGCTTTGTCTTTTTTAACATTCTTAGGACCAAGAACTCTGTTACTGGGACCTTTTTGCATGCAAAATGTATATGAATTACACACAGTTTTTGCCTTCCATTCTAACTCAGCACATGAGAGGGAAGGTAGGTTTGATCACCAGCCTTTTTTCACCCCCCTCAAAGGGTCTTCAGGGCCTTTGCAACATTCTTCTGTGGTGCTTCAGGAAGGATAATGACATAAAATCAATCTTTGCCAAATTTAAATATGAAGGTTGAAACAATTTTGTTAAGCATTTTATTATTGATATTTTTGCCACAATGTTTCTTTTCCCTGCAAAATGCTAGAGACTGAGATGGTGGTGTATCTTCTGGCAGAAAACTCTTCTACTGTTAGGCAGGCCCCTTCACAGGTATACTTCATACAAACAGTATAAAACACTATAACTATTCAGTGTCTTGCAGCAGATGCTTTTTGGTTTTGTTTTAACCTTGGAGGATTCTTTGAATTTTACTTCAAAGCTCAAAAAAAAATTTTGGAAATTCATTTGTTAAAGCACATTTTTTTTCTACTACCTGAGAAAATTCAAGATTCTTTTGCATAAACACTGAAAAACAGCAGCAAGAAATTGTATGGGTCATTTCTTGATCTTTTTCTAGTCAACAGGAATTTTACAATTGACTTCAACAGAAACAAACCTAAGCCCTCTAAATCAATATTACAGCTTGCCATGGACTAAAGACAAATGAAACCTTACTAAATTGTAGAAGGAATTTGGTGAATTCAGTCAATTCACTAAGTTAAACTTCAAAGAAAAAAAGTCATTAGAATACATATATCGTGAAAGAGAAATTATTTAAGTATGCAAACTTATTTTGGGGCCTGTTTCATATAAACAAAGATTTATCGATAATCATCAATAATATATTCACATATGATGACTGTGAATAATGTGATATTTAATATTCTCTAAATTTTTTAGATAACCTTAGTGGAAAGTCATTAATTATAATATTTATCTGTTACTTGAAAAGAACATGATATAAAATGACAACTCAATTTTCCTCTTTGACATTTCAAATACAACAAGGTCACATTAATCAATCGATAATGTGCTTATCATACACAGTGGTCAATTATACCCCAACTATCAGTGACAGTTTCCTGGCTGGCAATCTGGACACACATACTCTCATGACAACTACATCCATTTAGCCCTTTTGTATTTTACAACCAAGGCTGTTGCTTAAGGCACATCATAAATGTGCGAAAAGGGCATCAGATACTTTCCATAATCCCAATTCCATTTCCATGCTATTAGTTTATTTCCAAAGAATCAACTGAAAGTCAAGAAAAATAGGATAAGCTCTCCTCCTCTGAAGAGAAAGTTGCCTGTAAAATAAAGGTAGCAGTATTGTAAATAGAGCATTTGCATTTGCTGATTGCAAGGTTACAATTATAGTTCACAGTTTTAATGAAGTCATAAACTAGTTGAGCTTCCTTCTCTGGTTTATTGCACCGTAAGAACCTTTTCTTGGAGTCATAGACATATAAACTGTAATTATTAATGATATCTCTGTGGAACACATTGTTAATACTGTTTGCCAGGACATTATTTATATTCTGGGCTATCTCTAAAGATGAGTCAGTATCTCCCAAATGAACTTTGACACAGTTTTAAAATAGAACTTCTCACCTTCAGATGAATCATATAAGCTGTAACCTTCCTATTTTTATTTAAATTATTCTGAATGAATGATACAGTCATAAATCTTATGATAAAGCTTTTCTCTGTTGGAAAATGCTGTTTTGCCAATGGTTAAATTGTTTCTTTTTTCTTTTTTTTTTACAAAATAACAGCCTAATTTTCATTGAAAAATATTTTCAGATAAGGAACAAAAAAACCATTTCAAATATTTTTTTTTGAAGAGGAATATTTCATTTTTCTTTAAAAAGAAAAAAACAAACCTTTTTATTTCCATATATTCAGAGTGAATTATTAGCACAATATGAAGGAAAATGAGTGGGGGGGGGGGACAATCTCAGAATATATTTTCCAGAATTTTGATTTCATCTTCATTTCACATTCTTAAAATCTGAAAACACTTTTTGATGTATTAGCTCATAATGGGAATTTGATCAAACTTGCAGTGTTTCCCATGAAATAGATAGGCAGGTTTTATGAGGCCACAGGATCAGCAGGCTAGGGACACAAGCACTGACTGATGAAACTTCTTCCTCCTTCAGAGGTGATGGCTTCTACAGTGCTGTGCTCTATGACTTCCCAAAAACATGAAAGAATATGAAAGCATCCTCCCCATCCTCCTTATATTTTTGTCATCTTTCTTGGGCAAAGTTTTCTTCACTCCAACTGGCTCATAGATGGAGTGCTGAGAAGGAGATGTGTGAGTTCTCAGACCTTCCACAGGCTTGATGAGATGTATTTCTCATCTTTTGTTAGTGCCAGCAGCAGAATATGGAGACAAGATGAGAGCAAATTTGAATATCAAAAGTCATTCTCCAGTTTACCCACTCTTAAAACCTGTCACATCACATTCCTACCACTAATTAGCTACCCTGTTCCAATTCAGAAGTAATGACATCTCAGAGGTGGTTGAATGACCCTATCAGTTGCAAACTGTTTATTTATTCAAGACAGAAATAAGGAAAAAGGAATAAAAAAAGTTGTATGCATCTAACTGTTCGGTAATTGCTGTTTGCACAGTTTTATTGTTTTTACATCATATTTTTGTGCTGTTATGCTCATTGGGACATTTAGAGGGTAATACAGTAATAATTTATGAAATAATAGTCTGATATTTGACAGTATTCCTAGTGGTGCATTTCGTATCATATTAGCAATACAAAAATCGTAAAAAGCTGATGGAGGCAGTGGGTTCCTACTGAGACATACCCTATTACAATGGTATCCATGTCAGCTTTTTGCTCTTTAATCACAGCTTTGACATTCAGAGACTACAGTGTTTTTTCTTTTAAAAATCGTATAAGTCTTCACTCAGGAGCCCAAATCGTTTAGATGACACTCCTCCTACATTAAAGACAGTTCATGAAAGAAGTATCCTAAGTGCAGCTAACTTCCATTGGTGAAGACTGATGTACCAACATAATTTGTGTGTGCAATCCATAAGGAAAAAGTCCTTTCTTAATCCATGGTCTGAGTCCTAATAAGTGCTGGGATGGGAGATAAGAGAAAAAAACTAGCGTTGCTAAGGCAATTTAAAGGTACATTTCTTTCACTCTCACAAACATTACATTACGTTCCCTCTTCAGAAATATGCACAAAAATTGGTAACTAATAAAATCTGGCCTTTTTTTGGTTTAGCATACTTGAAAGAAAGCCAAACAAGTCAGAGGAATTTTGAGCTAGTCTTATTAAGCTAAGGTGAAAATGTTGATGAGGAAGTTATGCAGTTATGTTGGTCAGCTCATATAAATGGACTAGGTCTGCCATCCACTGCTCTGCTCTGGAGGGCACAAAGCTTCCAGTATAAAGCCCTGATTTGATTTTAGCAGTGCTTTGGAAGAAAAGCATCCCAAACCCATAGGAGCCAAGCAGGGCTTTGACAAGTAGGCAGCACACAGTGTTTTTGTTGTCACGGCAGATCCATTGGCTCTGCCTTACAGTCGTCTTCTCTCTCTCTCTCTCTCTCTCTCTTCCTTTCTTTCCCAAACTATGTCCTTAAAATTTAATTAACCTGGATCTACAAAATTATTGACTGTACTGTTGAATCTTCATTTTATTTTTTTTACACCATTCCTAGGTTTTCATTATATTATCATCCCCCATCAGAGAGATCATCTCTATTAGAGTAAACTGAAAATCACTGGTTATGACAAAAAAGAATTCCCATTAACAAGTCATCATCTAATCATATTAGGATCTTTGTATCCTATTATCAGCTTTCTTATGAAATACCATTTCTTAATGACAGGGATTTGACTAATACTGTGTGAACTTGGCTAACATAATCTGAAAGTTACTACCAAGTGTGTATTTATAGAATAAGGTGTCATCTTTTTCATGCTTGCACATAATTCTATCTCATGATTTGATAAGATGTGAATGTTGAAAGCTAATTTTCATCAAATCAACCAAGAAGGGAGGAATAGAGTTATCAACATTTTGCACTGGATTAAAACCTATCCACATTGAATTCAGTGGGGCCTCAAAGGGAGTTGGATTGCTGTTCTCTACATCTACAAGCATTTCTTTCTGCGGGAAGAGAAGCAAGCCACTCACTTACCATTTTCATTCTGTGAAGGCAGCAGTACAGCTCATATATGCAATATATATACAGTAACATTGTACTGGCCTGAAGGCCAGGCAGGGGTGAGATCCGGAGCTCCTTCAGTCCCAGATTCAAACCCTTTCCGGTGAACACAATGCACGATTCACTTCTGCCATCTCCCTCATTCTTTTCCCATATTCCCTCTGCTAACAATCCAGATTGATCCTACCTTAACCAGAGTTGTCCAAGGTAACTGTCCCGATTCCCAGCTCTATGGAAATTATACACAGAGGTAATACTTCATTATTATAAATCTACACATGAAAACATGTGAGTATGGGGAAGAAATTTATCACCCACTTTTTTCTTGTTCCTTATGGTTAGCTCCTTCTAGTTCTAATACAGAGATAAAGCACATGGTGCAATATATGTATATTTAATATTTTACTTTCAGCAATCAGAAGATACATGCCTTAGATGATAGCTTGGGAAAAAAATTTCCAAGACAGAAAATCATATTTATTTCATTATTTGAAAAGATAAAAATAGATTTTTTCACTCTCTTACTGATGATATTTATACTGCCATTACCTCCCACCTCAAAAGAAAAATAAAAGCATACATATATTTTTAAATAGAAAATATAGTGTGGGACATATTTGCTTTGGATATATTTAAAAAAAAATGGTATGCTGAGAGAAATAGAATTTTGCTTTACCTTTTCATAGTTAACTGACTCTATGATTCTGAATGAAGAAAACTATTGTTATAGTTTTGTTGTTGGTGGTGGGTTTTTTTCTGTTTGAATTACAAATGCAGATATTCCTATCAGAAATACCATACATAGACTATCATCACCTCAGAAAAATTTAATATCAACAGATTGCTCATAAGACAGCCTCACACTGGCAAGATGTCGAGCACTGAGGTCAAGGAATGTCCTTTTGGTGTGTGCCTGTACAGTATCTGGGCTCAGATCAATGCTTGATATTCTTAAATCTGCTATCACACAAATAGCAATACATTTTTATCAAGTACAGTACTGCACAGTGAAATAGGTAGCATCATAAATGACAGCAAGTGAAGTAAAATTGTCAAAATAAATGTTACCTATTGTGCTTCAATTTCCTTGATATCTTTGTTATGGAAATTCATGTAAGGGGGTAATGCAAACAAAGTAATTTCAATGGAAGTTTTTACTTTGATTTCCATGAGCTTTGCATCATGCTTTTACTTCCTAATTTGCAACATCCGATAATCCACAATACAGCCCACAGAGTTATTAGTTTGAATTAGTGAAGTTGTACTCCCTGATTGGTTTTAAGCCAATTTATATAGGCTTGCCTGTTTAAGCTGTTAATACTGTTGAAGATTACTATGGTATTACTGCAGTCTGCAATATTTCAAAGCTTACGGCAGTGTTTCTCACCAAATCCTTGAAATGGATTTGACTTTTTCAACACCACTTCTAGTTGTCTAAGAGCTTACTTGTGAAACAGCCCGCAGAATGTCTGGGCTAACTGCACTAAGCATCAGAAAATAACATTCTGTCTGCTGAAAGAGCTAAAGCAGGAATTCAACTATTCAGCATAAAACCAGTGAACACTTCTTTATTGTATCCAACTTCAGGTAGCTGGATAAACATTTTGGTTAATTAAGCTGTGAAAATCCTTGCTTTAGAGGTTCTGCTGGTTTCACTGAATTAATAACTTAAATTCAACCAGTATTTTCTTTTCAATTCATTCATTTTAGTAAAGGATCATTCATTTGAAACGGGTACTGTTTTTGCATATGTGAAATGTATCCCTTAATAAATAAGTCAGTGTTTTTCTCTCAATGTGCAGGGAAAATGGATTAGTATTGTAAATTAACCCACAGACTTTATGCTTTCATGCACCTTTAAAAAAAATCAGTACATGGCTAAGTAAACCATCTCTGAAAATATGTAACTCCAATTGCTCTGCCAATGCAGAAAAAAATACTAATAATCCTCAACCTTCTTTTGAAAAGTTTAGCCAATGACGGTAGTCTGTGCAAGAAGAAAGGGAAGCAGAGCACCATCTGCTGTACAGCCATGCAAATGTTTCAGAACACACAGCAGGAACAAAAACTGCAAACCAAACCCTGCTTTAAGCTTTCCAAACAGCTAGGACGTACAAAAGGCTGTTGTCATACAGCATTGTGTGACTGCAAGCTTGAGATAGACACAGAGTATAATTAGAAAGAGACACGAAGAGACAGGATTCAGTTAGCCATCAAAAGCTACAGAAAGGAAATAAAGTGAGGAATATTGTTTCTTTGGAGAGGTAGATATGGCTGTGGTTTTTAGCACTACAGAATCTGACTGCCTCAACTTTACAGGCAAAATCAAACCCCAGAGGTGATGTTGCCCTTATTTCTGCTCAGAGAGCCTGCAGATCTTTCTCCAAAGCAGAAAGATTTAGTGGCAGAAAGGCCACTGTCAACATCTTTGTGTAATTCCTCATCACTTATGAAGGACTGGTAGTCATTCAAAGATGAGCATTTTGGGAGGCTTTTATTTGGGAAAGTTTAAGTTTTCATTGGGGTCTCAAAAGCAAATCAGGCTTGGGCATACCCCTTGCATTCTGCAGAGGCTGAGAGAGTCAGGACAAGGGGCGCTGGTGACTCCACAGAGGCCCAGCAAGCCTGGGGGTAACCTGCCATCTGACACGGCCTCGTGAGCCACTGCTGAGTACATGGGTGACGGAGAGTTTCTGTCCAAAGTAGGAAAAAAAAAAAAAAAAAAAAACTTTTCAGATTACCAGCTGTCCAAATCAAAATCAAGACCATCACCACAGCAGGTATGGAAAAGCTGCTTCTTCTAAGGACTGTGCAGTTCAAAGCCACCAACTCAGATCTAACAAGGAGTGAGATGGCCCTTTCTCAGTCCTGAAGAGGATGAGGGACAGTCCCTAAACCTGACATTCCAAGACATGCACCATCTTCCTTTATCTGTCACTTGGAAAAGGAGCTCATCCACTAAATACTGGGCTATCCAGATGAGCACTAATGATGCCATCAACAACAGCTCTGAGACCAACAGGTAGTGGATGTGAGTCACGAGCCTAGCAGGTGGTGCAGCCTGCTACGAAAATTTTCGTTTGCAAGAAAAAGTTATAATGGGATGAAGAGCCTCTTGAAGATTAGCACATGTCCACAGTGTTACTGAGAAGGCTTTGGCTTCTTTGTTGTGTGAGAAGACTGCTATAAAAATGAGGCTTCTATGAATGAAGGCTTGCTTAGGGAACAGGATTGGAATTACTGGCGCTGTTGCAAAGATCTGCATAAAAATACCAACCTGGCAGAGTGGTACAAATAAAGAGGGAGTAGCTGTTCATTATAGCATCACAGGATGGGCAAGAATGAAGGCAAGAGGACAATCTGGCATGCCTCTCAGGCAGACGGATGGTAATGAATTAAATAAGAAATGCAAGCAGAAGCTGGAAGCAAGACAACCACATAGCCCAGTGTCCCCACACATTCTTCTTTCTGCCCTGGACACTCTCTCCAGGGGGAAAGGATATTTTTCTCCACTGTTCTATGTCAGGCAGCCCAGAATGAAGTAAAAAGAATGAACTTTGAGAAAGAACCAAAAAAAAAAAAAAAAACCTCAGTAACTGATCAGGGAGGTTTCTTAGGAAATAAATTGCAAAAGAAGGTCAGGATATTACACGCAAGCACAAATTATCCTAATGTAAAGTAAAGGCACAAAGCATAATCATAAGGGTCAGTTTGGTCAATTCTTGTCTTCTTCAGGGATCTCAAACATGAGTAAGTGTACAGACAGAGGAAACCAGGTTAAATTATTACCAATAAAAGAATGTAAAAGAAAACAACAAAAATGGAACAACTAAATCAGAAAATGATAAAGTCACAGACAAGAAGGATTACAAGTAACATGAAAGTTTTCTGTGGAAATACCTCAGCCAGAAGTGAAGAAGAAAACCTACTGACAGCTGGTGCTGAAAAAAGATTAAATATCTACACTTCTTTTTTGTTCCAGTCTTTGTTTAAAAGGTCACACAGGCAACACAACTAATGCAAGTGCCAGAGAGCTTGCAGGTCAGCTTCAAGTACGGCACGAAGGGCTGAGCACACCTGGGTATGCAAGATGTGTTCATACACCTGGATCTGACATGGCACAGCCTGGGGTTCACAGGGATCTTTCTGGATCCCTGTGGCAGTGGCACTGGCGATGTGCACCTGCAGTGGCATGGGCAGCTTCTGCTCTGCACGCGGTGGCATCCCACCCAGTGTGTGCACCGCGGGTGGTACCTGTGCCCACCTGCAGTACTGAAACCCTTTGATTAGAGGAAATATCTGAAAGAAACAGGGGGAAACATCCACTGGGAAAAATTCCTGTGCTAAATCATTCTCTCAGTAAACTACCTTGGGAACTGGGTGACTAACCTACTACCTGAAATATCTAAGCTACCAAAACAGGATTCCCTGATGTTTGGAAGAAGAAAAAAAATAAAAAAAAATAAAAAATATTAAAAAAATAAAATTAAATAGAATAAAATAAAGAAGTTTCACCTTTGTATTTTAACAAGACTCCTCTAAGAGGTATGCTTTGAGGTGTGCTTTTCCCTCCAGTCATATGACGCTTGCTGGCAGCAGCTCAGGACCTTCAGGCTAAAAGAGCAACACTGCACTAGTGGCACTCAGAGCTTGTGGCTGGTCCAGGCAGTCACGCCTTCAAAAAATGAGGCAGAAGAGTGTTACATGTTTAGAGAGCTTAAGAAGAACTAAGACCAAAAGCTACAGGTCCTTTATCAGCAGATGAACCCTGATATAAATCATAAATGAAGAGACTATTCAAACATGCATCTAGAGCATTAGCTCTGAGCAGCCAGTAACCCATCAGTCTGAGTGAGGAAAGCAGCAGAACCACAACTGCAGACCTGACCATGAAATGTCATTTGTCCACCCACCCTGCACATGAAGCCGATATCCAGCACATCTGGACTGATGGCCATCACTGCTGACCTCGTCCGGCTCTGCACTTGCCTGACTTCATCTTCTGGCAGAACAGAAAATGCAAGTCCAAGGGCAGATTCAGAAACCCCCTTAAAAGACAGACTATATGGAGACAGTTTGCTTAACTATTAACTATTGCTGTTGCTATTAAGAAAATGAAATTGCCCATGAAAAGCTGAAAAACCCATTGCATACATTCTGCCTTGTACTTAATTTCGCAGCAGGGGGGATTTCCAGCCCCCCGCCTCCCAGAGCTGTGCAGACCACGCAGCCTTGCAGCCAGCACCAGGCAGCCAGACGCGCTGCCCATCTCCAGCCCACCATCACTTGTGATGCAGAACCAGTGAACATGAGAGGTTTGACATACAAACCAAGATACGAGCCCATATATGAGTTCCACAACAACACTGCTCTGCTTCTTTCACATCTCTGTGGAGAAGGCAGGCGATACTCTGCTCACTTCAGTCCTGCAGCTCATTTAGCTTGGTTTCAGCAATCCTCGGGGAAAGGCTGATTCAAACTCTCCCTTCTCTTAAGAGCAGTAGAAATGTTTTGATTGTTCTCACTGAGCACTAAATCAAGGCCTTGATGGCTAAGGATAGTTTATTGCATTGACCAGCCAGAAGAAATACAAGGCATTTCTGACTCCTACTCTCAGAGGAAAAAGCTGTACTTTGTCACTGTCTGTCCTTCTACAAGCCTCTGACAAGAAATTAGAGTTCTTTGCATAACTTATATCAATCATTACCAAGACAGGTAGCTCTAATAGAAGCCCAAACAGATCTACAACTCACTGTTCAATCCACTTTACAAAAGTGCCTGGATAAACCCCAAAATCAAAAGGCAGTCCCAGTCTGGTTCAGAGAGAAGCCTTCAGAGGCTGCTGCTAACACCAGCCTACTTTGGATGGAGCGGCCTCTGAATCTTTACCATTTCTTGTGGACTGTGTGGGTGCTGCCATCTCAAGATACTATTTACACGACAGTTGTTCTCACTCTGAGTTAAGGCACAGAAGCCTTTACTGTGAAGAACTAGCAGCCTGCAGTAGCAGCAATGCACGAGGAGAGGCTGAAACAACTGAGGACAACCAACCGTGTGTGTACTGGTGGGGAAGGGCTGGCAGAGAGCACTGAGTACAGGTGGACACTTCTGGAAGTCCCAGGAGGAACTGCCTGCCCTGGAAGTGGCTCTGTCGGCAACACCCCAAGATGATCATCAGAGGCAAGGAAAGAGGCAGCTAAATCCAGAGAGGAGATCAAATGGAAGAGCAGCCTAAGATACATAGTCCAGAGGAGACTAACAGTTGGGTTTTACTTTAACAGCTAAACCCTAAGTGGTTGTAGCAAAGACTTAACTAGGAAACTAGGAAAATATTAATAATAATTAAAAAAAAAAAAGAAAAAAAGCAGGCAGACCTCCTCCTAAAACTGAGAGCCAAACCATAAGAAGAAGCAGAAGACTGCAGTAGCCTTCCAACTCTCCATCTTCATAGGGTGCCTTCACGGGGTTCATTAAGTCACAGGAGAAATACAGAAATGTGATTTCTCTTCCTAGTATACAAGATATGTGGCCTAATTTTGTATTAATGCAAAGCTAAAGATGTATTATTGTTTTATGTACTGACATTTGGAGCTGTTTTCCTTGCTGTTGGATTTTGCACGGGAATGGTTTTCCAGCTTTTAAATTATACAAGAACATCCTTTCCAGCCTAAGACATAGATAAAGTCAGTATCTAATTCAAAAGATACAGGCACAAAATATTATCACCTGAGGTGTTTTTCATTCATTACTTTATCTCAAAATAAATTTCATTTAGAGGGCTAGAGACTTGCTACTTCTTACAGATGCTGAATTGTCATTGTTTTCATTTTTCTTAGTTTGTATCACTTTATTGCAGTGGCTGAGCAGCTTAAATTGTACACCATTTTATCAAACATTTTCAAGGGGAAAAAAAATAATAAAACAATGTGAAAGGCTTCTTTAACAAAATGAAGGCTTTGAGCATCAAAAACCTGCTCATGTTCCTTCTGTTTTACTCCAAAGCACAGGAATGTGTTAATTTCATGAAATAAAAGAAAGTAATATTATGTAAAATTAATATGTGTTTTCTTAGAAAACTCAGTTTCAGGCCAAATAACATCTCTTAAAAAGTATAGATGAAATGGAGTTCAAAGAACACAGCTCGTAGTAATACTCTTAATATAACAAATTTAGGAAGCAAAACAAAAAGCCTGAGACAAAAACACATCTGATGCTATTAAAGTTGCACTGTTGCGCTCTCCTTCCCCTGAGATTCTGCTGAATCTAGGACTCCTAGATTACTGTAAGCAGTAATGGTCTCTTAAAATTAAGACTGAATGTGAAAGAAATGCAAAGCAGTTTGTGAACTCTCCCTGTCCTCAGAACCAATTACATTATTAAAGACCACCCAAACATTCTGTCTTTTAATTGGTGTTCGAGACTTCATTGCGTCCTGAAAAATAAAATGCTGTTTCCTATTCAATTAGTGCCCAAGAGATATTTAAGAACAAAACTGTATGAAAATGGGGATAGTTACTTGAGGTTTTATTGAGAAGAGTGCCACTTAATTCCCTTTGTGCATTTCCCAAAAGGGCATAACGTCTAATCTCTGCCTATCCAATGTTCTGTAAAATTCACAAATGTACCCCATCGATTTCCAGTCCACAGTGTGTAGGGTGAAGAAAAACAATAACTTTATATAGAAAATATTGATTTAAGGCCATCGATTCAAAGCCCCAGGGTATCAAGAGATTAGTTACTTTAAGGAAAGTACTAAAGGTGACTTTTGGCTACTTCATTATCGACAAATGCAAAGCAAATAAACTGTTATTCAAAGCAGCAAAGAACCAAACCAGGATCTGTTACAAAGAGAACCAGTTTGACACAAAACGGACTCATAGAAAGAGGCCCAAACAGGCATTCCTGGCAACTGTTGTAGTTATTAAATATAATTGCTGCATTCTCCAGAGAAAATAAACAAACAAACAAATGGTGATTTATTGTAGTCGCCAGATGAGAAAGGAATGGCACAGAATAAAACCATCGCAACCTGATATCCCACAAGGACGCCTTCAAGTGTATGACGGACCATATAAATAGGACCATGGGACTGCAATCCATCAGGCACCGTTGACTCCTCCCAAAGACAGGGGACCCTCAGTGCCCGTGCCCATGATGTGCTGGGGCAGATTTCCACACCAAGCCACTAAAGCCAAGGCTGGTGTGGCAGCAGGAGGCAGCAGCTCTGGTGGGAGTAGGCGCGTGGCTCTGCGCTGGCAGGAGCCAGTCCTGTGCAAAATGAAGCATCTGGTTGTACCAAAGGAAAAAAACAACATTTAATCTACCCACAAACTACTTCCACAATCTTATGAAATTTAGGAGTGGAAATAGTGAAGAAGGGCTACTGTAACTAGACTTTGTGTTAGCCTCTAAGATAGGCATATGCTTGCTTGGTTTTAATGAGACTTGCTTGTTAGACACATTCTGATGTCAGAAAGTTCTCGATTTCAGCTGCCAGTCAAAGGAATCTGCAATGGGAAGAAAAATGATGAAAGGAGAAGAAGCACTCTGGTAGAGTGGCGATCTCCTGTCAAAAGGCACCTTTCATTTAAGTATGGCAACCTCACAAACATTTCAGTCATTTCTGATGGAGTCCTTCAAATGATGGAAAGGGAAGACAGCTTATTCCTAAGTGAATATTCTTCACAATGCATTTGGTTTTTATATTCAAGTGCATATTGTAGTAAGAGTACACCCATGCTTAAACACAGAGACCTTTCAACATCTTATCCTCCCTGCACAAGGTGTAATCCTTTTCATATTTAGTGACTTTTCCTGAAACCATTTCCTAGAAAAATCTGGCACAAGAGATTAGCCACAAGAGTCCCGTTAACCTTTTTAACCTTAACCCCACATTCAGATTTTATGGTACTGGATTTTCAGCTTCACGTTGTGTGTTGGTGAAGATGCCTTGAAGCAAACGTATTACAAAATCATGGAAGAAGACCAAAAACATTTCTACAAGCAGATGTAAAGACAAAAATGACTGCCAAAATAATTTTTACTGAGTTAATGGAAAAGTTCTTCTTTTTTTAGTTTTTCCATATATCCTAAATTGATATGGTGGTTTCCCTGAGGAAAACAGGTCTCTGCCCACATGCTAACCCCAAAACTTAGACCACTTTTTGTATACATGCACCACATAGTGTCTTTTTGGCTGTTGACACAGCCATTTCTCATTATGCATGAACAAAACCGCTCTAATTACCCGGAATATCCACAACAGCTTTCCACAACATGAAGATGCTTAAGTTTCAGGGACAAAATTTTAAAGACTGCTGTCAAAAGGTAGAAATTGTGGTAACTCTATAGAAGAATGAAGGAGGCAGAGGAAAGAGAATTCTGTGGGAGCACAGGGTAATTAGGATGCTTAATTACTCACCTACGGTAATACTCTCTGGCTGAGAGGGACTGGGAGAGGCCAGTCCAGAAAGTTGTCTGAGAGGCCTCAAGAATGAGACAGCTCAGGCAAAAAGATTTTGGCCTCCCAGGCTGCAGAGGAATCAATGTGAGGCTATCCCCATGTGGAGAATCAGATGTTGTTACCCATTCATGACCTGGTGGTTACACAGTAGTGGATGACTGATTAGAAGTTTGGCTCCACACACTCCAGAGATTTGCTGCCTCAGGGAAATTACCACAGAATTTCTGTGTTGAGTTGACTTTGCCATAAGCATTAGGAAGAGCCTTCCACTCTGTTTGTAGTTTGAGGATATTTACATGCAAATATTGATGTTTGATCAACTAAATGTGTTGAATGTCTAGGCAACTGAAGGGAGCTACCTGGAGATGTCTGTCATGGTGGGAAGCGTAACCTGGGCAGCTCCCCTGTGACCATCCTCTGGGTTGAAGAACCCCTGAAAGGAACCTCTGACTACATCCACACCGACACTGACATTATCACGTTACTTCAAAGTGTAGGAAACAGAATAAAAACAAATCTGGATGCTATGGTTGGCACAAAGAGCAAGCTGCATATACAAAGTCATATAATGTTACTACATGAAGCCTAAGTGCTTTTAAGAGCCTTGAAATGACCTTTGGGGAGATTGATGCTGGCCGATACACATCCAGATTTGCAAAACTAAACTCTGAAGATGGAAATGGGACAAGATAAAGATGTGGAAGAACTTCAAAAGCTACCTGAATGAAAAAAAAATTGATTTTCCTGACTGGTCATCCAATGCAGAAAGAGATGGTGATGGTGCTGCCACGTCCCTGGCAAACATGCTCCATGTTGAACCTGCAAGGGCTTTCTGTGAGGTAGGTGTAATTCACTGTGGTCTTTTGACCTGAATTTGACAAGCCTTTTGATGCTTTTGTAGATCCATCTCAAATTTTAAGCAACTCTGTTGACCAGAAGTGCATGATTTTTAAGTCAAATAGGCACTATCTTTACTGATTTTTATATCATCAAGATTTTTTCAGGATAAGGATGACTTGAAGTCATTAACCACATAGTTGTCTTTTTTTTTTCTTTTAAAGTTCTTTCAACTACGTAATAAATCCCTTCTATGTCCTTGAGATTTACTCTTTCAACAAGATGAAAAGGAGATACATTTATTTCCACAGCTTTTTTGATACAAGCTTCTATTAAGGCCTGGGTAACGAGATAGTAGGTGGGAAGCAGTGAATACTGTTAGTTTCCACAATGCTGAAAATGAATGCAGATCTCGAATATGACAATTTGGCATTTCTTTTTCAAGCTGATGTCCACCAGTATTTATGAGCTCACTCAGAGCAGAAGTGAAAAAATAAACTTACTAACCAATTTTGTTGGGCTAGATGGATTCCTTCCCAGAAATTAAGGATAGAAAGGCCTCATACAAGACTCTGAAGTTCAAACTTCTCATTTTATTAATGCAATAGCTACATAATGGCCTTCTTTTCTGATCAAGAGTATATTAGGAAACTGAAACTGTGAGCCAGAATTAGAAATTCTGAGGAATAGGTGTAGAGGTAATCATAATTCACATATCAACAACAAATTTCAAACTGGTGATATCTTCCTACATGCAGTGTGTGGATACTATAACAGTCAGTTGGCTGAAGTTAATTTGGTTTGATTAGTCTTAGTTCACTGTTGAGTTCGCTAACAAGAATATTCACAAGAACACAAAGTGGATTTTAAAAATATACTAGTTGGGGAAAAAATAATTTGAAATCGTATTTCTATTTGCACCTGATTACAGGATGCAATCCTGCTCAGTTAGGAAACAGAAACATATCACACTATCTAGTGATCCTGTTAACCACAGACCAACACTTACTAATTAAATTATTCCAACATTATCAAAGAAACATTTTTCAAAAAGCTAATATTCTTTCCTGAACACATTCAAAAATAGTTGGAATGGCAAGGAATTAATCTTAAATGCATGCAGTTTTGTCTGGGATTCACCTTAGCTCACATGAGGAGTTCACATTTTGACACTTGTTTTTGAGTGAGCTTCCTAGACTCTTTCTATTAATGGGGAAAAACAAGCACTTTAAGACTGCAATTTATTTGATTTACTTTAGATGTCTACCTTAGGGTGAGATTAATTATATTGCACAAGTCTGGAAATCCCTATTTTCCTCCTTCATTTAAATGGTGGTCTACCACTGTCAGTCCAGAGAAGCTTGATGATATGAATCCAGCTTGATGTCTTCAATAAAGGAACTGTAATACTTGCACATGCACATTCTCCTTCATAATGTGGCACCAAAGAATATCTGAACAGCAGTATCTGGCATATTGTAGAAATAAAAGCCAAAAAATCCTCTTCCGCCACAAAATGATGAGTATCATCTTAATATTATTGAAGTGAGAAAACAGAATTAAGTGGTAGCTTAATTTTACATGGAAAGAACGGAAATAACTCTACATAACTGCAGAACACAATATCCAATATAACTATACATAGACCATCAGGAATAATTGCATACTTCTATGTTAATACAAGGCTGCAACTTAGAGGATTGCGATTTGAGAAATAATCTTCTACTGGCCAGTAAGGGCAATGCAGGCAAAAGCTAGAGCACTCCAATGGAAATAATTCTGACTGTACCATTATAAGGATAGTTTCTTCACTGCAGGAGAATCATTTGCAAAGAAATAGGATGTCTCTTCTTCCCAAGTTAATCATCTGTATATTTCCTACTAATTTGCTGAGATATAATTACACAGTTAACTTTAAGCAGGAAAAAAACCTGCAAGACAAACTCTATTCTGAAACAGGTACTAGACTGGTCAGCAAAATTTTTCCTTGTTGCAGTCTGAAGGCAATGGGCATCATGCTGAGGTGGTTTTACTCAGCTGGGCAGCTGAGCTCCACCACAACCACTCTCTCACTCCCCCTCCTCAAAGGGAAAGGGGGAGAAAATACGATGCAAAGGGCTCAAGGGTTGAGATAAGGACAGGGAGATCACTCAACAGTTATCGTGACAGGCAAAACAGACTCAGCATAGTGAGATTAATGAAATTTATTACCTATTACTAACAAGCTAGAGCAGTGAGAAACAAACAAACAAATACTAAAAACACCTTTTCCCCATCCGCCCTCTTCCACCTCCTCCCCAAGTGCAGCACAGGGGAATGGCGAATGGGGAATGGGGGCTGCAGTTAGTCCCTGAAGCTTCGTCTCCGCCGCTCCGTGTCACTCTCTGCCCCTGCTCCCCGTGGGGTCCCTCCCACGGGATGCCGTCCTTCCTGAACTGATCTGCGGGGGCTGCCCACAGGCAGCAGCTCTTCAAGAACTGCTCCCACACGGCTCCGTACCACGGGGTCCATCCCCCAGGAGCAAACTGCTCCAGCACGGGTCCCCCACGGGCGGCAGCTCCCCCCAGACCCCCTGCTCCTGCGTGGGCTCCTCTCCACGGGCTGCAGCTCCGGCCCGGGGCCTGCTCCTGCGGGGGCTCTCCATGGGCCGCAGCCTCCTCCAGGCCACATCCACCTGCTCCACCGGGGGCTCCTCCACGGGCTGCAGCGTGGAGATCTGCTCCGTGTGGGACCCATGGGCTGCAGGGGGACAGCCTGCTCCACCGGGGGCCTCTCCACAGGCCCCAGGGGAACTTGTGCTGCGTGCCTGGAGCACCTCCTGCCATCATTCTGCGCTGACTTTGGGGGCTGCAGGGCTGGTTCTCACTCCTCTCTCTCCCAGCTGCTGCTGTACAGCAATTCTTCCCCATTTCTTAAAACTGGTCCCCCAGATGCACAAACCACTTATTGGCTTGGCTCTTGCCTGCAGTGGGTCCCTTTGGAGCCAGTTGAAACTGGCCCTTATCTAACACAGGGCAGCTGCTGGCTTCTTCTCACAGAGGCCACCCCTGAAGCCCCAGAGCTTGCCACGTAAACCCAGTACACACGCACACTCTCTGAAAGGTCTGGTTTTCAACAGTATTAACAATTTCTAACAGGAAGCAATGCACGTTGACTGAAACACAGGAGGTTCCCTCTGAGCATCAAAAAGCACTTCAGGTGATGGAGCAAAGGAACATTGAGGTAGTGAAATCTCCATCCTCGGCGATCTTCAAGAGCTGCCTGGATGTGGTCCTGGGTGTCTCCACTTGAGCAAGGGGCTGAACCACGTGGCCTGCAGAGGTCCCTTCCAACTTGAACCCTTCCAGGATTCTGTGTGTTTTAGAAATTCTAGGAGCTACTTTGATACTCTTCCTACCTTGCATTTGATCTCTGCTGCTAAGGCTCTGAAATACTTTTCTTGCTATTCAGCTGACCACCTATTTTACATCTTTCAAAAATGCGTGGTGTTTGCTAGTGTCAGGCATTCAAGTTTCAGAAGTTACTTTTTCTCTGTTACACCTACATTCAATCAGGATATTACAACAAATACTGGGGTGTACATGTAGCTTTTTTTTTGCACAAAATTAAGAGGATGGGGGAAGAAGGCATTTATTTTTTGTTTGATTTAATACCATATCACAGCGTTTCTGAACCTCACAGCATGATCCCAAAGGGAATAAAGGAGTGGGGTATCCCCTCTTTTCAACAACAAGATGTCACTCCAACACATCTGCAAGACATCATCTCTATGATATTATGGCATGTGTGCTTATCAAGATGAACTCACTTGAAATGGCCATTTATCAGGCAATAGTTCTCTCCCCAATCACATCTCCCTCTCCCCTGTGCACTGCCTGTAATAGACTTGAAAACTGCTGATTGTCCTGCAGGAAATCCGCTGTAGCAAGTTAGTTGGTCTGTTGCTTATTCTCTGTGTGAACACACAAGTTCAAGACTTGAAAGTTAAGGGTTAATGAAAGTTTCACCAGACCTGGAGGTGAAAAGGCACAGAGTAACTGCAGATAATCCAGCTTTGCCCAGTAACTCCGTCTAGCAGACAAGCATATTACAGAGCGGCACAAAGAAGATTCTTCCAAGTGGAGTTTCAGCAAGATAAAAGTAACAAAAGGAAAAAGTACAAATGACTAAATGATGTAGGAGTTACCATAATGTTCATATTACAAAACTGGTAAGTAGTACATCAGCAGGGAAGAAAAAAAAAGAAAAAAAAAAAAAAAGAAAAGGAAAAAAAAGGATATAATCAACAGTATCAAGGACTAAGAATACAATGCTGATTTTTGGGGATATATAAAGAGCAAAAGAAATAAAATTGGTTTTATTGCTAATGATAACGTTGTTGATAATGAAAAAGCATTCAGTTAAGTATTCTGTATTCAGAGATAAAATATATTTGCATCACATGAGGATGTTGAAATTACTTTCTAGTCCCTTAACAAACCACAAGAAAGTTAAACAAACATTGAAATATATAAATATTTCATAATCAGTAGATTCAGACAATTTACAGTAAGAAACCATAAAAGAATACCCTGAAGAATGCTGTTGTTAATAGTTCCAATAAATCTTTGCATTTCCAGAAAATTCTGAAAGATAAATTAAATAACTTTAATATTATTCAAACTGGGAGATAAAATGACTGTGTTACTCGTAGTCAGACTACCATGAGATTATTCTGACATAAAAGTTATTATAAAAGTTGCAAAATAATTAACTATAATTTAACTGGAAACTAGAAATACTACAAGCAGAAGTAATTAATGTGGTTCCCGGGAAAATAAATCAGATTTTTATTCCTCAGTATATTTCTTTATTCCCTGGAGTTGAAATTTTGCCAGGCAGAGAAAAAACAGAGACAACAAAATCTTGCAAGATTAACTGACCACTCTGAAGCAATAAGCTTTGAAGGAAAGCATTATCAAAGAGTTGTTTCCAGTGATGTTGTAAAGGACATAACACTATTAAAATCTTCTATTGGTGATTTGGATTTAAATATAAAATCTCTGCTGATAAGCTTGCAGATGACAACATCTTGCAAGATGATAAACTGGGATAACAACATCAGTCATACAGATGAGTCTGCATTGCTGTTGTGAAATGGCACCACAGTTTATTTTAACAAAGACAAATGACACCACATCTAGAAATGTAGATCTTATCCCAGGAATAAAAAGTAAGCTAACATGAGCACTTAATGTACAAATTCAGGAAGGTTTTACCTCTGTATTAAAACTACCAAGTCCTCTATACTGAAATCCTGTATACCATCCCTTTGCCCCTATTTTAAGGAGGACTCTGGAAAATTGGGAAAGGTAGAAATAAGAGCTACAAAAATTGAATGACACGTTTTAGTGAGACGGAGTTCATGATCTCAATTTGTTTGACTTATCCAAAAGGAAACTGGGAAGTGATTTGATTACGATGTCTAAGTACCTCCATGAGGAAAAGCTGCAGGGTATTAAGGAGCTCTTTAACACAGGGGAGAGAGACATAAAGAGAATCAATGGCTGGAAGCTAATGCCAGAGAAATTCAAATGAGAAGTGAGACACATTCATAACCGTGAGAAAAATGAAACATTGCAACAAACTGGTGAAGGAAAGTATTTTGCCTCTTCATGCTTTCAAACCAATACTGGACATTTTTCTGAAAGGTATGATTTAGCTGAACACAACTTATGCTTTAGTCAAACAAATTATTGGGTTCAGTATAGAGGCAACAGGGTGAAATTTAATGGCTTGTGATATATGAGAGATCAGACTAGATGAACTAATACACACCCCAAGGCTAAGCTCTATTAATCGATTTATCAGTGCTTTATGCTGCCATCCATTGCTACAGTATCTGAGCACTTTCATATTAAATCAATAACAATAGTGAAATCCCTGGCGGACTTCAAGGAGCTTCTGGAACTTTTGCTTTTAGGAGTAAAACTAATTAGGGAAGGATTTTTGAGATTTTCTACATGAGGTCAGAAGGCCTGCATTCATCCGTCTTGTTAAAGGCTGTACATCACCACACGTCCTTTGTGCTTATGTAGTATTTTAAGGCAGTGTCCTAGTGATTTCAACCAGGCACACTTCTGCCAAATGCTTCCATTTAAGAGACGCAGTTATGTTCGTGTCCTTTAAAGCTCACAAACATGCTAGTGAATACCATGAAAGAACTATTTCAAAACTCCTCTTTTCAATGTTGTTTTGGATAATGGAGTCTTGATTTGCTGACACAAAAATAAATGTTTGGATCCTCAAAGAGTCATAATTTACACAAAAAGGAAATGTGGTAGTAGGTCCAATGCAACATATAATCTATTCCTTAAAAATTATGTATTTTCAGAGACTAAGTGGATAATGTGTCTAGTCTACAAAAACATTACTTCCAAAGCAATTGGATTTTTATAACATGTAATAGTTATTATACACTTATGCTTTAGGATGTGATGTCCTCAAAATACATCTATTTTGCAAGAAGGTAAAACTCAACCTTAGACTCTGAAAATGGTAAAAATACAAAAGCATTTTTAATGGAAGTTCTTCCCAGTGTACTCTCAGACAAATGTACATTAACAAAGCAACCTCTAATTAACTTAGACACTGCTTAGGTCTCTAAGACAGCAAAAATGGAGGAAGTTCTCTCTCTTTATATATATATTTAAATAGCTGTGAACTGTTAAACCTTTATCTTTTCAAGTTAAATCAGTTTTTATTAATTACACCCCATTATTCTGGCCAAGGGCAGATCAAAGTAGGCCAACAGGATTATTACAAAAATTAGTTACTGATCTAGTTTTTGAGCAATATCCCACCATCACATATTTTTTCTCAGTTATACTCATTGTTTATTTGGACCAGTGAAGAAGGTACTTCTCAAAAACCTACACGTTTCAATGGGCTATTTGCAGCTGTTACATTTTCAGCTAGAACAGTTTTACGCACTGTGTACTCTCAATTGTATCCTGTAATCCTAAAATTTTGTTTGGGCTTTTTGAAGTCATAAGCCACTTTTCTGTCTTTGTACATGCGCGAAAAGTGAAAGAGTCTACTGAAGACTTTTCCCTCAGAGGCTGCCCAGCACCTACAGGAGCAGAACAGAGACCAAGCACCCCAGTGCACACTCTTTGCCCCAGCACTTGTCTTTTGTTCCTGCTGTTCTCCAAAGCCCTGCTGAGCCTGTCTGCCTCAGGCAAGCAGAAAGGTTCAGATCATCTCTGTTTAACTGTACCGGCTCCATGGGCCAAGCTTTCTTCCTGAAGCATGCTTCTAGTAAAAAGCCTTTGTCCATAGAGAAAAACAAGTATCAAATTTTGTAGTAGTCTACATAAAGTTGAAGGGAAAACTAAGTTTTCTCCCCAAGCTACAGACAAGAAATATACGACACTGCTTAGGAGCTACTTTGAGTCAATAGCATACTTCTGTGCCCAGATGTGTGCTCATTGATTCGCACTGTGGAGAAAGCAGCGTGCCCACCCCAGGTACCCGTCTGGCTTGAAATAGTTTGCTTGTTAACCGGAAAGGCCCATTTCTGAAAACATATACCTGGCGGCAAAAGCGATGTTAGCTAATGGCGTACCAGCAATCAAGATCCAGAAATATCATTGTGAGACGAACACATGGAGTGACAGCAATTTGTCAATCAGATGGGCAGCAATGGTAGTAGAGGGGTAGTAGAGAAAGGAGGCAGCAAACAGCAAAGCTGATCACTCATGACAGGCAGTAAACTCCCAAAATATCTAGGTTACTTACTAAACTGGTACAAAGAACAACTAATCAAGAGACAAATACAGTGCATAACACTCATACCCTGAATAGCAAAGTGGATTTTATTTCTTGGTTTTAGATTCGCAGTCCTGACTCATCTTGGGTAGCATTAACCATGGCATAAAAATGTAAAATGAAACCATAAAATGAAACATAAGGGAATACTTTTAGATGACAAAATATGAGTACCAATGGCTGGTCAGAAACTGCATTACTTCTGAAATTCACAATATCTAAGCGGCAAGCAGTGCCCCCTATGCATCACCTGCTCAGTGAGAAACAGTAGGTTAGCACTATTATCAGCTACACTAAAAATTACAGATTTTTAATACTAAAAATATCAGCTTTGACTAAAAATTAATTTTCTAATTGTAAATTAGGAGTTAAAACTGATAATATTGCTTTCATTTTCTTTAAAACCTGAAAAAAATATGCCCTAAATACTCATTAACTCAATGACAAAAATTTTCAGTTTACGATAACTTCTACATCTACTTTTGTATTTTAAAGCAATTCATATGAACATTACAAATTGATTTAATGTGAACTGCTGTAGTGAAATATGTCTGCATGTGACTGGCAGAACATTAAGATTCATAAGATACGGACATAAAAGAAAAAATTGAAAGCATTCAAATGAAAGAAGAGCATAGCGATTATCTTTTAAAAGCTGTGCAGGGAGGAGAGAGAAGGAAAAAGAAAAAACGTGGAAATTTCCTATCAAATATTCAGGAAGATGCACATTCATAAGTTTAAATGAGGATTCTCTAAAGAATTGACTGCTGCTCTGCAGAAAGTAACAGTAAAACTGAAGAAACAAAATATAACTTCTTTAATTCAATAATTCCTGGTTGCTTGATATTACTTCCAGAAACTTAAAATTTTAATAGGCCCACAAGGGCTTAAAAAAAGCATTGGAGAACCACAAATCTGAAATTTCCTGAATATCTCGGAGCACAAGCTGTTCTAATATAGATCCACTAAGTGGCTAGCTAAGTGGATATTTTGAGAACTACTTCACAATGAAAATTTCTCCTCACTTCCTCAAGTGAAAATTTCAGTATAATCTCTGCAAATATCTTCTGTTTTTAAAGCTGAGTAATAATCTCCATTAATCTACTAGGATTACAACTAGGCAACTGTGAGGTAACCTACATTTCTACTGAAAATTACCCATCATTGTTAAAGCTTGGGCAATTAATTGAAATACAGAATCATCGAATCATCAAATCATTTACATTGGAAAAGACCTCTAAGATCATGAATCCAACCTTTAACCTAGCACTGCCAGATCTACCACTAAACCATGTCCCTAAACACCACATCTACATGTCTTTTGAATACCTCCAGTGATGGTGACTCAACCACTTCCCTGGGCAGCCTGTTCCAATGCTTCACAAGCCCTTAAGTGAAGAAATTTTTCCTAATACCCAACCCAAACCTCCCCTGGTGCAACTTGAAGCCATTTCCTCTTGTCTTATCACTTGGTGCTTGGGAGAAGAGACCAATCCCCACCCCACCACAAACCTCCTTTGAGGCAGTTGTAGAGAATGATCAGGTCTCCTCTAAGCCTCATTTTCTCTAGGCTAAACAACCCCAGTTCCCTCAGCCGCTCCTCGTAAGACTTGTTCTCCAGACCCCTCACCAGCTTCATTGCCCTTCTCTGGACACACTCCAGCACCTCGATGTCCTTCTTGTACTGAGGGTCCCAAAACTGAACACAGTACTCAAGGTGCAGCCTTACCAGAGACGAGTACAGGGGGATGATCACCTCCCTGGTCCTGCTGGTCACACTGTTTCTGACACAAGCCAGGATGCCGTTGGCCTTCTTGGCCACCTGGGCACACTGCTTGCTCACATTCCCCAACTATAGACCAACACACCCAGGTCCCTTTCCACCGGGCAGCTTTCCAACCACCCTTCTCACAGACTGTAGCGCCACATGCGGTTGTTGTGCCCCAAGTACAGGACCCAGCACTTAGCCTTGTTGAACCTCATACAGTTGGCCTTGGCCTCCAGACTATCCAGATCCCTCTCCAGAGCCTTCCTACCCTCAAGCAGATCAACACTCCCACCTAACTTGGTGCCGTCAGTGAACATACTGAGGGTGCACTCGATCCCCTCATCCAGATCGTCAATGAAGATACTGAAGAGAACTGGCCCCAGTACTGAGCCCTGAGGGACACCATCAGTGATCAGCCTCCAGCTGGATTTAACTCCACTACTTTTCACTATTTCACCACTACTCTTTGGGTCTGGCCACCCAGCCAGTTTTTAACCCAGCAAAGCGTACATCTGTCCAAGCCATGAGCAGTTTCCCCAGAAAAATGCTGTGGGATTCAAAGGCCTTGCTGAAGTGTAGGTAGACCACATCCACAGCCTTTCCCTCATCCACTACGCGGGTCACCCTGTCGTAGAGGGAAATCAGGTTTGTCAAGCAGGACCTGCCTTTGATAAATCCATGCTGACTGGGCCTGACCATCTGGTTGTCCTATAAGTGCTGTGTGATCACACTCAAGATAAGCTGCTCTATAAGCTTCCCCAGCACAGAGGTCCAACTGACAGGGCTGTAGTCCCCTGGATCCTCCTTCCAGCCCTTCTTGTAGATGCGCATCATATTTGCTAGCTGACAGTCAACTGGGACCTCTCCTGATAGCCAAGACTACTGATAAATGATGGAAAGTGGCTTGATGAGCACTTCCACCAGCTCCTTCACTGCCCTTGGGTGGATCCCATCTGGACCCACAGACTTGCATACATCTAAGTGGTGTAGCAGGTCATTAACCATTACCTCATGGGTTGGTTATGAAGGCTTCATTCTTCTTCCTGCTCCTATCTTCTAGCTCAGGAGGCTGGGTACCCAGAGAACAACTGGTCCTACTATTAAAGACTGAGGCAAAGAAGACATTAAGTACCTCAGCCCTTTCCTCATCTCTTGTCACTGTTTCCCCCCCACGTCCGATAAAGTAGGGAGATTCTGCTTAATCCTCCTTTTCTTATGTATGTATATAAACATTTGTTTTTGTCCTTAATGGCATTAGCCAGATTGAGCTCCAGCTGGGCTTTGGCCCTTCTAATTTTCTCCCTGCACAGCTTCATGATGTCTTTGAAGTTCTACTGAGTGGCCTGCTCCTTCTTCCAAAGGTCATAAACCCTCTTTTCCTTCCTAAGCTCTAGCCACAGCTCTGTGTTCAGACAGGCCGGTCTTCTCCCCTGCTGGCTTGTCTTTTAACACACAGGGATAGCCTGCTCCTTTGCCTCCATAGAAATTATGTAAGTTATAAATGTAAACTTGAACTTCTATTTTTTTTTATTTTTTTTTTTATTTTTAAAGGGAACCTATGTATGTATAGTAACCTAGTATGTACAGGAACCTAGCATGTATACTATTGTTTAATTTATTTGTTTTAAATTTGACTTATGGGTTCATGCTTTGCTCACCTGTGCAGCTTGAGCAAATAACCTAGCTGTTATTTGTGCAAAATTTCTTCTCTAACTTGTATAAATTCAACTTGACAGAGTTGAAGTTAAAAAAAAAAAATCAGAAGAGAACGGATATCTCCTTAGAAGATCCAAAGAGATTAGAAACATATATAAGGTTCCTTTTGAAAAATATGAGTTATGACATTCCTTCTGAGTGTTTCTGTGCACAGGAAGAAGTGCTAAAGCTGATAGCGACAGAGCATCAGACATCTGAGATCTGTTCCAAGATCCGTGGTGAAAAGAACTATCTTCCCCTTTCTTCATACTTGTACTGTGCTACAAAAGAATCCACTTCCTACTAATAAAGAAAAAGCCATACCCTCACATTATAGTTCTCTGCAACTTATTTTAATACACAAAATGACTGGAGCTATTCTAAGTTCCATCCTTTTAGAAAGCAGAAAAGTGGGCAGGAAAGCTAGAATTATGATGACATCAGATATGACAGCAGAGAAAGTGAAAATACTAGTTACTCAAAATAAAAATTTATTAAAAAAATAATTGGAGACAAGTAGCTTATACATTAGTTAACATTATATAGGAATACATCACTTAAATGGGTGAAAAATAGTTTTATTTAGTTAATAAAACAGATACTGTTAAAACTGCTTGATAGTTGTAGATATTTTAATTTGAAACAGAAAGAAGGCAATGTAAAACAGCTTAAGACTACTAAATAATGGATGTTCTAGACATTCTCATGTGTTTGGAGACCCCCTTATAAACAAGGCAGGAAAAAAAACGAAGTCATTTCATTATACCATCTTTGCCTCACATATTCTGTTTCTAAATCCATGTAGACCCTTCTCTCCTTCTACCATTACACTGCAGTTATTTCTTCTTCCATGCCGTCTAGATGGGAAGTTTAATTTGGAGGAGGAGAAGAAAGGTGACTGACTTCTCAGTCATCTGTTATGGAAATTTCCCAGACTAAAGTGTGGAAACCTGGTGTGGGTGGAATATGTTTAGTATAGACAGAAACCTGGTATAAATTGAAAAAGGCTGACACCTGTGTTTTCCAAACAGCAATTTGCTAGAGGTTTATAGATCGACAAAATTTAGATCAAAAACATCAAAAGGCAGTTCCTTATTACTTTAAAGTCTGTTTTGAATTTTTTTCCTTCTAAGCCTCTTTTCTTAACTTTTCTAAATTCAAATCAAAAGCTTAAAAACAATTTAAAACATTTTTAAACAATTAAAAAACAATTTAAAAAATTAAAAACAATGTTATTTGTAATTTTTCCAAAATTCAGAAAAAGTGGAAAGACTTTCATAAGGCTTATACAGTCTTATTAAAAGGCATAGGTACAAGTTCCATATATAAGGATGTTTCGGTATCATTAATGGATAGCTGGCATTTCATGCCACCTACAAAGATAGATAGGATTTCATATAAATGAGAACACATCTTCAAACAGAACTCTTCTACCATGAGACTGTGACCCCTTCTAAATATAGATTTAATAATGGTAACAAGTCAAAAGAGAAATCAAACACTATGAAGACAGATCTATCTTAATTTAACCTGAATGTGCATGTTTACATTTTTCAATAAAACCTATCAGCATTAAATATTATAATAGAATAAAAATGGGATTTCTAAAATTCTATAATTCATATGGCCCTATTCAGTTATTTACCATGTCTGCAAAAAAAAAAGTTTCTAGAACTAGGCAGCAACATAGATTTACAGACTAAATTTAAGTTTATACATTTATATGTATATAACTTTAGAAACCAAGCATTGAAATGCTTCAGAGTATAACTAGTTTCCTACCATAGTACTTGTTTTTTTTTTGTCTTCATTATTACTGTCTCCAATGGCTTTCTCTGTAAATCAGATTTGTGTTTCAAGGTAGATCATTTTTCTAAACTTAATAGTGATTATAGAATTACAAAGATATTCATATTCAAAAACAAATACTCTGGAGAGGTACTTATGGAAGCTACTCAGCACTTTGGTGTGTTTTTTGTTTGTTTGTTTGTTTTGTTTTAAAGTTTTCTAAACTGTTTGTGTGAGTTACTTGGGAATGAAGAGTTGAGGGTGAGAAGCTTAAATTTATATATGTACACAAAGTCAATGGCATATGCCAGTATTTTCTTGCTATTTATAAAATGCTAAGTAAATGTGTCTTGAAATAAGAACCAAGTAAGATTTTTTATTCTATGATAAATTCCAATATTAACCTTTTTACTCTAATCCCATGAACTGAAATTTAACTGGAAAGGTTGCTGCTAATGTTCACATTACACTTTTTTTTTTCTAAAATAGTTCACTGGGTTTTAAGCAGTGTCTTCACATGCATACACCATACTAAAAATCAACTCCAAACTGAAAGTTTCTGAAAAAATGCAGAAAAAAACAGGCCAAAGGAAAGAATTTGTAAACACAAACACAGTACAAGTGAAAAAACGAAACTGAAGACAGATTGATATAAAATCAGTATTTATGTAAAAAAATAATGTATTGCATGCTGTAAAATCAGACAATAACAGTATTCACCTTCACATGGATTTCTAGAGTTTCAGACTTCGAAAGATTACATATAACAAAGAAAAGAAACAGTAACTACATGCGCAGCAGACTTTCTGTTTACCATCACACAAATTTACACCCTGAGCCAGCAGGGAGATTAGGAGCAGAATACAAACTCTGCTTACAATGGAGTGTGCTTCTGTACTGCTAAAGCATTCATCCAGCTCAGCTCACATGGATCTGAGATTCAGAGCCAGTCTGCCTTTGGCAAAGAAACAGCCACAAAAATTAAACTTCTCAAATGTAGTTGGGATGAAGGTGCAAGTCAGTGAGTGGATCCTCCAAGGTTCACCACGCAGGAATCTGAATCTTCTGGAATCTGAAAACTTACTTTATGAAGACTTCATCTCAGTTCATCCAAGTTCAGTTCAAGTATACTTTACAAATACATTTCATACCATGCATGTTTAAATATTTTACTGTAACATTACAAGTCAGCCTTTTTCTTCATGCTTCTCTCTAAAAAGGAATTTGATTACATAAACAGAACATGTTTTTTTCACTAATATATCTAAAGAAAGCCTAATCCTTATCTGTTGTAAATCAGTATCACCTTATTGACATTAATGCATACAGTCAAGGGTCTGGCCCAAAACTATTTTAAAGCCATGTTATTAAAAAATATGCAGGATATATCTCAAAAAAAAAAAACTATCTAATATACAATCTGATGAAATATCAGAACTTTTACTACAGTTCTTCAATTTTAGGTACTAAATACTCTGTAACAATCATCAAGTAATGATTCTTAGTATAAAAATACAACAGAGGCAGCTTTCCACCATTTTTTCTACTTCCAAAACATCCTATAAAGCTGCAAAACCATTTAAGTTTTAAAAAATGTTGTAAGAAAAATAACTTCATGTTGAATTGTTGCTAAAATATAAACCCCCTCAACTGGGATATATCATTTGGGATAGATGGCTCAACAATACTAAAACAAATGCTGTTATATTTTTAAAAGTCTCAATATCTACAGATAGAGAAAACTAGTATCACATACTATCCATGTCTCAGAAAATCCTATTTATAGTGTGCAGTTTACATCTACAATAAGCAAAACAAGATTGTCAAAACAGGATTCCAACATGTAAGAGATGAACATAAAGGCACACAGATTGTCAATGATTAATATCACATTTCTTTGAAAACAGAGTGTTTTCTGCACTTGTAAACAACTTTGTGCTCACACCTTTAAAGTGAAGTTAGTGCTGCTGACTTGGTTATTGCTACATTCACAGTTTAACAGGATTTTAGACAATGAGGTACACTTCCAAATTGAGCCATCTTCACCTCTCCCTTGTTTGTTTGATCATTAGAGATAACTGAATTAAGCAGACTAAAACTACTGACCTTAGAAGTCAGTATCACCCAAATCATCAGATCCAAGATAAACACTAGCAGTGATTAAACTTCAAAAGAGCCAAAAATCACCTCTGCAGAAAAAGTCACTGTTCTTCATTACATGAATATTTTCTTCATTTTTACGTATGCTAGTAAACTCTTATCTGGGCACATTAAGAGCCGATTCAAGCCACATTAGAACTGTTGCACCTTTTGACCAGCATGTTAATTCAGTCTCTTGATTTAAGAGCTTGCAGTTAGAATCACCTTCCCTTTGATCTTCTGACAGACAAGTCCCTTATGCTTTTCTTTAGCTGCTTTATGAACACTTTGTATACTCTTCCACAGTATGTATGCATTGTTTTCTGTAACTCCAGTTCTAGGGGCCGCAACAGGGAATGAACTAGATCATCTCCAAACGTATACTGTAAAGATAAGAAAACATTTAAGTTAATAATAGAACACTGTCATTTTTCAGAGCTACTAAACGATTTTATTAAAAGGCCTTTAAAACATTTAATAACCAATAAAAAAAGATCTTCAAAGAACTCTTCTGAGAACTATTTGAAAAATGATATCTGAGGTATATAAATATTCTCAAATGATTTCAATAGCATGCCTAACAAGCGAACTTTTGTTTTAAAATAAGCAAATGAATTCCATAAGCATGGAGGACGTCTAAAATTACCTTTTAAAATTAAAAAATTTCAAATCTAAAATGATTTCTAGTTATTTCTTTGTTGACCAGCAACTTTCCTGAACGACTTAAAATTTAAGGAGTACAACTTATCAAATTATCATGAAACAACAGTATGACAAGCAAGTAGTACTACTGAAAGCAGAAAGTTTCATTAAATTGAATGATGGTTAAACACATACTATGTTTAACACGGACATGAAATAAAGAAGTCATTAATACTATAGTGCCATATTTTTTAAATAAAAAAATGAAAAGCTAAACAGCATTTCAAAGTAACAATTTTGTTCACCTTATTACCACTGGATCAGCAGTGTTCTATACACTTTCTCTGACATATACATAAAGCAAATGGCATTATAAATAAAAACAAATATTTTTTTCTTCTGTTTTTGACAATGCTCAAAGGAAACAAAGAAATCTTATTTTTATGGAAACACATTCACTATCCCTGCGATGTATTCTCAGACCCCCATAAGTACTTTTTCTCATTTTTATATCCATATGACAACACGTGATAAAGCACCATTAAAATATACTATTGATTTCTGAAGGTTATATGCACACAATAGCCTGCTACATTAAAATGTGCATCAGTACTAAATTTTACAGCTCTTCAGTGAGTATACCAATGTAGTGATAAATAGTTTATTAGATGACTTATTTGCAGAATGAAAAGAAGTTGTTGCATTTACTATTTAAAGGAACAGCAACATATTAATACACTGAAATCTCTAGAAAAGGTGAAAAAAATCATTAAAAAAAAAAGTATTTTCTACCATGCAAATTAAATGTTAAAATGTTGCAGCAAGCGTATAAAAACTTTGGGAGGAAAAAGGGTTCTTTCTGTTTTCTAAAATCTCCAGAAAAATAAAGCTTAGGGCAATCTCCACATGCCTGTACAAACAGTTCACTAAACATACTTAGTAAATGAATGGGAAAAAAAGTTTTTCAAACATTACAGTTACAGGTAACATTTTAGAATCCTAACCTAGATATAGCCCACACTATTTCAGATGATGTTAGTCACAAGATGAATAAACTGGAATTCTATCCAAACAGTAAACCACAAACTGGTGAAATGCTTAAAAAAAATACTTCAAAGAGGAAAAACATTACTTTGTTGCAAGGAAGGTATCAACCAAACCAATAAAGTACATGCAGCATTGTAGATAAAATACATACAAAATAACTTCGTACAAAGTAAAATGCTGGACACACTTACATTTTTTATTGCTTCATAGACAGCCCTAAATGTTGGTTGTTTATCATCATGGTAAACACCTCTGTTTCCATGAAGAATAAATATACCTTCTTCTTCAGCTTCCTTACAATTGCTTCCATAAATGCAGTGGTCAGGCCGATAATTCCATTGGCAAGGAAAGACATACAGACTTTCTGAAAAAAAAAAAAAAAAAAAAAAAAGCAAGCTCTGGATTAAGTATCAACATTTTTTCAGGAGATGCATTCATTTTTCTGTTTTTTTTTTTTTATTTTTTTTTTTTGTTAATAGTACTTCATGAATTTCTGTACAGCTGTTTTAAAACAAGTCAAACTCTAGCAAGCTTCAATTTTATTTCTCAACTTAAAAAAAAGTTTTTTAGAAAAGGAAAAAAAAAGAAAAGTCTCTTGCCCATTTCCACTGAAAAGTCTGCTAAAACTATTTTTCTCATTTTTTAAATGTCAAACAAAAAATCAACTTTGTTATGCTAGACTTAAAATTAATGTGGATTTACCTGGATTGTGAAAAAACATAATGTTCAGTAGATCCTGATCACCCCATGTTATGTTTAATTTGTACTTCTTTAGCAGAGGCATAAGAATTTCTCCCCACTGTAACCGGACTGTTGTCATGTCGTTCTGTTAAACAAAGAACAACATTTATGCATTCAAGATAACTATACCTATGAAGAAAGAAATGCCCAATAGAATTTGTAATTTGCTTTCCAAAGCTACAAGTCTCAAACGTTTTATACGTGTTTATACATTTATTTATTTTTTAAATGACCACATTTAGGGAAAACACAGTTATGGACATTTCCAATATACTTTATTTCTCGTTTAATTAACTTGCGATAAGCAAAACTATACACATTTCCTACTATTCCATATTAAATTGTCTTAAAATCTTCCTCTAAAACATCTTAAACTATTACTTCTAAGAAACAGCAAGGTTTTTTTGTGTTGTTGTTTTGTTGTTTTATACAGCAGTAGAATCTAACACAAAACCAGATTTTAATAGATGTGTGCCAAGTAGATGGGCACTGTTTAAATCTCCACACTTCAGATTTCACGCTTTCTCCATCTTTATCACAAACTGATAGCATACACAGGTTTTAAAGCTGCCTTTAAAAGTTTCAAAATGATCAATATAAAAGTTATTAAATAATTCCAAACGCAGCTAAAAAGACTAGCTATAAAGCAAGGTATAAAACCACATACATCCTTCAGAGGTTTTGAAAGAATTTTCATTGAGTTTTTTTTAGTTACTGAACTTCAACTTCCACAGCAAAGGCACAACTTTTCTCTTGCAAAAGGCAGCATGACTCTAAACCAACAGCTGTTGCTAATTTCCCAAATTGTTGATTAAGCAAAATCACAGCTCAAAGGAAAAGAAAAAGTTCTTCTAATGCTTAGCTCAGGAGGTGCTACTTGGAGTGAGCTGGCCTACGCTGAGCTCCAGATTACCACAAGAAGTTATTATTTGCGGTATAAAAAGTTACATATTCTAAAGCTAATTTCATATCTTTACACCACCTTTAAGCTCAACTACAACAAAAAAGGAACAAGGCTGCTCACTCTGTACTTTCTACTTGAGTTTGGAGATTGAGGATAGAGTAACAATAGGTCTCAAAGGGAGAAGAATCCTGAATGAGTACAGGATTATAGTCATGATTCTTTCTAATCAAGTCATAAAAAAAAAAAACCTCCAGTATTGTTTGGAATTTGAATACAAAACCACCACATTACGAAACAGAAAAGACTACCTGGGATACAACATTCAGTTTTAGAATTATACCAAAGACCTTCCCCTACAAGCTTTCCACTGACAGACTAGAAAGGAGAAACATTAGCAGTTCAGCTTTTAGCCTTTCCTCAAATCATTTCAGCCATCAAATATGAAGGGCTTTCAGAAATGTATACTAAAATAGAAATGCTATCAGATTTCAGACAGGAATTAATACAAAAAAAGATCTATAGGTTATATTATGTAAGAAGCCAAACAGAATGATATTGCGGTCCCTTCTGCCCTTAAAAAATGACTATGATTGCTTGCAGGTATTTGACAATAGCAGGCATAAGAAATGCACAAGATAATTTGTCTCTAGCAAGAATTGTCATTAGGCTCAGTGCAATGTGATTAAACAAAAGAAAACTCAGACCAAATACCAGGCTGAAACCCTTCAAAAGCAAATCAATTAGACTGAAGCACAGAGATTAGTCCCTCACATGGACTTTGCCATCCACGGAATATTGACCTAAGGTTTGAACTTGTACTCAATGCTAAGAATCAACAACTGTGAGCTAATTTAATTCCATTACCAGAATAACTATGATAAGAGTATAAAGAAGCAAAAAAATATAGTTTTAGAGCAACCCATAATATTACTTAATATTGTTAAAACCCTTAATTCATATGATTTTCATTTAGCTTGTATAGTTTTAATAGTAATGAAATGCAGAGTATATCCCAAGGAGATAAAAAGCAGGTAAGAATAAATCATATCGCCAGACGTCTAGAAGCAATACTACTTGACAGATAGTGTTATTAGATATAAGAATTGGAAATTCTAATGTTTCAGTAACCTTTGCATAAATAGAAAATAATTAAATATTAATTTATTAACCCTGATGTGTAATGAAACCAGTGTAGGAATCACTGAGGAGGAGAAATTACTTGAACAGTTACATAACCTCCTTCTGTAAAAAGTGAGGTCAGAGTGAGAAGCAGAATGCTCCAGCTTGATCAGAACTGATAATAGAATTACACTTCAAAAGTTACTCAAGTAACTATGAAATTAATAACTAAGTTTATCCTTAAAGGATTTGAGAATATAAACCATATCTCCAATATCCAACAAATTAGAAACAAGGTTAGAGAGGTTTACCAAAAAAATAAAATTCTGTGGTACTCTGATACCATCAATCTGATACAGACAAGCTCTATGAACCCTCCAAATGTCAGCTTTTTTGAGTGGAACAAAACGTGTAAGATCAGAAGTACAAGCAAAATATCCATAAGAATGTTAAGATGGTATCTTAAGTGGAATCTTAAGATAGTATCTTAAGTGTTTTTGGATTATATACTTTGCTTTAATTAGTTTGATCATTACTGAATTCTGTCCCAAAAGACTTCTGTCTGGCTAAGCCTGAAGTCAGAAGAGCTATCACATTTTGTCTGGAACAACGTATGGTCATCTTCCTCTTAATACTTGTAGGAGGATATAAAGTTGAGGAAACATACTCAATCGTAAAGTAATATCTAAAGAAACTGTAAGTGTAGTTCCACAAACCATTGACCAATTTATAATTTCATTAATGCTATATGAGAGCGAGTTCTCTTCCTTATGGTTACATGACTCCATCCTGTTCTTGTGTTAGCACTGTAGTGCCTAACACTTGGTTATTTTATTATTTAATTTTTTTATTATTTTTTTTTGGTGACAGCACTGATTTACTTAACTAAACCAGCAGAAGGATTTCTTTTCTCACCTGTTACCAAATTTAGTTGGATCATGGAAGGGTCCAACAAACAACAGAGGCAAGGACAAAGCAAGCAAGAAAAGCAGTGAAAAGCTGCTGAAAAGAGATGGTAACCTTCCTTCAAGAAGGAATTAGCTTCTGCACTGGCTTACCACATTTCTCAGAACTACAGCCTTAAGCAATACTGAGTGGTCACAAAAATTGTATATAATGACTTAGGTCTTATTGACTCTCTGTTTTTGTCTAAACATATCCACAAACCTCTCCTTTGTACACACTATCTGGAGTTATCACCCCGTGTAGCATGAACCTGTTCATCTCACAGTTCGTCAGTTTGTCCAGAAGGATGCTGCGAGGGACAATATCAAAGCCCTGACTGAAATCCAGAAAGATTACATCCACCAAACGTATATAAATCCACTATATGCATACAAATATAAAAAGTCACATGACATTACCTCTTCCATCTCCTAAATATTCTTGCATATTCTACATCCTATCTCCTAACTGCTGCATTGCAAAGATGACACCAGGCAGGCACAAAACACCTGAAGCTTCTTTATCCAGTTTTAGTCTTATCTCCAGCTATGCACTGTGCAATGATCACACTATATTCACATGTGCTTGTACAAGTATGTGTACACATGAGTATGTATGCAGTGCCTCTATTTATAGCATATACCTGCATGCAGTTTCATAAAACACAGAAAAGATAAAGATATTAGGACCAGGAACCATTAGGCACCATAGCCAAGTAGACCTGGTAGACATCTTTTTATTTTTTATTTTTTTACTTCTGTATCAAGCAAGACAGGTATCTGCAGTTACAGTTAGAGCTGGGAAAGTTACAGCTACAGTAACTTTATACTTTAACTACAGCCGAGGCAGTCTATTCCTTATTTTTCTCAAGTTCCCTGTATTTCCATAACAAGGCATTGCAAGCATGTTAAGATGGAAGCCAAACACTTCTTAAATTGGAAATGGGTGAAAAAGGTAACAGGTACTGCAAATTTATATTGCCACTCTTAAGGCTGTACCTTCCCATAGTTTTTGGCTGTAGGCTTATTTTTCCTAACCAAACGCCTTATTTCAATGCAGATTTAATAAAAATAAAGTAGAACAGAGAGAAGTACTTTTTCCCCTAGCATAATCACACAATACTGCTTCTGTATTTGTATTTGAAGCATATCGGAAAAATCTGTGAAGCAACAACCACTTCTGTTGCTCCACATGCTGCGTTAGGACTTAAATGAAGTTATTTCTCTATAGAAATTAAGACTGCAAAGTAAACCAAAAGGTACTTAAGTTGATCATCACCTGGTTACAATTTCAAAGATCAAAATTTACAAATAGTACAGTTAAAATAAGTTACTAAATGCTTTAGCACCACCTCCTGGTCATATTACTTCATACACACATTTTTAAAGTTAGTTTACTGTATACATAAACTGTTTTCTGAGGATCTCTGCAGTGACAAAAGAATAGTAGACTGTCTACTGAGAAATGTAATTTATAGCAACAGACTGTATCCAGTCACATGATATTGCAGAACTAAAGAAAAATAAAACAAACGGACTTACAATGCAAGAATTTCAAGCCTTGCAGTGAATGACATTTAAAAAAAAATAGAAGTTAGATACCATTTTAGACACAGCTTATTTTTAGATCATCTTTCCAGTTACAAGAAAAATGTTTTGAAAAATACTGTCCCAGGTGGATTTCAAACAGGATTGGAATTAAAAGTTGTAGAAGAACAAAAATTGCAACAAAGACAACATACATACCTTGAAATACTTTCTTCTGATACGTGTCATATTCATTAACATGACTCCAGAATTTATTCCAGTTACTCCATAATAGGGATGCCGAGCAAAGCGATTGTACCACCCGATACGAGGTTCTTCGTGTTCTGGTGCCATTGCAGCAATCTGGGTGGAGTTGAACTTTCTCAGAAAAGACCAAATATCATCAACAGGTCTCAAGAACAGGATGTCAGTATCAACATACAGTAATGAATCCACGTTTTTGAGGATTAACTGTGAGAAAAAAAAACAGTTTTATTGAACTTCTCTTCATAAAACAGAAGTTACTGCAGTTTACACATTTTAATACATTTTGGTCACATGCAAATTCGTTCATGCTAGACTGATGGCTCACAGTCAGGAATTTGATATTATTTCCCTTTGTCCCATTTTGAAGAAGTTTTTTAGGGTGAAACAGGTTTTACACAGGAAAGTAAAGCAAAGTCTGTATTTTATATCCTGGGGTTCTCAGGAGTAGCTTGTGGGCCAGGTGAAACATTGGAATAAAAAAAGCTCCTACCTTCCTGCGTCTTTCTCTTGCTTTGCTATACATCTATTCAAACAATGGGAGAAATGTAAGGATCCCCAAGAAGTGACAGTATTTGGGAGATAGCTGCCACTGCTACAATTCATCTAGCCTGAAGTATGATTTCTGAAGAATCTTAGATTAGCAAAGAAAAGGCTATACAAAACACTCTGGTAACAACAGGCTATTTCTTGATTTATTCTCCTGACATTTCTCAGACCTTGGAAAGCAAGAAACTTTCCAAATAAATGAAGAGACGTGATAAATCCTTCATACCTCTAAGAGGATGACATAACCTACAGCGCTAAGTATATAGTGCCATAATGCAGGAAGTGAGAAAAGGAATTTTATTCCAAAGTGCCACAGAAAAAATGGTAATTCCAGAGGATTTTTTTTCTTAAGAAGGTCACAAGAGTGACTTTTATGAGTAGTAGTCCTTTATTTAAAACTAAGCAGAAATTAGATTAACAAAGATAGCTTGATACACAGACTTCTGTGCTGTCCAATAACAGAAGAAACTTACTGGCAAGAACAGCCTTTGTGAAGCACATGGTTTAAACAATTTCTTCCATTCTGTCGCACTCTCAGTTGGAAATGTTATTGGATATAATGTGTAATTAATTTTTCCTTCATATGGTAAGTCATCAAGCTAGATGAAAAGATCACAGAAAAAATTACTTGCATTCAATTTTATTATGAAAAAGAAATCACTTCCCATTTAAATTAATAATTGAATACCACTGCAACACCTCTCTTCCAAAGCAGAAATGCTCCCTGAACTACAAAAATCCATCAACTACTTAAAATACTTGAATAAAAAGTGGCATCTGCAGGACAGTATGAATAAAACACGTCGTATCAGAGCACATACACAAGTGGAAGTAAAGTAATTATTATTTACAAAAAGTAAATACATCAAACATTTTTTCCCCATTAGTTTCCACAGGAGAAACATCAATGAAGTCTTTCTCAATTCAAAATAGCCTTACCCAATTTTGCCGTAATTACTCAAAGTATGACATTTTAAGCACTAAAATAGGAAAATCTTCCACAGCTATATACCAGTCAGCTTCTAATGCTGTCACTCCCGTCAACATTATATTAATAAACTGGAAGTCGCTAAGATTAGACAACCACATCTAACATCTTCACAAACCAAGGTTTCCTTTTGTTCAAACAATGTAAGGCTGATTCAGAAGGAAAAAAAAAATACCCATTGAACATTGTGAAGGACCTCAATGTTTTCTTAGAACCCTGTATTTCTGCCACTATGTTCAACAACTACTACCCAAGTAGTAGAGAAACCGTTAGGCATTACTCCAATTGTACTAAAAACTGATTAAATAAATGTCATGGGTACTTACTATATCTTTGAAACTCTCATGCAATTGGTCCTCAGCAAAAATATGAAACTGGAGAGGTTTGATGCTGAAGATAATGGCTGATCTCAACATAGTAACGGTCTCCTCCAGTCTCTCACCACAGGCAACCACTGCTAGATGCATTTTCTCAGAAGGATGTGCTTTCATATAATCATATCTGATACAAAAATAAGTTTTTCATTTGACATTATTCCTAGTACAGGCTTAAGAAAAAGCTCTACCATTTTCTGCAGAATGTAATTTAACAAAATAGTCTGTATCTTATTAAGTGAGCAATGGATAACTTAAACAGAACATACTAAACAATTGCATTATACCCCATACATAGATTTAAGTTTAATCTGAACTACTCTCATATCCACTCCCGCCATCCCACCCCACGAGGAAGAAACAAGAGATGGAAGACCTATACAGAAACTAGACACACAAGAAAACAAATGAAAACAAAAAGCATATTTATTTTCTTAGCAATCTTACTATTTATTACCAGCAAAGAATTCCATCAAAATCACTACATTAAAATAAAGGCTGTGTGAGGTTACATTAAAATGTGAAAGGCTGACAGCACTTTAAGTCCGTGCATGAGTTACTAGCTCATTTTCTCCCTTTTCCCTGGACATATCACAGATATGTAAACACGATGTGTGTTATATTTATATATATATATATATAAATAAGAGTTTAATTCTAACAAAAGTGAAATATCACTGCTTTTAAAAAGTTGCGTTCAATAATGTTTTTGCATGATCTAGGTATATTTTGTCCATCTTCTGCTCCAGTAAATCCTTACATCATAACCATGTTTCAGAGTTTCTCCAAAGCACTTGCAAAATGCAAAAAGATTTCTCCTCTCCTTTCATCCTGCAGGCACACAACTTGGTTTGGAAAGTGGTGAAGCTAACAGCTCAAATGGCTGTGCAGGATGTCCTGGTGCTCCCAGTGGTGCCAACAAATTCCACAGGTACCCTGATCATCTGCATCGCCCACATCTTTGGGCCAAACCACTGCAAGGTGCGAGAGCTGGGGAGTCGTTTCTCCCTTGGCCAACAGTTACAGTGAAAAGCGCCTGCTACATATTATACAAGGTATGTTTTAAAGCTATTATTTTAACACAACAGGCTAAAATTATCATCAGGTAAATACTAGTGTTTGCTTGCTAGTAAACACTGTGGGCATATTAAAGCTAAAACTGTTCTTTTGTGTTTTTTATTTATTTCATATACTTAACTATTATGAAAAGCTTTCAAATGTTTTATACACGTCAGCTCAAAGCCAACCTTTAAAACAATATTCTACACTTGAGCTATTCACATGCAACTAAGGGAGGAGATGGCCTAATAGAACTAAGAGCATCTGGAGATTTAAATTACAGCTTTCCAAGTTCTGAAAACACAGAATTCTTCAAAGTTAGAAAAGACATTCCCAAACTAGTAACAGTAGAGAAATGCTTGGCAAACATACCACCCATTCGTAGAAATTTGCCATAGATGCACTCCAAAATACAAATTAAGAGATCTGATTTTTAGCACAATCTCTACCTAATTTACACAACTAAAATATATTTAAATGCATACATGTTATATTTTATATCAACAAAAGATATAATGCATATTTTCTTTTTTTTAAAGGCATGGAAGATCAACACACATTATTTTGAGTTCTTTGAAGCAAAATACAAGCAATGATATTGTTGTAAAACTGCTGAAGTTTGGTACCATAAATAACAGTTGAGTTACTGAGCTGAAATAGTTCAAAGGCCCTAAAACTAAAAGAAATCCAACAACTCGGGGATGTAAGATTAACAAAACCTCAATTAGAGCATACAGTCAATCTTAAGGTTTGAGGTGTTACTAAACATCACATGGATGAAAGACCTCACTGGTAGGATTCAGATCCAAAACTGGGTATCTAAATGACGCTGGCATATAAAATTGTGTCCAATCTCTCATAAAAGCTAATGGAGATCTGGTGAGCAGGCAATGAACCCTAGACAGCAATTCATTTTACTTCAAAATAAATAGCTAGGCCTTGATTCAATTGTTTAACATAGGTATAGTGCCATTTAATATGCTCTAGAATATCCCACCTGACCTCCAGGGGCCAGTCCAAAAGGACAGGGTATCTCAAAGACCATGTTCTATTAGACTTACGCAGATGTCTGGGATAGCCTAGCACTTTGCTTTTAACACCAGACCTTTACTTCTTAGCCACTTACTGGCTAGTTACCTGGGTCACGCTCTATGCTCTTTCAGTTTTAACAACAGTTTAAGACCTACTTGACACAGATACATAAATGCAGACATCTATATTCAGAAGATTTAATCCACAGACTGAAGAAGTCCTGCAGCAAAACCTCAAAAAAATAGTTCAATTTAACAGAAAAAATGTATAAAATATAACTTTTAAATGTCACAGAGGCATGCCCATTCAGACCTGTATACCTAAAGCTAATCTAAACCTTACACCATGTAGCAAGCAGCTGAAGCAAAGCAAGCTGAATGTGATGAGTAGCTGAAATCCACAAATAAATGCACTGCTGCAGCCTGAACAAGCTGCAAGCACCAGATTAGCCTCATCACTAATCCACCGAAAAGGGAATTACAATAATTAAGCCCTGCAGTCATGAGAGCCTGCATTGATATTGCAAGGTCGTGTGATAAATAATGGCACCAACTACACACACTGCAGAGCTGAAAGCCAAGTTCCTGAACCACTTGTAACACATGGCTTTCTATCAATAAGGTATGATGAACATTATGCCAAAGCAGCTCTAAAACACATGGAGACTCAAAGAATATTATTTCTACATCTAGTGACATCTGCAAATAAAAGAACATTTCAAGCCACACAAGAAAAAACTTGTTATAATGCTTTCACACTCACTTTGCCCACATCTAATCTGTTTTGTGTGTACGACTCCATGAGTTCAATTTTCTCAAATCTCTGCTTGAAAGTATTTTTTTGAAAAGGCGAAAAACTAGAAAAAGCTAAAAAAAAAAATGAATTTCCATTTGCACAATATGGGGAACAGCTGGACTGAGATCTGTAAGGGCCCAATGCAAAGCTTTATCCCCGAAGCAGATGGAGCAAGAAGCCATTTCAAAGAGCGGGCCATCATGCTCCGTGGAGATCATCAGCTAAGAAGGGGATGAGACATAGTAGGTGTCACACACACTACAGCAGGAGTTACAAAACTCCAGAGCTGTGGCTCTCACTCCAGACTCCGTGAAGAGACATCCTCTAGCGATTAGAAGCTGCATTCGACTTCCCTGCGCATGGGCCATTGGCAGTCACATCCTCTTTATTTTTTTTTTTTTTTTAAGCAATCTGGCCTCAGGCTGCTCCTCAGCCTCCACAAACACCCCTTTCCGCTCCCAGAGGACAATCACTGTTCCACCTTCACCCCGGGACACTAACTCCTTACACCTCATTTCTAATCCTCCACTGCCTGCACCTTTAGCCACTTTTTGCCCCTCCTCCTGCCATTAGCAGTCGCATAAACTTTATGTTGCCCAGAAGCATTTATCAGCCCGAGCCCTTCAGTCTCACCTTCATCATTAATATAACCCACCAGCAGAGCCAGTTATCAGTGCCACGACTCGCCTCATTCCCTTCTTCAATATTACGTCTACATGACTTTAGTCTTCCCCCTAATTCCTTTCAAAATCTTCTGCCTTCACTTGCTCCCTTCTCTACTTCTCCTTCCTGACTTTTCCAGCCTCCGTAACCCTCTTCCCCTTCTTCACTCCATCGCTCTCTGCTGCAGTCAGTTAGGTAGTTACCTCACCAGAAGACAGCAAAAGCAAAACCTTGTTCATTTAGACAGCAACTTCTCATCACTGTGGGTTGCGTGTTGTCTAATGACACCAGCTTCCTCAGGCAGTACAGATTTTGCAGCAGTGCAGTAGCTGAGCTGCCCACGAGCAAAATAAATTTACTTTAGAAGAACTGTAACTTCTCTGAACCTGTGCAAGTTTTCAGAGATGGGAAACCTCAGAGCAGAACTTCTTACTGAACTTCAAAAAAAAAAAAAAGGTTCTGAAAGTGTTTGACACTTCCAAAAAAAATGGTTTCAGATTTTTTTTTTTTTTTTTTTACTTTTAACAAAATGTTCAGAGGCACCATGTGAAACAAAAATACAAATGCGGATCTTCATACGCATATTGCTAATTACCAATAGCCGGATGTTTTGGTGTGAGAAAACTTAGTGCAGAAGCTGGAGAAAACAACAGAGCGTATTTCAGTAAGGCTTTCTGATAGACTAACAAGAAAAATTTGAGAATTCTAGCTTGTAAAGAAAAAAGTCTCCCAAAATTGATGTGGGAGTCCTAGCTCGTGTGTGTGTGGAGCTCTGGTAATTGAAATGGAAGAGCAAAGAATGCACCCGTAGTCCAACAGACGATACTGTGCAGAAAGCAATGACAAGATTTGGGTGTTTAGGGACAAATAAGAGTATCCTCAGAAAAAAATTTCTAATTACATGTCAGTGTCAGTAAAAATAAAAGGAAATAAATCACCTGAGAGCACCACACATACTTGAATGAGTTTAGAAAATATGAAGAAAAACCAACCCACTTAAACACTATGAGAGCAAAACCACGTACTTTGAAACATGGTGCTCAGGAGCAGCAAAAACTATGGTGCAAGGCATGCCCTGACGTACCTGTGTTGAAGTGCAGACCTGCATTCTGTCCTGATGAATTCTGCTGTGGCATTAGCAACCTAGGAGGAATGTAGCTGGTTATGCTCAATGAATCTGCTACAACAAGGTTTTCCAGAGCCCGTCCGTCAAGATGTTGCCTTTTATTTAAAAGAGGTATAACATGACAGACTGTATATTAAATGAGCGTTTCTAGGTCAATTAAAATTACAAAGTAATAGTTTGCTCTTCTCAAACCCTCAGTGCACCTCAGCTGAACTTCTTGGGAAAAAAGGTGTATCTTTTTTTTTAATTAATCTTATTTTTCACCACAACTTTTTTTTTTTTTTGGCACATACAAATATAGTGGCACTGGATTACAAAAAGTCATTAAGGAACCTTAATTTGTGTTTAAAAAAAAAAAAAACACTGGTGCATAAGAATTCCTTTTACCATCCACTGATCTGCTACTAAGAACATGCCTAGAGGTTATCAGGAAGCTCCCAGAACAACTTCGCTGGCTGTCAGGCTGTCTTCCCTGACTCCTTTAACGTGGCTGGGGAAGCCAAGGAAGGAAAGGTTAGCATCCAGCTACTGAGAATACAGATTGATATGAATAGCTGAAGCATTAAATCAACTGAGTAGCTGTTGTCCTTTCAGATTTTGACTCATCAAAGAGGACAATTAAAAATATTTGTAATTTTCTGAGAAAAGGGCAGTCAACTTGCACAACTAGTTTTCATGTACAAGCGCCACTGCATTACACGATGCTAACACTAGACTATAAGAATTGTTTTGTAGGTTACAGGTGAACATTCACGTAGAATGTTCTTGTAGAATGTGTAGAATGCAAAATAACAAGAGTTATTCTACCTCCAAACAAGTTTTCCCTATGTTTTTTCTGGGAGAGTGTTTCTTTGATCGTTTTCCCATATGCTCTGTACCACACACATCATGCCTGCTATATGTGGCTCCCTAAGCAAGGTGGCTTAATTAAGTCTCAGTCCTTCCTCAACATCACTAACCTAACTTCCCATTTGGTTGTTCAATCAAGGATTAGATTGCCAGGTTCACAGCTGTGTTGAAAGTTGCTTTACTCATACAAAAAAAAAAAATCCTACTGCAAACGGGTTTTCTCTTTTGGTATAAAAAGCTAGCCACATTATCACTGCAAATATTTTCCCCATACAAATCTTCTGGTAATTGGCATGTAAAATACAAATCAAATTGGATAGAACATGCAGGACAAATTTTCATATAACCAACCTGTATTATTTCAAATCTGGCACCACAGCACATCTCAAAAGAACAAATGGTAGATATGTAAATACAATATGGATGGCTTACTTATCACATCCTCTTTTCTTGTAATGCTTTGTGCTTGATCTAAATCAATTGAGCATTAAAGAGCGTGACCCAGCAGCCTTTACTCACCAGAAAAAGAAAAATAAATAGGCAGAGTGAAAAGGCAGCAAAGCCTGCACTGATCAAAATGCAACTGTGAAATCATTCCCACATTTACAGAAAGTATGATCAACGAAACCACAGAAATTATCTGGATTTGAAAGTGATAAAAACTCTAGTTTTTACTGAGCTTAACTTTCTACCACAGCACTGAATTAAAAATAAGCCCTAATCAAAGCTTATTTTGTGTAAGTACGCTAATGATACCGCTGCATATGATGTCTAAATGTCATCTACTCAATTACAAACTCAATTAGTAGATTACGTATGAAGTTACAATTAGCCATTTAAAAATCTACTAGAGAAGTTGAAAGTCCCATCCTCCAACGAGCTGGATATTTTCAGGACTTTCACAATTCATTTTAATTTATCCATATCACCAGGACCTCGATGCACTCAAGAAACGTGAAATGCCTTTTTAATTAGGCAATGCAAGTTAAAACCCACTTAGAAACAACATCCAACAACTGAAAGCAGACAGACCAGATAACCAAAGTAATGACCTCTCAGATTTTTTTTCTTACTCAGTCTACTGCACAGATGAGCAGCCACACCTGCCAGGTCACATTGGGCACCATGAGAGGTGCACCAAAAAGGACATGAATCATCTAGGTAGGTCATGCAAAAGCCAAGCCTCATTTTATCTTTATCAGCATTGTTTAAATTTTGGATAAAATCTAACCATTATATGTTAAAAAAAAAACCAAAAAACCAAAAACTGATCTCATCCTTCTTCTATTAAAATAAAGGCTAACAAGAAATATTCTGTACATAAGACGTTCTGTCTGAATAGTGTTGTTAATCACAATGTTGATATAAAACATGGATGCAGAATGGCTCAAAAATCCATCCCATGTACAGCATGGACAATAGATCTCAGACTAACTTAAAGGGACAAGATCCATATAAACCATCATTAGAAACATCAACTGCTCAGAGCTCACTGATCGCAAGTGAGGTTGAATTAGACACTTCGGTCTGATTCATGGTAGAGCTAAGAACACCTCTCCTACGAACTTCCAGACCTCTAGGGGTCTCCAACACTTCTGTTGTACAAACTTGAATCTTACAAATCCACATTTTTGTTGTCACTTCATGCATTAAACATATACAGTTACTCAGACAAAAACGATGCAGCAATCTGCATTTCAAAAATGTCTATGCCAAGTTCTCTCTCATGGATAAATGCATTACCTGCAGTTCCAATGTCCAGAAGAAAAAAAGCTGACAACAGTTTCAGGTTATAAACACAGAAAAAAAATTGAAGGTTTTCAAAAGAAAGATTTAAAAATCTAGAGGATAAAGGACAACCTTTAATGTCTGAATAACTTGACTGATAAAGGGAGAAGAGATACTCCATCTCATACTACATTGAGATAAAATTTATGAATATACTATTAGCAAAGAAACTCTGTCTATGTGGTCTACTCTGGACAAACTTATTTGGGTCCATTTATTGAAAGGGCACGCATAGAACACCAGAAGCTCTATTCACAAACTGATTTATGATTTGGATAAATACCGTTCCCTTTTTATGGATTAAATCTGACCAAACACAATACTCAAGATAAGTGGTGGTGTGGTTCAATGACCAGACTATGCCATCTCTATTAAAAACATACTCATTGGAACTCCCATTATTTTGTTGCCAAGTCTATAGGCAGTGGAGTTAGCTATTCTAAGATTTCAATAAGATACATAACTGTTAGGTTTTTCTCATATCCCAGTCTCTTCAAAATGCTGCTTTATTTTGCACATCACTACAACAATCATACTTAGTTGTATAACACAAAGGTTCAGTGAACTGAGGATCAAATTGTAATAGGTAGAGGTTATAAGGTAGAAGTTTCAGTCCTTTATTGCAAAAGATATCCAAATCAATCAGTGTTGCCTCTTTACAGAAAGAGTTTATCTTCTTGAAGAGTCAATCTTGAAGTGGCTTTACACACATGATGTCAGGAAACAAGAATGCTAGATTTCATTTGCAGCGATTAATAAACTTGCATGGAATTAAGTTCATTCCTCTTCCTCCAAAATCTTCCTGCAAGCTTGAGAATGACTCAATATCACTTGAGAAGCATAAAATGGTACAAACGGCCTGAATTCAACTTATCAATGCACTTAGTACAATACACCTATTTTCTTTGAGAGAAAAGCAAAATTACAGCTCATATCCAAAGCTGAATCCAAATGGCAACTCTATTCTGTTATTCCAGCACATGCGAGGAAATGAGGCTTATGCAACAGGCTGAATGCTGAGACACTGAAATTGCTTGCTGCCGTCCAAAGAGGGAGCACTTTCTCCTCCTTTCTGCCATCTTCCCCACTCTTCTTACACAAACCCAAATTCTGGCACTCACTGCACCTCTCTGAAACTAACTGAACTCATTAAACATAAAAAGAATTAAAGCCTGAGGGAGATAGGTGGATCCCTCTGAAGTTAAGACAGGTCAGTAAGGAAATAAGCACTAGAGCCAGCACAACATTCACAGAACCACAGAACAGCTGAGGCTGCTCCAACCCCTGCTCCAGCAGGGACACCCAGAGCAGGCTGCCCAGGACCACGTCCAGGCGGCTTTTGAAGAACTACAAGGAAGAAGACTCCTCAGCCTCTCTGGGCAGCTGCAGCATTCTCAATAGAACAGAACGTGTTACAGCTTAATGTATGTGCAAAGGAACTGCATGGTGTTTGTCCAGTTCTGGTTCCAAGATCCCACCACTTACCTTGAGCCTGGCATAAAATCTGGAAGGGAAGTTTTCTGCTGGTTTAACGCGTTCCATTGTATCGTGGAGAGTTTGGGGACATCATCACAGGCAATGGGGTCAGAAGACAACACCACCCTCTCCTCTTTCAGCACTGCACAACTGCTACACTGGCTCAGATGTCCATGAATGAACAAAGCATACAATCTCATTCTGTCTCTCCAAAAAGGAGAGACTAAGCCCCTAACACCCCCCACCGCAAAAGCACTGGCACTCAGTTTACCCCCACATCACTAAACTTCATGATGCTAAACTCCCAAAAGCTAACCTTAAGGGAAAAGGATGTGAACCGAGTCCATTCAGACAGTTAAATAAACCAAAGGGAAACTCAGATGAATCCCTCTGCCAAAGGAGGGTGACACACTGGCTACTAAGTGCAGGGAGAAAGACTCAGCAGTCCCAGTTTAACTGGGTACTTCACTAACAGCCTAAAAATCAATCTAAGCCATACCTTCAAGTAACTTCTTGGCAACTGATAAGTTTAAAAAGCACTGAAAGCACACAAACAAAGAGGAATAGGGGACAGATCTAAAATCTTTCCCATGATTATCATTTTCAGTAACATTTTAAGTTTTGTGAAGCTAAAGCTTCACAAAATGGATGATCATTTCAATTTTAGATATAAGAAAAAATAACTTTAAACTTTAGTTATATACTGAGGGGAACTATACAGGTTAGAGAAGATACCTCAAGAAGATTAAGGCTTCCTCCATTTCTTTACAAGTTACTTTCCTAATCTGACAGCCTAAAGCAAGTGAACAACCACATCAAAGCATTTAAACTTCTTGTTAAAGATAAAACTAAGGACACAGTATACGCTTTAACATACTGTATCTTAAAATGCATTCTACAGTAGTCATTTCAGTGGTTTGGGTTGAAGTACCCTCCTCGTATTCTATATAATATGGAATTTTAACAAAAACCCCAAGACTTTACTAAGCTTACCTGTCATGATTACAAGTCACATCATGGGTATTACTGTGCTACAAGTTTTATTTATCAAAAAAAATCATCAGTAACTTTTAAAAATATATTCAGATTGACTTTTTACCAATGTTAACAAATATTTATTTAAGGAAGCAACATAACTGAAAAAAATATTCTTTGTAATAACACTTCTTGTACAACGTCTCAAAACATAATAGAACAAAAAGAGAAAGCCTATCTAAAGGCAACCACAATACAAGCATGTGAAATATATGTCAAGCAATCAAAAGATTTTGCTTTGTCACCTTGTTAAATAGCGAGAAATGTTGTTATAGTAGCTGCACCTGTCTGTAACCAAATAATAAAGTACTATTTAATAATAGATCCTACCTAAAAGCAGCTTCCCAAAAGCAGTTCATTCCACAAACATCAGAGGGCAGCATCCAATAGGAATTCCAGAAAGATACAGACAAATTCTTACACCTAACAGGATAAGACAAAAATAACCTATATGAATGTTACTGAATTTATGGCAAAGTTAAATGGATTATTTTGTAGCTCAAACATAACTTGAATAGGTAATTACTTGGCAGAAGACTCCCTATGTAATGCAGCTTGGATAACACAAAAGAGGAGGTGTCAACCAGGAGGGGTTCTTTTAAGGAAGAGCAGTCCCAATCCTTTCACCTTTCCTCTCCATGTATTTTTAGAGTGAGAGAAACAAAAGGGCTGGATTTTTTTTTAAGGTTGTTCTACGTTCTCTGCTTAGTGCAAGTCCAAGGCAACACAAAGCTGCAAAGAACTCCCTCACCTTTGCAGTACCTTTGTCTAACCTAAGCAGAGGAGTAGAACATTCAATTCCAAACTTACACTGTCCATTTAAACACAAACCCTATTCATCCATGACTATTTAGAGCACACCTGCAAAACTCATTTAAAACTGGACTTTCAGCACCAATTGATTCCATTATTTCAAAGGTTATTACAAAACAGAAATAATCACCACATCTGAAAAGTTTTCCTTCCCCATGTTAATGACAAGACTAATAATTTGTTGACTTGTGCTACACTAACAACTGAAAAATAAGGTTTGCTAGACCACCGCTAAATTTTATGAAATAGCAATACAGGAAATATTTTAAAAGAGCATTAGAAGTGCGTGGTTCCAAGTTTCAGTTGAGGGAATCAACATTACGATTTAAAATCGTAAATGAGCATGGGGAATACTGCAAAGCAAGACGTATGCACTGTTCAGTGACTTCCTATGCTTCATCTTTATGCCCTGGTGACATGATGCCAACGGTGTTTACCCTTGTCTGAAAATTAGTATCTGTGAATCAAAAATGTGCAAGAAGGAAAACCACACAAAAAAAATGATGATGGAAAGATTAAAGGACTACAGCTCAAAACCGTACTGGAAGTTTGTTTTGCAAGATTTAAATCAATCAGCACTATCTCGGCAGGGTAACCTGACACCTGCAAAGGCCAATTCTTTGTGAAAAATCACATTTAGTATTTACTGTAGTATCAAAAATGGCAAGCTGTAGAATTTCTTGACACTTGAAAAAAAATGATAAACATGCAAAATATTATACTAAGCCTCATTAATTGTTGGTGGGGCTGAGTTCTTCGGTAGGGATCACAGGAAATCCTCATATCCTGTAGATACATGTGTTTGCAAGAATTAGAGAAATCTAATCCACAAATAAATATCTAGGTATGAAAAAGGGTAACGGATTTGGGTAAGTGCATATTTGCGTTTCTCTGGGGAAAGTTAATGGTATAAAACTGCAAGTTGTCTGTGCCAGATTCTCTCTTACCTTAATCTTTGTTACTTCTGAAGTTTCAAAAAAAAAAAAAAAAGCAAACAACCTTCAAGGCACATTAAGACCTTGTGCTTACCTGAAGAACAATCTTTACAATCTCCAGTACTCTCTCTCTCATTTACTCTCATGTACTCTCTCTCATTATTTTGAGGTCAAATTAATAGACTCTCAATAAATTAAAAGACTCTCAAAAAAACAGTCTCTGGTTTGGAAGATTATCGTATTATTATTACAGGGGATTCTTCTTCCAGCTGTCACAAGAGCGGTGTTTTTCTCAGCTGCCTTGAGCTACTGTCTTATCCAGCCTACTATGGCAAGAGGCAAGCTTGAATTAATGCCAAAGTGCTTTCTCTGCCACATTAGGCCTCTTCAATACCCCATTTAGCACTATGACAAGGTTGTCAGCCATGGATTTGATTCATAAACTCCATTTGAAAGAGAGGTGTTACCAAGATGCAGGTGTATGTACTTTGCCTAATGTTAGACTTTTTCCTGCAAACAGACCCATCTCTCAACGGACCGTACGCTACCGTATTCCATACGGCTTTCACACAGACTGATTAAGAGACTGAAACTGACGGGTAGCATTTTCTTATTGCTATTCGCAATAAGCTCATTCAAAAAAGACATTCACGAAGACTGTATTTTTTTTACTTGAAAACTAGAATAATATTTGAGAAAAGCTTGGAAGACAAACAAAGTGTCAGAAGTGATTCACAAAGCCAAGGAGGTGCGTTTTGTCCAACAAACAGGTTACCTGAGAGAACACTAGTCGGGCAGGAATAGTCACCTTCAGCATTAGGATATTTTGCCCCGCCTGATACAGGCTGTGTGGTTGAAGGCTAATCTCCATAAACACAGAGGAGAAAAGAAAGGCTGGAGGAAACCCAGCAAACCAAGCAGCCCTGCCCCAGCTCCTCCCAGCCGTGAGGCAGAAGGTACGGGGCCCGCCTCACTCCCTCACCCCACAGCTGAGGGGGCTGCCAGCAGGGGCAGGGGGCCTGCTGGGGAAGGGCGTTCGGGGGAATGACCTTTTAGGTTTTACCTTAATCCTAAACGAATGACCTTTAGGTTTAGGGGAATGACCAAAGACAGGGAAAGCTATGGATTGAGGTGAACTGTGGAGAAGGGAGAAAGGGAGAACAGAGAGAAGGCCCGGTGAGATGTATACAGGCTGCCAGGCGTACCGCCGGCCACGTGTGCCTGATGGGCAGCCTCCTGAACACACTCAATTTCTATACTCCTGGGTGAAGGGGTGCTCTGTTCTGTGTGTGTGTGCGTGCATGGAGGCCAGCAGCTGAAAAGGCAGCCTCATCACAGGGCCTCAGGAGCCTGTGGTGCCAGAAACCAGAGACCTGTGTGCACCCGGCGAGCGGGTAAGCACGGTGGTACACGCAGACACTAGCAAGAAGCAAGCCAGACTAGCCCACAAGTGGGGTAGATGGCTTGGGAGTCGGGTAACAGAGAGGCCCCAAGTCTGGGCCAGACTGCAGAGATCAAATCCTGAGACAGCTACTGAAAGCGTCAGGGGTTTAAGCCAGCCCCAGAAGTCTCAGTGCCTGAGCGGTGGCCCCTGGGGGGACCAGGGGGTCCCAGTCAGCCAGCGGAGGGGCCTGGTGAGTTGCAGTTTGACATTAAGGCCACAGGTCTGGACCAGCTCTGCGAAAGATCCATTCGCATGAAGCAACTGGGAGACCAGGCAATCTGCCTGCCAGACAGACTGAGTGTCTAAGGGCGGTTAGTGGAGGGATCCACAGATCCGCATCAGTGCCTGGGTGTGTATATTTAGGGAGTCTGAGTACCAGCGACCACAGCGGGGCCGCAAGCCTGGTGGTTTGCGTGCCCAGGGCAGAGACAGGGGAGACCAGCCTGTCCAGCAGCTGGCTCCTGCCCCTCTGAGTGCCTAAGGCCAGTTACTGCAAGGATCCACGCTGCGTACATTTACATACTTTTCACTAAGAGGCTTCCACCCTGATTAGCCAGAGGATGGAACAGGATCAGGCCACCTGTGCTGTCTGTGGTTGTGCAAGAGCTATTTTCTCTGTGTTGATGTCTGTGGCCAGCCGTATGCGTATGCATGTAGTGTGGGCATGGGCGCCTGTCGGGAATTAATGCTCAGCTTTGCCATCATCAGCCTCGCCACCGGACTACTGGGCTGGACAACTCCTAACACCAACCACTGCCAAAAAAAAAATAAAAAAAAACAAAGAAATACAAAGCTTTAAGAACACTGTTAGCACAGACAAGCATTCTCAACATTCCATTTAACAGTTCTACGCATCTCTCCCCTAGACAATTATCCATTTAATTCCTCTAACAGGTAATTTAGTTTCAACACAGAGAGACAGTAAGAAAAATTTAGTTTTATAGATATAGCAAAAATGTATATATTTTGACCTGAAAAGAAGGATTTGGAGCAATGTTTAATTTATGTGCAAAATACCTAGCAATGCATGCCTCACACTGACTGAGGCCCTCTGCTCAAGCAAGGCAAGTTCTCACCATAAGGATCTCCCAGCAACCAGTGGCAAAAAAATCCTTTTGTTAAGCATGCTGGTGGGCTTCCTATTAATGGAGATCATAGCTTTCAAGCATACTTCTCAGTCCAGATGGCATCTCTTACACCACTGTAACTTCCTAATGATTTAGCTGCATGTCCAAATAGTCAGGGTTGCAGCCAACTAACTTGAGTCATGGCTGCTGCATCCCTTCAGTACTGCACTAACAGCCCAACACCAAACTGCAAGCATCGAGTAACCGAGAAAGACTGGCGCAGCAAAACACGAAGGCTGCAGTTTTATTTCCTTCCTGCTCATACATGCGGGAGTAAAAAGTTAGGAAATAAGAGTTGTTCAGTTCCACTCCCAAACACACTGAGAAGCCCTGATTCTTCTGAATAGCTTTTCCTGAACGATATCCCAAATTTGTTTTGATTTATTTTAATCTGAAAAGTAATAGCTTTATTAGACAGGAGGCAGCAGATCCCAAGTTTGATGTTAAAACATCTGACACAGGACAAACTTTTTTACTAGAAGAGTCTTGACATTGTTTCATCAACTAATAACATGTTTATTTAAAACAGCATTTGTTAGTCAACTTAGCTACTTGACACACTCAGATGATTTTTTTAAATGAAGTTTCAACTTCAAATTATTCCATGCTTCATCCTTTTAAAAGTTTTACTCACATTTTGAAACGTTCAGACAGTTCCTAGACCAATTCCTTAACGTACAATAGCTGAGAAACACTGGTGAAACTGCTGGTTACGTTCTGACACAGAGGAAAACAGCTGCCTACAGTGCAAGGGAAGAAAGATCTATCACAACCATCCCACTCTGCTGCCTAAGCTGCTGGGTTATACACTTCTTGCACTTTTCCAGGCACTATAATCCACTTAACTCTCCCTTCGCCAGTCTAGTTAGAGAGCAAGAGAGTCAGACAGCAGTTACACGTCACAAAACAGTGTGCCTGGCTGCATGAAAATGCTAAACTAGAGCATAACAAAAAAATGTCTAATTTTAATAGGGTCAAATTCGTTGACCTCACTGAATTCATGGAGCTGACTACAGACCGATCCCTGCTCTGTTTCACAAACTTGCCATTAGATTAGCACTCCTTTTGGATCCAAATAGAAAGAGGAAGATTATCTGCTTAATTGAAGTGGCAATATTGATAAAATTAACTGAAGACTCACTGCTCATAAGCACAGTTACAGCCTGCTAATTAGCTGATCTGAAAGCATGTGGAGGAGTACTGCCTTGAAAGGATACTCCACAGACAGCAGATTATGATATTATTGAATGATACACATGTAAAAAAAAAAAAGGGTGGATAAATGCACATTTGGTACATTTTTTCCAAAGCCACCTTCCTCATCCATAAATCATACTAGCAAAGAAAAAAACAGCTGACTATACACAGTGAATTTTGACTGACTTTGTGTCTTCTGGAGGTAGACACTTAAGCATTCTCTATTTTCAAGTTCAGATCTGTTGTTCATTTAGCTATTATATATGACTACTTACTATTCATTACTGCTTTTCTCACTGGAATAATCATGAGGACAATCTGGGGATTTAACTGAAATTCTTGAAATGCTATACAGCTATTTATACCAAGTTTCAAGACACAAGCTTTTAGTTTCTAGTCATCTTGTTCCTCAGGCTACTGTAGCCTTTGAAACAAACAACTCATTACCAAAGTGATTACCCAACAAGCTCCTCTGAATTGTTATGGTTATTGGAGGATCTTGCCTCAACCTGTAATTCTAGTTTCAACATGGTACTTCCCTTTTAATTAAAGATTTTCTACTTAAAAGCATCATCACTATTGCAAAATTCTTCCAGGTGTGGTATTCTGAAGCTTTATTCAAAGCTCGCAGTTTTCAGTTCACATGCTTCTGAAAACTACCAGAAATCTTGACTTTTCTTCCCCATCACAGAATATGGCCAAGCTCCTCCTGCTCTTATGTCATATACTAAATGAGCTTATTTGGGAAAAAGAGTTTCCTTTTCAGCTGAGAAGAGAAAAGCACTGCTGAGTGCATAAATGCTTTCAATGGCAGTTGAATTTGCTTTGCTAAACTGTATTTTAAAGCTAACAGTGAAAACAGCTGAAGGAGCCCACCGCTGAGAGCTACTATTAACGCATATGAAACACTGAACTTCAGGAAGGATGAAAAGGTTATCTGAACACAATTTACTCTACAGGGGTACCAATCCCTTGCTGTCGTACACAAGAAGCAGGCATAAACCAGCTTTGTAGCTATCAGGCTCCAGCTCCACTAAAGAAAGAGCTGAAGTATGAAACCTGAAATACACCCATACATTCATCAAGATGCTTATATCAATCACACAAGAGAGCATAACATGATCTAATGCCTGAGAATAACCAAAATAAGTATCTTAAGGAATATTTGGTGTGGCATTTCTCAACTGCCACAGGATACATTTTTTCCTATGAAAAGTCCCTTAAATGCTTTCCTTCAAAGCCTTTAATGGGCTAAGTTCTAAGGGACCCAGCTTCTTGCACCCAAGTTTTGCAAATGCTGTTTGTACAAGCAGCATACAAACTTCAACAGTTTACAGTGGGAAGATGTTCATCCTGAGCCTTTACTTTGACAGCAGTTTATAGGTAAAGAACTCCCACAGAGATGTCAAACAGACACTGATTTTGCAAAAAGGTATGTCTTCACGAAACTATATGCGTACGAATCATTTATGGCACTTAGACCTTTGGAAGGTAACTTTCTCAGTCTGTAAGGCTTTTCAAAATTGCAACACAGTGCAGATTTGTATCTCATCCCACTGTAATGCAGCAAGAAGCTGCTTGAACCTTGTTGGGGTTCTCCCCCCCGGTATTCAAGTTAAAGTAACTTAAATGTTACATGTTAGTACAAATATTAAAATAATAACAAGTATAACTTTTTAAATAGATTTGGTTCTTCTGCTAAGGACCACAATCCACCTGAAAGTAACATCAATGTTTGCTAATGCAAAATTATTTAATTATCATCTTTTGCCCACCAAAAGCTTTCTTCAGGTAGATTAAATATTTTCTTTATCAAAACAAACATCATACATAGGATTTTTTCTCACATTTCTGTTTAAAACTGATTTATTATTCCAATGAAATGTTACATAAAACTTTTTTCTAGTTACCATGTTCTTTAGAACTAGCGCATTTCAACTCCTCACAAATTTTAATGCTGAACTAGAAGTGAGGAACAAACATCCCCACGTTTTTCCAAGTCATAATCTGCATTCATCTGAACTAAAGCAAAGGCATGGAAAAAAAAAAAAGCCAACGCATCCTCTCAAGTAGTTACACCAGTCAACAGTTGGGTTTCACATTTCAGCCAACTCCACCCCTAGCAACTCAGAATGCTGTTTCAAGATATTTTAAGATGATTAAGTCAGAGTTTGTCATCCTGCCACCCTCCATAACTCCTTGGCACCAGCGCTGTCACTTTCATAATTGCACAGTGAGCCGTTTCAGAGAGCTGAGCTGCCCAAAAATCAGGTGGTTTCGGGCAGGCCAGCACGCCCGGAGAGCTCACCTGTGCGACCCCAGGAGCACAAGTGGTGTCGGAGAGGGAAGGAGAGGCAGTCACCAAACTTGTGTGGTCTGGAAATGGTGGAGATTCACACTGCTGGACTTCGGCTGGCCCACGAAGGCCTGGTCCTGCTCTCTCTGCAGCTTGAGCAGCAGATCCCATCGCAGAGTTTTCGCTGGCACCACTGCTCCGGCAAACCCCAGGAGCACAGGACCAGGAAACTAACCTGCAAACTCACTCAGGCCCACTCCCCACTTGAGCACATGAAATTTTCTGCTGAAGGGAGACCGGCAGCAGCAGCGCAGGGCCGGAGCAGCCCAGCCTTACACCTCTCCGACCGTGCTCGCTTCATAAGTGACCTTATTAATTATCTCATCAGAAACATTACCGATTAAAGTTGAAGGCGAGAGCTCAAAGTCGCCAACCCCAGCCTCAGAGCCGAGCATTTTGCCTGGGGGGGGGGGGGGGGGGGGAAGCAAACCCAAGCGCCCTCCCCCCGCCAGGCCTCGCCCCCCGGGCCCTTTCCCTTTGTCTGCCCGCTGCGGGGCTCGGCCCCACCAGCCCCGGTAACCGGCCCGGGAGGCGCCGAGCAGCCGGGGGCGCCCGCGGCACGGTGCCCCGCAGGACCGCGGGGGGGGGAGCCGCCCCCCGTCCCCGTCCCGTACCTGCCGGCCCCGCCGCTCCTCCCCGCCGGTCCCGGGTCCCGCTGCCGGCCGCCGGGCTCCTGCTCGAGGGAGAGGGCCAGCTGGCTGAAGCCGTAGAGCAGCGAGCAGACGCCGCAGCCCAGGCACAGCAGCGCCACCCGCCCCAGCCGCCGCATCCTCCTCCTCCTCCTCCTCCTCCTCCTCCCGCCGCCACGGCCCCGGCAGCGGCGCCCGGCAGCAGCCGGGGCCCTCCCGGCAGCGCGAGGCCCAACGGGCGCGGCGGCGCCAGCCCCGGCGTGCGAGGGGAGGGCCGGGGGGAGGAGCGGGGCCTGGCGCCCTGCCTCCTGCCCGGCCTCCTGCTCTCCTCCCCTCCCTTCCTCCCTCCTTGCCCAGGCCTCCGGGAAACACGTCCCTGACAAGAGGCCGAGTAAAGAAATGGCCCAGGCAGGTGCCTGGCTTGTCAAGCTGCAAGCACATTGACATCTCACCTGCATTATACCACAGAATCATTAAGGTTGGAAAAGACCTCCGAGATCATCTGGGCCAACCATCCCCCTGCCACCAACGTCACCCACTGAACCATGACCCTAAGCACCACGTCCAACCTTTCCTTGAGCACCCCCAGGGACGGTGACGCCACCACGTTCCTAAGAGTAAAAGAGTCTAAGGGGCAGTGAAGGCGATGCTTTTCCCCACAGCCATCAGTCAGGGTTTCTGCAGTGTCATCTTCGACTTGCGCACAGCCACCGTTTGCAACGACACTGCTTCGTGGATACTGCCACGACACTGCCTCGTGCTCACTGGGCAGCTCGGTTACAAACCATACAATCACAGAATATCCGAGTGGGAAGGGACCCTCAAGGATCATCGAGTCCAATACCCCCTTTCTCCTCCTGAAGATGCAATCTGAGCATGCAGTGAATTCCAAGGAAAAAAAAAAAAAAAAAGCAATCCGATTTACACTAAAGCTTAAAAAATCAGTTATACTGCAGATCACAGATTGCGGGGCCTGAGGGTATATGTTGAAGTAAATGTCTGTGAAACCTCAGCTATAGCTTACTGCCTTATTTTTTTTTTTTTTTTGGCTCTGTTTAAGAGGTGGGGAAGCAGAATGCCAAATGGCAACGCTAGTAGCTGGAAGAGGTGCAATCCCAAAATGTCCTGCCTATCGTCATCCCCAGGAACAAAGAAATGAGGAAAAAAGGCAGCTCTTGTGAAGTATTGGGTACTCAGCTATGTTTGGGGTATAGGTATCAGGATGATCACTAGGAAATAAGAGTAGGGAAATAGAAACTGGGAAAAGAAGTAGAATCTAAGAAAGGAAAGGAACCAAGGAGGATGAGGAGCAATGATGAGAATTGCACAATCCCAGACTGGCTGAGGCTGGCAGGCCCTGAGGAGCCCACCTGCCCCAGCCCCTGCCCAGGCAGGGACACCCAGAGCAGGCTGCCCAGGACCACGTCCAGGGGGCTTTGGAAGATCTCCAAGGAGGAGACCCCACGGCCTCTCTGGGCAGCCTGTGCCAGTGCTCAGGCACCCGCCCAGCACAGAAGTGCTGCCTGGTGCTCAGGGGGAGCCTCCTGTGCTCCAGTTTGTGTCCATTGCCTCTTGTCCTGCCACCGGGCACAACTGAAAGAAGCCTGGCTCCATGTTCTTTGCACCCTCCCTTTAGGTATTTATGGACATTGATGAGATCCCCCTTGGCCTCCTCTCCTCCAGGCTGAACAGCTCCAGCTCTCTCAGCCCCTCCTCACAGGAGAGGTGCTCCACTCCCTCAAAGATCTTCCTGGCCCTACGTAGGACCCTCCTCACTATGTCCATGTCTCTTGTGCTGTGGGGGGCAGAACTGGACCCAGCTCTCCGGGTGCAGCCTCACCAGTGCTGAGCAGAGGGGAAGGATCCTCCCTCTCGGTGACACTTTGCCTAACGCAGCCACGAATACCATCGGCCTTCTTAGTGACAAGGGCACGAGGGCAAAATTCATGGCCAAAGATGGCAGGGTGATGGAGGGACCTCATGAGGGATGGACTCACTGCGAGAGTCATAGATGAAATAAGGAAAAATTTGAAAAAAAAGACTCTAAAAAGAATTTGCTTAATGAACTAAGGGAAATTTATGTTAGTGAGGCCATGTGCTACCAGACGTGACAGAAAAAAGGAAAAAAAAAAAAAAAACAGTTCTGGAAGTGCCACTTAGTGTTGCAGCTGGGCTTTCTGCTCCTCCTGCTTTCTGTTCCTCCATGCTTTGATCCCCCTTATCAGTGGATGAACTCCGCCACTCTGCCAGCTTTCCTGTGTTTGTGCTCACAATCAAAACCTGGCGTCTTGTTCTCCTTGTATATCTGCACCCTGACCTGTGTCACTCACTGTCCCATTTCACAGCCCCCTGACATATACTACCAAGTCCCCGTGGCAGGTAATAAATAATACTTTTCATGGATAAATGAAGCCCTGACTTCTTGCCCTTACTGCTCAGGAGAGCTTTCTGTTTAATCCAGGAGATCTCGGTACAGATAAGAAACAAAAAGCCAAGAGGCTGATACTATATTGTACAGACTGATGCATAAAAATAGTTGAAGAAAATAATCGGAAGTCTGAGATATGTGGTGAGAGGTGGGCAATTTTAAAGGCAAATTCATAGCAATGTGTGAGTTGGAGAGGAGAGAGACAAAGGAGCGTTTACTGACAGTGGCCTCAAAAGAGAAGTCCAGTTAGTCCCCACTGCAGCGTGACACTTGCCTTCTGAGCTGAGGAGTGTTCAAGTCGAGGAAAATGAAGCCTATAGGGTGTTACACAGGGACCAAGAATGAGTGTGGCAGCTGGCCAGCAGCAATGCTTTCATGTGTCAGAAGAAGAAAGTGTATTTTTAGACAAGAAAAGAAGAAATAAAGAGTGATAAGGGGAGATGAGATAAGGGGGAAAAAAATCCTTTCGGATTATCAATCATACCATTTCCCTGCTAGGAATTTATAGGATTCTCTCCGTTCCGTGCTGTCCAGGAATGCCTGAATAATGAATGAGTGAGAATGTATCTGCAGTGGTCTAAAAATATAACTGAAGCAAGGTCAAAGAGAAAGTTAGTATCTTTTCTTAAGGTATCTGATGCAACTGGGGAGAAAGAAAAAATCCAAGAAAAGATCAGATTAATTTATGCACACACAAGCCTTTTTTTACACTGCAAAATCTGTGCATTTAATCCAACTGGCAGTTGGTCTGATAAGAGGCAAAAAGCTTCTTACTACAAACTCTGCTGTGTGAATAACAAAGATAAAGAAAAATGACTGAAATGTCATGCCTAAGTTTCTTCTCTGAGAAAAAAAGCAATATCAATAGTTATCCAATTATCTAATACAGCTTTTAAAATTCTTTAAAGAGAAATGATTATATACCTTTATTACTCACCATAATTAATGAGAAATATATAACATTTTATGCTGTAACGTTTGCTAGTCTTTAAAAAAACTGTTAAAACATGAAGAAGCACAATCACATACAAGGTTCTCCCCATTTATTTCCAATTTTAAATCTTTAAATCCTTTTCCTGAATGGAATTAGAAGCTACTTAGCCATGGTAGCTTTTGTAACTCTTAAAGGGATTCAGTTCTATTTGCTATGTCCAGAAAATACCTTAAATCCAGAAAACAGTAAGCTTAGAAAAACTACAGGCGTTAAATATTTAGGACAACTCATTTTATAAAAGAATAAATACCCTATACTTCTGTAAATGAGTTCAAAGGCCATAAAAGCAGTTCATGCATGCCAGAAAATTAAACCAAAATTCTAACTACTCATTAGATCGAGAGATAAATTAGATCAACTTAAATTAAAATATATACATACTCACAATTATGGAAGGGGATTATCAGATGCAACCAAGAGAACAAAGAGAGAAATCAAATTCCACTCAAACTTTCTGCTAATGAAAAAGCCCAGTCCTAATCAGATGCGTTTCCATCATTTCTTCTGGGTTTGTTCTTTCAGGAAGTTAAACCATTAGTTAAGTTGGCAAAGCAATAAGATTCTGCGCTGACAGATTTGTGTCAAGGCTGCCAAGCATGCAGACCAGTTAAGGGTTTTTCAAAGGCAAAGACACTTTCTTTGATGTTCACATGCCCTTTCGTACAACCTGCAGTGTCAACACTTTGCTATGATAGATTGTAAGGTTGGGTAAGGGAGGGGGAACTGCTTTGCTGCCATGTGCTGTGCATATGGTATCATCAGACTTCTTGGTGTAATGTCCCTTTTCTGTTTGTACCAGACATCGTTTTTCTTTCCTTCAAATTTATTCTGAAGACGAGGATTTAGTTTAGTACAGCTGCCTTCCACTCCTACCATATCTACTCTTCAAATTTCCTCACATCAGCCCCAACATTAAAAAAAGTTCGTCAAAATTCTCAAAATCAATTTTGATTACCAAAGTACTATCATATTCACTCATTCCTTCTCTTTTTAGTTCACGTTTGTTTGCATTGTAGTGTCTGTTTAACCTACTTAGCCTATAAACAGCAGCTTACCATATTTTGCAGTTACTCTTCATATTAGGAATATACGTACCTGAGGGCAGTAGTACACAAATTTAAACAAATTGCAGTTTGTTTAAAATCAGTTTGGGAACTGATGTGATACTTTACAATATTCCCTGGTTTCTTTCAATTTGAATAAATTATTTTATCAGTAGTACAATTTACTTTAAAATCCTCAGTGAACAACCATAAGCTATTAAACTATTAAGAGTTAAAATACTTGTTCATCTTAAGGAAGTTCAATTTCCTTGTCTTCAATAAATAAGCATGCATCTATATATCCACCCTAGTACAATTTTTAATGCCTTCCTCCATTAAAAAAAAAAAAGGCAGAACTACTTTCTAAGAGTGTAAAGATAATTTTCTTTTTACATATTTTTCTGTATTTGTGTGTCAAAGATTTTCTTTTCCTGTAGTTTTCTAAATAGGGAGCTCCAAAACATCAGTCCAAGGGGGATTCTCAGTGTCAGGCTTTGGCTTCATCTAAAATTCTCCAGGGAGCGTCTGGCACAGCTGTTTGTGTTTAAAATACTCCTGGAAGGAGTCAAAGCAAACTTACCTACTTATGCTAATATGTACCATGTACGAAAACAGAAATAAGTCAAGCAGGCTGGGCTTTATGGTTGTTTTTATTTGGTTTGGGTTTTTTGTTTGTTTGTTTTTGTATATATAAATACTCCAGTTAAAAGATCTTAACTTGTCCTGCTATGGTTTGCTACAGCATCAAGTGCTTTCAGTGCCCTGACACCCTAATCAGGGTCTTTAAGTTTCTACAATCTACTGTTATGTTTTTGTTGTAATAGAAAAAATATTTACTAACTAAACCTACACAATAACAACTTGGCTTTATGGCTTAATTTTTACAATGAAGCATATCAACTAATCTGGAATTAATCCTGCACGGTACTTTCCACTTTACAGCAACAGTGCAGACTCCACCCAGCAAATCAGTGCTGCTTGTAATAAGTAGCTCATCCTACACTCTTTTTTGAAGACCCTTTTTTAGAAGCAACACATAAACTCATGAGATCCTCAGACCACAGACTGGAAACCGCTGCTTTTTTATCTATTATTTTTTGTTACATTTGATATGAAGACATTTTATATGTTTTACTTATTTATTCACAAAGTGAAAAAAGCCTGCATGGCTAGGAGAGTGAAACTGCATCTAGCAAACGGCTAACATGAAAAAAATGTTAGATGACAACCACCAGCTGCTCTGAAAAGAGGAAGCACGGGTTTAGGAGAGTTGCCAGGGACTCTGAAAGCCATTCAGCAGTGCAAGCCAGATACACTAGAGGCAGTGAGGCAGGTAGCCAGTTGCCCCTATTTCCAAAAGTAAAAAAGTCAGCATAACCTGGACTGGGAAAGACGACAGGCGTTCACTCAGTAAGGAGAGGCTTTGGAAAGCAGTCAGTTAGTCAACCAGGTGAAGATTTGATTCACTTTGCCAATTTCTGACCAAGCCAACTTGTTATTTTGTCTTTTTATTTCGCTTAACTCCCTGCTCCTCAGCAAGCAGGATTTAACCCTGAAACCAACGGAGGGGACATGTCAAGGATATAGAAGGAAAGTCCTAATGCTGGTCTCTCCACATCTTGTTCTCTAGGGATTGCTTTGTTGCTGAAATTACTAATTCAAAGAACAGATTAGATCAGCCAAAAGTACTAGCTGTATAAAGCACTTAGTGCTTGAAATACCAGGAAGAGGCTAATACTTCCTTTTGTACTGACTGCCCCTTTCATAACTGCACAGCGCAGCCATGGAACAGACAAATGCCTACAGTACACAACAGGCTTAGCCACCACATATCCTCATACTTTGTCAATAATTTGTCATGTCTGAAGGAGTGACGGTGAGCAGCCAGCTTGCCTTTCACAGCCCTGTGCCACTCCACCACAGAGCACAGACACAACCCTGATTGTCCCTGGTGTCCTCGGAATTGCATTCGCCAACTGTTCCATGCCATGGGGCAGAAGAGATGCTCTGCTGCCCACAACTTCCACCCAAAACATTCGAGACACCTCCAAGCATTGCTCACTCATGATGGCACTAAGAAATTACTCAGCTTTCACCCTTCCTTTCCCTGTAATTTTAGAAAGATGCATTTCTTTTACTCCTTTATTTTCTTTCAGGTCAAGAAAGGGTAAAAAATAACTGGACACTGTACCAAGCTCTCTCCAGGCACCAGGCACAAACGGAATGCTGTGATCTCCCATGGCTGCCAAAACATGGGTGTGGAATTTAAGAAATTTGTTTTGATCTTCAGACCCATAATTGTGTAGTGGACTTACTGAACAGTCAACAGAGGGAAAAAAATGAATAGACGGGTGACAGAAGGGCTTTACAACTTGGTCTCCTCTTTTCAATTCTGTTCTCCTAAAACAGAGAAGGAAGTGGAATAAATTAGAGTCCTTTAATTAGTGACAATAGCCCCATTCTAGTATCTGATGCCAATTTCATCTCAAATGCATTGAAGATCGCCTTCCTTTGTAGAAGTCAGTATTTCTGCTAATACTGAGCTTGGCGTTTATGTAAACAGTTTGCTACCGCACGCTGCCTGCGCTTCAGGATTATACCCGGCACTCACAAGATGACGTTACATTCTGCACCCGAGGATGCACCAGCCTCACATACTGCCTGCACGGAGCGAGGATGAGCGCGTGTACTCATGGCCAGCACGTCAGTCACCTGCTACACAAATGGGAAACGCTGCCTGGCATTATGAGGGAACCTGCTCCTTTCAACAATGGCTTGGAGGATCTCAGCCTCGTGCTGCAAAGCAAAAGAAACATCAAACAATTCAGAATTGAACACTGGAACTGTACATAGCTTGAAAATAACTCGAGACAGACCACTTTTTGTAGAATCTGTTTTAGGAAAAACAAACAAAAAAAAAAACAGCTATGTACACAATGTGATGAAATCTGCTTAGACTAAGCCTTCTCAAGCTTCTCACCTCAGTTGTTACTTTCTTTGCAAGAATGGATGTTTTCTTAGTTTCTTGCTGCCTTGGAAGCTGCACTTGAGTATCTCAACTTCTACCACAGCTCAGAGGCGAAGTGAATAACCCACGCCAGTAAGCTAGCAGAGCACACCTGGCATTTTGAGAGTAGGTTCCCTGGCTGACAATCTGCTACAATTTATCCCCAAGTTGTCCACTTACATTTCTTGCACTTTTGCCTAGCTAGTACAAGTAACACATTCAGAGAAGGGTTCTGAGCAATTTAATTATTTTATTTACCATTTATCATGACGCACCCTAAGCATCACCACTGCCAGTCAAGACCGAATACAGTGCACCTGCAAAAATTTTCACTGAAAATACTTGCCTGTCAGGTTCTTCACAGGCAAGAAGTATTACTTTATTCCTGGGGAAGACATTTAAATGTGTGTCACTACTCTGGGCTCCAAACACATCTACTTAATGCTCATCTGAAACTAATTGTATGTTCATCAAAATTGCGAAATAACTATAGAATCGTTCATTTTTAAACAACTCCATTGCCACTGATTGGGCAGCATTTATTCTGGAAAACTATCCTGCTGTTTCTTTCTTTCTATCCTCTTCCCCTCAGCTTTCAGAATTTCAGCTCATTTAATAATGTCTTTGAACTGGAGTCAGGAAGAGGTCAGTTTGAGGCAGTGTCTCAATGGGTTACTATATGTGCACTTTGGCTGAATGCATTGTATTGCCATCTTTATTTAAATGAGCGTTTAACTGGAATTGAACATAGTTTACCAGACAGGAAATTGTAGCATCTCATGATGAAGGCTGTATTTTCTGTCTGCTGCATAGAGACCTTTTAAGTGTAAACCAATATAATGGTTACATATGGCTTAGAGTACCTGTAGCATTGTTGTAACAAAATTATATATATTAAAAAAATTACAAGCACACACAACCTTTTGTTCACAGAGATGTTTATTTTTGTCTTCAATGTTCGTAGGGAATACGATTTCACTACAAAAGTGTCTCAGAGAAACTCCATTCAAAATCTAGGCTTAAGAATGAAGGGAAAATATACTTTCAGCTGTACCAGTCCTGAGCAAAGTTTAAATTAAAAAAAAAAAAAGAAGTCCTCTAGAGATAGGAAGCAGCACCAATAAAACCAGAGGTCCTCTTACTGATATCTGCTCATGCCTTCTTTCCTGTTTGAGAATTGGCAAAAACTTAGGTGGGAAGAATTACTTTATTAGAACGTGGACCTAAGATTCACAGTCCCAATCTCTCACCAAATGCATTCTGTTACAGTCAGAGCTCAGGGCCTCAATTTTACTTTCCATTAAGTAGTCAGGACTGCTAACAGCAAGACTGTTGCCCCCATGGTGTAACATTCTACCTTACTTAAACTGGTAAATAAATATTTATTTAATATACTTATTTTAATAAATATTTATTTCCTAATCAAGTTCCTGAAAAGTTACATTGTTCTTAGAAGTATACTATTCATATGCAGTTATAAAACTTCCGATAACATCAGGTCTCAAAAGAATTCAAGTGGCTTACATTCTGTCTTGTTCTTTCAGTGAAAGGATTTCAAGCCATTGGTAACACTCAGTACTCTGTTGGTTTATCCAGGACATTCAAATTCAATCTGACAAAGTAAAATACTTCTAAGAGTCAGAACAGAAAAGGCACTTACTCGTTTTGGGGAAGACACCTGGCAGGTAAAATTTTTATTTTCAAAATAACAAGCCCTTTTTCTGACAATGAAACCCTTAAAAATTATTGTTAGATAAACCCAATGAATAAAAGCAACTTCTGTATCCCTTCCCAAGAAAGGTAGCGCTACCCTTGACTGGGATATTGAGAAGTGTGAAAGCATCCAAAAATACTCAGAAGTTTGATTCACTTCTGTGATATTCCAGCAGGCTATCACAGCTGACATTAAAAAAAAATATATATCCTCCAAAGATTTTATGTTTTACAAATTGAAAGCCTCAGAAATTTCTGGACTGCTTCTTACTAGGTACTTGTATGAGCAAGAAAATGTAAGATTCTAGTGTTATAACCAGGAACATTGCCTTAGTTACAACCGATAACCTGTGACTCCAACCAGAGGAGTAAATCTCTTATCAAACATCCTTTCAATTGAATCATTGCCTCATTGATGCTCTGTATAAGGCACTTAGTAAATTTTAAGAGCATCTGATGGTGCTGTTGGTAATTTTGATTTGTCTGTGAGGGTGCCCTATTAACACTTGAAGATTAACTGGATAAGGTGTGGAATAATCACTGAAAACAGCCATATGAACTACAGGCCACAAAACTCTTTCCAGAAGCTACAGCTATTCTCATCTGGGTTCTTACTCCCTTTTCAGCATAAAGTTACCCTTTTTCTAGTTGTCCAGGAATCAGAGCCTCTAAAACTGGATTGTATCTAAACATACAAGAGGAAGCTCTTTTGTTCCAGATCAACTCTTTAACCAGAACTACTGCCCTTTCAATACACGACCTGTACCCAAGAGGGAAATGTTCATAGTATTTAATACGAAATTTACCAAAAAAAAAAAAAAAAAAACCCTACATCTGTCTTTTGGCCAAAAGTCACTGAACCAACGGTTATCAAGAACTATACAGCAAAACGCACCTATAAGAAGTGTGAGATACTGCCCATTTCCAACACGGTACACAGAGAAGGGAACACTACTCAAGAAAAAGCCATCGTGCAGTGGGTCTTCTAGATATTATTCTGAAAATAAATTTTCTTTGTTCTTTTTTCCTCTTATCCTCTTTTGTTGGACTGAGGATTTTTGAAGTTGGTTTACATATGAGAAACAGAAGCTCCCTACTCAGAATTTTTGCAGGAAATGTAGTCCTCAGCATCTGTGCATGCTCTTCCTTCGATCTCTTTCTCCAGCCAGCACCAAGCATATTTTCTTGTACCTCGTAAAAAAAGACCCTTCAGATGTAGTTACCTGGCAGTGTTACATCTCCACCAGCTGGAAAGCATTTTACTTATTCTTCTGCATTTGGAAGCCTTACAACAGTAGAATCAGACCCTTTGCAGGATTACGGGCGTGAAGACCAGTAATTGGCATCCCAGAATGCAGCTACCTCAGCCAGAATACTTGAATGGTACAGGACTCGTATAAGTAAGTCTGTTCAGCAAGAATCTCTCCGGTAATTCAATTATGCAAAAACACAGACAACTGAAAAAATTGATAGATGACCTCCAAGCTCCACGTATCGCTGGTCTTACAAACACCAAGATACAGCGGGAGAACTCGGAATAGCACTCACATTCCTACTTACAAAAGCAGGCATAATACAGTATTGCAAACTTACTGCAGCCACTTACACTATAGATGTACTTCAAAAACATCTATAGGAGGAATCAAAATTCTGTTTCCTTTAGAGGTGGGACTAGAGAGACTCAAATACATGTAGCCTTAAGAGATTTCCCTCGCTTAGATTAACTCACAGCTGAAGGCTGTTACAGTAAGAGACGATCAGTCAGATGGCAGATTTTTTTGCTTAGAGATCTGTGCCATCAGGAACTGGACTTGGCATTGAAGCATTTCGATTTACTCTCTGAAAAGAAGTATCAGCTTGAAATAGAATATTTCATGCTCAGGGATGGTAGTTATGTATTAGATGCATATAAATCCCAAATTAGACCTCTGTATTCCCAAAGTAGGTATTCAGAAAGTAGAAACTTGCTTAACTAACTGATGCTAAGTGGCTGAACAACTCCATCCTTTCCTAGTGCCCGTGACTGCCTTTGAACCAAAAGAATTTGCCACCTGTAGAACCCACTGAGCTTGGGAAAGGGGTAGAAAGCCAGACTCCTTTAGCACTGGGTATGGGTATTTTGTTCGTGAGTACACTTTTGCTCCTCCACACAAGAGGAATATTAAGATCATATGCTTAACAGGTTATGCAAAAAATAGATTAGTATGCTCTTTTCCTCAGTCATCTTCTCAGTATCTCCAATGTAAATTAGAGCCTTATTGGTCTACAGCAACATTTCTTAAGATTTTAAGTTTACGGGAGCGTGTTCAGTTTGCATGCACTTTGACTAAGATCAATACTTATATGAAGAGAACAGTGTAATTAAAAATGTATCAGGCAACTTTTCCAAGTGGTCTAGATCTTGACAACATATTCCTGAAGGATGTCTTGCTCAGATACTCCTACCTCCATCAAGATACGCTCTTGACAGAATAAATAGCATCTTGGAACTATTCTTTAAATTATTATTACCAGAACAGTATCTTTTCTGGTGGTCATTTTCTTCTTAAACATAGGCAAAAATGAGTGATTATTGTCTTTTACAAACCCTAAATGACACAGCAATCTATTGTGACTATTCTTAGTAATACTCACTCGAGCTATCAAATACACATCTGCCCTTCATCTTCCATGCTTAACACCTTAAAAGTAAAACTCAAGCTTCCTGTGCACAGTAAACTGTCTGCTCTTACAGTTCTGAGTCAATGAACAGAGCAAGTTATTTCAGATGGCTTTTATCAGTATCTCATAATAAAAGGGGCAAGATTAAGATGGAAAACATCTTCTGAGGGATTAAGTATTATCCAACGGTGGTTCGTTTGAATTATTTTTCACCTACACAGTTAAACAGAAACTGTAAACAGCTCCTGCATTAATAAGACTCTAGGATCTGTAGCTAATCTGTTTGGTGCATTTTCTTTCATTGTTTGAAACCAATGGCATACTTTATGTAGAGAGGAGTACGCCTGAACTCCTAGGCTTTGTACATTGGCGTATCACAATCTTCCTGCACCATGTCTTCAGAAAGTCACTTTCTGTTGGATAGTACCATTTACTAGCAGGAGTACAGCCAAGCTTTGATGTTGCACTATTTACTCCATTCATTTCCATCTAGACAGGACATTGCAGTAATTTCTGAAAAATATTGATATGTGATGAACTTGTGGAGTATATTTTAATAGTTAAATCCTGTAAATTCTTATTAAAACACTGATTTTTCTTTAGATGTCAAAACTAAGCTCAATATCCGATTGTTGTCTCAGACAAATCTCTTAAATCTCTTTCTCCTCTGGTTAGAATTTTGACAGTACAAAAGAAAACCAGCTGACCTCTCCTCAGTTCGACTGATTTTATGGTACAACTTTTTGCTCATTTGTGAGGTTACACCCCTTCAAACCGAGCCTGCTTTGACATAAATCGGGGAAGAATTTCAGGTAAGAAAAATCTTCAAAACTCAAACAGTATTCCAGCACACCCATATCTTAACATTAAGATAGAAGAACATGTTTGCAAAATATCATATTTGACTGGTCCACTAGCCAAAAACAGCATTAACTTTTTATCTTATCTATCTTATTCCTGAGTTAGCACAGGACAAATTTACAAGCATAGCACTTGCTACTGCTGGAGGAGAAACTCAATTAAGTTGCACCTCCTCTTCTGTATTGTTTCTGACATTTGAAGGGAAGTATAACCAGACTCTGCGTAATAGGCAGCAGAGTCAACTTAAAGGCATGTGACAGAGAAAAACATGCAGATACAGTTAAAGAACCCTGGATATACAAAGAAGTACATAATAGATAGTTCCATGCCAAATTCCTCCTGTATAACAAAAGAATCGTCAATCAGCATAATGTGGGAAACTGTCAGGCTTTGGAGACAGGAGAGAGAAAAATTAAAGAACCAAAGATGCAGATTCATACAGGTGTCAAGTCTACAAGACTTGCACGACCACTCTAAAGAACTGCTGGAAATAAATTATAAGCATTCTGTCCTACATGGCTACCTAAAAATGTGCTATCCATAATATTAAAAAATTAAAGTGCTCAAATTACAAAGCCCAAACATTTTCTGCGATTTTACAATCTGCCACAAAACATGAGCTATCTAGAGAAATATGTATTAGTTTAAAACCTTAAGTCATAGCTCTGATTTTGAGACTTCTAAGATCAAGAAATTTAAGTTTTAGAGGTTTTGTTTGTTTGTTTTTACTATCACTGCTGTTAGAATCAAGATTTTATATGGCATACTTTAACTTGCTACTAAGTAGAACAACTTTTGCTTATTTCCAATATGCAAAATTAATTGCAGAAGAAATCAAAAGATCACAGTCTACAACTGTGCATCTTTTCTATATACCACCTACAGTTAGTGGTAAAGTTAGGAAGGTAAAAGACTGAATTGTCACATACTTTATCAGTGAATTAGTTACAGGTCATTTTCCCCATTTCCTTCCCCTTTTCCTTTCTGAAGCTAGATGATCAGCACATAAGGGAACTAATTTACATGGAACACTATCACGCTTGCCTTTGTTGGGTCACCATTTCATGAGCAACCCAAAATGTATGGCTATTCTAGACTGGTGCCTATATAGAATTTGACAAATAACAATTCTTATGGAGAGAACAGTCACAGATTAAAATAGCTAATCAAAACACATTACAACATTAAATTTTCACTTTTTATAAATGGAGTAAAGATGCTTTTAAATATATTTACAGTTAGAAAAAGGACTTAGGATTACTACTACACGTTGAAATTATTTAGAAATTATGACAGTGAAGTTCATTTAAATTAGAACATTATGAACAGAGTCAAATTGCCATATTCTGCTTAGAATTTGTCCACTCTGCTGTCACTATTGTCACATCCCTTTAATCACAAACAGACAAAAATTATCTTCACTTTGTTTAATGCCAAAATAGGCACCACTGCAATGTAAACACTAGCTATGTAGTATTTCAGTTAGAACCACCACAGCTCAAATTTTAGATCCTAGCTGTCTTGCATTGCATCTATTATATCTGTGGTTAGGAATTGCTTTTCTACATCTTATTCCATAAAGAACAGTGGTTTCCATAAGACTTTTTTTTTTGCATTCTTTTTGACAATAACTATACTTGTACCATATTTTTGAGATAATTCTCTAGAGACAGCTGAATCATAGTAAAATCCCCTCCATCCTCCTTCCCTTCCAAACCAAATGGCTACTTATTTCTGAAGATACAAAGAGACCTCTTGTTGGCAGTGCTGGGTGGTTTATTCACATAAAGTTAAATGAAAATAAGTTTCCCATTTAGTGAACTACTGGTAATAGATTATTATTTGTCTGCAAGGAATACTGAAATGTGTTAGCATTCATTACATTTTAAATTAGAAACACATTTCATGAAACATCTTGCAATGAGATTCTATCATTAAACTGCTTACTTTAAACAGTTTCAGCTCTCTTGTAATCCATTACATCAGTATATTCTGCAAATAGTCCCACCTAAAAATAAAACATAAAAAAATAAAGTTGAGAAGCATGTACTTTTCTTCTAAAAACTAGTGTATGTTATTCAGAACACCAGCCCAGTCCCCAAAACATTTAAGAACCTTAAAATGCATTGTTTTTACAGATACTAAGATTTGGCCAAGTAATTGCAATGAACAGACATCCTATTTAGTAAGATAAAGCAGAATACATAATAAACAGGTCAGTAGTTATCCATCTGAAATAGCCTATAATTAACATTCGATGTCTAAAAAGTTTAAACAGCAACACCAAGGAATGAGGTATGTATGTTCTCAGATATCACATCAGACTTTCATTTTATGCAACTAACTGTATTTCACAACTAGCATCTTACAAAATAGAACAGTACTGTTGTGCCTGTAGAAGTACTGCATTAAAAACAGAAAAATACATTACTACAAGAAACCACCAAACACCACAACTGTCAGGGGCTACAAAAATCCATTGCTTTAGCTGTTACAAAGATGTGCCACATGTTGGTAATAATTTAGGGCTGGATTCAAGAAGGTCCATCCAATTTTTACATGGGCTTAAAAATATATATTTTGAAATAAAAAGAAAAGAATCACGGGAGTGTAAGTGGACTACCTCACTAGAAGGAGCTAAATGCTAAATGGACTTCTGTACTGAACCTGAATCTATAATTTAAATCTATAGATGGATTGGATGCGTGTGTATCAAAACACTTATTGGCTGTAAACAAAAATGCAAAAATCTGTATTCACAAAAATATTTTATTGGTAATTTTACATAATACCAGATGGGATTGTAGATAGTTCTGCTCTGCATCAGTATATTGCTAAGTGCGTAAATGTTGACAGTTTATGCCATAAAGTAGGATACTGAGGCTTTTTTATATGATTTATGACATAATATTCTCTAATAGGCCAAATCAAAAGAAGTTGATTCAAAATAAAAAAAAATAAAAAGTATTATTTCCTTATTCTTGTGCAACATCTGATATTTCTGTAATGAAATGGTAACTGACTGTATGACACTAGGTAAATTTGGGGCAAGGAAACAGCACTAAGCAGAAATGAAAACTGCACTTCAGTTATTTTTAAAGCTTTTCCAAACTTTCATGCTTCCAAATGTTAGTTTTTGCCAAATGCTTAGTTATCTGAGGTTCAATATTTGTTACACAACATAGAAAACCAGTGTACAATGACAATGTAGTACTTCACCTGAATTGTAAAGTTAACCAATTGATGTTTAGAATGTGTTTTCTATTTTGCTTGTAAACATTACAATAAGTGTTTTAAGTGTGAAAAAATATTGGTAAAACCATCAACATAATTCATTAACAGTAATCTAGTAAAATGTGTCAAACATTGGCAAAAATTCATACAAATGTTTTATTTAATAACATTTTTCCTATTTAACCACACCAAGTACCAGCAGGTGTTTTTTAAGAAGATAATTATTATGAAAATTCTGTTGCAGCAATAGTTGATTAAGTTGATCTTTGACTTGCATACATATAACTATGTTTCACAATTCTCAAATAATACATATTTAGGCAGCTTGAACTATGTTATAAAAATTTAAATTCAGTACATGCCAATAGTAGAGACTCCAAGAGTTGTTAGAATTCACTAAACTAAAAGTGAAAATGGACTTACCAATAACACTGCATATGAACATTCAAACCACATTTTCATGGCACCTTTACACATGAAGATTAAAAAGTTGGTCTGAAAATGCTTCGTAAGCATTTTTAGATTGCATTTAAATGATTTCTACCACTGCACTTTTTTTCTTCTTTTTAAACTGCATAAATTATGTTCCAGTAAACATACCAATTGTGCATGGATAATCTGTCATGAAAATGTGGTAACAGGTGGCAGAAGTTATGTATTTGCATGTTTTAAAGAGAAGAGACTAAAGAAACTGGAGGAAATAAACTTTAATGAGATTCTCCATTCAGCGATGAAGCTTCTCCTCTGGGTGAAGATGACCTGGACATTCCCCTCTCTGTGTTGTCAGAGCTAGAACCACTCTGACTGTGTTGATCTGCAGAAGCAGCGCTAGAAGCAGGTGGTGACTTAGTTTTCTCCTTAAAGTCTGTAATTATGACCGTCAAATCTCCAACAGTAACTTCCAAATGCTGAGCACTACTTCGATCCACATTTTTCAATCGTGGCCTAAATAAAGCAAATAACAATATTAAAAAAACACATACCATCTCATTATCTTGTCTATCTCACACTTTTTCAGAGCTTTGGAGAATATGCATGTAACATCAGCATAATACTGCTTTGTGGGACAGGTAATACACAAGATGACAAAGTGCCACAAGTGTTTATGCTAGAGCATTTCCTGGTTTTACTTTAAAATAGGTGAAAATAACACATTACCTTTGCCACCTTCTGCTAAGATTATAAAATATTCATAAGGTAATTGTTTATAACTGCACAATAACACAAATGTGTTACACGTGGAGTTTTGTGGTTTTTTGTTTTTTTTTTTTTGTTTTTTTTTTTTTTTTTAATTACATGTTTCACTATTTTGGCTATAAAAAGTTATAAATCTTATCTAGAGAAGGATGCATCTCTGCAGCAGCTTTAAGCAACGATTCTAGGTAGAGAATGGTGTTCAGTAATGAAGATGTCAGCGTACGAAAACCTTATCTGTGCCTTTTGAATTCAACAACAGTTTCAGCTACAAAATTCTGCATTCCAGAAGTGTTAACGTGCAGCAGGTATATTTCATTTAAAAATCTCACTGAGACTGCCAGTATATTATTTGAACTGGCCTTTGTGTTCACAGAATAATTCTGATATCCCTGGCACATGCTGTGATTTAAAATATGCACAGAGCTCAGTAATCACACAGCATTGATAGGTTAAGTCTCTTCATCTATTCTTTCAATTGTGTGATTTTTCACAACATAAAGAACCATAAAAGAACAGTTTGACTTATGTTCTGACATCATATTTTTGCTAGTGATGAGCATGAAGTACTTTCAATTTACTATTTTCCTTTGACAACCCTGGGAAACTGTCACGAGGCAGCTGAATTTATACAAGCGGTTATGAACAGCAGAGCTATATGCATTTAACTGACTCCACAGCTTTCACCAGCTCAAGCTGCAATAAAATAAATTAATATGACATCACGTTAGCAGGTGTGCTAACAGCAAAGTCCTAACCTTTACCCTATCATCTAACTTTGTTTGAAGTAGAATTGGTTCCCAGTCACTTCAACTGAAACACCTCGTGCCTTTCCTCCACTAGACAGAGGATTTGACATCTTGTTCCCCTGAGGCTGAAGTAGTGTGATGGAAGAATCTAAAAGAACTGAAAAATCTGCTGCTCTCTAACATGGGAACAGTGCGAAAAAATTCAGCATTACCAACCTGCATATGTGACATGCCTGAAGCTTATTGATCATATTTAGTGTGTATTCAGATTTTACAATAGTTTCCAGCAAATTTTCAAGCAAAGAGAAAGGGATATCACTTTCCCAAAAGGATATTGAAGAAATATGCTTAGACTAATCAAGCATTCTTAATTTGTTATCCTATCTAGTGAATTAATTGTGAAAAACAGAACCGCGTGAAGTGTTCAAGTATTATTTCCAGTAGCCATTCTTAATGCGAATCTCAATACTGATATTTCATTCCAAGACTTTTATTTTAGTTATTTTTTTAAATGTTCTCTCTTTTTCCCTACCTTCCTTTTGTGTTCTAATGTACTATTGCAATTCAAGCATCTGTATTTCAATTTATAATATTTAATTAGCTTCATTAAAAATTACTATTTTAACTTCAGATACTTCATAATCAAAGTACTTCAGCTGTATGTGGTAAGCTAATAAATTTAAGTATTGGGAAAAGAAAAAAAAATAAAAGAAATGCATTCTTCCTGTTGGAACGTCTTAAGCCTCCTTAATCCTAACCATAACTATCCTAAAGACTGTTCTCTCTCGACTCACAATCTCTCCCTGCTTCTCATCCTGATGATCCTATTTCAGGCACAAGAGAAGCATCTGCTACTTCTCTGCATAACTAATCCCAAAGGATCTTTCTTGGCTGGACTACTTTGGAATGCTTCCAAAAAAATAAAAAATAAAAATCAATAGTTCCTCCCACTTTTGATTAGACTACATGTCTTGTATACTGCCAAGCTTTCTGGCACCACATTCTTGCTGCAGTAACATTATGCTTAGGCTGTGATGATTTGGGGGCTAAATTTACTGCTTTTGTTTTCCACTTTGCACCTTTCTCCTGCTCTTACAGGAAAAGCAATGATTTTTACAACTGCTTGTCTGTACTGTAATGTTTCATGTTCTCCGTTCCAAGAGTCCATCTTCAGCATCCCAGATGTAGCATAGGGATTTTTATCACTAGGTAGCATACGCACCTTACTCAGTCACATTAATTTATACCCCAGTTGAGTCTTTCTTTGAGTCTTTAAGTGTGGGAGACAGTGAGATTTGGCCAACCTCTTTTCAGTGGTCTCTGGGGACAGGACAAGGGGCAATGGCCACAAAATGGAGCACAGGAAGTTCCGCACCAACATGCAAAAAGAACTTCTTCACAGTGAGGGCGACGGAGCACTGGAACAGGCTGCCCAGGGAGGTTGTGGAGTCTCCTTCTCTGGAGATATTTAAGGCCTGTCTGGATGCCTACCTGGGCAGCCTGCTCTAGGAAACCTGCTTTGGCAGGGGTGTTGGACCCAATGATCTCTTGAGGTCCCTTCCAACCCCTACAATTCTTTCAAAAATTTCTTCCAATTCTGTAAGGAAGCAATAACAATGTTCCCTTCCCACTTTTCTGTAATCTGGTACTGGTTCTTTCTATCCCTCCCTCCCTTCCCACTTAATTTTTCTGCATGAAATCTAGTCACTCTGGTCCCCTCTTTTTTCCAGATCCTAGGATCATGTTTTGCATACCTAGTTTTGTATGGTGTGAAAAAGACACCTGAAACCCTTAATACCCAACTCTTTCTCTCTACATTCAACTGGTCTCCATCTTCTGGTTAAAATTACTAACTGCAAGTTTTCTTTGCATTTAATAGGCATCCTAAAACAATGAAACTTCAATGTAAATATTTAGCCTTATTGTCCAAAAGAGTTTGCCACAGCACTTATAAAGCAGTAAAATCACAGATCATCTTTGTATTTTCTTTTTTAATTATGTTTTACCAACACTGCAAAAAGTTTCTTAAATTTTTACCTGGTTTTCTTATGACTGTTCTTTTTGCTAGTTGTTTCCTTTTCACTTTTTTCCTTTTCTACTTTGTCTTTCTTCTCTTTCTTTGATTGCGCAGGGGGCATGAATTGCTGAGGAACCTGTTGTGCAACCAGCTGAGAAACTGGTCGAGGTTTCCTGTGTGCACAGATATATAAATGTATATAAACATAACGCTTGGAATTTACAACAACTGTCTCAAACTTTCTACACTGCAGTTATTAACATTAATATTCACTATAAAAAGAAATACTGCTAAAACTTATGTAGCTGCTAATACTTCATTTACATAGCACATCAAAATTAAACCCATTATAGCCTTTTGATTCACTTATTTGCATTGTCGATAAAGGAGATGATCATTTTAAAGTATTTAGAGACAAGACTTCGCAGTGTGCCCTCTTCTCCTTACTGTTATATCCAGACAGAGACTCCAAAGCGTGAAGCTTTCAGAGGGAATACTTCATCATCCTCTCCCAGTCCCCTTGAGTGATGAAGGGGTCTGTTTCGAGCCTACTGCAGAACAAGATGACCTTTCAGGTATGAGAGCTAAAGCCACTGTTGGCATTACAGAATAAAACTTGAGTGTTTCGGCTCAAACAAATTCACCGAAGGCAATGACAAATCTTGTTAAGCTGTATATTGTTTTTATCGAGTTCTTCACAAAAGAAAGTATATATACTTCAGTTAACAGCAGTACGATGTAGCTGTCAGAACATATATACCCTGAAAGCTGGCAACAGAAGCTTCCAACCACATTCCATCACAATGCACAGCACAGGTTTCTTTTCCAAATTCTGATGCAAACCAAAAACCAAGGGAGAAAAGGAGCAGCAGTATGATGCTCCTGGAAGCATAATAATGCTGCAAGTAATTTTGAAATTCTCTCATTTTTACCGTATTTTCTAATAGAATAGGAGAACTCTAACGTGAAATGAAACACTTTTACTCTGTCCAATACTAATGTATTTCTTTATTTTGAGGTTTTGTAATTAAGAAATTTCCAGTCATGACACACAAAAATAAAGGTTCTGTAATTCTATGAAGATTTTAAAGATGCAAATTTCTACTCCAAAATAAATGTTTACCTTGCAAAGCTCTTGGATTTTGTTAGTTGTGTTGTGGCTTTGTTTGTTTGTTTTTAAATAGAAAAAGCACTAATTATATACACTGTCATACTCTAAAAATACAAAGCAGTTACTAAATCTACAGAAGCTATCAGCTGTTACGCACATGTATTGACCCCAACCCACAAGATCACCTTACTGGCACTTCTTGCTTAGGCGAAGTACTGAGTGAAATAGCAAAAGCAAAAAAATCAAGGGAGCTGCCATTAGCAATTTATATTTTCAGTAATGATTGCAGTAGTTCGAGTTAGAGAGAAAGCCAAGTTACAAGAGTGCACAAAGTGCAGGAAAGGCAGTTGATACAAGACATTTGAGATTTCATGAGTCTTCACAGCAAGTTCTTAATGAATCAAGGCAAAAATAAAACCTACGAGAAATGTAAGCACGTAAGAATTTTGGGGTAAAAACTAAATGACCAAATACCCACTCATGAACTGAGCCCACGCTAACTCACAGACAGAAAAAGATCAACAACGGATTAGTGAAAACTACCCAGTTTATATCAGCTAGCAAATGTATGAGCACATGCTTTTCGGGTGAGCACAGCAAGTAGTACCTTGGAAAACACACAAAAGATTGAGTGCAAAATCACTGAAATGACTCAATGGACTATAAAAATTGTTTACATGAACAGAATACACAGAACGTTGTTTAGAAAACTTGCCGCAGAACTGTTTCAAGCGCTTGTCATAGCAGTTCTTAACAAGACAGGAAGAAACCAAGGTGTAATTGATGCACAAGCTTATCATTTTGGGTAGAAAATATTTCTGATATATAAACAAAACTCATCACCTATCTCGAATGGAAGACTGCTCCAGGAGACAGGGTTATGTGAGTTAATACTTCTAGTGACAGCCAGGTGACAATCCCACCATTGCTACACAGTGACCTGACAGAATAATCTGATGTATTACTTATGAAGTAAGGCAGCAGTGAATTTCTACACACAGAATTAATTATTGCGCTGGGTTGTGGACAACACCATAATCATGGAAATTTAGTAAGGAGGTAGAAAAAAAAAATCAAACAACTATTTTACAAATTCTCACTTTGCAACAATTTCAATTCCAGAGGGCAAACTAGAATATTTCTGTTAGAGCACAGCTGGGAAATTAAGCTTAGAACTAAGTCCTAGGTTTATAACACTGTTTATCTAGTGTCTAATACCATAAAATGAAATAGGAGAAAAAAGGAAAAAAAAAAAAAAAGAAAAAAAAAGGATCTTTGCCACAAGGAACAGAAGTTGGTTAAGACAAAAAGACCACAAGAAAAAAGCCTGGAGAATAATGTGTGGAAAGATGCACTAAAAATAAATCAAAAGGTTCTACGTGGTTCTGCTGTGACAACGAATTCCACTGAGTTATCATACTCATCCTGATTAAACATCCATCTTCCCTCTGTTTACTTGAGACATAGTTTTGGCCCAACTCTTTGCATCTCTCTCTCGCAGAAGCACATCCATATTGAGGGTATTACTTTGCCCTAAGAATGTTAAAGTTCCTCACCTGTCAAATGTACATTTAATTTGATGTCAGTTATCTCCGAAGTTGTGTATCAGTTACGTCTGTGTTCTATAATTTGTTAACTACTTTGTTACTTCCAGACTTCTTAAATAAGGTGTTCAACATTTTTGTTTAAAACATAAAATAAAATAAAATAAAATAAAAAAAAAATAGAAACAACAACAAAATCAAATTCACATCTCAGCAATGATTTAGTCATTCACATGTTCCTTTTTTTCCCCTCAGGGACTCAACAAGGGGCTACTGAACTGCAAGCCAGCAGTTGGCAAGGCACACAGGCTTCAGAAGATAACTTCACTCATGAAGTTTTAAACCGATGGAATTGTTTGTGATTTAGTGGTAGCTGGAGCATGTCATTCAAACATGAGGGAACTTATACAGAGAAAGGGTTTCTTGCAGAAAGATAAACATAAGAAAAACTATTCCTATAACAGGAAATTGATTTTGATAATTTGCCAAAATACGTCTATTTAAACTACCGGATTTCAAAAACTGTTAAGAGTCCTTGTAAAAGGCTGCTACAGAGTAAATACAGATAACGTTAACGTTGACTATTAAACTACCAATATACTTATGGTAGTTTGCTTTTTGAGCATATGCAAGAGCACCTGAGCTAACAGCTAAAGCAGCTCTGTAAACTTCTGCATTACGATTACAATGGTTGTTGCCTCCCACTAGGAGTGGCTTTACAACTGAACAAGCCAGAGCTACAGGCAGAAATGTTCATAAATACAATATGTATCGCCTGTTCACATACATGGTCGGCCGCTCGAAACTTTGCATTTTTATTTACTGGTTTCACTTCAGTTGTCTTAACAGGAACACCATACAGAAGAAGCATACAAAATGCTATCATTTCTTTCCAACAGGGAAAGAACTTTAAGGTTTATGTGCTGAACACTGCAACAAAAACTGATTTACTGAGCTTCCAAGAAGCTGCTAAACATCACAGCTTCAAATACTCTGCATCTCTTCCTCCAACCCTTAGTTCTCCTTTTCAGCCAGTGCCACCTTTCTAAATTACCATCACAAGCTTCCACGCTTCTACAGATGCTTCTGTTCTAATCGCATCTATCATGGTTTTATTATCCCATTCCAATGTTACTTTGAAGGTGCTGCATACAAATACACACTTTATAATCTCCTTTAAAAAAAATATATATATATATATATAGGTTTTTAAAACCCCGGTAGACAGAAATGCAAACATTCAAATACACTTTTTCTTTCTTCCCAACAATTCCCTTAATTCTAACTGACAAGGATGTCATTATTTTAACTCTATTCTTGTTGCAGGATGTGACTCCATTTAATTTTACAGGATTTGATCTTGCTGCTGTTTTAGAAGATGTATTTGCAGAGGCTGCAGAGGACTGTCTATTTACGATTTGTGTGCGGAAATGCATTTAACACTGATGCTCCCAAAGGCAGCAGATATTTAATACTGGGAAGGATAGGCTAGTTCTTTTTGTTGGTATTCTTAAAATAAATAAACATATTTTCCAATTCAAGAATATAAGCAGTGCACTAGACACAAATGATATCTGGAACTCATGCCCCAAGCCATTTCCATTTCCCAGAGCTCAACACAATACCTTGCTGCTCATAAGTCATTTGGGACATAATATCCCACACCTGGCAGTCATCAATAATCTACATAAATAAAATTTTGACCCATTTGAAATAGCAGGTAACTTGGTCTCATTACAAGAAAGCAGGTCAGACTTGAAAGCAAGCTGAAAAATAGCAAAGTACAATATAATAACCACCACAGGCAGCACAAGTACAGCAAACTCAGCCACCTGGGCCGTGCACCACGCATGCAGTGGGCCAACAACACTGGCCTAATGCTGAAGCATCTTGGCGTCTGGATGAATTTATTTCAGATGGGCCACAGCTACATTTGCACAGTGCTGTTCAACAGCCATGGGGAGTCCATAAAACACTTCTGCACTGCTATGTGTACGAGCTCAAATTCTGACAGTACAGCAGCTCTAGGGCCCATCTGCTACGGTCTGGAAACAAAGAGCACGATGTGGACAGACCGTGACAGGTTTTCCAGGAACCAGCCCCAAATCTACCTACCTAGGGCTGTGTGGGACTCATTGGGGACCCATGTCAGCAGGATGCTCCCCTGCGTGCAGGGTTCAGTGAGGACTCACCCATTTGGAGCCCCATATCCTGCACTAACCGAGCCCACCAAATCGAATGGCCATGCAGCAGAGTGTGGAGACATCAACAGCCCTGCCTTACAGCAGCCAACACCTTCGCTTTGATTCAGCGAGAGCCACGCTGGACTTGAACTGGCCCACGCAGAACCGGTACTCTATCCTGCCAGTATCACAGAGCTCAGAACTTAGGCTTTTCCACCTGGAGAAGCTAGATGGTATCATTAATTCTCAGTGCTGATCACAGATACCTCTTCAACTCGCTGTGGGAAAAGCGTACTGTCATATATAATACTCAGTTTACAGAGTCCATATATTCTGAAGAATCTATCATATAGGACACACTATTCAAAGGCACGCTCTTTCCCGAAGCTAAATGTCCTGTGCTTTGTATCTTTTACCACTACAAAGGTATTACTACTTTCCAATCTTAACAAAATGGCTCCAAACCGAGGAAATGCTGCCAACCTCAGCTCTCAATCAAGACGAAAGATGGTGTTCAACAGATGACCTCGATCCATTCTAATATGACCTGTTCCTTCCCTTCCCTCTTTTCAAATCCATCTACCTCCTGGCTTCAATTCAGACAAAAAGCCCTTGCTGGAGGCTTATCCTGCCCCACATGGAAAATTATCTGTTTCGTAAAGCAAGCTCCACATGTGCAACATATCTAAAGGCTTTTAGGATACCACATGTTAAGACAGACATTTAAGCCTGCTATTGAGCCCTGGCCAGTTTACTTGCCACATTTTCCTCCAATAACTACAGCAATATTCTACAACAGTTTTATTTACCTGCCCTGTCAATGAGCTGATACAATTTTGTTTTCAAATTCATCTTACTCCTCGGTTTCCTATAAAGCCATACGCATCTTGCCCCATCCTAGGTAGCAGGAAGAAGTTGCCTGTGAAGCGTTGTTCCTGCAGAAGGATGTTATGTTGTAACTGCCCTACCAACCACCAATACTGCAGTATTGTACTGTATTTGGTTCATGGACAGGAGATATACTGTCATACAGAACAGGTAACTATACACCAGGAATCATTTATTCATTGGTTTGAGTTGTCAGGTTTATACCTTATCTCCAAACATATGTTTATTCCTAGAATGTGTTTGGCTCCTGAGCAAAACAAAGCCTGTGATGTTTCTTCAAAACTCTCACCTGTTTTAAATGTGGAATCTCTACATGGTATTCCTCACTTTCCATAATTTTAACTTTGTGCATGAATCTTTTTTCTTTCCTCCACTGTAAAAGAGCTTTACTTCTTAAAAAGAAAAAAGAGAGAGAGATTTCAAAGACTTAAAGAGGTTTTATTTAAAGGTACCCCTGGTCCCTAAGCACTACCATTTATCTAAACTTCTCTTCCCTGCAGGGAGACACTGACCTTTTGTTCAAGACAGCAGACTCATCCCTCAAGAAAGAGAGGCTAGAAATATCTGGAACAGAGTCCTTACTGATTTTGCCTTGCCCTTGGTCACAGAATCCTGTCCTCAAGAATTAAAAATCCACATTATTCTTCAAAATATTCCCTTTCGGGTGATTCAGGAGGACTGGATAAAGGCTCCCAAGTTAAAGACAATTTCCAAATCATCTGCTCCTTGTTCACAGGCTACCCTTAAGGCCTGCATCGCATAGGACTCAAGTAATGAGCCCGGCATATTTTTGAACATCATCTTCCTTCACAGGTCTCAAATCTGTTCTGTCCCACCAGCAAGGCATGGCAGAATTGGATTGGAAACCAGTAATCTAGTCAGTCAGTGCCCTGAATTTCACTCTCCAGGGTTTTTAAGAATTAATTATCAAAATGACTATTGCCAAAAGGCCTTACAAGCAGTAACTAATCCACTTCGACAAGTCAGCTTTGGTCAAACTCTCGCGATGCTGATTGGTAACAGAACAGGATCAGTACAGTAAAGGTCTTTGGCCTTTACAAACACTACACACACACAGCTTTCTTTATATCTTCTTGGGAAAATCTTGGAGTTTGTTCCAAAATCTGCATTATAAACACAGGTATGCTGCTGCACTATGGATTAAGCCCAGGAAACTTGTCACGGTTCTGATAAGGGTAGTAGGAACTCTGAAAGCAAAGTCAGGGGTTCCCCATAAAGTGTCTTCAGTCAAAGCATGAGGAGACAAGCTCTGTCAGTTTCTAAGAAAAAAATACCTAAAATTAACCACTAGGCATAAGGGGAAGCCAATTAGCTCCTCTAACCACTGCAAGCTTTCCCATATCCCATCTTCTTTGCTTACTGCTTGCGAAGGAAGACCGTTTAAACAACAACCTTCCCCAAATTACACACTACAAACAATTGCAAAGAAATATGGCTATAACACTACCATTATGGCAAGGCCTCCATTTTCTGATTAATACCCGTTTGATTTTTCCCTTCCAGGTTACCCTGCGTATATAAGCTTACGCAACTTCTCCTTTAAGTCACATCTAAATTCAGTGGATTTGTATTTGGATACCTAGAAATTTCTGTTCATTCATTCGTCCTTACTTTAGTCACAGGAGCTTTTCTTCCCTTTGCCTACAACTACACTGCTTGTTTCCTCCCCTGACAGATCTGCTGTCAGCTGAATTCCGTATAAAACGTGTCCCATGTGTCTACCTCATCCTTTAAGGTGAGCTTCCTACCCTCACGGCCCATCCATCTCAGGGGGCATTCGCTGCAATCAGAGTCGCAATCTTCAGTATATCATTCCTGATGATATTCCATCACGGCAGAGCTAACTACTACTCCTACAGCTATTTATTAGCAGAGGCACGAAGAAATGAAGGATTCCGACATCCTAACGAAGTCTGGTGGGTGAGCTGATGTGCAGTAACCAGCCACACGCGTTCCCAAGCCAGTGCAAACGCTCAGTAGCCTCGGGGAGGAAAACCTCCTGCCGATGGTTCCAGCAACAAGGCGATGCGTAGGGCCACGCTATATTATGCTAACAATTCAAACAGCATTAAAACTCTAAGGCACGTCTCAAAATGACTGCCAAATGCAAAAGAAGCATTCCAACCCTTCTCCAATTCAAAACTAGCACCTTCAACACAGGTTGACCTTCTACTTGAGTAATTAAACAATAATTTCGAGATTAATCATTTTTCCTACATTTTTCAATCTACCATTCTCCCTTGGATTCAGACATAAATTCTTGTTTTTCCCCCAAATGATACACTCTTCTGTACTATCACCAGTACACTAAACATATGATTGCTAAGGTATCCAACCATGCTAGAAGGTTCAGTCACATCAAACATATGTCAACAGGGCAGTGATAAAATTGCTTGATACCTGAGAATAGCATACCACCTACAGTACCATGTTATAAAAACAGTTACCACGACACAACTAATTCCTACTTTAATCGTATCTTGTTGTCCTCCCTCCCCTTTTCAGGGGTCTGTTTCCTTTTTGAAGTGCAAGCTTTTTGAAGCCACTGCCAAACTCTTCTAAGCTTACTCTGCACTGAATTTAAAATTCCTCACTTCCTATCAAGCCCACAAGAGTTGTGTGTATGTTGTTCACCTGGATGTTTCTGTAGAATTGCATCATTATGAAAAAATGTATTGGAAAAATTGTACCTCCAGCACCCTGAAGACTTGAGAATCTCCCTTCCATCTGCTATTGTGAGACTTCTGTGTGCTTCTGAAGCTGACTGAGTTCAGATACTCAACATTTTTTCAAATGTAATTCGAATTTCTATCACGTTACTAATACTCCCCCTCCACCAGGCTTTGCTGTTCCCTCAGCTGGCCAGGCTTTCAGAAGCGCCCCGTTACCATGCCTGAGCTTTTCTAACCTTCAGTTCTCTTAGATTTTAAAAGCAAATTTAATTCTTGTGACGGGACGTAGACTGAAAATCTTTACTCGTCTGTGTTTTGTACTGCATTGCTGTTGAAAACAGGAATAATCCCTGATAAAGAACAGGCCTTTGAATGGGCTAAGTTTGGTCACCTCCTTCCTATAGCTTCAGCCTTTATTAAGGAAATAAAGTGGGGGCATTTCCAATGATCATTTTTTAAGCGTACAACCCATTTGCTAACAGCAAGCATATTTTACTTCACACAAGTCAATATACTCTTATACTCTTTTACTCAACATTTCATATAGTTTAGCATGATTTCATATGCTAAAAAGAGCACATTACATACCTTTTCTGGTACTGGATTTGGAACACATTTCAGATATTTGTACTGAGAACTGCACATTGTTGTTGCAGTCAATATTCTGTATCACTTTGTATCTTTACCCTCTATTGTATTTTCCTCGCCTTCCGGCAAAACAAACAAACAAAAAAGCCAGCCTAGTGATGCTTATGGCAGTCTCTTCAGTCTCTAAACCATTATAGGACATCAAACCTTATCATTAGATACCTAATCAAATAGTTTCATAAAAATCCGTTCCTAAATATCATTTGCATGAACAACTTCACAAAGGTTTAGCTGGTAATATACCAGCTAAAACTAAAATTCTAAACCAAAAATACATTAAAATACAACAATTGAAACAGATAGCTTAGAACACTTCCATAAGTGTTTTTAGAATGCATTTGCAAGACAGTGCAAGAGCTGTGGGATCAGCTCACCGAGAACCATACGTTTTCTTTCTTCTCAGCCGTGCACCTAAGGGCTACAGACTGCCTGCTCAGCACTTCTCGGAACGGTCACCAAAAATAAAAGACAAACTCCTGCAAAGCTACTGTTTAAAGTACTTGTTCATTTTTTCTTAAATAATTAATCTCCTTGAACAAGAAAGCAACCATTAACCTTATAGTGTTCATTGCATTTTCAGTAACTCAGTTAGCAATATGCTGCTGTGAGCTAAACAAAACTAGTGGAAGCAACCAGGTTAGCTTTAACCAGAGCCTACGAGAAGTCTTGTTTTGCTGATGTTTGCATCATACGTGCCTTTCAAAAGTCTAAGTAGAATTCATTTAAGTGCATTAAAATCTTGTTGAGAACAAAGTCAAATTATTCAGCCCTTACTCTGTTCTTTCATTACCAGGCTGAATCATTTCCCAATACAAATGTATAGGCTTTAAATATCTTATCATTTATTTGAAGATAGTTTTCCACTCACATCTATCCTAAATATTAATGTCTCGAGAAGCTAATAGAAATCTGATATCCACAGTAATACTCTAATCTCCATTTTTCTAGTTCACAGTCATTACTGAAATCTCAAGAAAAGCTTATCTTTGCACACTTCCTACTTAATCATCACATTCTTGCTAGTCTCTACTCAAACCTCCCTCTCTGCATGTCCTCGTTTCTCTAACAACTAAGGTCCACATTCTCAAATATGCCTGAACATAGTAATTAGAGTAATTAATGTAAAAATAAAAAGTTATTCCTAATCTCTGAAGCAAGCAGATGCACACAGGGAGTCAGCTGGAAGATGCCTGTAGAGTTATTTTACACTAAACAACTAGACAAAAATAAGGATATGAAAAAGCGGTGTTAGGTAGATTTTCTAAGGGAAAAACTACTCGTAATGAATATTATTAGGAGAACTTCTTCACGTAGGTACGAACATTTTGAGCATTTCTTAAGGACTCTATTTAAGCAATTTTTACAGGGTATTGCTATGGTTAAATATTGTAGTATGATACACTTCCTGCCTGTCTTTGAAAAGACATCAATTATGCAATGTTCTATCTGTAACTTTGTAATAGAGCTTAGAAAGCTTTTTACTCTGAAGATCACAGGACAGGTTACAACCAGCAGCTCTGGAATGTGACTTTTCCATGAGGGACTGATGATCTGGAGTCAGGCGCCTGAAGGTCTGAATGGCTCCAAACAGAAATAGAGATATTTCAGAATTCTTTAACAAGTAATAAGGTACCTTGAAGTAGAAGCTCCTAAGAAATAACTAACCTTTCCTCCCACCAGTTAGTGAATCCTTTGTAATTCAATCATACACCTCCTCCCACCCTCATACAATGATAAGCAGTTACTTTACACGTATCAGGTAATTAGCTTTCCCACTTCCTCAGGCATGTTTTCTCTCTTTTGCCGAAGAGTTTCCGCAAAACATGTTAAAATATGGCTAGCGATTTTTGCGTCTATACTCCTTCTGCTCCCTTTTGCCTCCCACTTTAATATGCTTGCCTTTAACAACAGCAAACGTGAGCAACTTCACTTAAAGTTTAAAAACATCCACAGCTACTCCAATCTTCCCTGTTTTGAGCCAACTTCAGCCTGCAAAGACTGTAACTTCAAAGAGATTTTTTTTTAAAGACTAGGAATCCATGCAAAATGTTGGAAGACCGAGGCCCATATTTATACAGATGTTGTAATGGCTTTGACAGCTTTACATGGAATGAATGGGCCTAAATTAAATTTAGCATGTTTCTTGTTACTTAGGTTCCTTATAATATAGAAAGAAATCAACAGAACTGAAACATACATACAGTTCTGCAGAGTCATTACAGTAATTGTCCTCGTGTAATAATGCAGACAATCAACAGTCATTAAACTGTATTTCACACATAGTGAATGGTAGAATCTAAATAAACTCCAAGTGAGAAGGCAAAAGTTTAAGCCATTTCTTCTAGCTTAGGCACGAACCCCTATCATTAAGGAATAAATACAGGCAATCTGGCAGAACAGAAGAAAAAAGTGTCCCTATCTTTACGGTTTTACTGATTTTCTTGCCTCAAGAAGATGATGAATTTTTCAAGGACTAGCTTGACAATAAGCATTTAAAGCAAAATGTCTTGAAGTATTTTTCAAACTTCAATAGTAGAGGACTACTCACTTGTTTTTGTCAAATGCAAAACACTAATTCTCAAATAATTAGAGAACTGTTACACACTTCCACACACACAACACAGGCCAACTTATAATACATTATTTCACATACTTGCAAATTAGTAGCTACAAAATTTTGAGACTATTTTCTACCACCAAGCAATTTTTCAACTAACATTTTAATTTTTCTAGGTTGGATAAACAAGCAAAACTTACTTTTAAAATCACATTTATCTTTTAATCAACCATCACGTCCACTCTGCAAGCTCTTTGTACAGCACCTTGTGCTACAAGAGCTTCTAGGTACTCCCAAAACATTGAGTATAAAATATTCCAGAACTAAGGAAACTGCTTTTTCAACTTCACTAAAAACAACAACAACAAAAAAAAAGAACAAGTTTTTGTCACATTACCATTGGAGGTTTTGTGATCAAGTGCAACCAGATGACAACTTACCTCCTAATAACAAAAAGGAGATATAGCAAGGGGAGGAAGAAAAAAAAAAAGACTCCTTTCTGCATAAGCACATCAGTAATAGTACTCAAAGCAAAATAAAAAGATTCAGTAACACTGTGTATACTAAGTAGCCCTGTGAACACTACAGCCAATTAGATATTGCAACCTGTGGTCTGCACAGAAGCTAGCAGTGCATGTAATGATGCCACTCTACATTTTCAGCAGTTAAAATCACATTATGAAAAGCAAAAAAAAATATTTCCCATTACTGTTTCTTGTAATGCAAATACAATAGTTGCTAGAAATTAAATTAGATCACTAGCACGAGAAGCACTCTGTGGATTCTGACACAGATCAGCTCACCCTCTCTCAGTCATCAGTTCTCTATTAAGCTATTCACAGAATAAAAACTACCAGATTAAACTACGTTTAGCTTGCCGTGTCACATGAATATGCTCATGCTAATCACCACACAAAGCCATCTTGTGAGAAACTAGTCTTTATTTCCACACTGAAGCAGCTCATGATTAAATGCATCTTCAAGATCGATAATTTACTCTGTTACCCCAAGTTATTTTTTCTCATTACCATCACTTCTGTCATATTCTGGAGTGTTAACAGCACGTTAAGCTCCCTCTGCAAAGAAAGACAACTGAATAATTATGACAGTGCAAACAATGGAGCTAGCGGTCTGTATGGGAGCACATAACGTACATCCATCTGCATATTGCAGAGCAACAATGCCATTTCTACACATACTATATATATTTGAATCCTAACTTTCAGCCAGCTCCGATTTCCAGGGCTTTTAAATTCCTAGCTGTTTTACACTGTGAATCATTTACTTGGAATTCATCCATTCGGTGCATTTCTAGCAATTCTGTCTTTCAATAAAAGCTGATTCAATTAGAATAGACTTACAAGACCCATATGGTTTTATCAGTCACTGTATAAATGTGCAGAAAACTACCCCTTGAGGCAGCGTCCCTATTTAATCATTCCCTTAAAGGGAATGCCCTATTTTCCAGATGACATTTAACAGATGAGGCCAGCAAGCCTCCTGAAGACTACGGGTACGCTGCACAACTGTCTGCCCTAAGAAGAAATATTTGTATCGGGACCTTTAGAAGGCCCAAATTCATCTTCACGGATACTTTTTAAAGCAGCCATCAAACGTTATTTTCCAACAACCAGTTTTAAAGCTTCAGCCTCTCGCATGCTGTTATTAGAAATTCTTCTCCATATGCCACAAACTGTGGCTCACTGATGCTCAGCACAAGCGATAGCTATACTGAAAATATCCTGTTTGAGAAACATATGGGCACCAACCAATCTGTGCTTCCCAGTTGACAACGTGCTATATATGAGCAGGGGTCAGGAAGCTCAATTTCCTTAACAACATCCCCCGAGGAGGCGATATTTGGGAGTCTGCACAGAAGGCAGTGGGCACAGTCTTTTTAGACCCCTAGATCCTTGGGATTTATGGGGAAGTGACCTCTCCCAACTTCCAATCCCACAAAGGACTGGATCCTCCAGGCTGCTTCTCTGTCCCCTTCCTGTAGAAACTGTGATGCTTCTTGCACCTAGGCAAAAAAACGCATGCAAAACATGAGGTTCATGCTGCAGAAGCACGGTTATTGTTGCACAAAACAGGGTCAACACTTGGCACAACTAATTATGTGACCAGACAGGAAGGAGCTTTTTTGGGACCCTTCCTACCTGTTCTGCAGAGTGTCTGTGCTTGGTCTCCCCAGAAGGTTGTAGCATACTAGATGCTTCCTCCACTTCTAGACAGAGCCATCCCCACAAAGATGCCCGTCTTAAGGAGGGGAAGAGACTACACGCTCCCCCTAAAACCAAGTCTCCATAAGGTTCTTCAGGAAAGATGTACAGTAATAGAAAAAGATGCCATCATCATCAGACTTCACCTTTTCCTTCTCCCTTCTCATCGAATTACAGAACTTCTAGCTCATGACACCAATCACAGAATTCAATGATATTTGTACAAAACAACTGTCCTTTCTCTGAACGTGTCAAACCAACCTTTTCCCAGCTTTTAGAGTCAGGAACTCTATTTTTAAAATAAACTTTAAAGCCCCCACTGATATACTTTTTTTCTCCTATCGAGCACTGTCATTTGAACTGTGCAGCTCAGATCCAGCATATTCAAGCATTATGGAAAAGCTTAAAGATGAGTTCTGGACTTTCAGTAAGTTAGAATAGGAAAACTTTCCATTATTCTGTTTTTTCTTTTTTTTCCCCTTAGCTCCTAAGAAAACAAGAAAAAACTTGTAGCAGACCTCAAGGTCACATCTTGTAGTCTTCAACTTGACTTCTGATGGGAAGTTTGGCAGACAAAATCCTACCGACAACATTCTGCAGCTCAACTCTCCAAGTTGAAGCCTGCTCTACATCAACGTACCACATACCAGTGGAACGCACTTCAGAGAAAACAGACAATCCTCAGGATCTCTCTGTCCTACTTAAACCAGGGTAAGCTACTGTATGAAAGCAGACAAAATGAACACTTAATATTTGGTCCCACTAGCCTACATTTTAAGGATTTTGTAGCCAGCTGTACCAGCCAAGAAGAGAACACATCATCCGACACCACGTGAAAAATTTCTGCAGAGCATACTGTCCTAACCTGACTTTCACGATGAGGTACAGATACTTGAATCGAGCTTTATTAAACAGGACTAGGCACAGTGGGCAGTCATAACAGTAAAGGATAAACTGTTACAAAAAGTCATGGGGCAGAAAAATGCAACTTCTGATCACTCTAAGTGATACAAGACCTTCCTTCTTACCAGCAAGACTTTTCTTTTAAGGGATTTAGTCTTTAGTCTTCTTGTAGGTTTTTATTCAAATGCCACTACATTTCAGGCCGTGACAGCTGATTAATTTCTCTAGAAAAGACACAATAAGCAAGAATACCACTGATGGCCCTGAAAACAAAGATGACATTTCCACTAACAAAAAAATAGTTAAAAAAGCTAAACATATCGAAGCACATACCACTCATGCCCAAAAGAAAAGTACTTCATCATGGAAATAGAAAGGAAGACGTATATCCATTATCAAACAAAGCAAGCAAGCAAATACCAGAAGGCATAAAGGCTTCTTTGCTTCAGTCTCCACATGAAAGTTTAATTTCATATAACCAAATTAAACGAGGGGTTAGGAGTACAAATTCAAATGAGAAACAGACCGGACTACTGAATGCTGTAAGTGGCAGTCAACGGCATATAATGAAATGCACTCTTGGAAACAAATTGAACCAAAAAAGGAAAAGAGAAGTCACAAGATTGGCAAATAAAAATGCAGGAAATAACAAATGACTCAGCCTAACTCAAATTTCATAACGATACTAGAAGAAAATTATTTAACAACTAGGAGGATATAAAGGATAAAGCCAATTGGCTTGAAACACTCAAGATTTTCTAAGGGACTAATTGTCCTAGTGACTAGGAGAAAAGCAATACACAAACCCGAGCCTTGACTTGCAGCACCATCAAAAATACATTCTTTCACTCAAGCTAGATTATGATGAGGATGAAGTTGTCCAGAATGAAGCTCAAAATCAGATTTGTTTGTTTTTAATAGCTCTCTACAACCAACTGAAGGTGCAGGATAGCATTTATAGTGACATTCTACAGCTAAACTATTTAATATACTTGATCATGATTCGGAATAAAGAACAGAACAAGCGAACAGCACCAAGCTGAAAGGTGCTAAGAACTAACAGCCAAGATCATCCTGAGTTAAGACAACTCAAAAAAAATCACGGGAAAGACAGCACAAAGCCCCAAACTGCATAAAAAACAAAACTACCTGAGTAACAATGTGACATGAAAGGACAGGAGACTGTAGTGGATCTAGTAGATCACACAGCACAGAGAAGCCAACACCACGATACTGTTGAACAAAAGGAAAATCCTCGTTCAGGGAAGTACCAACATCAGACACCATCATTTACCAGGAACGTTGAAAGGAATAATCCAACTAAGCATTACACTAGGAATTACTCAGCTGAAGGTATGTCCTCAATCTAAGCTTCCATAGTAAGAAACAGGCGTGCAAACTGAAGAGTCAAGAATAAACAATCATGATATAAACTGAAAAGAAAACATTGCTTATCTGAAAGGGTTGCTGCAATCTTCTTTTTCTGAGAAAGACTTATCAAGAACAAGTGAGTGAACATGGAGACCATAACCCAAATAACCAAAGAACTACAAATACATTGGAAAATTGATTGGGACTAGGGGGAGTACAAATCAACTTATCTTACTGAGCAGAGAGGTTAGGTATCTGGAAAAACATCAAGGATAAAAAGTACTAGAAACAAGCTGTAGGTTAGTCTCCTTCACTGGAGACTTGTTAGGACAAAGATAATGTTAGACATTGCCCAAGTTTACTGATCCTCTTTCAATACAGGGAGAAGGCCTAGCTCACAGCAAGACCTTATCTATCCGGCATTCCTATAACAACATAGAAGAATCAAAATGATCACTGAGAGACTTGCTAGCCTTCTTAGAACCATCCCTAAAATGAACCCAATCCTATTCAAAGCTTGTATTACTTTAGTACGTGTGGAAGACAAATGCTAATCTATTATTCTTGGCCTTGGTACAATTCAGATGAGCAAGCCATTCTTAACTGTGGCCCTGCAGTGCCCATTAACAAAGATGGTTTTCCAGAGGGCACATCTGCTAACTCCACTGTGAGGTTCGAGATCCTGGATACATCTAAGACATTTTTCTTCCTGTTCAACAGTTCTGACATTGTTAGCTATCATAGGAGGGCAAGAGAGAAAGTTTATATAACAGCATAGGTTTTCTCCTACTACATGTTTCTTTCTTTAATTACGTAAGGCATATAAACATAGAAGGCCAAGTCACAATGACAGTTACCTAAATTTCTGACCTAAGGTGACTACTGATACAACTATTATATTCAATACGATACAGAAAGAAACAACTAACCTAGGTTTAAATCAACTGTCAAAGTTACATAAAACAGGCCCTACTGGGTCTTAGCCTAATATCAAGTGAAATCCTGTTTGTTTCATTCTGAGGAGAATGTATTAAAAATAGAAAAGTGAAAAAAAAAAAAAAAGCCAAGGTATATCAGACACCAACTAAGAGTTATAAGAAAAAGGAAAAGGAAGAAGAGATACCTAAAAATACCAAACTCATGATTAAAAACAAAAACACATTTTTCATGAGCTGTTTAGAGTAATTGATTAAAGTATCTCTCGGGTTCATAACTACAAAGATTAACAATAGAATTGGTATTAAAAAAGAAGCTTATGTAGTCTTTCAAAACCGTGGCTGCTCATTTTGACTGGCTGCCCATTACGTTCTGTATTCCTCCAACAAGCCATGCCCATCAACTGCATCAAAAAGAGCCACCGCAATCAATAAAAATTACTTCATTGTTTCATATGGAGAAACAAAACACCATTAATGTGCAAAATGCTGAAATTTCACTGCACTTTTCAGGGAAAATAATTTCTAAATAAGTTGTTCAATAATTCCAAAGGTTACTTGTAAAAAAACCCTTTTAAATTTAAGTACTGACGTCCGGAATGACTAGATTATCTGATGGCTACCTACAAAATAAACGCAAACTATTTATGCATGCTCTTCCTTAAAATTTCATATTCAAACCAAAACACAAAACTTGTAATACGGAGCTTGGCAAAGTACGGATTACATATGACTTTTCCACTCTCTTCATTCCTGCAAATATTTCCTCCTCCAAACTACCCAAGTAATGAACAGCTCTTCAGTTTAAGCTCCATTTAGCCATGTATTTGTAAAATCAGCATGACAGGCGGTTCTTCCTCTTTTTCTCCTTCACAACCTTCCCCTGACACGCGCATGCGTGTACACCCAGAAGCTGCGTACTGGAAGGCAGAAGAGAGTCCTCAGCAAGCTGTTGTAAAACAGACATGTTAAACCAGATATACCAGATAAGCACCAACTCTGTCCTCAGCAGCACAGCATTTCGACAGAAATACAAATACCAGATTTGGTTAAATGTAACTGATTTGTGCTTATAAACATCCAGATGGTACATGACTAAACAAATTGCACATATTTTCTGAAGAAAAATGACCTTGATATCCAAGTTAAAAAATTAAGCACTTTATTTATGCTTCTCAAAGCACAAAACAAACTCATGACAGCTTCAAGCAGAGACCTGTATCTCATATTTAGGAGACTGTCAGACACATAAAATACTTGCGCGCATCGAACGGCCACACTCCAAGGAGCACACCCCAAATCTCAAGAAAACGCACAAAGATGGCGTCCTGGTTGCTTTTATCTCAGATTAACTCTTTTGTCTGGTATGATTTAAAGTTGCCTTTTCGTATCTTAGGCTGAGAGAAAATGATTCAGTAATGGAGATCAATAGAGCCCAGGACGTGGAAGCCATGCCCTGTTCAGCTGGTTATACGTGTCTCTATTTCAGCGGTACAAGAGGTTAAACGTGGGCATCCCAACTCCACAGAAATTCGCCTTGACCTGAGATGACCTCCTCACTCTGGCCTACAAATTTCAGGGGCTACTTTATGTATGTGATATTGCACACAGCAGCTGGACCAAGATATGTGTCAGAGAGGAATACCTAAAGAAAATAAAAAATAACTTCAGAGAAGTCACTTGTACCTGTTTTGTCTCATTCTCCCTGCCAAAAGAAAAATACATGGGGTTTGAACAATGTACATACACATAGCCTCACAGATTCATAGTCAAGTTTTTATTGAATTCAAAGAAAGCAAAAAAATAGTTCTAAAAATAAAATGAAATAAAAGAATAAGAAGCATTAAGTAGTTTGTACAACAAACCTTCTCCTATTAGTAGCATAGGGAGTATATTAGTGAAAAAATACCCTGGAAGTCCGCCTTTTATTCTGAACTGAAAAATCACAAAATCCTATCAAGCCCTAAAACTGATCGTGTATCCTACTCCCCTCTTTTTCTTCACAGCAAGTACTGCAAAGTTTAAAAAGCCAGATTTGCAGTTCTTCCCTCATTATACTCCCCTGGATGCCCGTCCTTTCCACTGGATGAACGAGCAGCTTGTCATAGCACAGAAAAAGGGAATATGATCACGCAAGCAGAGACCAAACCACAGTACACATGCATAAGAACCAAATTAAGAAAAGCAAAGTGACAGGTAATTTTAGATCCGGATGCTGTCACTGAGTAACAAGAGCATTAAGATGAGATGAGGAAGACGGCGCAGAGATGTGATGGAGAAGACGGGAGAGAGCAGTAAGATACATCCCCTTAGAGAGAACGCCAGTCCTCTTCCGTGCTTCTTCCCAGCACGACTGGAACTCTGAACCTTCAGCCTTGCAACGTGCCCAAACCACAATGCCTAACCATATTAGCTGGCAAGAAAAAAAAAACTAAAAACCTTACTGAGGAACAGACCAACCGGGAGCAAACGCTGCAGTAAGGTCAGTCCAAGGATCCAGCGCAGTTCGTGAAGTTCCACCAGTACTGGTATACTTCTGACTCAGAGAGTGCCGTGAAGAGCCAGAAGTTAAGAAACAAACAGAATGGTAAAGTTGCTGAGGCAGCCTTCTCTTGGGAAAGCGGTAACTGCAAGGGTTGGACCAAATTCGGCAATCACACTGTAACCTCTTCGGGAGCCAAATAATTCATTTCCAGGTTTTCAACATAATATCATTGCCACTGTTGCTTTTACAGGGGTCTGGACTTTCTCGGTGTTCTAGCAATTACTCTTCTGTACAACACAAGTGACAGAGGGGAAATGATGATTTTCAAATGTTTACATCTCGGGAAAACTTAAACAATTTCATGGGGCAAAGCAATCAAAACACTTATTTAGCCTAAGGACTCTTTCTCTTGCCAAACTTCAATGGCTTTTGCAAACAATAGGGCTTCTCAAAGAGATCATACAAATTCTTTATAATGGAAACTATTAGGCAACCTAAATATAGAGTTCGTTACCAGAGCCCTCTATAACACAGGACGTTAAGGTTCTATTCAGCTTTCCTTACTCATACATCTAATGAACTTCAGCAGGAGATTTGTCCAAGTAAGGAATGATTATTACAGCCCTAGGTTCCTTACATTTGTACAACATCTTTCATCTAGAAAGACTTCAAAATGTTTTAAAGGTCACATATAGAAAATTACTATATTCAGCACAGTCTCCTATCAAGAGGAACATAGTAATTTATCAGTACCCAAGCAACAATACAGAACAATTTTAGGTTAGAAAGTAAATAAGAAAGCCATGTCTACAGGGAAAATTTAGATCCTCGGTGACGTTACCGAATTAAAGTCTGGCAGCAGTTCTACAGGAGAAGGTACAGGGATTTCCAGCTGGCAGACAGGATCTCGGTTCTACGTCTGACTCATAGCACATCTAACTGGCACCACGCTGGGGCACTGGTTTGGTCCTAACCCAAAGAAAAGGGTGCCACCTTGGGAGCCAGTTACACCACCTCCTGCAGCATCCAGGATTTCTCTCAGATGTCCCCTATCCAAGCATACCCAGATTTAACCATTCAAGGTGACACTACCAAAGAAAAAGCTACATCAAGTCCATGACAAAATCTGCTTCAAACGCTCAGTCTAAGAGTATATTAAAATATGATCCAGAAGTCGTAAGAATTAATTCCACTAATCTTAAGAATACCACCAGTTTTAAAGATTGTAATCCATATCTAGCCCTTAGCATAAAAAGTAATTCTTTTGGAGACAAGAAATTATTCAAGAGTGAAAACACATTCAAACCTTACCTAAAAATGTTTCTGTAAAGTTATTTGTACATGATTAATATACAAAATACAACTGTTTCAATCAACCTAATTTCCAGTGGCCTTCGAAAACATTACACTTCACTATGATTGCCTGTTTTTCCACCTACAAATCTGTTTATATTTAGTGAGTTTTAACACTCATGAGCAGACCTTAAACCGTCTATCACAAAGAAACAGATTTCTCTGAACTAAAAACCACTGATTTACGATGTCTTGTACACATAAGTCTCATTAACTAAAAACCAAAACAAATAAACAAAAAAACCCTACCAAACTAAGAACTCAGCACACTAAGAATTGTGCTAAAGCATCAGCTTAATATGTATAGATATTAAGATTCAAAATGGAAGACTGAAAAAAAAAAAAAAAAAGCATTCAGTGCATCACCCAAACTCCATAGTACTGTTATTCTGAACAACACTGTGAAAAACATTTTCTTGCATAGGTGGCACGAGCAAATGTTTTAACAAGGCCCTGCTTTCGTGTACTTCAGCTCCTTTAAAAAAAAAAAAAATCCACCCAAATGGCCTTTTGTGTCTCTTTGGCACCCTAATGACTCTCTCCATAGACACAAAGGTCTACTTACTAGCTCAAATCTAATTTCAGAATCGTGGCCTAAAATTGCCTGGTCTGAAAGCTCAACCCGTATTTATCTCACGCCATGTATAAACCCTGGGCTTCACATGCATGTGTAAGTGCGACCCATTTAAACTGTACAGGAAAGAAATCCATAAACCTAGTCAGCTATACATTGTTTCAGAGTTTAAGGAGATACATTGATTTTTGTTTCTCAACTCAAACTCTACAGACCAGAATACTATGGGGGAGCAAGTGGTAACCAGGAAAAAAAAAAAAAAAGGCTCTTAAAACAGTCAAAAACTGTGAAATATTCAAAGGAGGAAAACAAACAAACAAACTCACTCAGTGCTAGGCAGTCCTGAGAAACCAGTATTATTTTTACACACTTTTTTTTGTTTAGTTTCAGTGCTTTTATCCAACTGAGTTTCCAGTGCAACAAAACATCATTTTAAATTGACTTCACCTATCAAGCTGCCTAGAGGTTAATACAGGCTGTAACGTTCATTTGTGCTGTTTCAAACAGTTTACGTTCATTCTCTCAGCAATATTATTTTGCTGAATATTACCAATCTGAACACATTTATCTGTGACACGAGCACAACACCATTCTTGTCACAGGAAGCCACGCTATCCGTGACAGATGCAATTTCTCTCAGCACGTTCACCTCACCGATTTCTTTATTTAAAAATAGCTATATTAAAACCTGAAGTTACGGGAAGTACTTCCAATATTCATTCGAGTTTGCAGAAGTCCAGGAAATCAACTTCACAAATAAAGACGAATCTTTTCTGTCAAGTAATCCGACCCAGTCTTGCACTTAGGATTTCCAACACGTAACATTTCAAACACGTAACGTTTGCAGCAAGTCACATTCAGTATTGCTTTGAATGATATCTGGAATGTAATTGCTGCTTATGATAGGATTGCAACTTTTATTGCCACTTAAACTTCCCTCGCTGACGGGGTTAGCTAATAGGTATGATAATGGTAACAAAGGATTCTTTAATAATATTCTCTCTGGTTAGCGCACTACGGCTACAAGTGCAGTCCTGTTGGTTTTATGAAAGCCTCCATTCCCCAGGCGTGCATGTTTAGGCCGTAACACGGAACGACACATCAGAGAGATGCAGGAACCAGGTAATTCACCGCAAGCTTTCTGACGGGTTCCCAGAGAAAAGGTCCTCCTGGGACGTCACTGCCTCGCGGGGTGCCACCTCCATATGGTGCAAGGCAGCTAATTCCTCCCGGATCGGAGGACAGGAGGACAGCCATCGCCTGCCCCTACGGATGCTCTGGGGCAACACGGCTCTGCGACGGAGAGCGAGTTCAAACAATAAAATAAAAAGGGGGGGGGGGGGGGGGGGGGTATTGGTGAGGAGAAGTTAAACTCACGGAAAAAGGAGCCTGCAAGGCAAAGGCTGAGGGCGAGCATCTTCGTGGACAGGCTGCGGGGAGGGCTGCTCTTCCCCGGCCAGGGCACGGCCTCTGCGGGGTCAGCCTCGCCCGGGGCTCGCCCTGCGGTCCCCGCAGAGGCAGGCAGGTAGCGGGGGGCTGCGGGGCCGGCCGGGGGCCCCCTCTCCCGGTGTCCCCCCCCCCCCCCCCCCCTCGATTACAGCCCCCCGCAGCCCTCCACGGCCCCGCTGCCCCCGGCGGGGCCTTCCCCCGGCACTCACCGTGTGGAGGTGCCCTTCCTCACGTCGCACATCATGCACTTGAAGGCCTCGGCGCTGTTGCGGAAGGTGCAGACGCTGCAGTCCCAGTAGCCCTCGTCCGAGGAGGGTTTCGGCTGCCGCTTCGGCCTGCGGGGGGGACACGGGCGGGCAGGGGGGGGCACGGCGGGGGGGGGGGGGGCAGGCGGGCGGGGGGGGCACCGGGGGGGACACCGGGCTCGCCGCCCTCACGCCGCCGCCCCCCTTCTCCCCCCCAGCCCTCCCCGGGCGCCATCGCCGCCGGGCCCCGGCGAGGAGGAGGAGGAGGAGGAGGAAGAGGAGGAGGAGGAGGCGGAGGAAGGCAGTGCCGCTGCCCCTGCCCCTACCCCTACCCCTACCCCTACCTGGTCGGGCTCTTCTTGTCTCCCATGCCGGCTCCAGACGCGTGCCCAGCCCGGCCCCGGCGCGGCCCTTTGTGTATTTGTCAACAAGGAGCAGCGCGGGCGGGGGGCTCGCAGCCTCTAACGGGGACCCGGGGAGGAGGAGCCGCCGCCGCAACCCCCAGCTGTCGGGGAAACTCCTGCCGCCGCCGCGCTGCCCCCTCCTCCCTCACGTGTCCCCCCGCCGCCAACCAGCGGCCGCCCGCAGGCCGCGGAGCCCGGCGGGCCCCGCTCCGCCGCCGCTTCGCCGCCGCCGCCACCGGCAGCGGTGGAGGCTCGGGGCGGCGCGGGGCGGGCGGCGGAGGGGGAAGGAGAAGGGGAAGGGGAAGGAAGGGAGGGAGGGAGGGAGGGAGGGAGGAGCGCGGCGGCGCGGGGACCCGCGGCCATTGTCCCGCCGGGAGCCGGCCCCCGAGGCCGAGCCTGAGCCCTGCCGAAGGGCTCCGTGGGGAGGTCGGGCGGTGGGCGCGGGCCTGCCCGGCTGTGCCCTGGAAGGAGGCTGCTGGGTGTCGGCGGAAACGCCTGGGTTGGCCCCGAGCGGCTTCCCAGACGGTGCAGGCCGTCCTTTGCGGAAACCGAGCGCTTCGCGGGGTGCTGCTGAGAAGCCTCGGTGCGAAGCAGCCGGCAGATGGGTGCTGGTGTACAAGGGGAGCGCTGCCACCCGTCATCCACGTGCACCGCTCCGCTTTTGCGCGTAAAACCGTACACCGACTTGGTTCTCGTTTCACCATGTCAGCATGACACAAGCCAGTTGTTACCTGCGTTAGCTCCGTGCACAGGAGCCCCAGTCACAGACTAGGATGCCATTTTGCAAGATGCTGTGCAAACGGAACAAAGAGCACATGTCCTGAGTATGTAACAACAGCCAGCGGCTAGGCACAGGTAGATGGCAGAGTGCAAGCAGACAATAAGATGGTGTTGGTCAGCATCGTGCTGGTCAAAACCGACTTTGCTGCATTGCCTTTGTCAAGAGACGATGGGATTTGGAGAACAAAATATGCCCAAGGGGAGCTTCACCCAAGTGCGTGGATGAGCATAACTGAAGATGTTGACATTCCTGAAAATTTAGCAAGTGAACAATGGATAAACTTTCCATTCCTGAATGCCAACTTGTCAAAGAATTTCAGCTAGAAATATTGGGATATGATGAAGAAAAGAAAAATGTAGGTAAAGTGTTTGACATCTTCTTACAGAAGCAAGGAAAGATCTATTACTTGGAGCATTTACATTTATGTGAAACTACTAACACTTTTGCAGGATTCACTGTTTTCTGCGCCTTTCTAGTAATCCTGTACACCAGCAGTTTGAAGTCTCTGTAGTATTTCACACTTGAATTTGGTCATTTATCCTAATTTACTTCTGCATTTGCATGCTGTTACTAGTATTGTCATTTTCCCCACTTTCTGATCTTTTCTTTCTTTAGCTGCCTTGCCTTTCCCTTTCTTCCTCTATTGCAATTTCTTCTATTTTTATGCTACTCACAGAGGCTAGCATAAATTACAAATAAAATGTGTGGGTTGCACATCTGGGGATGGTCCAAGCCTGGCACAGACAGCTGGCCTGGATTAATTTGCATGTAGTTAGACCTTGTGGTGGATTTACCCAGCTGGGCAGCTGAACACCACCGCAACTGCTCTCTCACTCCCCCTCCTCAAAGGGAAAGGGGAAGAAAATACAACGGAAAGGGCTCAAGGGTTGAGATAAGGACAGGGAGATCACTCAACAGTTATTGTCATGGGCAAAATAGACTCAACATAGGGAGGTTAATATAAATTATTGCCTATCACAAACAACAGTGAGAAACAAAGCAAACTGAGAACACCTCCCCCCATCCACCATCTTCTACCTCCTTCCCCCCTGAGCAATGCAGGGGAACAGGACAGGAGGACAAGGAACAGGGGCTGTGGTCAGACCCTAACACTTCATCTCTGCCACTCCTTCACGGTCCCTCTCTGCCCCTGCTCCACGCGGGGTCCCTCCCACGGGATGCCGTCCTTCCCCAACTGAGCCTGAGGGGGCTGCCCACAGGCAGCAGCTCTTCGAGAACTGCTCCCACACGGCTCCGTACCACGGGGTCCATCCCCCAGGAGCAAACTGCTCCAGCACGGGTCCCCCACGGGCGGCAGCTCCCCCCAGACCCCCTGCTCCTGCGTGGGCTCCTCTCCACGGGCTGCAGCTCCGGCCCGGGGCCTGCTCCTGCGGGGGCTCTCCATGGGCCGCAGCCTCCTCCAGGCCACATCCACCTGCTCCACCGGGGGCTCCTCCACGGGCTGCAGCGTGGAGATCTGCTCCGTGTGGGACCCATGGGCTGCAGGGGGACAGCCTGCTCCACCAGGGGCCTCTCCACAGGCCACAGGGGAACTGCTGCTGTGTGCCTGGAGCACCTCCTGCCCTCCTGCTGCACTGACCTGGGGCTGCAGGGCTGCTTCTTGCACATTTTCTCACTCCTCTTTCTTCAATCTGCTCTCCCAGAGGCCCAACCAGCGTCGCTCACTGGCTCAGCTCTGGCCAGCGGCACGTCCCTTTTGGAGCCATCTGGAGCTGGCTCTGATCTGAGATGGGGCAGCTGCTGGGCTCTGCTCACAGAGGCCACCCCTGCAACCCCCTGATACCAAAACCTTGCCACGTAAACCCAATTCAGATGTCTACATGAACTAGACACCCAGACCCAAACCCCTGCAGGGAGAAACAAGCTCCTCCAGAAGGTGATTCATCTGATGCTAAGACAGGATTTCCATGCCTATGGGGTCCATTTTTCTGCGTTGACTATAAAGAGAGCTTTGCATGAATAGTCCAGAATGGGACATCTACCCTATAAAATTATACAAGTACATGAGAGAACTCTCATTCCTGGTTGAATCTCTCCCCAAATAGGTATCTCTTGACAGGAAGCAGTAGAGAAACCTGTCTCTTTGTGTCCTTTTACACAGTGCATTCTCCCCACCATACGAAAATAAATAAATAAATAAATAAATATTTCCCCACTTTCGGAAAGCAGTGATTTTGAAACAAGCTCTTTCTCTTGACCTTTCCTCTGTCACAGCATACTGTTTCCATACCGATTATGAGAAACAATACAGAACTGCCACTGATGGTTACAAAACACTGGGATGTGTTGTAATCCCACAGGAGCTATTCTTGGAGAGAAGCGTTCCTAGCCAGCAGGGAGAATCACAACTGCCAGCCACAAATGTTATTCCTAACAGCCGAGTAATCTTTCCAGTTGTCGTGTTCCAGACCTTCTGCTGCATGGACATCACCCAAACCACTGTGCTTAAAGATCGTGATGTTTTCCCAGCAGCAGTTGGCCTCTTTCCCACTGAACTCCCAACTAATGCCTGTTTTCGGAGCTCCAAGGTGATTCAGGTTGGGGCGTTCAAAAGTTCAAGTGGTTGGGTCATGGTGCCCTCTCTGCGCAAGGATGAGTCTTATTCTTGGAAAGTACTTAAGAGGAAAGAAAGGCCATTTTTCTCATAACTTCTTCTCTCTACAAATAGGAGCATGAGAAAACACCAGTGAAAGCTCCAAGCTGTCCCAAATCATTTCTACAACTGAAATGGTGGTGGTTTGTCGTAGGACTAAGGGGGAGGGGTAGTTGCTGCATGTAGTGTTCTTCAGTTCACAAGAAAGTCCGACTAAACAACTCCAAGCAAATCCTGAACTTAGTAACAGAATTTTGCCCTAGGATGGACAAAAATGTACCACATTACCAGCAAGTCTGGGTGGGAGTACTTCTGAGTACTGAGAACTCAGAGAACTGTATTTCTTTCTTCTCTCAAAATACTGACCTTTGTCCACTTATGGAATCACATTTCATTTCTGAGAGAGCCTATTTGAACCAATGATTCCATTTTCAGGAATACCTGTTCCAGCAATAATGGAGAAAACCACATGGCAGAGGTGTGTATAATAGTCAAATGCTTAACCAAGAGAGTATTTCACAGAGACATTGATGTTAGAAGGACTTTGCTACAAACTGACAAAGCTGAGAATTCCTTAACCAGACAGTACGTCATTCAGTCATAGCTATATGAACCCAGAAAACTTATCTGTCTTCTGTTATATATTTGTGCAGCACATTACTGCACCGATAGGTGGTTTGGATGACAGAACTGATGGAGTCAGTACTACCAGTCTTCAGAAATGTTCCAGGGAAAGAAAGAGTATGAGTGAATCTTAAGTTCCCTTAGTTTTAAGATAGGTATTGTCTATAAATAGGGTTGTTCCAGAATAGTCATTTCCACTCTATCTTAATTCAGCTCACCTAAATAAACTCATCTTTAAGACAGAAGGCATGTGCAATATATTTGACATCTTTGTACATAAGGCTCTCTTGCTCTCCAGCTAGGGATAGGTCTCTTAAAACTGACGTACTTATAGGACTGTATTAGGGAAACTCTTATGGTGTGATTATGATATTGAATATGATATTATGCTGATTGCTTTGGGGAAGTTAAAGATCTAATAATATTTTCAATATTTTGTAGTATACATGTTCTGGCACGCGTGACTTCTCGGTTTAAAGTTTATTCATATAAAGAGGCTGTGAAAGGGGATAGCAGCTATTTTAAAGTATCTTTTTTTGTGTGAAAATTCTTGCTGCAGAAAGAATTGCTGTTGCTCCTAAGCAAAATGTTCACATGTGGGGTTATTTAACAACAGGCTATTGCTGTATATATCTGTATGAAGACTTGCCATTCAGTCAATACTTAACCAGTGCAGACCACATTACACCTATGCCAGTTGCTGCTTTTCCAGTATCTTGATCAATTATATAATCACTTCATCACTCCTTGAGTTTAAAAATAAAAATAATTTTAAAAAAAGAAAACCTCTCCATAAAGGTTATTATTATTATATTATGGTTAAGCCACCTTTTAATTACTATTTATACTGAGGAAAATTACCTAAATATAACATTGCACTGGAGCAAATGCCACTTTGTTCCAGAGCAGTATCTCTGTTTTGCTCGGGTTGTACTGATATAATAACATCAACACGATTCATTCATGGGACTTTGCCTGGTGAGTTTTTTTAACCTGCTTGGTATAATGAGATCTGAATCCTGTCTGGGCTTCTATGTGCTCCTGCACTGCAAGACAAGTATTTCAGAGCTTTTGAAACGTGGAAGGTAAGTAGCTCTTGTAACTGCAGCGTTCTCTCAAAGCCTGTAACAGAGACGGTACGATTGGTGGCAGTGAGAACTGCCCCTCCGTGTTAACCTGGAGTGTGTGTGCTCAGCCTTTGGGTCAATCCAGGCTGTCAGAAGAATATCAGTGGCTCCGAGCACTTCTCTTATTCATATGTGTAGGCAACAGAGTGAAATTCTTCTTTAGAAAGGGCCAGGGCCACATCTGGATTACCTCACAACACCAGGGAGCCTAAAACAAGTCTTACAGAATTCTGCACTTAGTTGTACGTACAAGCCTGAACTACAGACATGCTATCACTTTTGGGAAGCGTTGCAGTCATGAGGCTTGGTTCAGCCCCACGTTCTTCAGTTTTCACACAACTAGAATGGCCCTGAAAGCAGGGATACTCTGTCATGGACCTGGAGTAACGCAGTGGTAAGTCCAGGAGTTTTTCTAGGGCCAGAACTGAACTGTATAACATGGTTGTGAGAATTTGGCTCCAAACATATACACCAAAGAGCGCTGTATACAAAACACTTTAAGGCTATACCTTGGCAGCGTATAGTTGTCTGTGTAGGTGATCATTAGAAGATGAATAAGAATTTCACCATAGAGTTAATTTTTTATATCTGTCCTCTGTGGGCTGGAATGAAACTATCAAACCAGTTAATTTTGTGTACATGGTAATTCTCCAGCAGTTATTTCAGTTACTGCCTACTTCTCATTTACACTACTGGTTTGGTCCCAGCTTTTATCTTTGCAGATTTTGTAGTGAATTTAAAAGACGACAAATGTTCAGCTTCATAGTGTCTGTCATCCCTCTACCTCATCACAGGCAGGAGTCAGAGTAGAAGTTTCCCTGTTTTTTCCATTCAGCCTTTCCCAGAGGTAATCCAAGGAGTAAAGGATCACCTCTAGGAATTAAAGAACATTCGTAACACTCATTAAATGCTTCTGGTCCTTTTGCTGAGATTTCTGGCATGGTGGTGCAACGAACAGTCTTTTAGACTGAAGATGATAATTCATTTCAGATAGGTCACTAGTGACTGCTAATAAATAATAACGATATCTAAATCTTCTATTGTACCTGTCATAGGAGAGGTGGGCTAAAATCTGCCTGTGAATGCTAGGTTGAAAGTTTTCCAGGCTGCGGCTTCAGACACTGGAAAGGTGTTCACGCAACCTACACGGGGACTTGAGAAGCCAGTGGAAGTTTCTCTTCTAACAAAAAGCTAATGATTGGCTTCTCCAGGGCAAATGGTTCAAATCATAGCATCACAGAACAGCTTGGGTTGGAAGGGACCTTAAAGATTATCCAGTTCCAACCCCCCTGCCATGGGTGGGGATGCCACCCACCAGATCATGTTGCCCAGGTACTCATCCAACCTGGCCTTGAACACCTCCACAGATGGGGCATCCACAATGCTCTTGGCAACCTGTTCCTGAGACAAGGCTCACTAGCCCTGGTGAGAAATTTGTGAATTTGGACCTCTGGGATTAAAGGGACTGGACTGAAGCTACCATTATCAATGATTTAAGCTTGGGGCTAAATCCTTCCCTGGTGGCTCCCACCAGGATGCATTGAGGTAGTGTCCACTACGTCCTCTGCTAAGGGGGAGTCATTGAGGCCAAGCCAGTCTGCAGAGGAGGAATGGGTATGCATTGCGGAGGTTTCTTTAAACAAAAACAACCTCTACCTTCAGCTGACAGTTCTTGCTGATATCAGCATAAGATCAGGCTTGTTACAGGGGTGAATACATACCTCGATTAGCAAGCCAAGATCCCTTGGGGCTATGGGAGAGAAAAAAATAACTCGATCTCAGTCTATCTGCTCAGCTCTGCTCCTCGATTTCATCATCTGCCTGTATCCCTTTACTTTGCTCCCTCTTTCCCTCTGCTATTTGTCATCTTCCTATTTTTTTCCCTTTTCCTTTCCGTCTTTATGCGTTCCTTCATTTCACTTCCTATTTTCTTTTCCTCCTTCATCCAAGGTTTATCTTTCTTACTGGTCTTGTACCGCTCATTCTGCCTGCTCCATCCTCCAATTTCCCTTTCTGTCATTTGTTTCACTCTTCTCTGGCTTGCTTTTCACCTTCACGGATGCACTCTCTTTTAGTAGATTTTTTTTAAAGTGTTGAAATCTGCCCAGAGGTTGAGTTTCCTATTTTTGTGTCGTGCAGGTGGCAGCCTTCCAGTAGAAATAGTGCCAAAGGAAGAACAGCAGCCCAGAGGAGATTTCACACTTTACAGCAATATTTAAAGCATTCTGAGTCTGATTAGGGGATATGGCTGAAAGTCACAGAGCTTCCTGAACCTACGCAGCATTTTTTAAAAGCTGTCAGAGCAAGAAGGAAATACTGGAACTAAAGCCCCGAAGCAAGTTCCAGCTCCAGCTCAGTCCTCCAGTGCAATGTCAGTCAGCACACAAACGCCTTCTGCAACGGCTGCGCTCAGAAGTGCCATAAGCCACCTTTGGATCAAAGGTGCCATTCACTTCTCCTCCCTGTAAATCTCTTTTAGAAATTCCTGCAGATTTACTTTGAGATCGGAATTTGACTTACAGGCATTACATGTGACAAAGTAAGAGGAAAGGGTGAATGTGTAGCACAGAGGCATCAGGAGGAAGAAAAAGGATACTGCGAGCGTACTGCTTTTTTTAGATGTAATGGAATGTAGCGAATGAACAAACCAACCTTCTGTCAGAAGGAAAAACACACAAAGATGATGACTTGTTCAGCAGAATGCCTTCTCTGCGTATAGTAAAAAGCACATTTCACTGCTCATAGATGTATATACACACACAGAGACAGAGACATGAGTGTATATATAAATATTCAAAAGAACTGCAAATTTATCTTAAAAGATACTCAAAATCAGGCCATTACGTTTTCATTATAATATGTAAGAGATCTCCGTGAGAACTCTCTCGAGTCCCCTTTTCCCAAATCCCACACTGTTCTAGGTAAGGAAGGGAAAGATGGGTTTAATATAGATGCACCATGGAGGAATGCTGGTAAGAGATCTCACTTTTTTTTTTTTTTTGGCTTGGAATCACTGGCTTTGTCTCAGTTTGGCGAAAAAAAAAAAAAAATTGTATCTTTCATAACATAATCCATGTCAGTATCCTCTGCCTCCAGCCCCAGTGTTACACTTTCCATTTTTCCTTTTTTTTTTCTCCTTTTAATTAAATGAGCATAAAATATAGCATCTGAACAACAGAAAGGAACAAAACCAGCACAGGGATTAGATGCGATTGATAGAACACATCACCATGTGGGTTCAGAGTCAAGGTCAGGCGAGGAAACATCTCCCCTGAGGAAAAGACAATTCCTTGTCACTATCCTAAAGGATGTCACCAAAAGGCCAGCATCTCTAAATATCCATGCACTGCATCTTACCACCCCTTCCTTCGTCTTTCTCTCTCCATCGTTTTTGCTGGACTTGTGCTGCTGCCAAGAGCAGGGCTGGACCATGCAGAGACCCAGTATTGGGTAGAAGCTCTTTACAGTGGTTCTTTTTCAAAATAAATAAATATATAAACGAGCGAGAGAAGCAGTAATGAAGTTCTTTAATTAACATGAAGCGTACCCTCAGGCTTCGCCTGCAGGTTGAGAGTGCTGTCTGCAGTGAACCCATTGCACTGACAGGTGGTCTGGGGCTGGGAGAAGAAGAAATCTCCCCGAGGAACCTGTCAGTCAGCACGGATCCGTGTTGATTCCTCCCGTTAGATGAGTGCACAAGGAGAAGACTCCAAGTTGTTCGGGATTCGAGAATAATTGTTGAAATAAAAGACCATCTAATCCTGCAGCACTGCTATTTTTAAAATGAGTTAAACCTAAAAAAAAAAAAAATGCAGCTATCAAGATGATCTTCACAGATCACCATCACTGGAAGCTGAAAACTGAGGTCAGGCTTCTTTACGAAGCAGCTGCACTGCACGGTCTCCTTCGTGTTGTTGAGCCTGCAAATGACCGGGGAGGCTGTACGGCTGGCACTGCAGAGGCACACCGCTGATGCAAAAGCTCTCGAGCTAAACTGCTACCCTCTGGCTGCTAAAAAGGAAAAAGAAATGGAGTTACACAAAAGGGAGTTTGAAAAAAATGATAAATTTTGCTACTTCATTCTGAATTGGAGCTACCATCATCTGTAGCCATTACATGCATCTGAGTAACCCCCAGAATGCTCTGTTATGGCATTACAAAGAAATCTTCAAAGAAACATTAGGATCAAGGCAGTGTAAGCACAAGCTTTAAGTCAGCTTTGCGTGACAGCTTCTGATTTATGCCTTGAAACGTACCCACAGATCTCTGCCTCAGTTTGTTAGTCACCACTAGCAAAATACATAAGGACATGTAGTGCCTTAACATACCTCTCCCAGAAGAATAAAATCCTTATACTTATTCTATTAAATTACATGGTGTGGAGAAGAATTACATTTTACTGAGGAGTGGATTTATGAAAAGACTATCTAGAAGCTTCTGGTTTTTATTAATTGCAAATTCTGTAGCATTCTAGTCAACTTTAATGTCCAAATTTGTCCTCAGTAAGTCTATTTAACTACTACCATTTTCATATAAACATTGATAAATACTGCTAAGAATGAGGTGTTAAATATCTTTTTTATTATACTAGTAGAACGTACAGTAAAGGCTTCTTACAATTCCCCTTATCCTTGGGGAAGTACTTAAGCAGATAAAGTAATTAATAATGTGAGTTCCTGGCTTACATAGTAACAACAGAATATTTGTTAGCTGCACATGTAAGAAGATTTCCAATAAATTCAGTAGTTCTATCTGTAGTTCAATTCTTTGAAAGAAAAAAAAAATCCTGTAATTGGATTTATTTGTTGAAAAAAAGGCTATTTCACAGTTAAGAAGGAAGAAATGTAGCAGAAACTCTTTAGCCATGTGTGTCATTAACGTGCAGTGAAATGAGCTAGATGCTCTGCTTGGGTTAGGTAGCACAGCTTTATGCAAACTGTTTGAACTGTACAATTAATTCCAGATGAGAATCGGTCCCTGTGTAACTAAAAGAAGATAACAAAATATATTGTAGTAGACATAACAAAAAAGTACCTCACAAGACAGTGGCAGGAAATGATTGATCGACTTGGGTTCTGTTAGTAACCTCAGGAGGTCAAATACAAGAGAGGTTGTAGTGCTTAGAAGTCTAAAAAGTGTACACGTTCGAAGAGCTGTGTTCTATCTTCTTAAGAATTTGCCTGGGATGCTAGCCAGAATAGCTTTGCAATAGCACCTGACAGATAAAATTAAAGCATGAATCATAATCTCCCTGGTCTGCCAAACTGAGGTTTATTCAAGTTGTAGCTTTTAGATCACAGTTTCTAATTTGATGGCATGTCCAAAAGCCAACTATCCCTTGACTTCAAACAGTGTTGTGGGAAGGTCGTGTTTGAGTTAGGCTGTGGGCTTGGGGTTGTGTGATGAGAATTAAGAGAAGGGAGTTCAAAATCGTAATAGTTTCTATTGTTTAAAAATAAATGAAATACCAGCTGGAGATTTGCCAGGATAAGGTATCATTCTGACAGACCAGAACGCTCAAGGATATAGAGCTCTTTGGATTAGTCTTAAAGAATAAAGGGCATCGTAAGATCCTTACAAAGCAGGGAAAATGCGGAATGCTACAAAAGCAAGCATTTGAAACAGCATCGATAATAAATTATTTAAATGGAATTTGGAATATGGAATTCTTGATGTTTGAAAACTTTTTCTTAGATATGAGGAAAAAGGCAGGCAGACTAGTTCTGGAAGAAAGTTAGAAGGGTATTATTTTCATTAATACTGGCATTATTGATAGGCTAATCTTCCAAAGCAAATCTACTTAATCTGTAATCTTTGAAGCTATAGAATTAGTCGGGTACCACAGTGTCATCCTCCCAGTTTTCATTTTACACACTGTAGCAATCAAAGGAAGATATGGCTTCAAAGAGCAATATGACATAGTTTAAAGTTCAGTGTATCATGCTGGTAATGGACCAACCACTGGGAGTTTTTAGTTGGTTTGACTGGGACAAGGGATCGACACACAGAAGTCTTCAATCATCAGATTACCTTGATATGCATGACTAATTGGTAGTCTGAATACAAGGTTCTGTAAACTAAACACTTTGTAATGGAAAGCAAGCTGCCCGCTTTCATCAACACTAATGGAAAAGACTAACACCTTCTAAGAGTTTCTCTCTCTGTGCCTATATGTGCAGCAGATTTGTATCTCTTAAGAAGTGTTGTAATCCATAGATCAAAGTATAAGATAGTACAGAAATAAAACAGACTATCCCATTTATAATTCAAAGCAACCTGACATTTGAGTTATCAACCTGCAATAGTAAAATAGCTAGCAGACTTCAGTGTGAGAATACTTATTTACGCTTAGTCCCTCAGGTATTGTCCATTCAAGATGTGACATTCAGTTCACCAGTTGCAGATATGATAAAATCGGTGAAAATGGGAATCTAGACTTCGGGGCTGGTAGCCATTACTGGGTGCACTTCATATCTGCTCTGGGGGTACTTTCAGTGAAATCAGTGATCAGGAACATAAACTCCAATTTAACATTGATGTTTGTCGGAGAGTTTATTTAAAAGGTTTTTACATACAAACATTTAACAAGAAAACCAGAGATGAAACCCAGTAAGAAGATACATGAACGGTGGCACAATATCTGTCATAAACTAAAGATACATATGAAGAATCTTGGCTCAATTGAAATAGTATTTGGTGGTTTAAGACATGTTTATCAGCATACGCTTGCTGTTTTATGCTGCTACGCGGCAATGGAAAGCAAACACAACATAGCCATAAACTAGGCCGGGCCTACAGCTGCTTTGCATTACTGGGGGAAGTATCACTGGCCAAAGAGACATGACAAACCTGATCATTAATTGACTGGCAGCCAGGCACAGGGGTCCTTCAGAAGAGTGACACTGGGGACCGGGTGATAATTGTGTGTGCTGCCAGAGAGAACTATTGCCAGATGAGGCCAGTGTCCCCGACTGATTTTGCCCAATTAAGCTGTACCATGCAAATCAGGGAGTGAGGAAGGGTGGCACTTGGCTTTGTTATCTCTGATGTTGTACATCCAGATATAGATGTGCATCTGCTTATTGCTTACAGAAATTACTATGCCAGTTGTTAATAACATACTGTCAATGTATGTCCTCCAGCTGCAGCCTATACGTGGGATTTCAGGAGCTTGAACCCTACAGCAAATCTGAACAGTCCTACATTTTTGCATTACTGCACAGAGAAGTGAGATAAAAGACTGGCAAATGGCACATTTCTAAAGTAACTGAATTTTAAAATTTGTTTTACATTTCTTGTAAAAAATATTTTAAACGTTGTACCTGTAAGTTGTCTCAAAAAGTGCTGTACCCAAAGCGTAGGTGATGTAACGCAATCCATAAGAATGGGTCTTGAACCTTTGATGTGTGTGAAGCAGAGAAGTGTTAAGTATTGAAGCGTTCACTCAGATCTCCGTAAGAAGACACACACTAGAAACGCACCAGTACTCTGTGTTCCTCGCAGCACATTCAAGGTCTGGAAATGTGACTAAAATCACCTCTGGTGGAGATAACACCGATTATATAAGCTTTTCCCGATGTTCAGAAGGTGTAGAAAGGATTGGCAGAGCAGGCCCAGGCAGGATGATCTCTCACAGCGTGCTGCCACTTCGGTTTGAAGTCCTCAGCGAAGAGCTTGGAACAATGATTTCTGGCCAGGCCGATCACGATGTCTTAGATGTGCTGGTGAATGGTGCTGCTACACAAAACCTCTGAGTTCACAAGCAACCCCGAAATGTCTGGTTCCAGTGCTATCAAAGGTGGGAAGTGTTGTAAAGCCAATGTTACCCGCATAAAGATGAACAGCAGGAACATCAGTGATAATACGAGTGTGCTGCAGCTGTACCTGGACAGCGGGAAAGCCGGGGAGTTAAAAGAAAGAGACACTCAGCTCCAGAAGATGATGTGGGTGAAATTTTCCTTTTGTTGTCTGCGGTTTTATTTCATTTTTAATTGGCGAGGAAGAGGAGTCATATTCTGATTCCAGGAGCCTTCCAAAAGTCAACAAATGTCAGACACACATTGTAATATACAAAGTAAGTCAGCACAAACATATGTATGTATACATATATATGTTGGAAAAGCTATCAGATATGAAGTTACTTTATTAGATATACGTTTTAAAACCTTTTTTTTTTTTTTTTTTAAAGAAGCAACCAAATGTTATATGTAGGGTAGCAAACTATGTATTAGCTGTTGGTTATTTTTTCTATTGCACGTAAAGTAGTTTGAACATTCAAATAGGGGTGCTCATTCACTTTCTTTTTGTTTGAAATCAAACCAAGCCAGAGCAGTCGGAAAAGCCAGTCATACACCGCACGTTTCGGCTGCGTTGGGGTGATTGCTTATTGCTGTACTAGGGAAAAAAGCAGTCTTCAGCTGGGATGCCCAGATATGTTACTCCAGAACACCAGTAACATCTGCTAGCTTTTATATTGAAGTCCCCTTAGAAAGATTAAATTATGTTTTCAGAAAAAATCATTGTTATTAGCTGTTATGTGTCGAGTAACTTGCAGTTGTTGTCATCTTTTGGTGCTTTCAGCAAATGACCTAAGTTAGAGAGGCTATTATGGCTTTTTTTTGTTATTATTATTATTTTTTTTTTTTTTTTTTTTTGCAGGCTGCGCTTTTAACACCTAAATCCTCAGAATCCTGGCAATACTCTCCTTTTCTCCAGCCTGCCTTCCCGCCTAACTAGCAACTGAGCACTGGGGCGTAGTATTCAATACTCCCCTAGTGTCCCAGCTGAAGAACCTTTTCTTGGTAGTTAACAGAGTCAAATTTACTGCCTGAATGGATTGACAGACTTAATTTCAAGTTAGTATTATGTATTTTCACTGGAATAATCAGTGGGCCCAAGCTCTTTCTTGCTTAGCCCAGCTTCCAGGCTGCTTCAGTGTGATCCTAACTCAGCCTTTGCCCAAGATTTTGAGTTCTTGTCTGTCTGTCATTGTAAATCTTCAGTGACTCTGCTTAAACCAAAGCATTCCCTCTGGGTTTTGAAGAGGTTTAAATGGATACAGACTTTTCAGTTTTATATTGTTTGTGTGTGTGTAGTTTTTTTTTTTTTTCTTTTCCGCCTGGAAAATAAAACAAGCAGATGGAATCTCAAGTCTTCTGAGAACAACTGCAGGGAAGAAGTTTTCTGTGGGTGTGCAAAAACAAGATAGAGGACAATTTGTCATTTATTGCTGCACTGCTGAGTCTGAAGTAATTGTGTCACTTCTGAACAGTCTGAGAAGGTTGGGTGAAAGCACATATTAGCATGGCATGTTAACAGAAAATAGTGTCAGATGGGTGAGTTCCCACAAAAAATACTGACGTGTAAATAATAGGAAAAAATGTTATTTTTCTTGATGATGTTAAAGTATGTATGGATTAAGTTGTATTATAAATAGATAAATTTACAGTTTTTCTGGTTAGAAACCTCCATTAATGGATGTGAAAAAAAACATTAAAATGATTTGTTTATTGCCAGCCAAAATATTCTGACACAATTATAGGACTCCATGGTCTTTCTTAATGGATAGTGTTAATTTTGGAGCCTATCTAGGTTTGCAGAAATTACTCACTGTATTAATAGGTGCCAGCTGTGAGATAAGCCACTGACAGCTTCTTAAAAATACTGTTGTTCTTTCACACTGATTTCATATGAAGCTAATCATTGCACAGTTCTGCATGTGCTGCTGAAAGCCAAAAGGAAAACCACCGCTTCACTTTACTATTGTAAATGTTTAACTGATGAAGTACAAAATATTCTCCAGCTTGCTCTTCTTCTATGCCAGGAGAAATAATAAATTTTAAATAATCGTTCTTTTCTGTTACATTTGAGGGAAAAGATATAATAAGGTAGCCCTAGCAATAAGGCACTAAAAATCACTCCAGAAAATTATCAACGTAATCAGAAAGGACACAAATCTGACCCACAATCAGAAGATGGAGAAGCCTCCAGACACGCAGCACGCTGGCCAGCAGAGGAGCTGCTTGTGGCTTACCGTATAGTTAATAGCAGACATGTACGCAGTGTCTCGCAGTTACAGGACTCGATCCCTGCCACGTACAGGCTGAACGCTTGCCCTGCACATTGCAAGATGGAGGCACAGACACCAGTCTGCATCAGGGGGTTGCAGTGCTGAAGGATCAGACCCTATATTAAATCATTAGAGGTGATAGCGGGAGAACTGACACAGACGGTGACTCGACACATCTGCATTAGCCTACGATCATAAAGCGGTACTGGTCCCACAGCTGGCTGACACGAGAAGCTAAGGCACTGCTCTCCTGGGGCCAGCCCTGGCCTTTTCCCACGTTATTGCCTTTGGCGCTGTCTGCCCCAGCGGTGAGCCAGGTGGGCTCTCTAACCCGGCTTTCCACAGCTCAGCCAGTGGACCTGACACAGCGTGGGGACAGGTGAGCAGTGGCGAGAAAGCAGAAAGGGTGACAGAGCAGAGGGCATCCCTCCACGGCCGCCAGGCACCTGATTGCCTCAGCCCTAACGGGAGCCCTCCCGACCATTCTCCAGTTCTCCAAGGTGCTAATGGTTTGCATCTGCTTTATAGCGCTAGTGACAGCAAACCTATACCCGGCTATTTTTGACTTTAAAAAAATCACAGGATCACAGGATAATTCAAGTTGGAAGGGACCTCAGGAGGTCTCTAGCCCAACCTCCTGCTCAAAGCAGAGCCAGCTTTGAAGCCAGACTGGGTGGCTCAGGGCTTTATCCATCCTTGCCTTGAAAAATCGTTATCTTTTAGTTGAGAAGTTGCACGGTTACTTGGAGTCTGTGATATTTTCCAAGCAAAATGCCTTTCCTTTGTCACAAGAGCACCTACATAGCTTTAGAAGAGAAAAATAAAAATAAAATAAATAAATAAAAAATGACCACTGTTCTTCTGTTGTTTGGGTTCCTCAGGCATAGCAGGAGTGCTCGCCCTGTTTAACCTGGAGGGGTATCTCTCTGACCAGCCAGCGGGTCAGCTGGTGGGTACTGGGACATGGGAAGTTTTCCTGGGATAGGGGTGGTGACCAGGAACCTGTGGGGAGGATAACTCTGCACCCGAACACAGCTGGCTCTGGAAAAAGTATCTGTCCATAGCCTGGGATACACATGAAATGGTTGTTTCCTACCTTAAAATAAACTTGAAGTTTGTGTAAAAAAGAAATGAAGCTACATAAGAAGGGTAGTACATGGGTAGCAAAGTCATCTACCCAAAAGTTAGGCAATGCCAGTGGTACGACCTTGACTTGGTCCCCTATGCAAAGCGCATTACGCAGTACCAGCACGCACTGCTCCTCCATGGGATCTCTCTCTTGCTCTGCACAGAATACAGATGAAAAGGAGCAATGAAGGGATCTTAAACTTGCCACTTTCTAGCGTTCAAAACCTTCACCTTGGCCCTTATATCCCAATTAATATTCCTGTAATGTAGAGGGTTGCATGCAGTAGGTGTGATGTGTGTAGACACACCTGTATATGCTTTGCACCAGGTTCTGACCTGAAAGAAGAGTAAAAAATGCTTTTGAAATGACTGAAAAATAAAATGATTGATGATGAGTTTTGATTTTATCTCCTTTTACAATTCATGTTAACTTTGGACTTACAAGGTCATGTTTAACAATTCATATAGGAAATAATAAATCTGCTTATCATAGCAAATGTAAAACAAATATGACTGAGTTTGGATGAGACTGTGTGAACGGTCACATGGGGAGAAAATCCAGGCAGCTGGCTCCAAATAACTATTAATCCTCCCAAAGGCAGCAGGCAAGAGAATGGCCTAGGGCCTCTGAGAGCCAGACCCAGCGCATTTCAGGAGCAGCAACAATGAAGAATCTGGGAGGAGGCAGGATGCAGAGAGAAGAGCTCACATAGAGTGATACCATTTGGCACTACAAATGCTGACTTTTTTCCATCTCTTTTATTTTCTCCAGATTCATTTTTGCTTCCAGAGTCTGAAGTAAATTCCAGAAGACAATACGTGCGTAACATCAGACATTAAAATTTTGGGGTGTTTAGGTATTAGAGCAATTTTCAGGTAAAATGTATTACATTCCTGTGATTCTTGTGAAGGGCTAAGAAATCTGTAGAGTGGGCTTAAAGGTGGGAAATCTCTGCTCTTTGCTCCCAGCAGAGTTCAATATCCCTCCTACCCTTTACCGCTTCATGTTGCCTTTGTGGGTGAGATGCAGGGCACTGATACATTGGCTTTTATTTGGTACCCTAATTCCTATTAAGAAAATGTGGGAGCTCTAACACGTTGGTGGCAACACACACTGGATGAAAAAGTACAGCAGGAAGGTGAGCGGGAGCTTTCCCATTGATTTAGTGTGATCAAGATTTACACCACTGTTTTTAAAAAAGACACCCATTTCTCAATGTCATAGAATAAAAGGGCCTAAAGGTGCCTGCATTTAATCAGAAAAATGCACAAGAAAAGAAAACTTGCAAAATATGAAAACCCTTCTGACATAAATAAGATGTCTTTAAACATACAATTTTAATTCAGATCAAGTGTTTGTCAATTAAGAGCATTAACTGGGGACACAGTCATCCTAACTGGCATATGCATTCATCCATGGACATAGCCTGGAGGGCTGGTGATCAATTATTCAGCAAGGCATTTTATGCTGCCTCCACCTTTCACAGCACATCATCTGCTAGATTGTGATCAACAGCAAATATGAGAACAGCAGCAAAGGAGAAAACAATTAATATTTCTTGGTCGAAGCTAAGTGAGATTTTAATTTTCTCAGTAAAAACTCTCCTCGGTCACCAGGTTACAGAAGATGCATGAGTCCTTCTCCTCCTGCTCTCCGAAGAGATCCGAGGCAGTGGTTTCCCATGCTCCAAATACCCATATGCTTTAGCATTACCAGCCCTCAGAACTCCGTGTCTCGTTACATTTTATTGTCACTTCCTCCTCCCCCAGACTTTTGCTGTTGGTCCAGCAGCATATTGGTGGAGTACAGCATTCCTTGTGTGCTTTTCCAGTTTTGAGACTAAGACAGCCAGACAGCAATGTTGCTGGCAGAAGTAAACGGGTCACTGCCCACACGCTTACCAGTTTCCTCCCCCTTCCTCCATATCTACCTCCAGGTCAGTTCTCTTGGGTCAGCCCAGAGAAAACTCCCACCAAAAACACACTCATTTTCTGTTGGATCAGTGGAGCTGATTCACCCTGAAGCTGCATAATCCCTCTATGCGATGCAAGGAGAACAGGAACAGACGTGGGAGGGGGGACATGGAGGGAGGAAGGCTGCCATCTCTGGTGGCAGCCCACAGCTCTGACAGATTACGTGCAGCATGAACAACTCTTGGAGAAGAACATGTTGACCACAATCTCTATACTGGGGAAAATACAATATTATAAGATAACTTATGCTACTTCCAACTTCTTCCGCCCTTTTTAGCTTAGTATTTTTAGTCTGTCTTCCATTGGCTTGCCCCTCTATAGAGTTGGAATCTGTTTTCTTTAATATTTAAAACAATACATATGCTTCAGAAACGATAGATATTTAAAAATCGCTTCAAACTCAGCTTTTTTTTTTTTTTTCCTTAGTGTATTGTTAAAGCATGCCTAGGTAAATCCATGCAGAACTCTTTCTCTACCCATCCTCTCAATTTCCGATCTATTTATGCTTCACTCTTTACCTTTTAGCACAGATAGATTCTACATTTTTTTTTATGTGAAGCAAACAGCTCCTTTTTGCCTCATAACAGGAAAAACATACCAGAGGTCATTATAAAACAATCAAGATTGTTAATCCTATTCTTCTCCTGTGGGAGCTGCTTTGTGTTTCTCTTGCTCCGGGGCATCTGTCTCTTAGAAGTGCACATTCAGCGTTTTTCCCCTTGCAGTTTCTCTTGTCACGAGTAATAACAGGTATGGAGTAGGATACGTGGATGAAACTACATCTCTCTTCATCTCTCTCTCTCCTCAGAGGTTAGGGATAAGCACAACACGACTTGGGAGACAGCATTTCAGTCAATCTTCCTGTGGGCAACTGTTGTGTCTGCATTGTCTAAATACATTTACTCAGTATCTTGAAAAGGCCTGGCTGATTCTAAGCTGAGGTCAATGTTTGGAAAATGTTTTCTACTGAGACATTAAAAGGACCTGGGGGTGCTGGGGTAGCTTTTTAAAAAGTCAGCTGTGCAGTTCTTACTTTTGTGTAAATAATCGGACATAAGGTACCTAAACTATGTTTCAGGTGGAATTAAACACATAATTAAAGAAGTTATTAACAAGAACACATCATGGTCACAAAGGTGCCTCAGTAGGCTTAGTGTTCACCAGAAAACCATCACCTTAGTTCCAGTATCACTTGAGTTAAATATATGTGATCATTGAAAACTGACAAAGGATGGGCAGCAAGGTTGGTCCTGTGTCCCTCCTCTGCCAAAACATTTTTCGATAGAAATAAACAGCTCCAGGCGTGTGTGAGATGTGTGAACGTGTCTGCCATCACTTTAGAAACTGTTCAGTGGGAAAGGTTTTGAGAGAAGAAACAAGAAAAAACAAAGTGCTTAGAAGTAGTCTTTCAGCCACCAAAGGGATGGGGATGGGACATGGTCAAGATCAAAGCTGCTGAGGTGGGATGGACCAGGGAGCTCCCAGAAGGGAGCATCTCTGCTGTGGAAAGGTCAGGGTGCAGGAGCTGAGGAGACTGGACAGCCCTTCCAGAAACCCCTGGTGCTTGGCAGCGTGCCCCAGAAATACCACTTGCCATGAAAAGGAAGCAAAGCACCATGGCAGACGGATGCCCTTCACCAGAGGAGGGGAAGGGAGGCTTGGGGCTGTACCACCAGGCCCCTGCTGTACTCAGGAGCTACATCCCCACTCCCACACTGGCTGCAGCCAAGCTCACTCTGGTACAACCAGGGCATCCCCCAGCACTGCACAATATATTAATATTTTTTGGTTTTTTATAGGCTCTCTTCAAAGCCTCGGTGAGATGCTCCACTAACCCAAGTCCTTCTGATTCCTCTCCTTAAGCAAGTACGAGGCAATGGTGCTGTATTCCTTATCTGTGACCATTTTGGCAGTCAGGGACTGCTGCCCAGCCTTTCCTCCCCAGAGCCTTAGCAGATGTCTTCTGGGACCTGCTTAGGATCACAGCTAATAGGGCTGAACACAAATGACATTTCTATGGCCTTCGATGGGGTCTGTATGGGTGGCAGTGCTGCTGCTGGCTACCGCGGCAGCGGAGACCTCTGGTGTAAGGCAAGGCCCAAGGTGACGGCTGCAGGGACCCAGTGGCAGTAACTGCAGGAAGTGGAGCGACAAGGCCAAATGTCTACGTTTTGAGGAGCCACCTTTGCTCTTGGGCAAAGCAGCTATAAGCAGGCAAAGAACTGACCAAAAAAAAAGATGCATGGACAGATGTGAGAGGTATAATAAAACCCATGTGGAAAGAAAATACATAGGGCAGTCAGCAAAAACATAACCCCATTTTGGAGGAGTTAACCTTCTGGAGTGACTTTATACTGGATCAGTATTTTGCATTATGTTTCTGCAATATTTTGATCTGGTGCAAGGGGTTCAAAAGTCTGGTTTAGTGCTTTGTCAGACTGTGACCCACAGCCCTTTAGTCCATGGTGCTGCCACCCCTGATGAGCAAGACCCAGAGATGGCAGGTCAACCCCCAGCACTACTTCACCACTCCTTGAAACACTGCTTGATTTTTGCTCCCATAATTTCCATGGTAAACTGCAAGCCATTGTGAGAGGGGGTTATTAAATAAATGCATGCTGGTGATGAACAGCCTCCTCTTAAGCAGGAAACTGTGTGTCATCGAGCTTCTCGCTCGTGTCAGGGAAGAGAGGAGTGAAGGAGAGGTGATAATGACAGGGGCTGCCTCCAGGGAGGGAGGTGGAGGCAGCACTGGAGGGGGTGGAGAGCTCGGGCTGGTGAGGGAAGAAAAGGAGTATCGTGCAGTCAAACGAATGCGGTGGAAATAGATAAGGGTCAAACAAAAGAGAAATTTATTAAAAGTGAAACAAAGCAAAACGACTAAAACCTTCAGAGCTATAAAAGTGAGGAGATGAGAAAAAGTATGACGACATTCTCATCAACATTCCTAAAATAGGCACGTTAGCACACTCAAGAGAGGAAAAAAAATAACAGGGAGGTTTCGATCTTGTCTGTCTCTTTCTCTAATCTAGCCAGCAGTGTGCCCACGTTCCCATGCAACGTGACTATAATTATAAGCTGTGATCTATCAGAGTAGGACCTGGAAATTTTCATCTTACTGCCCTGCAAACATAAGGGGAAGGCTGCAAAATTGTTAAAACGTTGGCTCTTCTAATCTAACCACATTGTTATTTAGCACCACGATTCCATACATAATGAGAGTGGCTGGTTTTCCAGTGAGTAGGGCTTGATAGCATCACACAATTAGATAAGAAATGTAATGAACATGACCAACACCTCACCCAGGTTTACTCTCTCTTGGTGTCTAATGGAAATTGCTTGCCGTAACCTCCTCATTAAATGATGGTCCCATAGCCTAGTCTCTCTTCCAATTAACAAGAAATCTTACAGTGTAAGAACACATTTTAGGACCCTTTTTTCCAATTTTGTCACTCATTTGTGCTTAAGAGTCCGTTTCTCATTCTTTTCCCCACATGCTGCTAAACTCCATGCCATCAGGCTGAAGAGGTTGGACTCGGCCAAGCCCTAGGAATTTGTATTTCAGCTTTGGCATTCACTACGTTGGCAAGGGATGCCTCCCCCACCACTTCACCAGAGCACCAGGCTGTTGCTGGAATGGAGTATAAAAGCAGATTAACGTAGGATTGCCCTCGATCTAAGAAGACTGAAGTATTTTATAAATTCAGTATTTGACCTTGTTAGTGATGGGAGGTTATTGATACTTGCACCACAGTTAAAGGCGTAATGGAGCTTGTTGGGAGCTGTGGGAAATACCAGCAGGAAGAAGTCTATGGCCCCAGGCTTCAACATAACCTTGAAAGACAGAGGACGATTATTAGCTTTAAAGATCTTATAACATGCCTCCAAGGACAAGAGAGTCTTGTTTTGCCAGACAGGGACTCCAGAGATCAAATAATGATTATTGTTATTGTAATTATCATTAATAATAATTATTACTATTAATAATTATTATTATTAATAATAAGTAAACTCACTAATAATAATAATCCCAAACAAAAAAAAATTACACACACACACAAAAGAAACCAAAACAACAACAAAAACAAACAAACAAAAAAACCAGCCAGCTTTAAAGAATCTCTCCCTGAAACAAAGAGTTATTGGCCCAAACATTACCAGACCCATCATTCTCTGGGAAAGAAATACATAATCTACTAAAAATGTAGATCAGCCAGGAAAATATAGTCAGGTATGTAAATGTAGATCAGCCAAGAAAAAATAGTCAGGTATGTAAAACCAGATTTATGGGGTTAGTCACATTTTTTATCTGAAAAGCCTTTATTAAAATATTCTGCTTTGGAGATGCTGCTTAGTTACTGATCATCTTGCTGATGTCCCCGCAGGACAAAGACACAAAGCCCTGGGCACAGGTCACTTCGGCTCATGCAGTCACAGTGACAAGAGGAGGGCAGAAACCTCTGCCAGGCTGGCAGAACCACGGGGAGAAGCAAGGGCTGAGCAGAAGGTACTCGCAGAGGTCATCAGAGGTAACTGATTAGATCAGGCACAGCCAGGGAAGGAAGAGCTATTCTTATGTCCATTCAATATTCAGCAGTATCAGATGAAAAGCCAAGACAGCTGGTGTCCTACGTGATGCTCACTATTCATAAGTTTTACAAGCAGATTCCCCATTCTGCCATCCACGGTTTTAAAGAGAGCACTGAACAGTGCTGCATTTATGACAGACCTCTGCAGAACCCTGCTCCATACGTCTCATCAGTTTGTCTGTGAGCTCCTGAGACTGGTTTGCCAAAATAAATTTTACTCAGATTATAGCAGTAGCGTTTAGACCATGCTGTCAGTATGTCACAATATCACACATCTTAATGAAGTCAAACAATATCTAGCAGCTCTCTTTCACTTGTAAAATCTATACCCTTGTATAGACAGACATCAGACTCATTACAGTCTGTATTGATTTTTTTACTTTTCACCTCCTTACTCAATAACTTTATTCCAGGATTGTTTTTAACCACAGGTCTAAAATTCCCCAGCTCCATTACTTTTTAAAACAGAATTTGAGTGTAAGTTTGCAAGCACAAATTCTCAAAGACAGCTGCTAAAATTGCCTCGGGTCTCTGTGTACTCTGGGAGGCCCAGCCATGTTAAAAACATCTACCTAACATCTACCTAAGTGTTCCCTAACCCGTTCTTTCCCAGATGCAGCTTCCATACTCTGTTGCTCGTGCTGCAGTTGACTTTACTCGTGGAGATGGATTCCACCAGGAGTCAGACATCTCTGCCGCATGGACCGAGCGACTCCCTGGTTTTAAACTTCCCATGAATATACTCCCGCTTCCTTGTCACTCACACAAAACTCATTACTATTTCCCATTTGATTGGCTGACCTTTTGATTTTGCCTCTATCCCTCTGTGCTAACCACACTTAGCAAGCTGACCTAGGTTCCTTTTTTCTTTTTCTGTTTTAACACAGTTGACGAATTCATGGTTTGGTTAAGTTGGGCTCTTATTCCACTCTTCATTTTACCCCTCTTTGTGGTAGTCCGTGATAATGCCTTTATCACAGCTTCTTTAAGGAACTGGTTTTTTTTTTGTTTGTTTTTGTTTTTGCTTTTGACTACTTTCCATGAGCTGTGAGTTCTCATCTCCTACTGCTTCCATTCTGTTGTGACACTATTTGAAAATTAATAGGATCAGCAGTACTTTTACTAAGTGAAACCTGACCCACAGTCTCTGGATGAGAAAAATAGGCTGGGAAACTGGTAAGAATGAATGATCAGTCATGTGGGATTTCTCCTCAGCAAGGTGGCTGGTTTGCTTCATATGACTTGCCTGTTTCTTGACAAACCATTCATGCCAAGTAAATGATAGCAGTCTACTGAGGCTCCTCTGAGTCTCTCGGTTCCCTCCTGTGATTCTTTTCTTTGAGTTGAAATGCAGTTTCCTGAAATCAGTATTCAGATGCAGTGGTACTAGTAAGAAATATGAACACTTGGGAACAGCCTGAGTAAGGAACTCCAGAAATATGAATCAAAATATGGAATAACCATCTGCTGGTTTTCTTATTCTTGTTAAAAGGGACAATCAGTTAATGTTTATTTCTAAACAAAGTAAAATATATTAAATGATACTGAAATTCCCCACCATGTTGTTTTCTATTTTAGAAATAAAGCTCTGATTCTAAAATGAGAATTTTCTGCCAAACATCAGCTGATTTCCATGGTGAACTCTTATACCCTTGAAAAGGAGGGGGAAAGAAGAAAGAAAGAAAGAAGACAATAATGGGATAGCTAATAAATCTTTTAAGAGAGAAACATCAAAAAATACTGCCTATCATAACACTATGGCATGAAATGCATCTTTTTAAAAAATCAATGAACAACATTCATCACTTGGACTGGAGGCAAGGATAAAACTGGTACTTGAGTATTCTCGCAAAGGAATACATCTGGGCATTTGAAATGTATTTTGTTGGCCTCTCTCACCAGCAGAAGCCTAAGTATGATACATCTGTCATCAAACACGGCAGCAAACATTAGCCTGTGTGATTCATTGCTTGTTTTTTGCTATAATTCAGTTAATGATGACCATATATATTTTAATCATCTTAGTGAATTCGATTTAACTTGTTCATATTATGACAAGGAACTGAAACAATTATATTGCAAGAAGAGAGAGAAACAGAGACGGCAGAGGAAGATTTCCAGGCCGCAAATTTTAGAATGGATTTCTTGTTCCTTATTCATTATTAATACAAGAAATTTTAGAACAAAACATAGGATGAACTTTTATTATTAGTTGCTCACCTCAGCTGCCAGACTTGTGTCCATTTTTTTTGAACATTTTATATGTTTCTGGTTAATTAAAAATTTAAAAATAGATGGGCTAAATGTGACAGAAGATAATTGAACCTCTCACGTTTTTAGCAGCTGACTGAAGGGAAAAGAACCCGAATGAATAAAATCTCCTTTAGTTGTAAACCTAGTCCCTTATTTAGATATTAAATGAAGTTAATGAAGAGAAAAGTGGAAAATCAATTGGACAGAATAAGTAAATAAATGGCATAGCTGGAAAGCAATTTCTTTAAAAAAAAAAAAAAGCATCTTGTGGGTAGAGTGTAGTTACAATGAGACACCCTGAAGCCAGCCTGAAGACTGGATGTCAGCATATTAAAATAAAAGAAAAAAATATAAAACAAACAAACAACATCAACAAACCAGAACAGAAATTTGTTCATTTGAGAGAGTTGGAAACCTAAGGAGGAAACCTCCATCACAGACAGAAGAACAAACAGGAAGTGATGAATGAAGAAGAAGCCCTCAGCAGAAATCATATCCATGGTCAAGTGAATAGAGATGAGAATCATTCAGGCAGGTGGAAAAAACAGAGAAAGTCCTGAGAAGTAAAAATCCCATGGGGGAAGGATTGGCAGGAGTGCAAGGATATAAGTTTAAGAGATATTGGTTTTCGGGAGCATCATTAGGTCTGGAAGATGTTAATTGGCCAAAGAGCTCTTAGAACAATAATTGATAAAATAATTGGTGAAGTGAAGGATGGACTGGGAAGTCATTCTTGGCTTTATTAAAAAAACAAAAACAAAAACAAAAAAAACCCTGAGCCTTGCATCCACCTTTTCCATGTTACTGTGAAGTTCAGCACCTGAGAAAATCATATAACTGAGTTCAGAGTTGAATGTGAAAAGCAAACCTTCCCTGCGATACATAAAATCACTCACTTCCTATGCAAGCCTTCTTTAAATGGGGAGGGGAACTGATGTTAAAGACAATTGTGGTTGTTGGGTTTTGGTTGACCTTGTTTTGCTCCCTTTTATCTCTTATTCTGAAGCTGATTTCTCTTCTACCAATATTCCCAATTTCATCTGCCAAATCTTTTTCTTTTTTTTAATCTGAAGTTCTCTATCCTTTCCTCCCATCCATAACATACCCTCTTTATTTCCAAAAAGCCACTGTCTTGTCTGCATTTAAGTCTCTTTTGTCAGAATCTATTTAAATGTAACATCTATGTAAAACACATTGCTACTAACAGACAGGTGTCATTGCTCCCCAGCAAAAGCCAGTTAAAGCATGAAGAAAGTGTGAAAATGTAGCCAGTCCCATTTGCATTAATATAATCCGTGTGGTGCTTTTGTTGTACTTCTGGAACAGCCACGCAACTGAAATCAAATCTTTGCAGTCAGTAGTTACACCTAGTATTTACACCTTGACTGCCACATACATTTAACCATCATAAATCCTGATCTAAAGTACTGCTGAGAGTGGAATCTGCAGAAAGGCAGCTGAAAATATTTACCATAGTTGATACACACTCCTTGTGGATGGACATTTGGCCTATTCATTTCTCTCCCTCCCTGCCCCCCAGTCCCCGTTGCTTAATAATTACTGCTTGCCCCTTCCTTGGAGGAGCAGTCATCTGCGTGCAGTGCTCCTGCTGCACTCAGACAGGGGAGCTCAGTGCCTTCCTGACCAGTCTGCTGTCAAAGGTTTAAGTAACGGTTGTACTCATACAAAATCCCAAGCCAAACCACCACACCATATTTGCCAGCATTATGTTGGAAGGAGTAGCAACAACATATTGTAGCTTGCACTTTTTAAATATTTAGCGTGCATCCAGTGTGGGTGCAATGGAGTTAAAAAATCTGCCAAGCTAGCACAAAGAACAGAAGGGTGAAAAAAAGGTTAAAAAGTTTTGCCAGGGCTACTTTGTCCTGAACTCACGCACTCTGTAGTGGGCTTGACCTAAATTGTGCAGCACATGGACAGGATCCTGGACATTCTCCAGCACCTTCAGCTAAATTAAAGATGAACATGAATAATGCCCTGGGGCCCTGCACTCGCTGGGATGCTGCAGGCATGGGACTCGCAGAGAACCCACCCTTGCTGCAGAACCGTGCTCCAGATTTTAATTAACTGAGTTTCCTCATTTAAGCTTTTCCTGTGAAAGCCTCCCACAGTAAAAACACTTCTCAGAAACGCTATGCTGCAGCAGATGAAAATAAATCGAGCTGTTGTACTTCCAAAAACTTTCTTCGAAAGAACATAATTTCAAGGACTATAATCACTCATTCCAGATACATGGTTCATGAACTCAAAGCCATCGCATCCACGTACTGCATGTTCTCATCTTTCCGAACTGCCATATGCTACTAAGTCATTTCATTTTTTATGCACCCTCATGGCTCCAGGCTTCGTGGGCAGATGGCTCTTTGCCATCTAATCAAATTCACACATCAAGGGCATCCCAAGTGTGGTCCTCTGTAGAACTGCATCATCCTTTAGTTCCTCTCCCTTCCCTGAGCACTTGCACATCACTACGGATTTGTACCTCCAGAAAGGTTCCCAATTTTCAGATGTAACGCGCTCATTCCTCAATTAAGCACAAAATAATACACTCGATTCTAGTCCATTCACTCTAAAAACAACATTCAGTTCTTTGGAAATTCACAGCGTACCCACACAGTCCTTCGGATCCATTTTGGTTGTATTTTGGGTCCTTCCTTCCCCTGTTCACTGGGCAGAATGTGTATATGCCCTCAGCCATCACGCCCACAGCTACAATAATGCAGCTTCACTTCGGCAGCCAAGTGACAGCTTTGCTGTACTGCACCAAGCTTGATGCAGTATCTAAATTTAGATGCCTCCTAATTTTCTTTAGCTGCATATTGATAAAATTGAATTTTCATGGATCGGCTCCTCTGAAAAAGAGGCTTGTGGCTGTTGCCTTTGATGGACTCGTCATCTCAGAGTTGCATCTGATTCTCTGGAGAATCCCTTTAATCAGACAGGAAAAGTCCTTGTAATAGTAGCTGTGGTACTTCTTCAAGCCACTGTGACCTACGTTGCCTCATTGGGTCGGTTAGGGGTTTCGCACACATTTTTATCACATTTTATTACCATAATTTCTGTAACTCTCTATTTGCTGGATTACCTACTGCATTTGTTAAATACATATATAAGCACACATCTCATCTGTCTGAATGCACAGCAGGGTCAAGGTTACCCTGGCACTGAAAAAAATGTTATTTCACAAACCTGTGCAATACGTCAGCTTCAGAAATACTCCTTTCTTCTACATACAGAATCTCTTCAGCTTATCCCTTCTAGGCTGCTTTTTGTAGGCACCAAGGTAGATACAAGAAACAAGGTCATCTACCCTGACAGCAGCTAAACCCTTCAGTTTACACCTTTTTCTCTAAAGGAGGAACAATGTAGAATTTTTTAATATTGGCTTCAACAGCTACAGAAAAAAAAAAATCCTCACCCTGTTATGATCTGCAAGATAAACAAAGCTGTTTAGTGAAGAACATTTTAAGAAAAACACCTAAAAACAGTTTTGCAATCTACGCAAAATAAAAAGGCAATCAGCTTTCTAATACAAGTTATTTTAAGATAACACATCTGGAAGAGTGTATCTGCAATATCTTTATAGAAGAGCAATGGTGGAACTGGGATTTCAATATTATCATATTGACACTGCAAATGCCAAATAGAAACCGGAATCTAAGAAGTCTCTATACCAGTACTTCTAATTTTTCATAGAAGCACTTAATAAAACCTGTTTTTAAATAGCATGTAAGCTTTACATCTAGCTTTTCTAAGCAGTTCAATATTTTGTGCATGAGAAGACTAAAGCCAAAAGAGCACGCACAGCTCACCTTCCCGTGCTACAGTAAGTCATCCCTGCAGATTAACAAAAGGCTATCCTAGAAAACACGGTGACCCAGAAGCCAAAGATAAACTGTTTACAATTTGTTCCAGACATCACCTATTCAGCTAGACATAGTTCTTTATATTTACAGTCCCATCTATTGCTCTGCTGAGAGTAGTAACCTGAATATGCCAAGCACATAGCGGGAGCCTGCTGAACATGGACTACATTACTCCAGTGCCTCATAGCTGCAATGGTTTAACAAGTGCTGCATAGGCACAAACTGAGCAATGCCATTTATAATCAGTTAAGCCAGTCATCCTTATCCCCCTTCCATAGCCCCTTCTTCACCAAGGACAGATAAAAGTCATCTTCCAGTGGCTTTCGAGACACTAGGCTGTATTTAGCCCATTCGATAGACAAGAAGAGGTCCCGTGACCCAGAAAGCATTATTTCAACAATTTTCAAGCTGTTTCGAAAATATGAAAGATAATGTAATAAGTGGGTGTTTGCAGAAAGACCAGAGTTTTTGACATTATTTAAAAAAAAAAAAAAGTCTGCCACTTTTTGTCATTCTCTTTATAATTATAGCCATATTACATATACTCTAAAACCAGCACTCAGCTTGCTAGCCTAAGCTATGCCCTCAAAGTACTTAAAAAAGGAAAAGAAAAAAACCAACCCACCCCCAAAACCCTGTGTTTTTTCTAAGAGTGACAAGAAGGTGCGCTACGAGGCAGTTTTTATTCTTCACTTAATAATATGCCTACATAGCCTCATCCGTCTGGCCCAGAGCCATTCAACTGTTTTCTGCTTCTTGAGATGCTGCTTTAAGATACAAAACTATGACCAAAGAACCACTCTATCGCTCAGGGTTTGAAAAATATTTTTATTCTATTGGCCTGACCTAAGTTAGGAGCCTAGTTAATGCTCTGCCTAGCTTCTCACCTCTGATCAGGCTCCGATGGAAACCTGCAGCTTGGGGTAGGTGAGCTTCAGTACGAACAGGAGCAAGTGCCGGGGTGTTCAAAGCTCAAAAAGGGACTAAGCTGACAAACGTTGGGCTTTTTCCAGAGTGAGGCAGCTCCATCATGTGTTGCTCCAGAAAACAATTTTGGACTTAAGCAAGCAGAACTGGTACTCATGCTATCTAACTTAATGGTTATCGAATGTCAGCATTCTGAATTTCTCACATAGACATGCTTCATCATCTTGTCAAAAAAGTATAAAACTTAAAATAATTTGGGAGACCACAGAGAAAAAATCCCACTCCTCCATAGTCCCTCTAGGTCCTGTTTTAGGCACTAGAAGATTTCTTCCACACTCCAACTCCAAGCCAAAAGCTGTAAGTACTGCTAATCAATAAAGGTTCAAATGGAGTTAAGAAAACTGTTTAAGAAAGATGATTTAAGGTAAGGAATTCTAGATACCAATTCTGCACAGAAGCAGGCTCATTTTTATCTGTTTCTTTTCCGATGGCACCTGACTCTTCAAGTGACTTTACGCCTGGAACAAAAGAGCATGGAGGAATGACACCGGGTCAGTTATAATAGCCTGGACTGAGCTACTGCTTCATGCTGACAAAAGCAAATCCTTTGGGGAAAGTAGTGAGGCCAAAGCTGCAGAGTAGAAAGATATATTAATGTGCTTCAGCCACTGGAACTCCTGAAAAAGTACTGTATTAGGTCAGAACAAGGGTCAGTTTTGTTTTATTCTTTCTGACAAGAGACCGGTAGCAAATAGGAAACAACAGAAAAGTACGTAAGAATAAAGCGCTCCTAGGCTGTTAATCTCTCTCGATATTTTATAGTGACAGGTAGTCAGTCATTTAGGATATTTCTGAGTGGAGACTGCAGTTAAGCTAACATATTTGAATAACTATCACCTTCTGCATATAAGTCTAATCCTTTTAAGCTTATGACCCTGAAAACGTCCCACAGCAATGAAATCCATTACTAGATTGCAGAGCGTAATGAAATAAGTTTGTTGGAACTCGCTGCCTGATCACTTCATTGAATGCATAACTCTTACAAGCCATCAAACATCCCCAAATCAAAGTTACGGACAACGTCAGCCTGGTCCTTTGCCATGCTCTGGTTTTCTGTTTTTTGAAAGACAGCATTGAACATAGTATCGGAGAAGTACACACACCCTGATTTTCAGTAGTAGCATATTATGTTTTTTGGCTTGTTTTGCTCTCCATTTCTTACTTTCTTTTTTCCCCAGATTCAGATTTCATCTGCTTATTTGCCTACAGTTTGGCTGTAGACTACCATTTAAAAAGCAGCAAGCTAGCAGCAAGATTTTTTTCCTTAGCAGAGCTTAGAACTCCACAATCTTAACTATTATAATTTTCATTATTAGACACGATGTGCAGCTATTTGCATTTGTTAACGCAAAGTTGCACCTGGCACTTTAGCACCACTTCAGTACTTGGCATCCAGAGATCTTTCTAAAATTCTGTAAAGGAAGCTTTACAGAATTTAACCATCCTGAATATTTTGTGCTTTCAGCAGAAAGTCACAAAGTCTTAAAAGCATTCCTTGGACTGCCAAGTCTAAGACCTTCCTACGTAAAAAGCCCTGTATGTCTCCCACCTCTGTGGACTGTGCAGCTTGCGCAGAAAAATTTCATTTGATTACCCTATTCTCATTTCTGAACTTCTCTGAAAGTAGCAGCAGAAGACCCTAGAATGACCTTCTGAATGTAGCTGCTTTATATTTGCTTAAAGGGTGTATGCATGTGTGGCTTGTTTGTTTGCACATACTAAAATAGTCGGCTATATATCTGAATGTAAATTGGCATTAACTAAAAATATGTAATGGTATATTTGGATTTACATTTTCTATATTTGGAAGAAAACCAAGTCCTGATGAGCAACAAGAAGAGCTGAAAATAGAAACAGGGGCCAGATGGTCTCTTCTTCCAAGTGTGAAAGTGTGAATGTGTTTTATATTGTGTCTCCTAAAAATGAAAAGTTTGACTACACAAAGTGGCGAATCTAAAAAGGTTATTGCCATCACCATGTGTCTGCGTTTTTGGGAGTGATCGCTCGTGCAGGGCTCTGGACTGATCCTGATGCATCTGTGTGGCTTTTTGGAGGTAGTCACAGGAAGATGACTACAATCCTACAGAGATTTACACATGGACACCCTATTTAAAAGATTTGAACAGCTTCAGGTGAGAAATGGGTGCCAACACACTTCACTTAGAGACTGTGACAGTTCCAAGTATACATTAAGGTTGCTTTTCAGGCACCGAGAGAACTTTGTGCCCTTTGGGTTTTGCAGCAGATTCAGATGCTTAAGAATATTAGATAGGAGTGAGATCCATGCTTGATACAAGTGTATTTAAAACTACCATGTTAGGCACGCAAACTGCTGTCAGGAGGAACAAACAGCTCAGCATAAGCCCCTATCACTGCGGGAGGCTTTAAATATCAGATTAGAGAATATCAAAGCATATGGACACACCCATTTTTAAAACATATGGCCATTCTTGTTTTTAATTCAAGAGCAACAGAACCATTATTCTTTTAAAAAAAAATTAAGTATGAAGATTTTAAGAGTGACCTAATCACCACATCACCACCATATCGCTTTGAATTTGTATCTCCTACAAAGTCTATATTAAATATAGGCTATAAAATAATAAAGAAATGCACAGCAAATTACTAAAACTGTACATAAAACAGAAGAACATCTTAATATAATTTTGGAAAACAGAGATACTGCTTACTCCAAAATGATTTCACAGACCAAACTTATGTAACAGTAATTTATTATATTACTGCATGAAGAATTAAAAGACTAGTACAACAGTTAAGGCTGAAATTCAACCCTAGGCAGACAGCTAGTGCAAGATTATTCATACACTACTAAAGCACTGCTTCCAAACAGACAATAAATGGACTAATAAAGCATCAGAGGTGCTAACAGTGATCTAAGAGGAAGTCCTCTTAGGAAAACTCTTAAGAACTCCTCTAATGTAAGATTTTACTCCCATTTCAGGTCTAGATACTACCTGCAGGAAGCATTCTCCCTGATATTTTTCTGGATTTAAGCATAGAAACACATCACTTTCGTAAAAAGCTGCCTTGAGGGCAGAAAGTGGGTTAGGGGAAGGGAGAGAAAGAGAGAGAGAGAGATATCAAAAAATGAGAGGTTCAGCTGGGAGGGTAGAACTGCAACATGATTTTCAGTGTCTTCAACACCAAGAAAAACATGTATTACAGATAACTTTGTTGCACTTTACAAAATGTACACTGTATATATTATATATATGCATATAAAACAATATTATTTTAATCACTAAGTTCTTCCTCATCACTGAAATAAGCACTTTTCTTAATCCGTGGACGTTTTGAGTCATCTGAAATGGAAGACTCCCCTGCAGTCTGTGTCCATCTTTGTTGTTCTTCCTCAATTTTGGCTTGCTACAATGGAAGAAGTATTAGTTAGTATTAAAAAAATAGTACTGTTATTTGTAATGCATCTTAATTACTAACAGGCTTTGAATTATTTCATGAGTTAAAGAATTCAGAAGGCTTAACTCCATTTTCAGATAAACTGTGTGATGAATGCACTAAAAAACATTTCTGAAAGTAGCTTTCACATGCTGACAGTAAGAGTCTTCTGCACCGATGCAGACCACACGGAGTACCCTCTGTTTTCAACGAGATGAACTGTACACACACAGTAAACTTACAGAACTATACAGCAGTTGAGATTTCAAGCGAAGGATGCAAAGAATTTGAAGTTGACATTTTTGAGTCAGCTTTGTTCCACTAAGAAGTCTTCCATCTGTTGCGTTTTGCAGTCACTCATTCATGGAATGAATGTCTTCAGAGATACGGTTATTCAACTGAAGGTTGAAATAGATGCTTCCTATTTTTACTAGGAAACATGCTATCCCACTTTAAATCTTTAGATTGTGAGAAAAATTGGAATATTTCCTGCTTTCTTTACACTTGGAGGCTTTGTTTGTAATTGTGGAGTTTCTTTGGGATGTGGGTGGGGGGAATAATTGTGCATATTTGCATAGCTTTTGTTTCAGACAACGTCAGGTAAGTCATATTTATAAAGTCATATTCAGGACAAAGTTATCTTAAAAACTCTGAGGACTTTTTAGGCAGTGGGGGTATGCAAGGAACAACTGGGGACTGGGGGGCCATGAAATTTGAACATCAGTTCAGGCTTGCTATGTGTAGTGAAGCGAAAGCCTGTAAAGAAGTATTGAAGAAGACAGTAATATAGCTGTCAGACTACCTATCTACATAACAAAAACTGGAATAAATATGTTTTGAGAGGAAAGTTCCATTAGAGACAGCAATAGGCTGTATTAGGCAAAGGAAGTGCTCCAGAAATAGGTGTTGTTCAAGGATATTCTAGTGAGTGAGAGCAGAGTATGTACCTGTTCATTTATGCATAACTGTTTTTCCAGATGCTCAGTTATCAGAATAAAGAGGGATTTGTGGATCAAAAACCTAATGGAACATCACAGCAGAGATGACAGGGAACTAAGCAGCAAAGAAGCTTGAAAGAAAGAAAGAAGTGCAATTCAAAAACACAGCAATAGTGAAACATTAAAACAAAAAAAGGACTGAACATGCCTGCAATGTGAAGAACTCAACTATAGTCACCAGCTACTGTCAGGCAAGAGTGCCCTAAGTGCTACAGAACAGACAGATGTAAAAGTGTATCTTAGAGACTATAAGATTGTTTTTGAGAAGAAGCTTGAGAGAAGTTCCATTAATAAAGCTCCAAATAAATATGCAATACTTCAATTTTGTACCTGGACAGCTATGGCCTGGCTGAGGCTGTCTAGAGCAGGGTCTTCTCCTTCCTCTTCACTTTCTTCTTCCTCCTCACTTCATTGTGCAGGGAAACAAAAATACATAGATCTTTATTTTAAGTGCTTGGTATGAAAAAGCTGCTTAAGTGAAGTACTAATATGGAAATAAATGTACATACATTTCTTCTGGTTCAACTACTTTCTTTCTCTTCTTCTTTTCTTTTTTCTTTGGTGGCTCCCGCTCTCCCAGCATATTTTTAGGACAAGCATAACTTAAGTGTCCTGCTTCCTTGTAGAAAAAGAAATATTAGTTAACAAAAATCATTACCAACCGCTACACGTTGAAACATATCATGAGGGAAGTTAATGGAAGACAGTTCATGGGGAAAAAAAATAGAAACAATTAACAAGATAAATGGAATGCTGAATAAGCACACAGAAGACAAACTCTTCTTTATTAGCTTGCCATGGAAACAAAGAGATCGGTGGTGATATGCATGTTTAACTGCAAATACCGAACAAGCTATGAGCAAGGCAGAGATTTTTTTTGGCTGCTGCAACATCGGAATACACTACAGCATGGTTTATGTTCAAGACAAGATATAAACCTCAGCATTAGCAGCTTAAGAAATATGACTGAGTCAACATTTTTGCTCTCAAAAATGTTATGAATATAAATCAAGTTTGCCTTTGATGTTAAATAAAATCCAAATCTCAAATGCCTACGTTATTGTGTTCAGAAGAAACGAGGAGTTGCCTGAAACTCAAAGAACACTTGTTCTGTGTAAAAAGAGTTGTATCCAACATTTATTATTTCCAAAGGTAGAGCAAAAGCAGGTATTCCAAAGCAATGATTAAGAGGTTTTCCTTCACAAACAGCATTATACTACTACTCAGCTCTGTCTGCTCATCAGCATGTTAAGCAGGTATTATAAGCACATTTTCCTCCACCCCAAAAATCCCAAATAAAAGGCAAAAAGGGTACCATCATTCTTGAAAATGGTACAACTGCTCTGCAAGTTGATAATATCAACAGCAAAAAGTATTTTAACACCATGGGTAGGATTAGCAATGGTGAAACAGAACAAATAAACTGAAAGTCAAAAGATGGAGTATGTTGCTTTTCTTTTGGTTTTACTCACCCCACATTCATAACACTTAGACTTATCAAAGTAGTTGCGCCTGCGAATGAATTCTGCTGCTCTTCCATTATCAATGGCAATACTTGCTTTTATTACTCTTCCAAACAGCTACAGAAAATAGAAAAAAAGGTAAATACTTAGGAATTGTAAACCCAACCTTCCTGCCATAACAACTTTCCATAACTTACTTGTTTGTTATTAAGTGCCCGAGAACAGTTTTGTGCAGATTCTTTATCCAAAAACAAAATAAAGGCAACTCCTTTGCTCTTCCTGGTGTCTTTGTCCTTCATAATAGTAACTCTGAAAACATATAACCACATTATTGGTATGCTTAAATTGTTTTAGAGACTTTTTTTTCCAGAAAGATCTCAGTGGGATCTTAGCTTGCTATATAGCAAAAAGAAAATAAAGTATAATTAACTATAGAAAGGCTCATTAAAAAGAAATTTAAAGGAACAGCTAACCAGGGCATGTGCTTGGAGGTACAGTGGAGATTATCTAAAAAAAGTATGTGGAGTCTTTCCACATCATTCCAGTCCAGTACCACGCTTATTCCTTGAACGACTTGAAGAAAGGAGAACACACTCCATTTGTAGACAACGTAACTGGAGGGAACTAAACTCACTGGAGGTAAACTTAAAAATCTGGGACCAATCTTGACCATTGCTGTAATTGCTGAAAAAGCAGTGTACTGAACTGCATCCAAACAGAGTTCTACTTCTCTGTAGGACTAACCAGCTAAGGTATTTCGCTGTATTGTTCTACAAGTATCTCCAGCTGGAGTCCAAGCAGGTTACGGATGCATGTAGTAGCACATCTAGAAATTTAAGAAAGACTTTTACCAAGTAAAATCCACAGAATGACTAGAGGTAAAGAACCCACACAACCTCAGTTCTTTCAATCTTATGTCAATTGTATTCTGTCCTAGAAAACATCAGCGGGAAACAGGATGGCAGTCTGCATGTATGTAAAAACACAAGTACACGTTAAAAACGAAAAGAATAGACTCCTCCCTACATCTGCCACTGTAGGAAGAATGACTTTGCATAAAACCTCAACAAATGAGTTAAAGTCATAATAGGATAGACTGGGATGAGAAATGTAGTAAGGAAGAAGAAAAGTCAGCATGATTTTGCTGAGTCAAGTCACACTTCAAGAAAAGCCCATTAAAGCTTGTTTAAACTGACTTTAATTAGAGGGCAGAAGAATCTCCAGAAATCAAGCTAATACTTGAAAAGATTTTTCTTAGGAATTAATAACTAGTTAGAGATAGAAAACTGAGGCTAACAAGGATCAGGTTTCACACTGAAATGGAGACACCAGTAGTCTCCCATACTATCTGCACTGTTTAGAGTCAGGTGAGCTTGCAAAGAATTATGTAACAAATTTTGCTAAATACAAAAGTAGTCGTGGTAGTATCATATACACACGGTATTCTGTGAGTCTGCACTTGGTTTGATTTCTGGCAGTAACTAGACAAAATGTCAGAAAAAATTAGGTATCAATAAGTGAGTTTTTTGTGAAATAAGGTACAGGTTAAGGAAAACAGCAACTATGTAGATAGAGTAGCAAGTTCTAAATCATTTACTTTCACAAAGCATGCAGCACAGGATTTCTTCAGCACAGGCATCTGAAAACACCATTTCTGTTGTGTATGGTAGCCGAAACAAGCAAATAAAACACTAGAAACTATTGATAATGGAAAAGAGAAAGTATGCAGCTACAACACCTTTAAAATAAGCAAAGTATCATACCGTCAATACTTCATGCAATTCCCATCTTCCTATCCAAACAAGTTCAAAAGCCAAGGTAGAAGACCCCTGCTCCCTACACACACACACAGCACAGGTACATTTAGATTGTAGAACTCCTTACCAAAGGATAGCCAGGAAGCCAAAAGCGACAAATTTATGGAGAGCAGGTCCGTCAGCAGCTATTAAGCACGAATGTTACTACAACCTTTGGCTTGGGAATTTTTCTAAATTAGTAGTTCAGAGATGAACTAAAACAGGTCAGATACTCCCAGCCTGGAAACAAAGAGTGCAGCTGCCCTCTTTTACTGGTCACTGTGTCTGTCAGAGCCCTACACAAGGGTTTTTCCTCTCATGCATATTTTCCTAAAGTTGTGGTCTGATTGGCATTTCCTGCTATTTTGTCACCTGAAATACGCTAGGGAGACTTCAAAAACTTTGAACTTAGTGCTACATATCAGAAATTGTTGCAGTGGCCACTAAAAGTTACAGCAGATATTTACTGGTTGAAAAACCTGAAGTCTAGAGTTTTGTTATTCTGAGCAGCTAAAAACAAACAAAAAAAGAGTATGTTCCTTACCATGACATCTATTTCTATCATTTCAACACACAGACAGGTATTCACAAGAATCTTTCATGAATAGCCCACATATTAAGAGTTGTTATTATCCAGCTTTATATCTGATCTTAAACGTAGCACTAAACAGTCACAGTAACAAATCCCCCTGGAACCACAAACAGAGGAACTGTATGTTGCCATAGTGGGAACTGGATGTGAGAGCTGTGACATCTCATTCCCGTATTTCGAAGCTCCTACTCTCACAATTATTCACCTGTGGCTGAGGTGAGGGAAAGCAAACAACATTGACTAGAAGAATATTGTTTCAACTACTTGAGAGAAAAGATCTCTGGTACACAGTAGCATTCTACTTGCTCTCGAGAAGCGGTTAACAAAACAGCACTTGTCTGCAAGACAAATATTCCTGCAGCATGTGTGCAACTGCAAGAACTCCCAGCTGTTAAATTTATACTTTATTAAAAATGAACAGGCCTTCAATAGTTACACATTTAATACTTAAATTATAAAAAGCACAAGACATGCCAGTGAATCAAAGACATTAAATATTTAAGATGAAAGCTACAAAAATAGCAGGCCATATCAGATCACTTACTTGACAACTTTCCCATACTTTGAAAAAATCTGAAAAACAGAACAAAATAGAAAGGTTTAACAATAGACAATTCCATGCCATTAGTAACAAATTTATCAAGACAAACTTTTCTAAGAGACATATATCAATATTGTATTTGCACTCAAAATTGTTGTCAATCGGTTTAGTCTGAACAGTATGGCTCTTAAAAACTTACCCTGTATAGGTCATTGTTGGTCAGAGCAAAGGGTAAATTGGACACATACACAGTGCTTTTGCTTGGTGCCAACCCACCACTCATTTTTCTGATGAAAGGAGAAAGAGAGAAGAGTTAAACTGTGTCCAAAACATCAGAAATTAAAAAGCAGTTGTGAGAGATTTTTTTCTCCCCCAAATTGTTCTTTTAAACACAGCCCCAGATGGTCATGATAAAGTTGCAATAAAGCATAGCTTTCATTTCCTTTTTATCATTTTACATAAAATCAGTGTTTGCCCTTGTGTTCTTCCCTCTCCCCTGGATTCAAAGCATATTTTTTCTCTGTCCTAGTCAATCAATAAGCCATGAAAAAAACTGATGGGTTTGTGTACTTGAAGTAAGCCTCCATCTCCATTTACTGAATATTCTGGCTAATATGTGATATTTATAACCTTTGTTCAAGTACCTACATGATTTGATTCTTCATACTAGTTTCAGCTCAGCTACATTCAACATAGAATAAACCACTTGTGGTTAAGGAAGGAAAAAAAAAAAAAGACACTGCCTTGGCTTTAAAAAGTGTATCTCCGCTGTTAAAGCAGCAAGTATTTCCTCTTGTATCTATTACTCATGCTTCCGCAGTGCTCTAGAACTGGAGATTTCCAGAGCTGGTTATGGACGGCATCTCCTGGCCGAGCAGTTCCACACTGGCAGGAATCAGGGAAATCTCAGTGCCAATTTCCTTCCTATCCTCTTCTAAGTTCTTGGGACTAAGGAGCCAAGACTATGTCTAGAATCAATGAACCCACTCAAAAACATTTTAAACATCCCGTCTTATAACTGCATGCACATAATCTAATATGACGTAAGGAATAACTGAACTAACTTGAAAGAGAACAGGCTGTGTTTTTCCTCATGTTTGGACTTTTCCCAAAAAATTGAAGTGGCACTAAAGTCTGTGCAAAGAACTTCTTCCTTCTGATTCATTCTGTAGCCAAGGCTTGGTCCAAAAATGGGTAAAACACAAGATCAGAATAAAATACAGCCCTTATGAGAGAATACACCAAAGAGTACAGCAAAAATGTTTCCTATGCAGCCCACCATCCCTGGGGGTGCTCAAGGAAAGGTTGGACATGGTGCTTAGGGACATGGTTTAGTGGGTGACGCTGGTGGTAGGGGGATGGTTGACCAGATGATCTTGGAGGTCTTTTCCAACCTTAACGATTCTATGCTTAATGATTGCTTAGCCAGTTTCCTGCAGCGTTATTCCTGCTTCTTGGTACCCCTCACCGATTCCTAGCTGCCTCCTTCACTGAGGCTCAAGCCATTTCTTCAGCAAGACCAATTCATTTTAAAATGCAAAAGCTGACGAAGGGATGAAAGAAACTAAAGAAATCAACACCCATCATAGAACAGACACAACGCCTTAGAGGACTTTCCAGGTAGGGAGTTTGATCAGATGCAAGGGTCAATTGTCAACAAAGAAATTAATGTCAGGCTCTAATCCATCGGTGGTTATTTTTTTTAGCATTTCATGATTCAGTCATCTGAAGGCCTAATACTCCCAGTAGACACTGATTATTCAAGTATTTTGCTTCTCTTTTCTGACAAGTTTAATGTATCACAACTCGTTTAAGCGGCGGTTTCTAAGTGATCAAATTTTGAGTTTTTCCACGTTCAGAGACTGTGTTTTTTGGCACGAGTAGAAATGGCAACATAAAGGTTAAGCAAATGAAAACAGAATAAATTTGCAACAAAGGCCACGCATTGCATCTGGTGTTATGCAGACTTGATTCATTACCCCAGATTCCTTGCTGCTTGGCATTAGTATCCTTGACAAGCCTAACCAAACCGACTCGACGAGGCGCTGTACAAAGAGGTGGCTCGAAGCGCAGGAATCCAGACGTCCAGCACAATACAAAGGACATGGTAAGGGCTACCCCAGTGCTGCATCATGGTATAACACCGTTATTTTGCAACAGCAGAGAAAACAGCTAAAAACAGTCCCCCGGACAAATTTAACTGAAATAGTGCCGTGGTTCTGACTGCCCAAATAATTGTAGCAACCCACATCATTCAGGACCCCTGTGCCGGAGTTTCAGTCATCTGACTTTTAACGTCTAACTTGTCGGACAGGCACAGTTTTAATAAAACAGGATGGAGAGTACCTGTAAGGTGACTGCCGTTCTCATGTTCGAGTCGGCAAAGTTTCAAATTTACCACTCCAGGAGGGAATGCTTCCTCGGGAAGGATGTCCTGCTATAAATACTAAGGGGTCACTGCAATACTTTATAATGATTTTCCCAAAACCAATCTCTCAAAAAGCTTGAGCATGTTAAACATGCAGATTTCTGGCTGTGTGAATACAGTGGTCTAAATGCAATTGTAGATCCAACTACAACCACAATTCTTTCCACTCCCATAAACCTTTACAAAACATTGCCTTCTTTATTTTTTAAAACAAACCACCATGAAGTGATTGCAGGGATACAAACAATAGTTTTTTGTGGTTTTTTTTTTCTCTTTCCTTTAACAGATGCCAACCTTGCCACACCAGTTTCACCAGCTTATGGGGAAAGGAGGGTGTAAAAACCAGCCAATTCCAGCTTTAACTCTCTAGATGAGAAAATCCTCCATTCCAAGGCTCAGAGTCCTTTTACTTCAGGAAATTTCTAATTTCATCAAACAGTCTGACACAAGTTTAACATTTTCATCACATTCTTTCTCCTTGATCACCAGTCTCTCTACTCTCCAGGATTTCACTTCACAGGCTAACATAATAAATAAATAAATAAATATAAAAATCAAAATGAGCATCTGAGCTTTCTACTTGACGCAGGGGACTCCCTGAGCCACGTACAGCCTGACTTCTATAACCCTCTAGAGCCCCTCAACAAATCGAAACATTTCTGTTTTCTAGTGAATGCTTTTATGTGGCTTCTCCGATCTTCAAGGTATTACTTGGTTACTTAACTTTAAAGCATCAGCTGGAAGCCAGTACATTATCTCCATGGGGTCTAGCAGAACCCCCATTAATCTAACAGCCTCTCTGCAATATTAATGCTTTCTTCATTTATTATTTTCACATATTAACTTTCAGGATGAGGTTGTCTGTCATGACCATGACTTGTGGAATTCAATCTTTTTTGTCTTTGCCAACAACTCAAAGAAGCCATTCCCTGACAAGAGCCATCTGTATGTAATGATTGGGTCTCCTGCAAAATACGTCGGGTACTCAAGTATGCTTTGCTTGATTCCAATATACCTCATGCAGTGTCCATCACTCATGTTGAGAACACCAGAAGAAAAGACAATGATTAATTCCATGTAACAGGTTTTTCTGCTCTGTCCCAGAACATACAAGGACACCACCAAAACAGTTCAGATGCCTCTGAAGCATCAGCTGGCTGGAGTCTGAACGCACTGATACTTTCATGACTTAACATCCACATTGCAACTTACGCACAAACTTTTTACTTGTTTGTTTTAAATACGCATCAGTAAGGTCAGACTTGTGGTTTAATGAATTAAAGATTTATAAATGATTTGCGGATAAATCACTCTAGACATGATCATTCAGGCCAATCAACTTAAGTTCTTTTATCTTGATGCTTAAAATGCCATGTTTTATTAATAATTTAATAGCACCAACAGAATTTAGAACCAAATCAACAAAGCATTAGTTCCGGTAGTAACTTGGCTAAAGCTTGTAATTACATGCTTGTGGTAAAGGAGGGAAGAGAAGTCCCCTGTTGGTCATATGCCCAGAGCAGCTGTGGGTGCCCCATCCCTGGAGGTGCTCAAGGCCAGGCTGGATGGGGCTTTGGGCACCCTGGGCTGGTGGGAGGTGTCCCTGCACATGGCACAGGGTTGGAGCTGGGTGGGCTTTGAGGTCCCTTCCGGCCCAAAACAACCTTTGATTGCACGAAACCGAATTAATTTTGTCTCTGCTCCCATACAAGGCTATTAATCACTCGCTGCACTCGTTTACAACACAAGAGACGCGTCACGAACTATCAGAGCAGAACCCATCTCTACGCAGCCGCTTAAACACTACAAGGCAAACACTCCACAGGGTCACAAGCAGATAAATTAAATCGACAGTACCCCCCCCCCCCCCCCCCCCCAAACACCCCGGCCGCGTCCCCAGGAGGGGGCCCGTCCCCCCTCGCCCCCCGCTCCCCCCTCACCCCTGGCGGCGATGGCGGCGGCTCCCCGGCGGGGCGGCGCTCAGCCCTCGCGGGCGGCCATCTTACGGCAGCCCGGCACGGCACGGCACGGCCCGGCCCGGCCCGGCGCGGCCCTTCCGCTGACGCGGGGCGCCGAGCGCCGCCTGCGGGAGGCGAGGCGGCCGCTTCCGGGGGCGCCTGCGGAGAGTGGGAAGGCGGCGGGGGCCTGCGGGGGGCTCCGGAGGCGGCGGAGGGTGAGCGGGGCCGGGCACGGCCGGGCCGGGCTGGGCAGGGGGGGGCGGCCGGGGTGTGGGGAGCGCCCGCGGAGCCTCCCGGGGTCCGGCGCTGCCTGGCCTCGGGGCGGGGGGGGGGGTCTCGCTGTGTCCTCTGGGGGGAGAGGAGGAACCGGGACCACGATCCTAAATATATGTGTAAATATGTGTGTATTTAGGACCTAAATATATATGTGTATATATATATATAAAATACATATATGTATATATATTTAGGATATGTTTAAAATATCTTAAACACACATACCCACACACATATGTAAGGTTGACAAAGCCCACGTGCTTTGGGTTTGGGGTTTCAGTTCTTTCCCTGCTGCCGGGAAGGGCGCTAGCTCGGTGTAATTACGGGAGGTATTTAATCCACACCAACTGCTAATGAACGTTTGGAGGGTGCGCGAACCCCTGAGTGCTGCTGGGGAGGCGCCTCATGGCTGTGGGGGTGCGGCATACCTGCCTTCGACTCGTAGCATGGATCCATCTTTTCGTTATTTGTGTTTCTGGAGAGCTAAATGGGGCCTAAATGCGTCACTTAGCAGCTCTAAAACAAGTCGTTACACTTAGCTTAACAGGGGAGCATCCCCTAATATATTTAAACTCTTACGAGTATTACAACACTTTTTGTTGTATTACAACAGTTTTTCACTGCTCTCATAGTCCTTAAATGAACCTACTTTTCCCTAGGTTAGACTTCTGATGGATAGTCTTATAATACATATTTTTTCTTAATCCAAGGTGTTCAGGACTTCAAGAGAGCAAAAGCTGTGCAGGAAAGACATAAAAAGATGTGGAAGCGCACACCACCTCTACAAGCGATGAGTAGAGTTTGAGGTATTGATTTGCCCAGCTGAAATATTCAGCATCTGTTAATACTTTCATACATAAATGTTGAAAGCATCCAAGTCTTGACCTGCTACAGCAACAATGCGGTGAGCTGGCATATTTTGTTATCAAATTGTTCGTGCCACAGGATGGAAAGGCACTGCAGGGGTGGTGATCTGTACAGTTGTTTGTGTCGGCAGCACAGTGGTCCCATTGCAGCTTGGTAGAATATTTTTTGATGGCATTGAAACTGATGAAGGATGAGATGTTGGTAACTGCGGCTGTTCGCATAAACGTAACCACTAATACATCAGTCTTTATGTTAATATAAACTCCCAAAGCATTATCTCCATTTTCTCACTCCTGTTGATATATTAGATATATTAGAGTGATATAGTTAGAAAACTGAACCATAGAGGTTTTAAATGCTCATTGGAAGGTCCGTGTTGCTGATAATTTTATTCAACTTCTGTTGGTTTTTTTTTTTTGCTTTTGAGTTTGGAGATGATTTGGCTTTTGCAGTCAGTACCTTCTTAAACTGATTTTTTAAAAAATATTTTCTTTTAAACCCTTATTTTATGTCAAAACTGTTGTAAACTCGTTAGGAAAGATTGGAAGAAAGCCTCTTATTTCAAGTTAGTCGGTGTCTTACCTAGGTGGAACATGCCTAGACTTATTGCAGTCATGCTTCTAACTGCTTTTGAAAATCTTTTGGCCTAATACTTTTTTTTAGGTAGAGATGGATTCTCTTTGTAACCCTGCTTTTTCTCAGTGCCCCCCTCCCAGTATTTTATTTATTATCATGCTGAATTTTTCCCTCTGCTCTTGCACTTCTGATGTTTCATGTTGCCAGTAGAGATCTAATCAGTGTTTTCAGCCTGCCCCAAGTATGGGGAGAGGAGGAGAAGGCTACTTTTGTCCCAAACTCAGTTTTCCCTATCTTTATTCCTGTCTAGTTAGGAGATGCCAGATAGGTTTGCAGCACTATCAAATATGGCCTTTAAGGGTTGGAACAAAAAGCTTCATTGTGTCTCTTTGTTCCTGTCCTCAAGGCAGCAATGGCTGGCTGTTGTGAAATGGGCCATGATAAATCTGCTAAATTTACAATTCCCTGGGGGTCCTTCCTAGGTCTTACTCTTACAAGCTCATCTAAGATGTTTTCTGAGAGATTTGGCAAGGCATAGGAGGACAAAACTGGCCTACATTTACCAATTGTTGTGGTTTGTCACAATAATAGTACAAAACCAGGTGTGTCCCAACCCAATAGCATCAGAAAGAGCGCAGTTGTCTGCCCCTGGACTCTTGTTTGCATATGGCAAAATGTAGCCATCTGGGTAAGAAAGCTGCACGTTTTTGTAACAAAAATGTAGATTCTGTAGAAGGTTGATAGCACACACTGGAAAATTACAGACGGTGATGAAGTAGGTATTTCTAGCAGTGATGAAAATTGATGTCTCAAGTAAGTGTAAACAGACAAGAATTATGTACAAAATATTGCAGAATACTGAAGTGTTCTTCAGCATGTTAGTATTTTTAACATGTTTATGTTCCTCAGGAAAAAAAAAAAGATTGACAAAGAAAACCCAGTTGTGCAAAAATCTGATGTTTAAGTGAGCCGTGTAATCTGCATAATGAAGAAAACCTTTTTGTATTACATCTGTTATACTAGCGTAGAGGAAGACGTAGTGCTGTGATAACCGGAGCAAAGCCAATTTTGGCAGCTGGCCACAGCAGAGCAGCTTGTGCTGCATTAATAGAATGGCTTCTGTGTACGCTAAAGTATCATCATTTGAGAAAATAAGGAATTTGCTTTAGGGAAAACAGCCACCTTTGACCAAAAATAAGGAAGAGGCTGATTAAATGAATATAGCAGGGTATTATGCCTCATGATGTTAAAGAAATACCAACCACTTTTGGTGTACGTGCCAATAAAAAATAGCATCAGTGACAATGGGGTTAGGTGTAACAAAAATGGTTACATATTTTTTTAATCTTTGTTTTGGAGCAACTTTGTACTGAGAGAGCAGGTAGATCTTAAGCTTTGATTTCTTGAATCCTTGTTAATGAAATATTCTTATATTGATCCTAAAAGTTTTGACACTTCATGGTTGTTATTAAAGCTGTGTTCTGATTAGGTCACGTCATTTAAAAAGTGGAAGTTTTTTTCTGTAGAACCAGATGAAATGGGTTCAAGGTGATAGAAAATGTGCTTTTCTCTCTTCAAGCATTTTCTTAGCATTTTTTTTCTTCTGGTATTTTCAAAAGCATCCTCACTTTATTTCATTGGTCTCAGCTTAAAAACTGTGGTTTTAGTCTTCTCTATAAAATTGTTTTTCTGCCTTTTGTCATTACCAGCATTCTGGACAGTGTGCTTTATAATTGATTCTGTCTGATTAATTTTTTTCCATTTTATTCCTCAAACTGCAAAATCTCACGTCTGAGATTTTCCTTCCCTCTTCCCTTCTCCATCCTTTCTTGCCTTTCTGTTAATTTCTTATCTGATATAATTGTGTGTATATATATATTTTTTTCCTTCAGTTTATTGGCTTTTGTGAAGGCATATTCTACCTTTTTTCCTTTTTTTTTTTGGTCAAAATGGTAGTGATAATGCTTGCCAGTTGCAGTATGGTCCCACAGCAGTGATGGACGTGGTCGTGTGTTTATCAGCCATGAAGCCATGAGCATGTCTGTGAATGCTGGTGCCTGCTGCCAGTGTTATGTAGTGGGATGTTGGAGGTGGCTTAACTGGCAGAGCAGCGTGGTGTGAAAGCTTGCATCCTGCTTTAACGGCATTTTTCTGACGTGTTGCTTTTTGAACGCTGTGTTCAGTTAACAATTTCAGTAACTGTTCCAGGCGGCAGGACATGGACATTGCTGTATTTGCCAAAATGCAAGCAGAAAAAAAAAAAAGAAAAAGCAATCAAAACAAACAAACGAACAAAAAACAACCCACAAAACAAACAACACTCTTAGGCACTGTCTTCATCCCGTTGCCAATGTCCCCCCGGTCTGAAAACTAAGTGAGGGTCTCCACCGAGGAGTAGCATCCACTTACATGCGGGTGGCACCTCGGACATGGAGGGCTGGCAGCACGGAGCATCCAGGCGTAAAGTACCAGTGGTGAGGCGTTGAGAGAACCGGTGCACGCAGCTCTTCTGGTGTAGTGATGGTTTTTGTCTTGCCTCCGCTAATTCAGTCCCTTCCAGTGTGTTTGAAGTACAGATGTGTTCGGTTACTGTCCTTGTAACTCTTGGCAAGGAAGAAAAGAGAGCTGTGCGGGCAGCGAGGAGTAGGGTAAGGGCAGACGGGGCACGGTCCAGGGGATGCAAGGAAGAGGGGACGCAGTCTGCCTGAGAAATGTTGATGCCTGCCCAGCCCCTGGCATGCGTTTAAGCCTTTAGGTAAAGTCACTGAAGAAGAGAATGAAGAGAGAAGAGATGCAGTTACTGTAAAACCACCAGGAAAAGTGCTTCTGAGGGGTGCACCTGACCAACAAATACAACTGTTGCGAGCAGCTCTTTCAGAATTAGCAGTTGTTGCGCGAAGCCCATCTGAGGGGCCCGGGACAACATACCCTCCCGGTCTCACCCTTACCAAAACCAGTACCAGCCCAGCTCTGTTGGTTCAGTCAGCTTTTTATACTCTGTGCCTGCGTCAGACTACTCTTGTGTCTCGGTTATGGAACACACTTAACGTCAAGTCTGTTATAAAATGGGGCGTTTTAAGAAGATGCTCTGATCAGTTTGTATCAATCAATGCTGTTGGGAAGGGTGGAAGGCTCTGAAGGGAAAGGCTTACCACAATTCAGGAAAGAGCTTCTTAGTGATTTGCTAAGCAATTGTTAAAGACAAAGCATGTGTTAAACCGAACTTTTCATTAGCCTCTGGTCACATGCAGTGGAGTCTTATTTTTCTCTCGTTATTAATATATTAATATAAATGTGAACACAAAATGAACATAAAATTAATATTAATCACATTAATATTGAAAGACAATTAAATGAAAGTAAGTTAAGTGAATATATTAGATATTTTCCTGAGTGTTTCTAAGAAAGCAGTTTTGATAATTTCCAATAACTTTCGCTAATAAATGGAAGAGAAACTGATACTTGAGGTAGTGAGTAAAAAACCGTAATAGGGAAAATAAAACTCAGAAACTTTTTCAGAAAGTGTTGTACATATAGTAATTTGTCACAGAAAATTTGTTGGTATTCTAAATTCTGATGTTCATGTTCTTACTTAATTAAGTACAGTGAATATCCAGTACTAATTCAGACAGATTATGGGGGACGGGCAGCTGAAGGATTTCTATTTTAAATGTCTGGTTTACTTACAAGAAATGTACATATGAGCTTGCTTGAATGTTTTTTTTTTGCTAATTTCAGTTTCTTTTCTATTTCCAGGTGATTGAATGGGTCTTCTGAGGCACAGTTGCTGAAACTAACAGAAAAGTGAGTATGCAAGTATTTGTTGTTTTTCACAAAAAATTATAATTGGCAGTGCTTACCTCTGATTACAGTTAATAAACCCTTTATCTTGTTGATTCTTGGCATCTGGAAGAATTCTTATTTTTATATAGCCTCATAAGACCATTTCCAGTTGAGTATTTTTCTTTTATGAAGGTAGATAACGTTTTATATTTCTCCTTTTGAATATGTCCTGCTATTTCTTTTTCGTGTGGATTATTTTAAGAGCTAGAACCCCTTGTGAAAGGAAACATTGAGAAATGCAATTCTAGCAATTTCTTAACTATTTTCAGCTATATATATACTTTTTTTTTTTAACCTTTACAATTATCAGAAAGGTTTCAGCTCCTTGAGTTTGTGTTGTCTAACACAGCAGACTCTCTTATGGTGATGGTTTATTTCCACATGATTTTAGTTACTAATTTTGACTTTGGAAGTCACCGTTTTCTGGAAAGAGGAGTTTGTGTATTCTGCTGGCTTAAAAAAGGAAAAATCTGCTTGTGAAGAATGCATATCATTCATGTATTCAAAACAGAGCTTTGTGCTAGCTGAATGATGTCGTGTTTTATCCTGTTTCCAGAAGGTCAAGATGATGAAATAATTCAATCAAAATTATATAGGAAAGTAGGAGCTCTGCAGTTTAATAAAGAGGAGTTGAACTCATTTTAAAAAAACAAGTCTTTTTTTTAGCACAGAAATATCGGAATTGCTATGAGGTGTGTGTGTGTATGAATTTACTTATACAGTTGATATTCGCACTATGTGTAAATCTCAATAGGGTTGTTTACAGTACCCTAAGTCCGGGATTTATGCTGAATATACTTCACTAATTTCCAGTTCTTGCCCATGCTGAGTTATTTTGTGAAGAGTGCATAGCAGAACTCCATATAAACTAAAACAAAAGTTTGTTACAGATCTGGGTTTTATTTACTACAATATCTGACTATTTGAAGTTTTATCCCTTGACATGTAGAGGCAGTTTATGTTGGCTCTTGGTACTACAGAAGTTTTGAACAATATTGCCACCAGAATCTTGATTTCTAGTTGCCTTTAATTAATTACTTATTAATTATAAATAGATAGATTTACTTTTAAAAGGACCTCATTTAACAAAAAAAAAAAGGCGTGTACAGAGCTTGTACATAATTTATTACCTCGGGAGAAGCCAGAGAACCTGTCATTTCTATGCTTACTATCCTTTCATCTATTCATAACAAGTCTGGTTTTGACTAGTTGGATTTTTATTGTCTTTAGTGGCATATCGAAGAGATGAAATGTGGTCTGAAGGACGATATGACTATGAAAGAATTCCAAGAGAACGTCTTCCTCCGAGGATTCATCCTGATGTAAGTATACTATGTTTCTTAATTATTATACTATACAGTGACTTGTAATGTAAGGGCAGCATTTAGGCAGTTAATTCCTGGTAAACCTTCACATCTTCCTCTTTGACCTCCAAGTTCAGTTCTTTTCTCATTCATTCAAGTCAACAGTCTAGCAAATACATCTGTAAAGAGATCATAGGAGGCCTATCAGTTTAAATCTTGTTGTATTTTCAAATCTATTGAAAGTGGTTTAGAGAACTCATATTTTGATAAAGTGATTTTTTTTTTACCAGTGTAATTCTTTGTGTAATTAAACATAGAATTTTTAATAACTCGTGGAAAAGCATAGGCCATACTGTATTTTGTTTTTCTCCAGAAACTTTTTTGTATATTAATACATCTTTGAAGTGATTAGGGGTCATTAAATGACTACTTGCAGTGTTCTTCTTGTCACCGATGCATCTTTTTATTACTATGGTATAAAAGCAAATGTTTATAGCAAATGTTGAAAATACATACTTGCTAAAGAAATTATTTTGTGGAGTCATGTCAGGAAAATGATTGCCAAAAGGAGTCTTATTTTCTAGGCCTGGAGACTACTTCTGTATGTTATGCCTGTAAAAACAAATGCAAAGGCTGTGCTTGCTCTTCTGTAGAATAACTTTAGAATGCTTTTAGAAAATATCTGTGCCAAAGAAGCAGGTGAAATTACTTTTCTTTTTTTCCCCTATGTCTGAAGTCTAAAGAAGAGACAGAACAGTTTGCAGTTTTGTCATTTTGAGCTATTATGGTTTAAATAGAACTGTAAGAATACTTTTTAATGTTTCTGTCTACATGCTGTGCATACATGTTTTGCAAAATAAAATTTCATCTATGCCTGTTTTTCTGAGTTTTAATTACCTTATAACTTGGTATAATAATGTAGCTAATTTAGCATAATTTCTGGGTTCCCTCTGCCATATTTTTAGCTTGTTTTTTAGGAAGCAAGCTGCCACTGGTAACTAGCTATGCTGTTTCCTCCATTGATCAGTGTATTAGTGCTTGGCTTCTCTGTGATATTTTTAATGCTCTTCACAGGCAACAACAAAGTTTCTGCATTTTCAGCAAACTAGAAATCAGATAAATTGCTACAGGGTATTTAGTCAGATGCTTCTCCACTAAATTTATCAGTAATAGAATATGAGGAAAGACAGAATATATTTTAACAGTTTTTTTCTTTAAAATCAATATTTGGCTTGACTAACACATTGCTAATTTAATTTATCCATTTTGGCAGTGACATTTCTAAATTCCATTAATCTTTCAGGTTGTCCAGGGAACAAAGCATGGCATATACATTATGGAATTTTATTTTAAAAGTTAAAATGTGTGATGTAGTCTTCTGTATCACACTTAGATGGCAAGGTTTTGTTAGCACGTGGGCTGCAGGGTTGGCCATTAAGAGGAGGTACCAGGAGCTGCCCCGTGTCAGATCAGAGCCGGCTCCAAAAGGGACCTGCTGCTGGCCAGAGCCAAGCCAGTGAGTGACACTGGTTGGGCCTCTGGGAGAGCAGATTTAGGAAAGGGAAGAAAAAACCAAACTGCTATACAACAGCAGCTGGGAGAGCAAGGAGTGAGCAAATGTGAGAGAAGCAGCCCTGCAGCCCCCCAGGTCAGTGCAGCAGGAGGGCAGGAGGTACTCCAGGCACACAGCACAAGTTCCCCTGCGGCCTGTGGAGAGGCCCCTGGTGGAGCAGGCTGTCCCCCTGCAGCCCATGGGTCCCACACGGAGCAGATCTCCACGCTGCAGCCCGTGGAGGAGCCCCCGGTGGAGCAGGTGGATGTGGCCTGGAGGAGGCTGCGGCCCATGGAGAGCCCCCGCAGGAGCAGGCCCCGGGCCGGAGCTGCAGCCCGTGGAGAGGAGCCCACGCAGGAGCAGGGGGTCTGGGGGGAGCTGCCGCCCGTGGGGGACCCGTGCTGGAGCAGTTTGCTCCTGGGGGATGGACCCCGTGGTACGGAGCCATGTTGGGGCACTTCTTGAAGAGCTGCTGCCTGTGGGCAGCCCCCGCAGGCTCAGTTCAGGAAGGACGGCATCCCGTGGGAGGGACCCCACGGGGAGCAGGGGCAGAGAGGGACTGTGAAGGAGCTGTGGGGATGAAGCTTCAGGGACTGACCGCAGCCCCATTCCCCTGCGCCACTTGGTGATGGGGAGGAAGTAGAAGACGGTGGATGTGGAGGAAGGTGTTTTTAGTTTGCTTTCAGTTCTCACTGCTCTAGCCTGTTATGAATAGGCAATGAATTACATTAATCTCCCTTATTGACTTATGCTGGGTCTGTTTTGCCCATGTCAGAAATCAGTGAGCAATCTCCCTGTCCTTATCTCAACCTAAGAGCTTTTTTCTTTTCTCCCACATTATATTTTCTCCTCTTGTTTTTGTTGTAATTAAACTTGCAATGCCTAAACGTTGCATCGGAATAGTGTCCAATTAAATACAAGTTATTCCACCATCAGTCTGTTGTGACTTTTTATGGTGTTCCTCTGTGCTTATTTCAGCTTTGAGATTATCACAGTCCACTGTTTAGAAATAACATACTGGTTTTACTCTTGTGTATTCACTATAGATTTCCAGATGTTAAAAACAATATGATTTTGTTTTGTGGTTTAGGATGATTACCATCGAGTAGTAAACGTCGTGCCCAAGAAACCACCACTGCTTGACAGACCTGGAGAAGGGAGTTACAGTCGGTACGATGATTACAGCCATGTTGAGTACAGGGACTACGAAGAGGGTCGCAGTTTTGCCCATGAACGAAGAAGTGGCCCACCACACCGAGGCGTGCATAAGGTGATTCTTCTCCTGTGACTATGTTTGCCACCTTATAAAGGTTTGAATGCTGAACAATTAATTATTTTTTCAGACAGAACATTGCTGGTTTTGCTACTTCATACTTTTATGCAGTTACTGTGCCTCTAAGACTTCAGTGATGATACTGTAATAAGCGTTTTGCCTGCTTTTTGTGTTTCCTAGTTACTGTATGGGCTTGGAAACGATCCTTTGTCCAGGTCTATGGGGAGCTCAGAGTCTGAACTGGGAAAACAGGAGTAGCCAGAAGTCCTGTGTAGTGTGGTGCAAAGTTACCCGGATGACTAGAAGAACGATAGCAAAATCTTTGTGTATAACAAGTGCTGGCACGTGACTTGTTGAATGTTGTCTACCTAGCATTCTAATTTGCAAAGTTGTTAACTTATTTAAATTCTGCCATGATGCTGATTTTTTTTTTTCAAAAGCTACTCAAACACAAACTTTGTGATCACTTTGAAAGGTCATTACTGTGAGTCCACCAACCCAGCTGTTTGAAATTCTGTAATTCCAAGCTAGTGATGAGAATTTATATTTCACTGAGGAAATTTATATTTTAAAAGCAGAGCCCATTTATATGGTTTGGAAATTTTTGTACCATACAAAATACAACAAGTTTTTGTTTTGTATGGCATCTCAAAGTTGCTCTTTTTATCATTGATAGAGGAAGAAAATAGGAGTGGGGCCGAGTGGATAAACTGAGAGGAAATCTTTCAGTGAACAATTAATACTCTTACTCATTAAATGCTTTGGTTCTGCAGTAAAAATAAGTACCATTTGGAAACATTGTATTTGACATCTGTTGCTGAGATACGCTTCAAACAACTGTTTCTGTACGTTTTGCAGGATGAATCAGGATACAGATGGCCAAGGGATGATCATTCTATAAGTCGGCAGCCTGAATACAGGTATTTTATAAAACTTTACAGCAGTGCCAGGCGTAGGAAGGTTTGGAGGCTGTCTGTTCCAATCTCCTACTCAGAGTAATTTCTGTTTGAAACAGAATGATCAAAATGATCAAGGCTTGTTCAGCTAAATTTTGAATTTTAAAACTATGCTGGGAAGGTTTTTTTTTGTTTGTTTGTTTTTTAGATATTGAATGTTGTGAATGTCGCTTGACTGCAAGGGTATTGTTCAGGTTCTCCTTCCCTAAACTGTCTTAGCATATTTAGTTGAAACAGCATGTTAGTGATGTGCACGTGCTGTCATTCTATCTGAGCTATTGGAATGTACCTAAAAGCCTGCTCTGAATATCAATATGCTGTTGTTGCATCTGTTAGAAACCCACTGATCTATTCGGGTTTCCCATTATTTCCCTAGTAAAAAACAGTTAAAAAGCTACTTTCACATCTTTGCTACCCCAGTCTGTTAAATAAAATACAAACTGTTTATGTGACAAATTTAATGTACATGTGCATAGGGATATATAAATATCACTACCTGCAGGAAAAAGGTTAAGTAAGTGTTACGTTTTAATAATCTTTGTCTTATGGAGATAGTCTCACAAAAGCCTGTTCCAACCTGTAGATATATTCAGATCAGTCTCTCTTTGAATCTAGGAGATGTTCGTGTACTTATGCTTAAATGCAGAAACAGAAGAGTTCCTGCTGTATAAATTTGTCAATCTGTAATTTAATTGACAGTTTATTCTTTAGAATTTTCCTTAATTAACCTTACTGTTTATTTTTGCTCAGATAATGACATCAAAACTGTCATAACACTTACTGTGACTATGTAGAACATTTTTCTTTGTTATCAAAACAGTTTGTAGAGTAGAGCAGTGGAATGATAGGGATATGGGAAAGGATATCTGCTGAAGTGACAGATGATAGTGGAAAAGTGTTTTCTGGTTATGTTGTTTTGAGATACAAATAAAATAAATGACACAGAAGTCTTTATTTTAATATTTGTTTTTATCAAGGATAGGACGTGTAATGATAATATCTTTAAGATGTTAAAAATTACTTGCCTGGGACTGCAAGTAATTTAGTGCATCTACCTAGTCAGTCACAGTTTTTGTATGACTTAGAGAATTCTTTGGTCTGTCTAATGTTTGCTTCAGTGACTGCAGTACTTTGAGGCCAAACGGAAAGATACCTGAACCATTTAAAATCTTGCTGAGGTGGGTAGTGGGTAGATGCAGTTCACCATATCCTTGTTCTGACCTTCCTGTTTTCTCAGCTGGACTGATGAGCAGGTATTAATACAATTAATACTTTTAATACGTTAATACATTTAATACAATTAATTTCTGTGACCAATTTTTAGTCTGTACCTCAGGTTCCCATATATGAAATGTAAGGAATAGTATTAAACTGTAGGGTGGTTAACATGCATGTGTCTGCAATGCAGTTTGATATGGGATTTTTTTGATATGATAAATAAGAATAGTGTTACACTCAAATTATATGGACAAGGGTGAAACTCACTGTAAATATAAAGACAAGAATTAATTGTTAGTGTATATTTCCATTGTATAATGGAAATATTAGCAGTCTAAGAATCATTAATAGTTCAAATTTAATTATTACAGGAAGAATAAGTCTGTGCAGAAGAAGTTAAATAGTAACAGTTCTAGGTGTTATTATTGCATGCACACTTCTTAGTTTCTTAACCTTTCTTCACCTGCTCCTTTGTGTATGAATGATGGTGGTCAAACAGTGAATTGTCAGCATCTTTACTCCTGTGCAGGGAGGAGTTGATGTTGGTGGCTTAGGCTTCGCCCTAAGATGCACCTGGGATCACTTTGTCAACAGGGTTTTATGTCTGTGGTTTTTTTTTTTTTCATTGGTCTACAGCACCCCATTACAGCCAAATTTGTCATATATGTTGCCACATATATATATATATATATTAGTGTCCTGGCTTTGGCTGGGGTAGAGTTAATTTTCTTCACAGTAGCTAGTATGGTGCTGTGTTTTGGATTTAGGATGAAAATAATGGTGATAACACATGGCTGTTTAAATTGCTGCAGAGCAGGACATGAACGGATCAAGGACTTCTCGCTGGTGGGGCAGCACGAGAAGCACGGGAGGCTGGGGGTGCACAAGGAGCTGTGAGGGGACGCAGCCAGGACAGCTGACCCAAATGGACCAAAGGGATGTCCTGTACCCTATGGGATAATTAAAGCTGGGGTAAAGGAGGAGGTGGGGACATGTTTGGAGTGATGGGATTTTTCTTCCCAAGACCCCATTAGGCATGGTGAGCCCTGCTTTCCTGGGGATGGCTGAACACCTGCCTGCCGATGGGAAGTAATGCATGAATTCCCTGTTGTGCTTGTATGCAGAGCCGGGTGATCTGTCTCTGTCTCAGCCCATGAGTGCTCACACTTTCACCTTTGCGATTCTCTTCCCCCACCCCGCTGAGGTGGGGAAGCGAGCAGGTGGCTGTGTGGGGCTGAGCTGCCTGTCAGGGCTAAACCACAACAGGTAGATGCTATTTCGCTTGTTCCTTTTGTTACCCCTAAAACCAGTGCTGTTTGTCTGGCCATTTGTGAGTACTTTGCAGCCCAGGAGTCCCCAGTGCAAGGCTCCCATCTCTTATCATCCCATGACTGTCTTTCTGAATGCCATGTCCCGTGTTTCCACTTCTTAAGGTGTCTGCTCTTGTAGCAGGCCCACGTTTCTGCATACTACATCATCGTGTTAGTTGGAAATACCTCATTCTACGTAGAATAACTCTTCCTTACTGCCGTCTGCATAAATCTATGTTTGTACCATTAAAGAAAAAAAAAAGGTAAACATGTTAGCTATAGACACCTGGTCAGTTAGAAAAGTTGCTGTTAAAGCTTCGTATACTGTAACACCTTTGTATGCGGTAAGGGTCTGTGTGCACAGGACTTCTTCTCAAAACTGTGTTCTTAGGGCTAGAAGCAATTGTAAAGGGTTTTTGAAAGGTAAATGTTCTTTGGAAACCTGTGTAAAAATTCTTATATCTTTCCCTCGTACTTTAGAACACAACAAACAGGAAAAAGACCAAAAAAAAAGAAAGGGGGGAGGAGAGGACACAAAACTGAGTTAATGCCAGGCAGCTTATTTTTACATAGAGCAAGAGTGGCACCCAGTGGTCAAAAAGATCGTCTTAAATGCTTCCTGATTCCTGCCAATTAAAATGCAAGGATAAAATGTCAGCTCATTTTGCAGGCTTCAGTAACGTGTTAGTGGTAGTCCCATCTTATTCTTTCTTAGAGGTTTCAGAGTGTCTGACTGTCACACAGCTGTGCTACGGAAGAACTTCACAGACGTGTTTGGTTCAGTTGAGCTTATGTATTTTCAGTTGAATGAAGCCGTACTGATTTATTACTTAAATACGCTTTATGTCAGCAGTCTGCTTGTAAATAAGAGCAAGGGAATAGTAAATACCCTTAAATGTCAAATTCTGTGATGAAACTGCTCAACACTTCCAGCGTTATGTGCTTGGTAATAGTTAGGTTTTTTCTCGTATTGCACATACTGAACTGTAGTGGATCTCAACAGAGTAGATCAAAGTACAGTACTTGGTATATTTCATCTCATTCGGTGAAAGAGCTAATTTGTGTTTCAAAGACATTTGCACTATAAAACCCAAGATTCAGAAATTATTGTATGCGGAAATGCTTGGATGTGATAAAGATACTTTGTGTAAGTTTTTGTGGAGTATGTATAAATGGTGCTTTTTTTTTTATCTTTGAGGTAGTAAAAGGAGATGTAAGATTACTTTAACCAGAAATACGTAAAAATAAAATTAAAAAAAATTGCATGGAATGTGGGTAGGCCATAGTACACAGTGAGGTTTGTAAAACTAAAGACACTCAGGAGACTTGTGAAGTTAATGTTTTTTTGTAGTCAGTACTGTTAACTATGAATTCTAAAAAAGAATAGGTCTTTTATTGACATAAATAATCAATTGGAGTTTTCTTGAGTATTCTTAAAAACTCATTCAGCAGCTAAAAGTGTGCTGTAAGAAACTGTCAGTATTACGTTTAGCATTTCCTATTTAAGCATTAATCATTTGCACTTTCCTGCTTTGATTTTTTTAGCAGTTTAACTGTCAAAAAGTAGTTTCTGGTCTCTTGCTCTTTCTGTTTTTGTTCCCCCTCTCCTCTTCCTTTGATGAAAAGCATTACTTGATATTCTCCCAAAGCAGAAGAGGCTGCTTGTTTGGAAAATCAAAAACCTTTAAATGGTGCAGCGTTTGGGGGTGTGTGTGGAAGCTTCCTATACTAAAGAAACAGTTTTTAAATTTTTTTTATTCTTTCCTCAAGCTTCTTGCCTTTTCCTTAAATAAATAAGTAAATAAAGACGATGTGCTTGCTTACTTTACAATCACAACATGTAAGCTGTAATATGTCAGCTGACCAGCAGCAATTCTCCATGAGTGATGAGGATTGCTAAGGGTCTTCAGCTTGGCTTAGCTGTATTTTATTTCTTGCCTTCTTCCTTCTTACCCGGTTATGCTCTGGTTTCTAAGCAGCTGTTGTTTGCCCATCATCTGTCACTGAGCAGAGCATTACTGGTGCTTTTGCCCTTTTCTGGACCGTTCAGTTCTGTAGAGCTGTTAGCTGTTTTCTACCATGCTCCATGAATAGTTCTCATGCTGATGTGACTTCTTTACGGTTATACCTTTTTATATGTAAAAATAATTTGGAGGATCTGCTGGGCAGAGGCTTCCGAATGAGTTTCTAGCCCTCTTTCTCCTGGGCTGATCAGTAAGGGATTCTTACTGGATTTCTGAACTGCAGGAACTGGTGTAAGATTTGTAACCTTACAGTCACAATTTGGTTTGAAGTTGTGTGCCTCTTGGTGCAAGCCTAGCTGGCATGTATGAAGAACTGTACATCAAAGCAAAGAGTCTTAGTGTGCCGAGCAGAGAATTATCTGTGTATGTGATGGCAGTTGTAATGTCTCAATCGCTGATCCTATGAGAATTGTGAATTTAGGTGAGGAGTAGAGATCAAATAACATGTGACTTGTTCATACAGTTATCTTTTACTGATGTTGATCACTCTTCTGGGGATGTGTTATTACTTGTCTTTCATGATATATCAAACTCATTTATTCAGAGCACTCAAAGGAGTTATTTCCATGCATGTCAGATCTTTGCAGAAGTATGCACTGAAGAACTCCAGGGTTCCAGTTCCTCTGTACAGCCCTCGTAACAATGGATTTCACATACATGTACATTATTAAATGAGATGAACTGTTCTGTCTGAAATGCTTTAGAAGATGTTAGCTGCTGTTTAATCACACCAAATTTTAATCCTTTAGAGCGTTCAGAGTATTACTTCATTCTTTTTTCCAGCCACACTGAGTTCATAGACTTCAAATGTGCAAAACTTGGCAACTTAAGATGGGCAAGACTCATCTTCAAAGAGAAATTGCAAAATAATGCACTTGTAAATCTGAGCTATACAAACATTGAATTTAAGACTTAAAATTATCTGAGTTCCAGATTTTCTGAAAATAAGGATTGCTGTATTTGTAGACAGAGTATTCTGCATCAGTAGTAATGGTGTTTCATATAATACAGAAGTGGCTCACACAGAAAATTGAGCATCTCCTCTCTAGTTGTTGTTATGAACATGTTTTCCTGTGTTAATGAAGGCAACTTGAACTCCATCTTTTTTTTCATGTTTTCCTTTTCCATCTACTGTGTGAAATCAAGAAGTAATCCAAGTCCAGTCCTTAATACTAATGCATTTTTGTACATAAAACAGATCTACTGATCTGTGGATCATACAAGAAACACTTTGTAATTAGTAGAAATACTAAACAACAACAAAAAAGTAATTTTGATGCTAGAAATGAAATAAAACTGTGTGGCAAAGGGTTGAAAATTCATTTTAAACAATTAGCCATCTCTGAACAACTGGGATTCACCAGTCAGTTCTGTATTGTGCTTTAGAAATCTTTTAAATCAGTGTCACTTTACCTTTCCTCTCTTTTTTTTTTTGAACGTTAAGCTTCCAGTTATCTCTGCAGAGTAGTAAAGCATTATATAGCCCAATTTATAGACACAAACCTTCACAGTGAGATTGTGTTTACTGAAGTTCATGGAGAAAATTGGTAGCGAAGTGGGAGATAGAAGTACAGCAGTCGTGTTTTTCTGCTCTCTGCCTGAACTGCTGTTCCGTTTGGTGACTCTCTCCCTGCAGGTGCAGTATGCAATGGTAGGATGTTCCAGAGGAGTGACCTAAAGCTTGTACATTTAAAAAAAAAAAAAATTCCTTGGGCAAGAGTGGTCATTTTAAACCAAAACCTTTGACAAGAGAATCTCCAGATAGAAGCTAAAAAGGTCACTAGCATTCTCTTAATAAAGCAGGATTTAATATTGAGGATTCTGTGAGAGGTTTTTTTCCAGATGTAGAACAAGGCACTTACCTTTACATTATCAGCTTTCTATTACAGGGGGTAGCTTGTTGCTTTGTCCCCTGTAAGTATTCTTTAGTGAATGAAGTGGAACAGTGAAACTATTTAAATACTTTGTACTCATTTAAAGCAGCATATTGTATTGTGGGAGGTCTTCAGGCTTTGGATTTAGACTTTCTTGTAAAGTAAACCGATCTTTGTCCTGCTTATAGGAGAGAACTTAACCAAAGGGATTTATGAGATGGTGCTAAAAATGTACATAAGTCCGTTGTTCTGCTGCAATATTTGACAAGTCTTAAGGGACGCCATACAAGGACCTCATTCTTTATTAAAAAACACGTGTGGAGGGAAATAAATATGGCAGCCACCCAAAGAAAATGGTCTTGCTTTGACGGAGATTGATAAGTCGAGTTCTAATCATATTCATTAGTACATGCCTTTAGAAAAAAAAAAAGGGTAAAAAATTTCTTCCAGAACATTCAAGCTCTCAGGCATTCACAACCTACTGGAGTAACTTGCGCTTATTCATATACAAAGTTCCAGTTTCCTTACAATAGGTCATTGTGGGAGGTTGGTTATACCTGTCTGCAACTCCAGGCAAGGACTTGTTTGTCAAAATCTACTTCAGAAGACCCATTGTGTTAGGCTGCTAGCTAAAGTATTTTACCTTAGCTTAGGATTTTTTGAGAGGGAGGAATTGATTTTTTTTTTTTTTTGGAACAAGATAATAGGTAATAGATAAGTTAAAAGTAGGTTCCAGTTTACACCTCATATTTAATGACATCGCATTACACTACATATCTTACCCAGCAGTTTTAACAGTTCAGTAGTTAAGATGTTTGGGATGTTCTCTGCTTCACCATCTTTTTAGCTCTTTTGCGATGGGGACAACTGATTTCTTTGCAAACTGAGACTTATGTTTGATAATTTTATTTTATTTATTTATTTTTGGTTACTTGGCCAAAATTATATGCCTCAGAATGCATTATGAATCCTTTAGGTTTCTTTGGACCACAGGTGTTTATTTTGGATGGATTTTAAGAACTTGTTTCTTCTTATGCAGCTATCACTTAGCCAGAACAGGGCAGTTTTAAAACACTGCATTTAGTTAAGAACTGTTTAGAACTGTGCACTATTGTAGGCCAGTGCAATTGAAGGGAGGAAGGTTTCGATTCAAACATACCTGTTTGTTGGACAAGGTTTCAGTTGCAGAATTTTTCTGCCCCAATCCTTCAATGTAAAAGTATGGGGGAAGAGGTAAAAACTCCTTGTATTTTAACTGGATGTTTTTGTGTGTTTCAGCTAATTCTGGGGCTGTTCTATAAGGTGAATGTTGACTTTGCTATCGGCTATTAGAAGTTGTCGATTGGTTGCTTTTCATTTTTCAATATTTTTATTTGCACAATTGTTGACTGCGATTTTTGTTAAAGACCTGTTTTCTCCTATTTCACTGAAGAGTTTTTCATTCCAGTTGTGAAAGAGACGTTCTCTTTCAAAAATTACCTGTTGATAATCGTGTTCTTCTTCAGGGGACCTGAAGAACTCTGACTTAATTGCCTGTGCAATTTCCAGCTCAGGTTGAGGCAGCGGTGATGGTGGTGGGGTGTCAAACTTTCGTGTCATATGTGCTGTAATGATCATTTAGTTTCTTTTTCTTTTAATCATTTCTCCTGATGAGCTTCTGAGGTCAACTCCTGCTATTGAACCACGACCCTGCAAGTTCCTGTAGGAGTTTGAGCTGTGATTTTCCTCCTGGCTGTTGGGAGACTGCTTTGACTGGTGTTGGTAATAGAGAGGTCTGGCTGCTGTAGTTAGGTTTGGAGTGAGGTCATGGGAGCTTCATTTTTTCTGATCAAAACACTTCAAAGTTGGTCGTGTGTGGGAATTGTTAAATTAGCAGAGTTTCCCACCAGCTGATTTTTTTTTTTGCCAGGCTTGTGAGTATACAACCTCTTGTGGTAGGTCTTACCCTTTATATGAAATTTAGAACAGCTCTAAGTCTTTGATTTAGTTTCTGCTGAGAGCCATAAGAGAAAACCGTGTGAGCTTTTTTTCAAAAAGCATTATTACAAGTAGGTGATTTCAGAAGCATTTGGACAATGCTCTCAGACATGTAGTCTGATTTTTTTGGGTGGTTGTCTGGGGACCCAGGAGTTGGACTCGATGATCCTTGTGGGTCCCTTCCAACTCAGATACTCTGTGATTCTGCACGTATGGTATTTCACATACTTTGATGATGGTCCCTTGAAATGTTTCTGTTACTTTTAAATATGGTCTCTGTGTTGTGACTCTGAGGGCTGACAAAGTATTCTTTGGACTAAAGACAGATAGTCATAATCTTGTCAAGGAAAGTTTTGATGTGTTTAAAAACCTACTCCGAATTATTGCTGAATGAAGAACACCTAGGTAGTAAATTGACTTGTAATTATTTAATTGACAGCCATTAAACACTCCAAAATTGGTAACAAAGAAGTTACAGGTTCTCATTGTGGTGGTTCTCAACTGCTATCGTGTTTATACAGCTTGCTTTTGATCTAATGAAATGCTGTATTTTAAGGAACTACGGCTTCTTGTGTGGACAACTGTTCCCCACTGTGGTTTGTGTAAGGCCCTACATTAGCATATGAAATTGGTATCATGGCTTACATTTGTAACAGTGGCTATAGCTGTTTACTGTAGCTATTAGTAACTATGCTATGATAAGGAAAAAATCAGTAACGTGTTCAAATTCAGTTACATTTTGAAACAGCAGTGATTTGTTACCTCAAACTAGTCACCTTTCTGAAAAAAGCATTTTTATTTTTTTTAAATCAGTGATGTTTACATACTGCTAATGAACTGTCAGGAGACCCTCTGTTTATGATGTATGACAGGGCAACGTGCCCAAAGATGAGCTTATGTACCTGTACGCTGTAAGATCTTGGGTAGCACCTCACTTCAAAGACGACTTTTTAAAACCAAGCCCGTCTGCTCTGGTTTTAAAGCTATCGTTATAATCAGGTGGGAGATGGTATGAAGCTAGCAAGTTAAAGCCCTGTTGGGAAATAACGAGACAAACTCCCAAGGATAGGACTTGATTATTCTGGAAGGGCTTCCTTACAAATATGTTGAAAAACAGCCAGGAACTGAGAAACGGTGGGGAGGGAAAGAGGTGGGAGTCTCCCTTCGAGTCCAGACAGCTACTGTTAAGTTGGGCATCTATCAAAGTCATTTTGACAACCAGCCAACAAATTGGCTTTATGCACGTAGTCGTGTCTTTCTCAAGGTGGAGGAAGCATCGTCACAGAGGAGTTGTACATAATTTCTCTTAAGATAAATGCTTCATCTGATAGGTTCCAAGGACTTGTTTGTTACATTTGGTACATACTAAATGTTTAGGGGATTTTAATTCCCATTGAGAGAGGGTGGGAATACCAGAAGGAGCTTTGTCTAGATGCTGTTTCTTTACATGAATACAAGCTGCCCTTTTTCCCCCCCTTAAAATAAGCAATGAAATGTGTTGTAAATTTCAGTAGAGGAGAGTAAATACAAACAAATGTGGTGCTATTAACAGTAGAGGCATCCTTTTGTTAAGGATTTTGCTGCAAAGAGAAAGTTCTTGATAGAACGTTTCCACCTGCTGTTGACAGTCTGTTACAATCTACGAACGAGGAAAAGCTCGTTAATAAAGCAACTCCATGATCTCATGCCACTGGTATTATTTCTAAAATGTGTTGATATTTTTGTATGCTAACAAGTTATTCTTAATGTTAGTCTTGATGTCTATTCCTGATATATATTTGCATAACCGTATAAGGTTCTTTCCCTTGTATACGAAGCTTTGTAATATTAGTTTTGAGTTGGTAACGAATGCTTTTGTCTAAGTGCAAGTGAATATTAATGCTGTGACAGTCAACAGTGTTGTGTCAGCCAGCTGTCTGAGTGTCTTTCTCTTCTGAAATTTGACTGAAGCGGTTGCATTGTGTTAACTGACGTCCTTCTTTATCTATTCTAGTATGCCAGACAATTTCCCTGAAATTGTTTGAGAACAGGTTTACGCAGTTTGGAAGTAGAATGGAAAAGAAGGGTATTTGAATGCATTAACTCATCCTTCAGATCAATTCAGGTGTGATGAGGTAGAAACTCAGTATGTGTTCTACAATTTTTGTTGTAGTACTTGCATTTTTGGAAGAATTTTCTACAAGGATTATCTAAGTAAGGCAGAGGATTACGTTAACAGAGGAGATTGAAGTTGAGATGATAATTAATAATTTTCTTCAAAAACTTTCTTCAGCTGCTGTTACTTTTATCCCTTACTAAAATGTCTCTGTTTAACAGTTTTCTGTTTAAAATTTTATCTTTGAAGCTACGTTAATTATTTAGTCATAATACTGTGTTTTTAGTGTTGCTTAAATATGTGTACATATTATTTTTAGGAAAATATATATAAACACCTAGTCGTAGTGCTTCTAACTTTAGCTACTCTGAAGTTCTGCCAAGGAACCTCTTATTTATCATAAATAGATGTCATGAATGCAGTAAAGATACTAATCCTTCCTACAGCATAAATATTTTTCCACAGTAGTTTAAACCTATATAGGTTCGTGTTGTTCTAGCTCTTCCCTCTTTCTGCTTCTGTTTCACGTGTTTCACCCTTCAGTGAGCTGGCACTGCATCCTGACCCACCAAAACCAATTTGCTGCCAGTTTGATTGCCTGAGAAAAAATATCAGTGCCAGGCTAGGCAGCCACTGAGAATGTGGGTTCATATTCAAGGAAGATCAGGTTTGTAGCAGCATCAATTTGAATCAGTGCGACTTGTATGCACTCTGAAGTTAGCTGCTACTAGATCACCGAAGTGACTGAAGCCATACAGTAGTTCCAAAAGGATTTTTAATACGGAGATTAGCCAAGTAGCATGGCTTGTCTCTGTTAAATGTTTAAGTAAGTGCTGTTTGTAGTATGTGGGAAATGGCTTAAAAAAAAAAAAAGAAGAAAGAGAGATGGACATGTATATTATAGTGATTGTAAACTACAACCAAGGTGAAAGAAAAAAGCAAATTGGGGGCAAAAAAAAGCTAGACAGCTGAATAAATCTACAAGAGGAAATGTCTGCCTTAAGTTGGGACTTTCTGACTTGGAACAAACTTGCTACATACTTGACAGGAAGGAATGAGATCAGAAAATAATAATGACCAATATACTTTTTCTTCATATACATATAATAATGGCTTTTATCTTTGGAAACCTGAAAGTAAAGACAGTTTGCAAACTTTTATTTAAATTTGCTGTGCAGAAGTCCATACTGCTATTGCAAAACTGTAGGGGCATAAGCAAATCAAACCAAATCAACCTATCTGCTTCAAATCTTACTTTAATTTAAGACTAAAAACACAGAAATTTGGGGACCGTTTTTCTGATGTAGAGAAAAATTAAGTGTTTTTTCTGATTTATAGATCTCATTAAAGAATTTGGAAAGAAGGAAAAAAACCACTAAATATAATAAGAATATTGTGTATCAGTGTTACTGACATAAGGAATTGCTGCTTACAAACCTGTTCCACAACTTGCTCTTTCCTTTTGCAGCTTTTTATCAACAGTGCTAGAAAATTGACCGCAAGGGTTGGTCAAATCAGTATATACGGGTACTATTTGTTGCTTTTTTTTTTTTAAAGCACTATTTGTTGCTTTCTCCTAAATTTCAGTGAAGTAATGACACACTGCAGCACACCGATGAGAAGTCCTAAGGGCTCCTTTAGCAGGTATTTTATGGTTTCTGGGTTCTTGTATTTAAGAATTTTAAAGATAGTATTTGGGAAGGAGAATAATACCATGCTGAACACAACTGACTTCTGCCCATAAAAATATAGTGCAAAAATATTTCCTTTATTTGTGGTGCTTAGGGTGTATATTGTTAGACAAACATTTGCCTGCATTGCATTGCTTGTAACATGGCAAACATCAACTGTGAAGTGTGTTGGCATTTCTCTTATATGCTGTTCTTTTTAGAAGAATATAATGCTCAGATGTTTGTTCTCTTAAGAAGAAAAAAAAAAAGGACAAAAAAAACTCCCCAAACCAACCAACCAAAAAACCCCACCACCCACCCACAATTTGTTTTGCTTGGGAACTTGGCAATATAAAGCTGCGTGACTATAAACAACATTAACTTTTCTCCAAAGTCTCATGTAATTTCTCACACTGATTTAGAAGATCTTTAAACAAACAATAAACTTATTTTAAAACTTCCACAGAGCTGTTTACTTGTGTTTCATACTATGTTACAGTCCTTAGATACTTGTTCTCGATTCCATTGTGTTTGCTTTCTGTACTACTTGGGAATTTTTTCCGTCTCCCACCCCATCAGCCCTGTGCTCTTAGGGACCACAGAGAAACTCTTTAAAGTTCTTTCCCATGTTCTGGTCTTGGTGCCTGTGGTAAAACGACAGTGAGATGTCTGAGTGCTGATTTAGAAAGGTCTGTCCCATTAGAACTTCCTCTGGAAGTGATAATGATAACCAGTTTCTCTGGTCTGTTACGGTATCTGGGTAGAGTGTGTGAAGATAACATATCTTGCTTCCTGTCTCTCTTCCAATTTAGAGCTTATATATTGAGATACAAGATTCGAGTGGTGTCAATTTTGAATTAAATCTGATTAGGAATTGATTCAGTTGCTATTAATACTGAGAAGTTTATTCATTCAGATTGTTGTCTGAACTGCATGACTGTTCTGGGATGATATGCTGCTCATAAAGTCAAGAGTATGAAATCTGGCCCTACAGTAATGTCTGTTAATAAATATTTTATCAGCTATATTTTGTGCTGAAGAAATTGCTGTAGCTGTTATTAGAAATTGAAGGTTGGTGCACCACTTTAAGCAGATATGAGCTCTGGAACTTTAGATCTATGATTCATTTTCTATTGTAGAGAAATTATAGGACTTATTAAGCTGTCATTTTTGAAAAGAAGAGAAGCCAAAATTGCATTCATTTGAATGTCGCTATTTTGTCTGATTTGATCTTAATTTGTCTAATTTACATTATAGTTTTGTCTTCATTCTTCATACAGTTGTATGTGGAAATTAAATCTATGTTTATACGGACTCTAACTCTTACTTGTTCCTTTGTCATAATCGGTATGCTTGACAGTAGTTTGTCAGATAATAGAAAAAGTCTAAGTCTAAATGTACTTCTATTGCTTAAATTTATCTTCCAGCGAGTTTAATAAATTACATCCTTGATGACAGTAGAAAAGAGGATGCTCTTTTCTGAGGATAAAGGGAGGGGTACTCTGATTTCCAGCTTCAGCTGAACTGCATAGCTTGGCTATTTGATCAATGGACGTAGACACTTCTACCTAATGGCACTGTAATATTCGAGTTGCCTTATTTTTTTTATTTTTTTTCCCCTCATCTGCCATGATATGTGGGGGTGTGGAGGAGGAAGATGAGTTCAATAGATTTCATATTGAATAAGGTGGACAAGTGCCATTAGTGTGGAGTTTTGGTGTTTGTATACAGTGACTTCTATAGTACTGTATTTTTAACTTTTTTGGTATACATGTTGTATGTCTAGCTATCCTCTTCACAAGATTTATCGCTGTCCTGCAATACCTATTGCCTTCTACCTTCATGTGAAAAGCTGTTAATGAGATTATATTGACTAGACCAAATTATGTTAATTTCATTTAAAGCAACTGCCATTTTCAAGGACTGTAGTTATTGCTCAGCTATCATGTTCAAAACCAGTTGTCATAAGAAATCTGTCATCATTTCAGATCTTCAAATGAAGGTTGATGAAGTCAGATGTGATTATTTGTATCTATAATGCTGTAATTTATTGTTTTTAGTTATGGTAAATCAGCATAAAGATCTTTAAACAAAAACAAGGGATTATAGAAAGTCTATGAAGCAGAGCTAAAGTAAATTGCTGGTTTGTTCCATAAATGTATACTGCAAACTTTGGAAAGGAAGGGAATGGGTTCTGGGAGAGAGGATGGTAGCCAGAATCTTCAGCCATCTAGATTTACTTTGAAAATGCTAGAAGAGTTCTTGACCCTTCATGTTTCCTTTTTGGGTGTTTAACATGCAGCAAATTTTGAGAAATTTAGAGGTCTGGGATGTAGTATTCTTTGATAAATGTTTTCCATGTCAGCTGAATCATGTTGGTAGTTCTGCTAAGCCCTGCCTTATCCTGGCAAAGAAGGCAGAAGGTTCTTCGTTGGTATTTTTTTCTTTTCCCTCTCTCCCTTTCCCCCACAGCGTATTTTGAGACAGAAAAGGTTAAGTTCTGTCTGTTGTAGCTTATAGAATCATAGAATGGTTTAAGTTGGAAGGGACCTCAAAGCCCATCCAGCTCCACCCCCCTGCCATGGGCAGGGACACCTCCCACCAGACCAGGTTGCCCAAAGCCCCATCCAGCCTGGCCTTGAGCACCTCCAGGGATGGGGCACCCACAGCTTCTCTGGGCAGCCTGTTCCAGGGCCTCACCACCCTCACAGTAAAAAATGTATTATGAATATCTAATCTAAACCTACCCTATGTTAGTTTAAAGCCATTACCCCTTGTCCTATCACTACACCCCCTGCCAAAGAGTCCCTCCCCAGCTTTCCTGCAGGCCGCCTTTAGGCACTGGAAGGCCGCTGTAAGGTCTCCCTGGCGCCTTCTCTTCTCCAGGCTGAACAACCCCAACTTCCCCAGCCTGTATTCGTAGGAGAAGTGCTCCATCTTTTTGCACGTAAGTCCAGTGTCTTGAGAAATGTGTATCCTTTCCTCAATTTACAAAATTGTGAGTTATTTTAAAGCAAGGTTAATAATTGACCCTAAGCCTATAAATGGAATATTTAACCCTTTTGGCAATAACAGTAATCTTTCTGAGATGGGATGGGTCATGTAAACTTGTCGGTTGATGTTTTTTCTAGGTGGTAGACCAGATTCACCTGTGAGTTACTGAAAGAACCCATAGATTTGAAAGAGAACAGTAAGCATGAGTTCTTGTACACAGTTGCCTAGCAGCATGAGAATGAGAATTTTTCAATGAGAAAAAAACTCAGATTATTTCACAGATCCATATATGTTGTCATCCTTTTTCTTATTGATTATTAATCTCTCCTCATATATTTTCTTTTGTGATTGTGCAGCTTTTTCCCTTATTTGCACTTATGTGGTGTGCTTTCACATAATTACACCTCCGCTCCAGGCATTTCATATCTAGTCGGTGATTGAATTTTGCCGTTCTGTTCTCTCACATTACAATACTGGCACAGCAGTTTGTGTTAGTCTTTGCTTCTCCTAGCTTAATCTGTACCACACTGAGGGCTTCCTGTAGCCCCTCAGTTTCCCCCAGCGCTGAGTGGTTTGCTGGGCTTAGTGGCTGGGGAGAATGAGCGCAGAAGAGCTCAGTGCGGTAGTGATAGCTTAGGATCATCTCTCCTATGCTTTGGCAACTGAAAAGCTCCCCTGTGCTGTGTTCCCTTGGTCTCCTAGTACACAAAAACAAACAAACAAACAAAACAACAACAAAAAAAACCATACTTTTGCCTGTTCTATATTTCTTTTTGTTTTGTTTTTTTTCCCCTCCAGGGAACTGGATCTGATGGTTAACTGAAATAACTCTCAGACCTATGGTCTTCCCTCAGCTGCCCTTGGTGGATGGTGTATATATGGCTATTTACTTACAAAAGTTCAGGAGCTCATCCAAGTTTACCAGCTTTAGTGAGAATTTCGTGGTCAAGTTTCATGGAGGTTAAAAAAGCTGATAGTTCTTACTGCAGTACCGCTGGGAGAACTAACTCGTGCTTTCCAGGGCTAGGTGTGAGAGATAAACACAAAGTATGGAGATAAGAGGGATCCTATTTAAAGGGGATTAATCTCTATTTGTTATTAGAGGGAGTCGTTCTATTTTAAAGTTAGAGCTGAGCAAAAATTTTGAATCTCTATTAAATATTGTCCCTGCTCAATAAACCTTTTGAGTATGTGTTGGAATCTGAAGCATGTGCTTAACTGCTTTGCTGAATTGGGGCCTTCATTACCAAATTGCAGGTGTATGTTAGTTTAAGTATTTAAGGAAAAAAAAAGGTAAAACAATGCTTATTTTGTTCTGTTCAGTGTGGTTTGTTACATTAATGGAAAACATCAGAAATGCTGTGCTGTTGCTGTGCTGTCCAAAACAGCCTTAATATAGTTAATAGCTTGAGTGTTCGGGTATGAGATTGGGTCCAGTGAAGAATTAGCTAGGGTGATGAAATGAAAACAGATAAATAAAATTTCTCCTTTTCTGTGCATAATATTGCTGCAGAATGAGGTTTTAAAATGTTTTCCTCTTTAAAAGTGTTCCAGTGATATTTTGTAAATTGTTATGTGCATATTAGTGTTATATGCGTTAGATAGCTAGGGCTCTGTAAAATTTTCCATAATAAACTTGTCTATATACTAGGGCTTAATAACTTGCTCATAAAAACGTGCTTTGGGCATAAAAGCAGTGTACCAGTCTGCCAGAAAGCTGGAGCTTTAAGAATAAATAAATAAAGTCAAAGGCTCTCTGTATGTTACAGAGAGTAATGCAACAAATAACATGTAAAATCTCAGAATTTGCCTAATAGATCTTTTCTCCTGTTGTGCAATTACATGTTTAGAAAAACATTTGTAGTTGCTTTCTGTTGACTGCTGGCCACTGTAATATTTTGTAATGTTGTGTTCCTAACTCTGAATTACTGTTGGTTAAGACTAATGCCTCTTTGTCCTGCGCTGCGTCTCTAAAAGCTGGGATGATGTGTTAAAGTCTGTGTTTAACATCAATGAGAATGATGCTACAGTCAGTGAAGCACAGTTTTTTCACATCCAAGAGAGAGCATTAGGAGGGAACTGCATAGAAAGTGTGCTGTACAGAAACCGTTCCTGATAAGTATTTCTTTATTATTCATTAAAGAGCATCTTGATCAAATATTTATGGAGACTTGCTGAGACAAACTAGTTAAGTGCTGAGCTAGTCTTTTTACCATTATTGAAGTCTGAGCTGTCTTTTTTTCCCTTCTTCCTCCAGTTTATGTTTATTTCTACTTGAACACCTCATATATTTAATGTAGGTGATGCATGACTTTCCTATTTTCACCTACATCTCACAGGACTGAGAACTCATCTGACTTCAGATTTCTTTTTCCTAAATTTAAGACAAAAGGTTTAGAGTGTTTATTCATTAAGCATGTTATTTCAGCCCCTGATCATTTCAGTTATTTCCTTCTGGAAAGTCTCTGGTTATTCCACACATTTCCTGAACAGTAGTGTTCAAAGTTGCTCCTGTTGCTCTTGGGGCCTTTGAAGAAAGCAGGAGGATTATGCTTCCGTGATTCATTCGTTAGTGCAAATATCTGTGCAATGGCTACTGTGTAGAGACTGCTATATTGAGTACTATTTAACAATTGTTAATTGTGTCTTGTGGTGGCCTGCTTGGGAAGATGGAAGTGTCATAAACAGAAGAAGAAACGTTCAGAAAGGAAATTAAAATTGTTTAGATACAAAACTTTGTGACGTTGTCTTGTGCAGTTTCGGTATGTAGGCCTGTAAAGTATGCTAAGATAAGATAGCTAAGAAAGGCCTATAGCCTGTTAACAGCGAAATAATTATTGAACTGTAAAAACTGGCTTTGCCTCACTAGTGTTTGACTGGAAACCAGAGTGGCTGACAGCTGTTTATCTGTTCATGGTTCCGTTTAATATGAAAACTTTCAAAATATAGATGATTTTTTATCTTCCTGATACTGTATTCCATCTGGAATATGAAAAATAAGCTGAAGGATTGTCTGCAGCTTTACTGTCTATGTGAACACATCTTTTCCCTCTCTGTCTCCCCCCATGATCTTTCTGTTGTAAAATAACCTCAGTATTGTTTGTGGGATTTTTGTGCTCTGAAGAACCACTCGTGTAGACGTGCTTTCCATGCCAAAAGTAAATCAGTACTGTATAAAACACGTTAGTGTGAGTGGCCTTGAGTGCTTGAGTGCTCGTGGTGCTACCTGCGTAGTGTCAGTAGTCCAAAACACCGTTGGCACACTGAAGTCTTTTGTTAGCCACCACAAGTATGCGTCTGTAACATGCTACAGGAATTGTACACTAGAGGGCTTTTCTCCTTTTCTCCGTCAACATAAAATTAGCTATAGCTACATTGTGCTAAACGAGGCCACCAGATCTTTGCTAGTCTTTGGGAGGCATTCCCTTATTTTTAATATTGGACTATGATGAGAAATAGGAGAGAGAAGCAGTGAAAAAGGTACATTCTCACTCTACATGCTTTGAAGTCCTTATTTTTTACTTACCAATGCTTTGATTGCCAGAGGAGCTGAGAAACACTTGCTTCTCCTCACAAGCTGTCTTCTGACTGAGGGAAATGCCACAGGTCTAGGTTCAGTACATGTTTGCTTGCATGTTGGAGATTCTGTAGTCAAAGTCCAATTTGGTAGTTTTTTTGGATCTTTACATATGTTTATCAACAGAATTTGCAGGTAACCAGTATGTTTTGGTTATGGTCTGGAGTTAAAATACATGAATTTAGTAGGACCTTTTAGTGTTTACTGTATTATACTTTCAAATCAGATGGATTTCATGTAATATTGAGCATGTCTGTGGCATTTTACAGAAGTGTTTGAAGTAAATATTGCATATTGCAAAAGACAGACTTATAAATAGTTATAAAAATACATTTTTTTTTTCATCCAGGGCTTGACCTTGGGTGGGTACGTAAGCATGAGGTGAGATATTCTGCAGTTTTCTTTGTACTTGCTGGAAATAAACTGAACTCCCTCAGTGATATTTCCTGTAGCAAGGTGTGTAAAGTCAAATGAGGGAGATAGTCCCATGAAAGTAAAGGTAAGAGAAAAATAAAATGGAAAAACAGCCAAATAGTGTGAGCAATATTTGGGTATGCATTTTGCCTATTGTGATAGTAAGGCTTTGTTTCGAGGTAAGGTAGTGTGGAGTGAATCTGAAGAAAATAAAATGTGAGAATCTCAATTTCTTGAATCCCTTGTTCTCTTATATTTTAGCTGCATTATCAAGTAACAGAAGTGGGGTTAGCTTCTAGCTATGATGTAGTTGAATGAAATTTGACAGAAAAGATGCATTCTTTTTTTCTACTTTTCTACTTTTTTATTCATTACATAGCACTGTTTCAGACTTGTTCTTCAGATGACAGCTAATCTGTTTGTATTTATCAGACATAAAAGGTTGCTGTTGTATTATCCAGCACTGTTGTACAAACAATGGAAGGATAACCAAGTAACTTTTATTTTTCTGTTGTCTTCAAAGGGACATCAGAGACAGCTTCAGAAGAAAAAGCTTCTATCCTTCTCATTATATGAGAGAGCGATCCCCTCATAAGAGGGACTCTCCTTTCTTCAGGGAATCGCCAGTGAGCCGAAGGGATTCTCCGCACAGCAGATCTGGCTCTAGTGTCAGCAGCAGGAGCTACTCTCCTGAAAGAAGCAAAGCCTATCCTTTTCACCAGTCCCAGCATAGCAGAAGTATGTCATCTTTACATAAAAGAAATATTTCTTCTCAGCAAGGTAATGCTGGATTAATGATGAGAACTGGTTAGTGAGGTGAAACTTCAACTCATTATACGACCTTTCTCTTTACATATGCTCTTTTACAGTGAGAAAACTAGACATCTTGTACCAATTACGTCTGCTCTTCAGCTGCTTCATTGTACTGTCTGTTCCTCTATGTATTTCGTGTGTGGGATTGTAGGTGTTATTTCAACAGCACCTCTAGACTGACTGCAGAACTCTCAGCTGTGCAGTTTTTCCCAGTATAGTTTGTTATTTTCATTTTAGCATCAAATGCTTCTTTTACTTCTTAAGTGCTTCTCTGGATTCCCTTAGAAGAAACTCAGCTGTCAGCTGTAGCAGATGAAGGCTTTTATTCCTGCAACCAGGGGAAAAGGGGGATTAAAAATTTGAAGAAATTAAGGTGCATGCTGCTACTTGTTATATTTTCTGAAAATGTTTTTAGAACTGTGTTGTTAGGGCTTTGATGCTGGTGGATTATTTTATTTTTTTTATTTTTTTTAGCAATTTAATTTCATTGTCAGGTTCTCTCAAATCTTGCTTTCCTCAAAGAAGTGTAGAGTCAAGAACAAAAGGAATGTGTCTTGGTTTATAAAAGCTTGGTTTATAAAAGCTCAGCTGTTAATCTTTAAAGAAATCTAATGAATCATCTGTTTTAAAAGTGAAAACCTGAAATATTTAATTTGCAAAAAGAAGCAAAATTCCTTTTTTTAGTATGTTATAATCTTAGCTACTGCTGTTTCTACAATTTATGTAAATTAATCAGATTTGATTTTCCTTTCTGCACATGTTGTTCTAGTGAGCTATACAAACCTACTGTTCATTTTGACAGTAGTTTTTAAATTAATTAGTTTTTCTTTTTTAGTTGATACGTGGCATACTAGACCATTATGTAGCTCCTCTTTCCAAAAAGGTGCTTGTGGAATTCAGTTCACATTGTTTAAATACTGAGGAATTATTTCACTTAGTGGTAGAATACAAATTAGCTTTCTAAGTGATCATTGCAATTATTTTAACGTTTAGTAATAATACTCAGCGAATATCAATTCCTGTAAATGTAGGAGAGGAAGAGAAGATTATGATATTCAATTGTATTTGCAAGAGCGTTGTCGATGTACAGATCAGAATTACCAGGAGTTACATATAAAAAAAAAAAAGTTTGGAAAAACATATAAATGTTTATGGCATTTCCTACAATTCCGAGCTGACTCCTATCACCTTTGTAGTGCACTGGCAGAATTACTCGAACAGTAGTGGAAGTGGCGAGGTGGAAGCAGACATCTTCAGAAAACAGAAAAGATGCCAGTCAAGACAGATGGTTATATTTATGTCTGTGGCTTTGGGGTTTTATTTTCAATTCCATGGTTAAACACCTTTCTCCATTTTTAATCGATATGAAGAGACCAGATGGCTCGTACACTGACTATTTCTCTATAATAGCTTGTTCCCCAGAAAATAGTACTCTGTTTCATCTGTTCCTGCAGATGACTGAATTAAAACAATCTACTTGCAAGATATAAATGTTTTAAATAAAACTTCCAGAATACTGTTTGAATATGATTTGTCTTAGGTGAGCTCATCTATTACATATTTAAAAGGAAAATAAAACGGGACCTATGTCTTATATGTCAGCAGTACATTTTAGTCTGTCCATTTAAGAAAAATGGATTCTTCAATAAGTGAATTGTATATGATTTCATGCTAAACTTTTAATACTTTAAATATTGTAATACTATTTAAAGTCATGCTGTCTGAATCAGTTTGGCCTGATGACTTCCATTGCAGGAGGAATATTTCATGCTCTCGAGCCATTCAGAAATTATAAAAAAAAAAATACAAGATTTCAACAAACGAAACAGGAATACAGAAGCTTTTGAAGTAGAGGGACAGAAGGGGCTCATGGGAAGAGCCCTTTCAATCTAGATATGTTGGGTGAGCATCTAGGAAGTAGGGTGGCATAGCTTGGTCAGGCCAGTCCAGTAAGGGGTCTCTAGAGTGCTGTGCCAAGGAGATGTAGGAATGCAAACAGCAGTACTTAGAAAGTGTCCTATTCAATGGTTCAGCTGGGGCTTCTGGGTTCAGAATAGTCGTATGTTCAGAATAAAGGGCCTCAAAATTAAACAGCAGTTTCTGTCTCTTCTTAATTTTGACTAATTTACTGCCACCTCTTTCAACTAATTCCGTCTATTCAAGCACAAACATATAATCTACTCAAGTTAGGTAATCTCTAAAGAATCCAGTGTGATGAAGGAGGTATGTAGAAGGCAGAGATGAAATAGTTTGTGCATTTTTTTTAGAAAGGATGTGGGTGCTCATGAGGCTGAAAAGCAGGTATCACAGGAGCAAAACTTGTGTGTTATTTGGTGATGTCAGGGTGACGTTCTATGCTTTGGGGAGTGTGACAGATTAAAGACGTGATTATTTCCACCTTTTTTTTTTGTCAGATGCATTGTATTTATAGCAGCTTTTAATTTTGCACAGCTTTTCTTTTGGTGTTCTTTTCATTGTTAAAGATCTTTCATGGTTAAAGGTAATTCGTAGCTCATCTTTGGTTTCATGGCCACTAGAAATTCTTAAATACAGCCGCTTGCTATGTTTTTAAATGTTTTCTATTTAGTCCCTGATTTGGAAATCATGCTAAAGTGCGTTTTGGAAAACTTACTTTTGTCCAAGTAATTTCCCCAGCTATTTTCAGTAACGTTTCTGAAAGACCTGTTAGTAGCTGTGAAGATTTTTTGCATGGATCAGTAGGCCTTCAGCATCAGGGTAGTAACTCACTTGCCTCTAACAATGTGCAGAGATGAGCAGTTGTTTGATCTTTGCTTTGTGCTACCAGCCTACTTTACACAGATGACATGAAAATGTGAGGAAAGAGTTGAAGACCAGCTTTTTAAATCTTTCTTAAAGTCTATGCAAAATGCATACTTTTCACCATAGAGAATATGTGAAAAATAAGGAAAATATATCCATACAGGTTGGCCAGGCTGGATGGGGCTTCGGGCAACCTGGTCTGGTGGGAGATGTCCCTGCCCACGGCAGGGGGTTGGGACTAAGTTGTCTCTAAGGTCCCTTCCAACCCAAACAATTCATTGGTTCTAATTCTATGATTTCCTATTGTGAAAAGTATGCATTCTGCATGGACTTTTCCTTATATTTTTTTTAGGTAGCAGTATTTCAAAATACACAACACTATGCAGTCATAATTTATAGCATTGAGTAAAAAAGAAAATAGCTCAGCTGTTAGGAGTGAGATGTCATGTTTTTATTGCTTTTTATTGCTTGCATTCATTAATTTAAGGCCATATTGGTTCTCCTAAATAAGTCTGCTCAAATAATTTATATCCAAATTTTCATAAATGCTTGATAGACTTGTTTTTAATTCATCCCTTTCTTAATTAAACTGGTACAAATTTAACTGAAGCCAAGATAAGTCTGTATTATTTTCCATTTGTGAACAGTCATGCAATTCCCAGTAAATATGAATAGTTTAGTAAGTTTACGCCTGCTGACAACAGACTTGTTTTACCTGTTCACCTCTTGCAGATCCTTTAGATGCGATCCGTAGACCACAGGCTGAAAACCAGTAGTCTGCACTGCAGCCAGTTGTACTGCTGTGGGCTGCCTGTAACCAGCCTGTGGCAAGGCTGTGCACAGACTGTGATTATTGTAGTAAATCTGAAGTGGCATTTTGCTGGTTTGAACGCTTACAAGAAAACCTCTGATAATATAAAGAGAATTTAGCCTGTGGTTCATATAATACAGGATTTCCCACTGCAGAGCTTTCCAATGCACTGTGGCTGCTAAACCAGTTCCTACACTGCCTGGTTTCCTGGAGTGATTGATTGGTGGCTAACATAATAAAAAGATAGGAATTCTTCATCTCATCTGCTAGAATTAAGCTTATTACAGGAACATTAAAAAGTAAAATGACATCATCTTGCCAAATCATATTGATATGCTCCTCAGTTAAATACTGCGTAATAAGGTTTTCCTAGATCTGCCAAGTATAATAACTCTCTCTTCTTTCTTTGTAAAGAGAAGAAAGCACTATCAGAATTTATCGGATAGCGGAGGGTATAGATTTCATGTCTGAGTTGAGCAAATTTCACTGAAGTTTTTCTGCCAATAAATTATGAGAACCAATAAATTTGCAGCATATGTATTTAATGTAATTTTGCAGTTCTTAATTTGTTCTTTTATTATAGGTAAAGAGAGGACTTCAGTTCAGGCATTGAAAACGTCAAGAGATGCATCACCTTCAGGTTCCACAGCAGTGCCATCATCAAAGGTGAATTTTGGTTTCTGAGTACTTCTCACCATGCTTTCAGGTTGCTCATTGTTGAAATTAATTTTTGTTCCTGCTCACTTGGGAGGAGATACTGTATGCAGCTGTTAAGGAAAGGAGCATCTTGTATTGCTCTACAATCCAGCAGAGAGGATGGTTTTCCTTTATCTAGCAGGAAGGTGCTGCTAATGCTGTGTATCTAATGATGACACTGACAACCCTTTTTATTCTGTAGTCACCCTCTTATTTTAGGAGAAAGGACATTTTAAATAGATTTAAAATCACTATTTTCTGAAGCCTCGAGTATGCTAGGAAAGGGATGGTAAGGATAAAAATGGGGAAGCAGATTTTAGGAGCAAAAGATCAATAGGACATGCATGTACGTGCACCGAACTCCATCTTTTAGTGATTCTTAAGGTGTGACTGGATTTGGAAACAGGTGAAGTGTCTGACAGATTGGGAAGGTAATGTGAACAGAAGAGTTGGCTTGGAAGCAGGGCTGCGTAGGGATGTGGCAAGAATGATAGCATTTCCTTGGGAGGAGAGCCACATTGCAAAACAGTTTGGTAAATGTCTTTTAAGATTCTAAATGATGCTGTTTAATTTCCCATCAAAAAAATCTTGTCGGCTGAGCACCAACTACATAATCTTGCTAATTAGTTAAACAGACAGACTAATAAACGCTAATGAACAATCAGCAACAATCAGTTTTGTTCTGGCTGTCCTGTGGCAGTAAAAACATTTTCACATCACAGACCGCTTGCCTGAAAATTGTATTTGAGGTTAAAATGAGAGCTTCCACAGGAGTATTTTCCCTACGTTTCTGAGAAATACTTTAATAAAAAATAAAGAAACAATGCTATATATTGTTCTGGGTGAATAAGGTCCTGTTAAAAAGTAGCATTCACCCTAAGTAGCATGATGTACTAGCCTGGTTCTTGGGGGTCTTTTTAATAAAAAACAGCGGAATGTTTAAAAAAGAAAGGGGGGGCAGGCAGGGGGAGAGTGGTATTTCTGTTGTGAGAAGGTGAGACTGAAGGAAATAATTAAGTGGGTAAAAAAAAATCAGGTTTTGGTTGTGCTATGTCATTCTAAGCACTTATTCCTTATGCAGCTCTTTTGGAAGTGCTGTGCTAGGCACTAGTTAATTGCCAATGTCCTTAAGGGGGGAGGCAGGTATTTTATTTTCAGTGATGTAAATAAGTAAAGTAAGATAAAAGCTGTTAGGCACAAGTTGCACTGATCTGGATTAGAAAATAAACTTTATAATTAGTTCACCTATTTTGCTTACAGACTTAACATCCCACAGCTTAATACCAAATCTTTAATACAAATCTGTGAGAACAAAGAGATACTGCAAAGTCTCTTGCTATGGTATTAATATGCAGTGTGAGCTTGAGCTATAAAGTACTCTTTGTGTAGCTTTCCTCTCCAGTCAGCTCTGATCTATGCTGTATTGATTATTTTATTTTATTTTTTTTTGGTGCCAGAGGTTTGCATATATCCACTTGATGTAGACCACACAAAATGCAACTTTGTTTGATTGAAGTCTTCCCCAGACAACACAAGGATTTATTGGGTATACATAAGCTGCAAAAATGGAATTACTTCAGTGACATTTTATCACTTGTCCCTTTTAAGTCCCCACATCTGCCTGTAATGTACTGTTTTCTGTCAGAGGAGCCTCTTGGGATGATGGCTGGATTACACTAACCAGTTAAGCTGTGTGTAAGTGCTTCACTTGTGTGGAAATACCAACCGAAAAAGTTGGGGCGAAACACGATAAACATCTCTAGGGCGAGGGTCTTACAATCTAGAACGGAGAAATGAATTGTATGCTTCATTTTCTAGATTAAAGGAGATAATTTTCACTGCTCTAAGTAATAATTAAACTTTGAAATACTTGTAAAGGTATATGCTTTCACAGCAATATCTCTTTTCGCTTTAACTGTATGCAAATCTGAAAAGGTTTTTTATCTATCTTATAATTAATTTTTTTTACATATTCATGCCTGTGAATTAATACATGCTGGTGTTATCAGATCTTAACCACCTGTTTAATTGACTACTGCATGACATCTTTTGTGTTTTTCTTTAATATCTTTCTGGACTACAAACCTTGGAGGCTGTATCCGACATAATTAAAGCCAAAGACAGATGTGTGAGACAAGGAAAGCTTCCCAGAGAAGATAGCAGAAAACTGACAGGTTTTTGCTGTTCTTGCATTATGCATAATAAAAAGTGAAAAGACACCCTTTTTTGATTTAAAAAAAAAAAAGTTTTTTTTCCACAAGGCTGTGCATTCCTTGCTAGTTTACAACCTAAATAGCTTCAAATGTTTTCCTTTGAGAAGTGTGCTCATGTTCTTTTAATTTTCTCTTACCTTTAATAGTGTGTACCTGTGGAAATGCTACTACTTTATTACATAAAATACACTCAGTATTTTTAATACATGTTATTCACATGTGACCCACATAATTTAGTGAGATTAAACTTTTTTTTTTCCGCTGTCTTCCAGATACTAGAGTGGCTAGTTTCTGTTTTCAACTTGTAGAAACGTTGTAAGGCATGTGAGATTTTATCTTCATTTTTTGCAAAGATAACAATTGGTGACAAAGATATTGATTATTTCTTTTTGCAGAGCTATATTTGAGGAAATGGAGAGGTTTGTAATAAAACCACAGTACAAGACTTTCTGGCAGCTAGGAAGAAGTCAGATTATGGGCAAAAGTTAGGCATACTTTGGGAAATAAGAACATTGCGGCGGCAGCAGTTGTTGATAGTGAAATCAGTCTAAGAATAATCATGTAGTTCGGAAAGGTGAGCTGGGAGTTATATTACCCCTTCCTCTTAGGAACCCTCTTAGTACCTTGTTTGCATATCGAATTCCTCTTTATCTCTGTCACCTCCTGACTTTGCAGATTATAATTCTGTAATTTTGTATTTCACTTCTCTTCTGAATTCAGTTAAAGGTTGTGTCTTTATGACACAGAATCCTATAGCAGACTGCAGAGTATTTGCTTCCTCTGGACATTTATGTAATTTGCAATGAACTAATGATAAAATTTTTCTTTGTTTCTTTCTTGTTTGCTTTTTTTGGCCATCTACATGCTGAGGTGGAACAACCATTGGGTAGACGTTATGGCATCTTTTTTCAGGCAGTTGCCTTTTGTATCTTTTTTGATATCTATCTCAGAGTGGCAGTTATTATTACTATTATCATTATTATTGCTGTTATTATAATTTTTTTTCTTTTTTGTCGTAATAAACCGTCTTTATCTCAACCCACAAGCTTTTACCTTTTTTTCCAGTTCTCTCCCCCATCCCACTGGGTGGGGAGGGTGAACAAATGCCTGTGTGGTGCTGAGCTGCCAAATGGGTTAAACCACAATACCTTTTACGCCTGAAAATCGCATTGAATTATAAGGTCAATCCACACTTTTGTCTGATTACTCCATAGTATCCATTAGATCCATTTGTCTTTAAACTCAGCTGGTCTCAAATTTTTCTGTTACATGAGGTTTGAACAACAAAACAAACACCCTGATTCTGAAAATATGGTGCTTTTTTAACATTTTCCTGAACTTTTTTTGTTTTTAAGCAAGTCAGCAAATGAAATCTTCGGCTTCCTTATTTCCCATTTCAAGATGTTGTAAAAAACTGTTTATTTTAGTTTTGAGGATGTTTTTCCATGTGGAAATAATACTTCATGTTCAAACCTTCACTGTAATGTTTTTCTACAGGCCTTGGATAAGAGCAACAGACTATCAGAAAAGGAACTTGCAGAAGCCGCAAGCAAGTGGGCAGCTGAAAAGGCAGAGAAAGTGGATGAAAGCAGTTTACCTGAAAGAACAGAGTATGATGTAAGACAGGAGCATTAATCAATTTATTTTGTTATGAGTGTTACAACAGTAGCTTCTAGTTTTTCAGCACTTTCCTGAAAGACACATTTTATAATTTACCCTTGGAATTATCTGCCTGTACTGTGAAATTTTGGTGTAAGGGAGAGAGAGGGAAACTAAAGCCTTGTGTTTATGATGCTATATTTGTTGTTTAAAAAAAAAAAAAAAACACAACACCAACCCACAAAAACATAGTGCGTTTTGTTACTATGATTTGAATTCATATTGAGCAACAATTGACAAAATCAGGCTCTAGCTCTCCCATGGATTCTCCAAGGAACTGTTGCACTGGTGTAAGTTGGCTTGCCTACTGAGCTCCCTGAAACCAGCAAGGGCTTACTGAGTCAAAACATGAGTGTTCACGTAAAACATCAGACCAGAAGAGAAGCTCTGGTTTATTGAATTCAGGTCCATGCCATGGCAGTCTGTCATGTCATGTCATGTCAGGTACTCCTTTTTGGAAGCAATCCTCCTTCACCTTAAAAATTAGGTCTTTACCCTTGCTACTGCACGTGGTTGACAGATTGGTGTTTTTATTTTCCCCAAACCTTTGTTTCGTTAATACTCAGCATTAATTAATTGTCAGTTTAGACCCATCTGTTCTTGCCACTCCTTGTCTTCTGCCCGTATGTTGAAGTATGATTATAGCCCTTTTCAGTGATCATTTTTCACTGCTCTGCTAACAGAGCAGGCTCTCAGGCTCTGCGAGTGTTCATTAATAACCTATTGAGAAAGCTAAGTAGTTCAGTATTTACCACTGAGGTTAATTGTAGCGAGATTGGCAAGGAACTGACAAACCTCTTGCTCTCGGACAATTCAGCTGTGGATCTTGTGTTAGGGCAAATATGGGACCTACTTGATAACCTGAATCCCTGACTGTGGGAGAAAGCAGGTTAGTAGGGATTGCTGATGGGAGGCCTAGGGCTCTCAGATCATGTGAGCATTCAGCCCAGCACCGTATGCGAAAGGACTGGGTTTCTGGGAGAGCCCTTATCACCTTTTATACCTTAACCGTTTTTGAGACTTTCTTGCCTTTCTGTCCTGAACAGATTGACAAACATTACTCTGTCTCTTGGCTTTTAGTCACAGGAAGACTATATGACTGGCAGAACTTTCAAAGCCAAGGCTGGCAAGATTAGTAGACAGTAATTTCTGCAAAGAGAAGGCAGAAAGAACCTAGTAAGCATGGTGTCTTTTAACTAGCATCTTTTGATGCAGACATCTGCCTTTTGTCGCTTAAAACAAATCAAAGTCATGTAGTGTTGTTTCTTTTTGTAATAAAGTCTGTTTTAATCCTGCCATCATTTCAGCAGGCCTGCTTTTCAACTTCAGAAACAGTCTTACAAAAACAAAATAGTACCTACTTTCCAAAGTCACGTGTCTTGAGCTTTGTAATTAATGGGTTTGTATTTTATATTTGTTTGTAAATGATTTGAGGGAAAATAGAAGTGTCTTGGGAAGCATTGAACTTCCTCCTTGTATTTCACACTTACGGAACCGAAGGTCTAGATCTGAGAAATAAACAGACTGGTTCTACATTTATCAGAATTCTCTAATCAGGTCCATTGATGTAATAGCTATCAGCAACTTCTTGATATTAACAGGAAGATACAGTTAGGTAAAAGAGCCACTCCAGGAAAAAGAAATTTTAAAAAGGCGGTGACGTGAGGAAAAAGAAGGAGCAAACTGATCCAAGCACAGATGCCTTGTAGAGGAGAACATATGCATGGGCAGCTCTATTTGTAGAGAGATTCAGGAAAGCAGTGCTGAAGAGAAATATCACTCGTGTTCTTGATGAAGGGAAGATAATGCAGTGGAGGAGAGAACAGAGTGGGCCTTATGGAGAAGAGTCGTTTCCTCTCTGCAGTGGGAGAAAGATTCAAAATGAAACAATTGTTGTTGATTATGGGAGGAGTCTGAGATGATTTATTGACTAAGAAAGTGTGCCACAGGAATGCTAATGAAGGAGGTGAGGCATTTCATTCAGAGCCCTAGAAGAAAGGCTATTTCTCACCTTGATTAGTAGGCTGTCATGTATGAATTGCAACATATTTTTTTTTCCAGTTTGTTTATCTTGCATAGTGTGTAATGGTTGAACCTTGTGTTGCACTGAACTTTTTATCAGCCTCTACTCAGGCATTTCATGATTTAGTGCAGTGAAGAGATTCAGGATGTGCTCTTCATGGTTTTTATTGCTTCTGAGTTTTGAGCAGACTCTCATAGGACCACTTCAACTCTTTTTTTCCAAATGCTTTTCTCTTACACATTACTTAAGTTTCTCCACTTCTTTAGTTTTGAACAGATTAAATTTTTATGCATCTACTTCAATTCTCAAATCTTACTACAAAAAAAAAATAAAATCCCTACTCTACTATTGTACAAATCTGTTGTGTAATATTGCATTTAAATATGCTGTAGTAATTTCTTCTCTTTTTATGTTTTCTGTATAGACTCCTTGAGGTGTGAGTCTCTATTCTTTGGGGCAGGAATACTGCCTCAATTTCCATATTAGAGGGAAGCCTATGAAATCTGATACTTCAGTAAGATTTCTGATGTTATTAGAAATCCTCTAAGCACATGTTTTCTATTGCTATGTAATAGGCATCTCTTTTCCTTTAATATTTAACCCAGAGCACTGAATGCTGCAAGAGCTCTTTCTGATTTTTGTCATTGACTATTTAACTTTGGTTTTGTTACCTTTATCCATTCCCAGAAAGCTAATCCCACTTTAATTGTGGATTTCTTGCTGGTTGGTTGTGATAAATACTAAATAGACAAGGTTCTTCTCAGAGGAAAGGCAGGTAAAGGTTATCTGACATTGTTGTTCACACAATTAAGACTGAGTCATAGATTTTCTATAATGTCATGTTTTTTACTTGTTTAACAGTTACAGAAATATGGATTTCAGGTTTTAGCAATAATACTTCACTAATGATCTTGATAATCGAAGTCATCTTTAACTGAATGTATTTGGGTTTTTACTTTTGCTGTCATATGAGTTTGTATTTTTTTTCTCTCAGAACTGTGAATATTATCTTTCCTTTAAGGCTGGATCTTCAGCTCCATTGTATGTCGAACAAACAGAGGAAACAGAAACAAATATAACGGATAATACGGAATTATATGAGGATGGCCAGCTTCTTTGCCGCTCCAAAGCAATTGCAACTAAGACCAAGGAGATTGAACAGGTGAGTCCCTTTGGTTTTATGTTTTGTTACTAACACAGTGCTTGTGCTTGTGCAATGGTTTGATCTGCTGTAAATATCTTGATTTCTTTTTTTGTATCCTCCTTGGAGCATAATAATAACGTAATCTAATTTGTTGAGGCAATGGGATCATAACATCTCCATCTACAGAGATGCATTCAGATATGTTACTGAAGAAGTATGAAATTTATCTGCACATGGGAATTAGTGGTAGTTTTCTGTAACTTAAATGTAGCACCTGTTATTTCGCAAGCAAAGGATGATTGCTGCTTTGAATAACTGTTCCAAAATCAAATATAAACAGGTAATTTCAAATGTAATTAAAAATATGGCTTTACATGAGATCAAATTATCAAAAATGACTTTTATGCTATAATTTCTGTAACTAGAATATATACAGTTTGGGGATTGAACACTAGAAGCTGCATGTTGTTGTTGTTGTTTGGTTTTGTTTAAATCATCCAGTGCTACTGTCTTTACTCAAAGCTAAAGAATCTTTACATTTTTCTTTGACTGCAGTGTTTTATATCTGGATGAGGGCGGGATATTATGTTCGAAAATTGTTTTTTCTCTTTTTTTTTTGTAGAGTATTTGGGGTTAGGTTGAATACAAAACAAGATTTTTGTTGCTCTTCTTGTAATACTGAGTTTTTGAGGAGGTTCAATAGAAGGCTATTCATCTACTAGTCTTTACTGCCATATCACTCCACAGTAAGGAAATCAACTCCAGTAACTTACTATATTTCATTTGTCATAAAGAAATGAACTGTTTTGTTTCCATAGTTTTGTTACTTTCAGTGTAGAATTTTGGAGATTTTTCTGACTTTTTCAATACAACTCTGCCCAACTCTGGAAAATGGGTTTAAAATTTATAGGTGGTCAGGAGAGATGATTTTCGTCAAGCATCGAGATCTGTGCGATGTTTTCAGTGTGTGCCTGTGATAGGTGGAAAGAAAGTACAAATCACTTATCCCCCTCTTGATCATCTCATAGTATCTTCAAGGAAGTAGCTCTCTGGTCTGCCTGAGAAAAGATACTAAAGTTTCTTCTAGGTCTCTTCTATCTTAGCTCTAGTGGCTTTTGTTCTGTTGCCTGGGAGCCCATTTCCTATACTGTAACACTGTTCCTTTCTCTTGATACATGAAAACCAAATTTCTACTGTTTTTTTTTTTTTTAATGTTGATTTTGCCTAAGGGTTTTCCTGGTGAAAATGGCTTCGTCTGTGCTGGGTCTGGCTGGGACAGAGCATGCTATAACTGTGATTAGGGTCATGCTGCAGTTTCTGTCCTTGTGTGTCGATCACCGGTTCGTACATGGCCTAAATCAGCTACCACCAAATATATAAACTTATGACTATTTAAAAATGACAAGCAGAGAAGGGAAAAAAAAAAGACTAAGAGCAGATTTATCTGAAAAGAACAATTGTGAATGTTTAGCTGATGCTGGTGAAACTGCGAATGGTTTATTTCCCATGAAGATGTGCCCCTAGGTCCTATAGATAGGCTTATAGTCAAGAGTGATGAAAATTTGGGCGTAAAAACAATTGTTGTTTTTAATGCGATCTAAAATTATTATGTTTGGTAGTGTTGACACTTATCTCTACAGGAATCTAGATTACATTTTATAAAACAATACTTTTAGGAGTTTCGCTCAGAAAAGCCTGAGGAATAACTTTAAAAGTTTTTGATTTCACAGAACCAGTTTCTCCTGTTGTTGATTTGAATATTGAAGCTGCCAACTTCCACAGAATTAAAATAAGGTTTTACAATGATACCGGAAGCATCTTCAGTACATTTAATTCAACTGAAGAATATTTTTTTTATAAAATCAGGTACTGTAAATTAGGTTAAAGCTAGAGAAGATATTTATTTAATCATTTAAACATTGCACTATAAAGCGATCTCTGTGTTTTTCCAAGAAATTTTTAAGTGATTGCTGGTTCAGCAATTTAAACGCCATCCAGAAAATTTATTAGTATGATAGCCTTAATGTTTTTCATGATTGTGAAACACAGCAAGTTTTCTAGCTGTATCTGGAAGCAGTCTCTCTGTAGAAATGTTGTACCCTGTTGCGTTGTCTTTGAATTGTCAGGATCTAAAAGTAAACTTGTTTTAATTCTGTGTGGAGTGAGTTCTCCAATACTGACAGCGAAGGTGAGAGGGAGCAAGGAGTAGAATGGGAGCTAAATTTTCACACCAGAGCACACCAGTGATGAACCGTTTACTGAATTACTGTTAACTGTGACTCTGTGAAGGTACTTTGATGAACTTCATGTAATTTATGCTGTATTTCTTCTACTGTTTAACCAAAAGTGTGTTTCTGGATTTTGCACAGTAAAATCAGTCCTTAACACTCAATTTTAATGCTATTGCTTGTCATGCCATGTTGTTGATAAAGTTGTAACATTTAATCTTGAAAGTGAACTGTAGGTCGTCATACACTTCAGGAAAAGGAAGACTGACTTTATAATGAAATATAGAAAATATTTCCAAGAAAGCTCTTATATAATTTGTTTCTGATTGTTTGTGTTGAAGATTCAACTCACAGCAGAAATATTTTTTGTTCAACAGACTTTTATTTTCCTTTTTTTTGTGTATTTTTTTTGTCTTTGTGCCTCTTTGCACTGAATGAAAACTCTGAAGTGTTAGCGTGTCTCCTGTTTTAATATGTTCAGTGATGTAGGGTCTAGATCCAGGATGTGGCTTTTAATGCTACATTTGTAAGCAAGCAGAAACTTTGGAGAGTTCTTAAAAACAAAAAATAGCGAGGTATTTTGCTCTGTTTTGGGGAACATGTCTTTCCCTCTTTCCCCCATAATCATAGTTTTGAAATGCGGTGGTGTGTGTTGTCTCAGCATGGTTGGGTAGGCGACCATTAGGTAGATGTTTAAAAGACTGACCTGGGTATTTGAAAATAGCATAGCAGAGGATTTTGCATTGGCAGGTCAAGGTCAATGAATGTTCAGAGGTTGCTGATGTAACAATTTTGTGCACTTTTAATATTTTTGAATCTTGTAATATCCAATATATGCTAATGCATATTTGACTTGTTTAGTTTCTGGTTTTATATAGTTAAGGATCAGCTTATGCTTTTAGCATGTAATGTGCTGAAGTGTGGTTTTTTTTCGGAAGTGATGACAAATACTCCTTGGTGTTAAGTTCCCAACTGGAGCGATTCACTGTCAGTGTTACACAAAAGGCTATCTCTTTGTTGTTCCTTATAAGCAGGAGTAGCAGGGATTCTTGAAATGTCTTATCTTGTCTAGACATCAAGTCTGCAGCACTATATTAACTAGTCCATTATTATGTGTCCAGTTTCTTAAATGTTGCATATGCAAGTTTAAGTGACATGGGTTACCTCTGAAAATCTATTACTTTCTGAAGACAAATTTTACCAAATGAGCCAAGTATCTTCCTTGGTTTTGGCAAAAAATCAAGCCTCCTATGTTTCTGAATAAGATTTGACACTCAGACTTCAAAACTTCTGTTACCGCAGAGCTCTGGCATCTATGAAGGAAGCAGGAGTTAATGCATTTGTGAATGCTTTTTTTTTTTTTAATGGAATTACTGCTTACTGCTAGACCTGACTGACTGGACCCTTTCAAACAATATTTTAAAATGTTCAAGCATGTAGATTAATTGCTTGTTTACTTGACTTTCTAAATTAATATTGCTTATTAACAACCCTCAATAGAATTAATGACCTGTTACCCGTATGGACAGCCTTCTTGCTGGAAGATGCTGAAAATCACAGGTTTTCTAAAGCTTACATTTGAAACTTCATATATATATATAGTGCATGTAAAGAAGGAAGAATCACTGTGTGATTGGGTTTTAATGTTGCACCAGAAAAAGAAAATACTCAGATGTTTCTATCATGATAAAATGGTTACTGTGTCTGCAATGTGTGAAAATCTGCTGCATGCCTTCCTCCCCACCTTCCAGCCCATCCTGATCCCATTGCTGGTTTCAGAACAAGGAAGATGGGTTGGGGTTGCAGTACCTGACTGTGCCTAACAGTGTGCTCTTTTTTTCTGCTTTCTGGTGTAAAGTCCAGTCTATAAATGTGTACACTGAATAGCTGTTTCCAAGTTAGTTCTTGTAGGGTAGGATGCTTAGACTTTGCCTGTGTTTGTATAGCACCTGGAACAAGAGGTGGTTACTTCTCTTGTGCTTACTACTTTATTCTTTGGGAGAAATGGGGCTGTAAAAACACACCAAAAAAAGCAACTGAAGATGTCGGGCATTACATACAAAATGTATTTTCCAGTTCCCAGGATGCTGAGTACACTCTTATCCAGGACTTGCAATTTTTACTTTAAATGCTATGCTGTTTGACAGGAAAAGGGAAAAAAAATCTTCAGCTTACACAACAGCTTGCCTGTTGGCGAGGCAGCGTGAACTCCTGAGACCACGTGGAGCGGGAGAATGAATAAGGTAGAGCTAGGTTTGAAGAACTGTAAACCTCTTTCAGAAACTGGAGAAGAAAACTGTCCCTGGGAAGGATAACAAGTGATTGATCAGAGAGGTATGAGAGGCTGAGGAAGATGGTTCATGGAATGTATGGCTGATGTTATCAACAGTGTAAAGGTGAAAGAGGATGTAAATTTGATGTAGCTTCCAGATCTTGGCCAGGAATAAGCTAATGAGAAACTATGGTAAGTATATTAGAAAAGTTTTACAAGTTCTAGGTGTGTTAGGTTAAACTTTTAAGTTTTAGCAGTTGTAGTGAAATAAATGAATAAATTGGAGTAACGGGAATCCAGGGAATAATGAAGGCAGAGGCTGTCAAAGCTGACCTTGGGTGTACCTTTTCTTTTGTCTTCAGCTGAGCCAGAGAAACGGGTTATAGTTTCCTCAGGTTAGCTTGCTGGTCTGCTTGTGCTGTTGCTCGTTTCAGGCAAAATGATCTGTGTTAGAAAAAATCTCCTAATTAAAATATGAGTTAAGAGGTGGGTAAGTTAAGTAGAGCTAAGAGGAACTGGAGTAGCTAGAGAACACATTAAAGGATTAGCTCAGATTATGGATGAGGTCAGACGTGCTTTGTTTCTGATGGGAGGAGACCAGACGAGTAATAAACCAGATGAGAGTAAAAGATGGGGAAGCTGTAGATCTTGCGTTCCCTCCTAGTTTTTCTATTGTCCTTCAGACCTTGAGTATTTAGTACACAGTAACAAGGAGCTTAATGAAGAACTCCTCATCAGTCTAATTTGTCTGGTAGCATACTATGTGTCATGCCTCTTCTAAGCTTATGTTCTTTATTTTATTTTATTAAATGTAACAGGTAGTTAAGAGTTGTTTTTTTTTTCCTAATCAGGAAAATTTTTTTCTCAGTTTTTGGTATCTCAGAAAAATTGATGAGGATTCCTTTTAATGATATTGTCTGCCTATGGTCTTTTTTCATCCTTTTGTGATTTACTGATTTCCTTATATGAGTACCACTGTCCTTATATACAGGACAAATAATTTTATTACTTTTTGCACATTCTTAGGCACTTTTTCTTCCATATTAATTATGACTTGCTAATTTTTCTACAGTCTTTCAATATTTGTTAGAGCTTCTGAAGTTTTAGCATTGTGAACTCAAATCAATTAAGTTATGTTTATTTGTATCCTTACTATTTATGCTTTTCTTAAGTGGTTTTTGTACTGCAATGTTTCAATTTTCTCAGTCTGAGCTGTTTGTTAGAAATCTGCATTTTCATGTTTGTTGGGACTGCCCGATAGAGAACATGAAAGCTTTTGGTCAATATCTTCATTGTACCATAGATTCTCCTTACAAACACACTGATTTAAAGCAGGATACTTGTAAGAGGGGTGTGAAAGCTTCGCTACTTTCATTTCCTTGTGTTTGAGATACCATACCTTAGAAGTTGCAGTCTTCCTCTTTGCAGTTGTTTAGTCGTGTTCTCTTCCCTTTCCATGGACATTAATGAGTTATTTAGTACGCACTGCAGTGCTCATAATTACTGCTGCGTATGCAAAACCAGAGCAACTCACTCGTTTTACTTCTGCACCTGAAGGTGTATAGTTTAATAAGGAAACGTATTACCACATTTCAGCTTTTTGCCAGCAGTTTTTTTCGTTGCAAAGCTGATAAAAAGTGAGTCTTGTTTAAAGTAAGCACTCCTAGGGCAATACTTGTAAGAGAATTCAACACCAGAAATGTTGTACACATGTAACAGTAAGGTATCCTCATTCTTAGTGACTCAGATACATTAGATGATGGAATTCACCTTTCTATCATTATTTATCTAGGGAAGATTTTGTGTCAGTTTGTTTTGTCTTGCCTTTTTAATGCAACATTTTTTTTGTCCTGTGCTAAGCACATTGTTGTGAAGTTGGTTAGTACTGGGAACTCCACCTGTAGAGTCAGCGATACGATTTTTGACAGAGTGATGCTTCGTTTATGTGATCGAGCAGTACTGCAGATTCCACGATCTCAACAGGGACTGTTTGCTTACAATCTTAAGGGGGATTGCTTACCGATGTTTGCTGGTGGATCTCTAGAAGACTTAAATGAGAGAATGGTAGCAGTTAATTACTTGATAAAATTGCTCAACTTAGTTAAAACTAACAAAAGCATGAATGAGAATTGTATCTGTTTCGCTCTGTGTCCAGCTGTTCTAATTTGAAAGGTGAGGGCCACTCGTTATCGAATAAAGTGAAAATCTAAGGAGTCATCCATTAAATAGTATTTTTTTCAATCAGCTGCTAGCAATGATTGATTTAAAATGTCTTGTTCTGTTGTGAGAAACTACAACCTAAGAGGGTGAAAGAAGACTTGGAAACTGTAATACTGAAGAGACTAAGAAGTATTGCTTTCAAGAGATAAGTTTAAACAGGATTGGAAAAGACACTTGGAAGAGGATAAACCGTCTAAAAATGTATGGGCCTTGATATATGTAATTAGGAGCTAATTGTGAGAAATTGCCTACTGGAAAGAATGTCACAAGTTAAGGTGCTTGGAAGGATAAGTAGGAATGACACAGGAAAACCTCCTGAGAAAGCTAAAGGACAAGAACAGAAATGGTGAATAGGCCAAGCCCTAACACAAGCGGTAGTTTCTGTTGGGGTGAGGGTTAATGGTTTGAGGGGGAGAGTTGCTGTTTCTCTTCTTTTTTTTTTTCCTTCTTCTTTCCTGTTTTTAATAACTTGAATTTCATTTAAAGGATAAAGAGAGAAGCCTCATGCCCTCCAACTTTGTCTCCAACCAGCATATTTTTGCTTTAACAAAAGGATGTTGGTGGACTTGAGAAGTGCTTATAGCAGCGCAGATTTATTTTTGAACTGTTTTAAGGGTGAAAGACAAAATCCTCTCTTAGTTGGATCAGGGCACTGAGGCTTAAGATATGAACTTAGTATTTTTCTCTCTTATAAAAAAAAGTCTTTTGAACAAGACATCTTCTGAATTTCTGAGGAATGTTTCAGCATTGCTGCCTGAGAAATTGATTGCTTCATGGATTAAAACTAAACGAGCATAGGGTCAGCTCAATATACCTAACAGTTAGGTCCAGACATTTAAATTGCCTCAGGAATTGCCCTGGCTCAAAGAACTGCTCTCTAGTATCTATTTTCCCTGCCACCATAACACTGATTTCATGTTAGCTCCATCTGTATTCCTGGTACAGTCAGAGTGTTTACCTTCTGAAAGACTTAGAGATAAAATGGGATGTTTGTAGGGCACATGGAGAACAGTGTCACAAAGGGAAAGAGAATTTCATAAAACCATGTGTGATGATAGGGAAGAGGGTAACTAAGCAAACACAAAACCTCCTGGTAAGTGGCAAATGCCACGGAGAGGTAGGTGACAGGAGGGCCTTGATGTTTAGCACAGAAGCCAGTTTCCATCTCTGCTGTATAGATAAGAGCTTCCAGGCCTCAGGAGGCTGGAACAGCCAGCCACGGAAGAGCATTGCACAGACAACCTGGGGTAGGGAAAATCCACTGAAGTGTGAACTTACAGCTTTGTTGTTGAGGGTCTCTTTCACAGACTGGGGCTGATCGTAGTTTAGCAGCAGCTTGTTTGGTAGATGACAGCTTTGCCGGTGCACGGAGTTTAAATCCTCTGATCCACTTGTAATCTGATTTGTATAAAGCACTAACATTCCCCTGTAAACACAGGATCGTCTGCATCCAAAGACATTTTGGTGATAGACTGCCACATAGTTTTAAAATTCCGATTTCTTCTTGTATTTTGAATCTCAGTCCCTATCCTGATGTCCTTTCTGCTGGCAGTTGCCCCATGGAGCAGGCTAAACTCAAGATGATTTGAAGATGGATAGGCTACAGTTTTTTAATAGCTGATTCTTCCCTGTGAATAGTAGTGATTGGATGGCATTTTGGAAGCAAACAAATGATTTTTTAAAAGCTGAAATTTACAGAGATCTGTTTTTTGCTCAAATTATTTTGAGTGCACATAGTGTTTATATATATATACATATATATATATATATCTTAAAAGCTTGGCTTAGAAAGTGTTTGTACACTCTGACCTTTAAAATATAAGGCAATCTTACAGTTCTTTTTTCACGTTATTTATTTTAGAAAGTTAATTCCAAAAGTCTCTGGAATTAGCTCTTACTTTCCTAAATGGTATGGAAAAAATCTTTAGTTGCACAAGTACCTTATGCATGTACTATTTCTGTAAGTTAAGATTATAAAAACATCAGATTTTTATCTTGGGGTGTTAATGACTAATGCAGATCATCATTTATCACCAGCCCACAAGTATCATTTTCTTGTTTTGTTTGACTCTTATTTGCACTGACGTTGTGACTTTCAGTCCTCTGTAACTGTCTGGTCATAGACTACTACGGACACACAACGTCTGGTGGCACGCTTCACAAAATGTGGCAGATAAATGAGGGACAAGATTCCCCCTGGGACACGGGACAAAGGTTTTGCAATGTGCCCGTTTTACCTTGGTACTTTGACTGTGAAAGGCTAACAAAGTCAACCTGACTTGTAAAAATCACAGAAGTTGAAGACTGACTAAATGAAATAGGCCATGTTGTTCATGGATCTCTGGCTTCTCATGCTTCTTTAAGGCTGTTTATACATTAATTTTCTGAACTATTGAACTTTGTGTATTGCTCTGACTGGCACTAATAACCCTTAATAGATGGTTTAATTGACTTGTTAGCAATCTTTCCCCCTTTCCTGCCCCCCAACCAGCTTAAGTACTTTGTTTTGTTACAACACTTTCATTGCTGTGCATACTTGCTTGGCCTTAATGACTCCCCACAAGCAGTTCACCACCTCAGAGTGGTAGATAATTCACATATTAACTTTTTTAGTCACATGCTACCTAAAGAGAAAAATTCTGCATAAGCATTTTAAACACAAAATTGGAATAGATTAGGCTGTGCTGACACAGGCTTTTCAGTGAGCACCTACAACTGGAAATTTGCCCATTTTATTGCTTTTTTAAAAAAACAAAATTGGCTTCCTGGGAAAACTGGCTTATGCAACCACATTGCATCTGTGCCGTGTATCTTTTGAATCTACTCTCAAGTTTCAACTAAGTTCAATTTAGGCATAACCCAAGATGATTAGTTGTTACAAGCTTTATGAAAATAGGCAGTAGAAGAAACTTTGAATTCCAGTGGAGAAGGACCGTAATATGATTGCATTTCATGAGACATGAGAACATCCTCTTGTGCAAGTGCTGCAGTTGGTTTTTTGTTTGTTTTTCAATGGGGAATAATAGGAAAGATAAAACTCTTCAAAGTATTTGTTTAATTTCTGTCTAAGCTGCCATGACCAGAACTGTCTTGTGTAGGACACCTCACTGTCTTTGAACTCGAATAGCCTTGGTTCTGCACGTTTCAGGTAACTTACTCATTGGGAGGACTGGTGCCTTACTCGACACTCTCGTAACAGCTTCTTCCAGGTAGTTTGCTGGAGCACTGACCTGGTTGTGAGCTATGCTGGTACCCAGCTGCATGGGACCCTAAGGCTCTTGAGTAGATCTCAAAGGGAAGAGCAGTCACAATGTTCAGTGTTTTTCATAGGAAGACAGGTCAGTTTTGTGGACAAAATGCTCCCTTTCAATTCAAATGCTAACCTCTTACAGTTCATTAAAATATTTGCACTTTTAGGAAAATGGAACGTTCAGAAATCTTTTGATCTTCATTTCTTTATCAGTGATGAACTGGAAGTACTCGGTTACAGAGGAACATCCCCACAGAGGCACAGCTCAAAGTACGAAGCATTTGGACTGTGCTCTTAGTCACATGGTCTGAATTTTTGGGTAGACCTGTGTGGGGCCAGGAGTTGGACTCGATGATCCTTGTGGGTCCTTCCAACTCAGGATATTCTGTGATTCTATGAAAGTGAAGTAAAACCAAATGCCCTTTTGAACACTACCACTGAGTAGGGTGGTTGCAACAAAGACCCTGTTAGGGTTTAAGATACTGGCTCTTCGTTCATTTTGTGGGGGACCTGTGAGCTGGTTGCAGCCTCCATGAAGCCTGTAAGTAGACCACTGGTGGGGCAGTCTCACCCAGCAGAGGGATGGAGGCTATACCTTCGCCAGCTCTTGGCAATGAGTGGTGCTCCCCCCTCAATCAAAAGTACATTTTTTTTCACACAGATTAGAGAAACCAGCATAGGATGGTGTGCGAATGTCAAGGTAGGAAACTTCCTTGTCAAAACTTCTTTTTTTTTTCAATGAAGTGCTAAAGGGAAGGTGGAAGGAAGACTGGGTGCAGGAGAGGATCCAGAAGGCACGAGCAAAAAGATGCAGGAGTTTCTGAGGAATTGGCGGACTGGAACTACGTCTAGCTGAGGGATGATGCGACCTGTGAACTGGAGGGAGGAGGCAGTCTGGAAGAGATTAAAGGATTTGCGGTGACAGGAGGGTTTTAGAGTTGGCAACTGAGAGTATGGAAAGCAACGAGCAAGGGTGGGACTGGACATGCAGTTGAAAAAAAGATTTGTGCCGAGATCAGGAACTGCAGCCAAGAGGGTGGGGAAAAGAAAATGATCGGGAACGATTGGGACATGGGTGGAGATGGGAATTAATTCCCCAGGAGAAGCTCTGAAGCCCATGGGCAAATGCAGTGGAGTTTCTCACTGGCTAGAGGGTGGAGACGCTGCATCATGCAAGAAAGCCTGTTGCTATTTCTAGCGCCAGAAACAAGTGGGGAGCAGTCAGGTGCTACCAGCTTGGTGTCTTCCCCTCTCTGTACCCTCGGGACATCCACGGGAAGCTACAGTCGGGAGGCAGGATGTGCAGCGTTCCAGCTCTGAACACCTGAAACTGCTCGCTGAAGAATTAGATAAACACATCATTGCTGGTTGTGCTCCTGTTTGCTTTGGCTTACCCTATTTCTCATCAATTAAAAATCAAAACAACACGGATAATTTCTTCATGTAAAAATGTTTCAAATGAAATTATTAACCTGTTTGCCTGAGTGGACATCTAGCTATAACTCAAAAATGTCAGGATTACTTTTTAAATATTTTTCTTAGTTTTTACTTAAATTTATGATTAGGCATAACTGTAGTTCACTGTATGGTTTCCCATTTTCTTAGTTTGCTATTGTAGGATGTTTTCTTGCAGCAATGTTTTCTCTAAAATCAGGAGCAAAGATAAACTCTAAGATTCTGTTTCCTGCCTCACTGAAGTCAGTCGATGCCTTTTTCCTCTGAGTTTCTAGCAACAGGATACCTAAATGTTGAACTCCTAGCCGTGGAAAGATCTCTGACTCACCCTTGGTTTGGTTCAGGCTGTTGGTTTCTTGAGCCCATTTATAAGTGATGTGTGCTTTTAATAACACAGTGAAATGTTTCATAATACATACAACAAAATGATTGGTCTTGTTATTCTTGCAGGCTCCTTTTGGATTGAGAATTGCATCTGCATTCCAAATGTGACAATTATCATCTGTACACTAGTGAATATACAGTAAAATGGATGTAGTACCGAGTCATTAACATACCTAATCCAGCTGTGATTAATCTAAAATTGCAAATTTGTATGTGATTTGATAAGACAGACTTTTAAGATTAGTTAAACCAAATATAGCATGCGTTCTTGGTGTGTGAATTTTCCACATCACTTGTCAGCCAGTACTTGGGGAATGGGGTGGTGGTCAAAAAAACCTTCCATTTAAAGTAATGATATTGTCTTTTATGAGCTAGAGAAACTCAGTTTTAAGAGTATTCCTTTCTATTTTAGGCAGGCTGGGCTTTTTGCTGCCAGGAAAAGCATGTTCCCATCATAGTGAGTTGAGACTCAAGGCTTTTGATCTGTGTAGGTGTTACTGGTGTCATGGTAAGCAGGTAGAGGAATGATTCTGATTAGAACTGGGTCATCTACTGCAGATATTATTCCCTCTTTGTATATCTATATTGATCCAAATACATTTTTTTATTGATGGGAGAAACATAATTTTTGCATGTACTTGCTTTCGATGGTGCAGTGAAAATGTAAGGTAACTCCTCACTTGTTTTAGATCTGTGGTATATGGTGGGGGCTTTCAGGAACGTAGCGTGGTTTGCAGCACCATCGTCTTCCCTTACCCGTTGTATAGGCCATTTTATTCGCTCTTTTTGAGTCAAGGCATTCATCATAAAAGTGATCCTTTCTACTTTAGGAAAAGCAGGGTTTGATCACTTGTAACCTTTTTGTTAAACTGATAGTGGACATTTTTGAAAGTCTAGTGTCTTTGGAGTAACAAGGCTCATGTCTTATTTCTCTATCTCAGGCTTCAGTTTATCTCTAGTCTGCTCTTTGACCAAGCCTTCCATACAGTGTGACCAAGTAGTCTTGAAAAATAAATTAGCATGTTGCTGAAGAGTTATATTAAGATATGCATAGGTTTGTTTGGGATAAACTAATGAGCTTATTTATGTTGTGGATTGGCTGAGGTATTAAAAGAGGCAAGGTCGTAACAAGTTAGCTAGGTCTGAATACTCAATGTCAGGTGAGGTTTTATGCATATAAGGGTACCAGCTTTCACTGGTTTATTTGCAGTTCATTTCAGTATGAGTTGCTCAGCCTGTATGTCTAACTTGTAAGTTAGTTTTTTACTGTATTTCTTAAAGCTATCTGTTATTTCAAATGAAGGCTTTGAAAGAAGGTGTGCATACCTATGTAACGTATGCGGGGTTCAGTGTTTGTTTCTGTTCTTTAAATAATGTTCCCATTTACTTACCAAAGTGTTACCTTTTATGTTTTCGTATTTGATAGAAATGCCTGAAATGTACATTCTTAAGTATTTGCCTTTATGTCGCAAGGTAGTGCAAGGACGCTCTAATGATTCACTTGATGTGAAACATTTTTCAATGAATTTCTGAATTTTTTAAGGAGCTACATTATATGAGAGCAGGGAAGGAGCAGGGAATACTTGGGTAAAATGTGGTAGCAGAAGTAAGGGTAGTGAGAAGCAAGAGTTGTGCCCTGGTATATACGTATAGGCCAACTGCGAAGTCTTTGGAGCAGGAGGAGTGACTTGGCCTTGTCCATAGCAATGTTTGCTGAGCAACATAGAACTGAAGAGAACAAAGATAAGAGGTGAGCAAGTGAAAGAGAGGTTAATGCTGAACTGAGGTAAGATGAAGGGAGTCAATGAGTCATATTAAAACCAAGCAACGTTTTTCTCATGTGGTTTCAGTGCATTGCAAGCCAATGAATGGAAAGTGATGGTCGTATTTTTTTCGTTAAGAATGTAAACTATTGGCTTGTCCTAAGAAAGGCAACTTTTTTTAAAAAAAAATGAAAGTTACCATTATCATCCTACAGGGTTCATGGTGCTCTTTAAGTCAATAAATGAAATAATCCTTTGTTTAGCATGTAAATCAATTCTTTGTGGATACTAATCCTTGAAATAACAAAATGTCAGGGCTTGAAAATAGAAAGTTTGCAATGTTTATACCCTTATGTGATTTTAAAAAACAAAAGGCCCGCTGGAATTTCTAAATGAAATGAGAAAGTGCCATTCATTTTCATTGCGTTTTTTATTGAATTTGACTTGGTCTGTTCTGGATGATTAAATCTGTTTCCTCATTTGATTCTGTTTCCAGACAGCGTGGTTCAGCTAGAATTTGACTGGCATGAATTGTTTTGTTTTGGTTTTTAACAAAAAAGTTCTGGAAAGCTGCACAGAGTGAGGAATGCCTTATTTTTCAGGATATGTTTGTACGAATAACCCGTGTCTATTCTGTATCTTTGAGAGCACATGGTAATCTTGTATGGAGTAAGGTTAAAAGGTAAATGGCATGGTACTGTTTCTTTTGGCTATTGCATTAAAGTGTTTGACCTTTAGAAACCTATTTTTATCTTAGGCAGTAAACTGTTCTGCTTATCAAAAGAGACTTCAGCGCTCTCTTTCCATGCTGTTCTTATCCAAAACACACCGTATCAATTTAGCATCAGCAGCCTTTATCTGCAACAGCTATTATTCTGCTTAGGGATGCAGCATTAAAAAGTTTGTTTATATTGTAACAGTACATTTTATTCAATAAGCACTTTCTTGTATGAAACTATGGCTTCCGGTTTCATTATCTAGTTTAGATCTTTTGTATTACCTCCTTATTCACCAGTACAGTGGTAATCTAAAATTCCTGCACCCCAAATGCTGCTTTTAAGGATCAGAAATCTGTAGAAATGTAGTGATTATAAAACATGAAAGAAGGAGATTTAAATCCATGAAAGGAAGACTAAGTGCAGATTCAGTCTGTTAAAAGTTCAAGCATTTTTCAATGGACTAAGAATTATTCAGCTGGCAAAAGTTCATCAGTAAAACATTGCTTCATTACAGTTGCCAAGAATTCTCATTGCTTTGCTAAAAGTAGACAAAAATCAGCTTTGCAGAAAAGAAAAATATAAAAGTTTAAATATTACATCATTATTAACAGTATTGGATTGATAAACTGATATAGAAGGAGATGGTAGTGTTGTTTAATTTTTTTATTGATGCAATTGTTAATTTACATGATGCTTTAGCATCATTACTAGCAAACAAATACTGGTAGTATAACTAGCTTTCTTGCTTTACACTAAAAGTAAATAAGGAATTTGAAATAATTTGAAAAGGGCTGAGTCTAGAACTCCGCGATAAGTTCTGTAAGTTCTACCTCCTGAGTACTGGAAATATCTCTGATACTTGTTGACTTAGTGAATTTATGTCACGCTGTTTTCATAATTTATAGATGTCAGGGATCACAGGAAGCTGCTTTAAGATATCTGAAGAACACAGAGCTCAAGCTCTCAAAACTCTCCCTTCTTCCCCCCCCCCCCCCCCCCCCCCCCCCCCCCCCCCCCCAAAAAAAAAAGTGTTTGATCCCAGTTTTCTTCTGCAGGTCACAATACTTTTTATAATGACTGACTGAAACCAGACTCTGAAAGAATCAAAGCCTTTCAGTGGATGCCAGAACCTGGAGACAAGCGAACACTTCAAAAAGTCACAAGTGTGTTCGCATACCTTGCCAAGTTCATTCCAGCTCTGCCCTCTGTCAGGTCGCCCCGTTAGACGACTTCTGGAAAGTGTTCGGTGTCACTGGGCTGAACAACGCAGGCATTCCTTTAATGAGTTTGATGGGTAGCAGTTCTTGTGCTGAAATGCTGCAGCATAGCTCGGCTGTCGCGTTGGTACAGGCACGTAACGAGGAAACGGGAAGCCAATGTTCTTAGTCTCAGAAGATCTTTTAAAATACAAAATGTGCTAATTTTTCACGTGGAAAAATAGCTTGTGGTATGAAAACAAGTGTTTCCCAAGCTTTTTGAAACAGCTGATAACTGTGATCCTTCAATTTTTCTTATGAGCTATAACTCCAGTCTACCCAATAACTGATTCAAAGTACACGAGGATACAGCCAGTGGTGTATCCACTGAGTAATGCAGAACTTCTGTGTCCCCTTGGACCACAATTGGTAATCACTGCCCTAAGATATATGATTTACTAACCATAAAAGACAATTTCTGCTCCTTGTGGCTTTCCCTTTAGCGAGACATGTTTTCTATTTGTACCAATTTTTGGATCGGATTTCTGCTTCCAATTGAATTGGAAATAGATAGAATTGTGGGAACAGATTCAGGAGGGGTGGTCTGAGTGTGGGATGCTAAAAAGTACAGAAGGAAGGAAGATGTTTGCAATAAGAAATGAGGCTTCATCATATATCTTTTCTGATCTCCTCTCCCCTGCTCCCCTCCCAGCCATTATGGGCTATGCTAGCTTTATGTTCTGTCTCTTAAGATGCTTGGTTTTTGACTGAAGATGCATGCTAAGATGCACACTTGTTTAAGCACAGATCCTGTGTGCTTTGTGTAGGTTAGGCAGCAACTCTATAAGATGTCCCAAATGAGCCCAAAGACACTAGGCTTTTAACCTACTAGTGTAAGGCTAAATGTCCTCTCTAGACATCATCTATAGCTGCTCATCACCCTCTCATCCAAAATAGGTGATTCCTCCCTGCAGCCCAACTGATATGCTACGTATGACCTAATCAGGCTGATTTTGCCTAAAACTTAATTTTAAGAGCAGCTTTCTTTAGTGCTGGCTCACAAACCAGTGAGGTGATGATTTCTGGCATGGGGATGGTGACAGGTGGCAAAGGGGGAATAGTCTCCTCAGCTGTCACAGCTGCATGTGGAAAAAGACACCATCCACAAACTAGGGAAAAATTATGGGAGTCTTGAAAAAATAAATAAAACCAAAACACAGCCTTAATTTACTTTTTCCTTTATTAATTTTTATATTTGAAATTAGCACTTGAATAAATGACGAGTGACTTCTTAGAGGTAGAGACAGGACCATGACTTGGATGTTAAAAAAAAAAGTAGGTCCGTTATTGAGGCACTAATAAAACTGATTTGTGAGGCTAATATAACGTGTGAAGTAATTCTAAACTTTCAGAAACCTTAAGGTTTAACATAAACTAAGTAATAAAATGTTGGTAATCTAAGTAATTGTTTTTCTTCTTGCAGCTGTTGCTTTTCCTCTCTGAAGAAGTTGTCCATTACATACAGTACTTCACTTATTTTCTGTAGTATTTTCTTTATGCTGTGCATGTAATTAAAAGAAAAAAAAGTCTTATGGCATGCATAACTAAACCTGCTTCAGTGCTTTATTTTTTAACCATTTAAAAAAATAAAATGAAAAGGTTGCTCTCAGGCAGTGATGGTGAGCAAGCCTTCTCGTTTAAGGCTGGTTCTTAAACTCATGGTTTCACTAGCTTTGAGCTTACAGTAACGGGGCAGTAGCCAGTTAATCATACAACTGATCTGCTAGTTGTTCTTAATTAAAAAAACTTTATTTTTATTATTTTTTTTTCTAGCTGCTCACTTACATTGTGCCATTGAAGAAATTATAGGTGATCCACGCTCTTGACCACTGCCAAAACCAAGCCATTTTAATCCAGCGTGTTGCATTTGAGAATACTGGTAGCTGAGGGTATTTGATGAAGTTGAAAGCATGAAAATTTCTGTTGAGGAAAAATTCGTTCACCTCAAGGCACTTTTTACAAAAAATTCATGCTCCATTGCTGATTTTGACTGTGACACAGTCTGTATATGGGGATTTTAAACCTACTGTACCTTCTGTATGAAAAAGGTTGTGTGTTTTTATGATGAGAGTGGTTTCTGTTGTAATTAGTGCCATTAATATGCAGCCCCTTCTGATGAACCTTAAATGAGTTATAGCTTTCCTTTATGGTCAGCGGACATGACTGAAAGCTATTAAAGCATTTTTAGCAAGAGAATTAACACAGACAAACAGAGTCTTCTGTAGATAAACTTCGCCCTTCCTGTTTTGGATCGAGCAATAAGTTTACCATGGAGCAAATTTAGGAAATAGCTTTCCATCAATTCTGTATTTTATAAATAAAAAGTTGCAGGGTGAGGTCCTTCCTTTGGCATAAAGCTGATTATTTCCTGTTTAATCCTGAACTCGTGCATTTTAAGCAATGGGATTTTTTAGTGTCCTTCAGAGAGAGGAGTTTTTAGGATTTCTGTTTAGTTTATGGTCCCATGAAAATGTAATTTCTAGACTTTGGGATCATTAGAGGGGAAAAAAAGGAAATTAATAGATATATAAATTACCGCTTTTTGGGAGAATTTTTGGGCTTACCTGCACATTTTTTGTAGCTGGACGTTCTTAAACATGAAAGTGGACATCCGACTACACGAGCTGAAGAGGTATAATTGGTACAAGAGATTATCAGCACTTCTAGTAAAGGTTAGAAAGTGATGAATTGTAATTGCTATGGACTATTTGAATTCAGATTTATAATCTGCTGGCTGTGGGCACACGCTTTCTGGGAGAAGAATATGTGAGGCAGAACTTAACCTCATACTGCTGTTTTACCTCGAGAGCACACCGCTTAATACATGAAGTAACACTACCCTCGTCCAACACATCTGTTGTAAAGGAGCCTGTGAAATCTAGGCCACACACAAGCCAGTCTCGGAGGGCCTGTAGCTGGTGTTAGAATGCTGTTATTATGTGGTCCGATTGGTTTAGTAAAGAATTATCTCCAGTAAAACCATGTAACATAATCGTTCTTGCTCTCCCACATGGGAGCTGCTTTTGCTCGGCTGAGCAAGACATTTCTGGAAGAAGCAATAACGCACTTGCTTTGCCAAAACGTAAAACTAAATGAAGTGTATCGTTATGCACATTTTTGTTATATATCAATTCTTGCTCATTTAAGCGTTCACTTAAAGTCCTCCACTGTAGTATTAAAAATTATTAAAGTAAATATATGGATTTCCTAGCAATATATTTTAAGTAAACCTCTTACTCCTTATTGAAAACTTGTTTGTAATAATTTTAGAGTGATGGGGAAGTGTTTAGAGAATGTAAGCTTTCATAAATAAAGATCTGCTGCTGAACTTCCCTAGATATTAATGTAAAGGCCAGGAAATACAGGTTGGAGCAGGTTAAGGTTTATCTTGCCGTGTGCTGACTGTTGTGTGTGTGATGATATGCTTTCCCCCTTCGCTTTGACTTCAAGGAGAGTTGAGACAGTCCCATAATTCTTACGAGCAGGTTTCTGACTGGTATCAACGCAATTAGCCTTTGCTATGCTTGTGCAGAAGGACATAGCCCCAGCCTACAGATTTGTCCTCGTTGTGTAACCGGAGCTGTAAACACTGGCTACAATTGGTGCGGACTCATCTTTTTAATTGCTTTCTGTGTTTTGTTGGTTTTGGCTCTGCTCAGGTGTCACCCAGAAGCTGCACGTTCCGTCTGGGGATTCCTTCACAAGCGTTGAGTAAATGCACAAGGCCGTGTCATTTTTTGTTTGGGCAGTGAAAGGAGGAAAGAAAAGAGTTGGGAGCAATGGTGCTCCTCTACAGAGGTGGTGCTTAGAAGCATTTCTGCTCAGAGGCAGAATCCTGCCCAACAGAAGGCATAGGAGGATGAGGCTGAGGTGCTTAAGACTTTTTTTTTGTTTGTTTTTAATTACATGTACGAGGATGGTGGCTGGGCAAGGCCGCGTGGCTTTGATAAGCCAGCAATACGCTTCTCCTGAGCTACAGTACGCTCCACCCTATGCAAGCCCCATGACTTCACTGTCACTGCAGAGGTGTCACCAGGGGCGTGCTTTGAAGCAAAGGAGAATCCAGATGATGGCTTGAGCTTAAATTGGGGATAATGGCTTCATTGAGGTAACTAACTTGGCCTGCATGTTTTCTTCCCAGTGAATTACGCAGCACGGAAAAGACCAGAGTTGTGTCTCAGGGCCCAAGGCAGCTGCTCAGGGATTTCAGCCTGAAAATGTGTGTAAACTCAGCAGAGGGTTGTTACAGACACAGAAACAACTCCCCGCCCCTGGCACACAATTTTATAGGGGACTTTTCATCTCTCTCCATAAGAAAATCCTAATGTAAAGTGGAGTGGGAAGCCTTGCGGTGGTGGTGTTTCAGGCTGCATTTTCTTTTGCCAGATTAATCAAAGGAACAGATTAAAAAAATAAATCAGGAGGTGCTGGGTCCGGGAAGCAGGACACCGTTGATCGGCCAAACACCTTGATCGGTGCTGGGGAGCAGCGACTGCCTCCTCTGGGGCTCAGAGCAGGGCTCACGTGCCCCCTGCTTCTCGCCAGCCCCAGTCCTGGGGGGGCAAAGCAGAGTCCAGATCTGAATTCATATTTCTAAAATGATGGCTGTGTCAGCATCTTTTCCACGTGAGGGGCTTCTGGCAGACCTTCCAGTCAGGTATTTAAATGCCAAAAAAATGTTTTAACATTTCTTTCTGAAAGCAGATTAAATCTATTAAACCAGGCGTTTGAAACTTTCAGTGGGAAGGGAGGCAGAACTCCATTTAAGTGCAAATAACTTGAATATTTTCCATATCTCCAGTAAGTAGCAAATTAACATGAAATTGTTCATTATTTTATAGTGGATTAAATAACTTGTTTCCCCCAATTTGCATTTCAATGAATAACTGATTGGCCTAAAAACACATTGATTAGAGGGTACAAAAATTATTACGTAGATTCAAGGCAAAATCGTTAGTGCGTGTGTAAAAAAGGAATAGAATAGACTTGTTGATATGTTATAATTAAAAGTTGTATGCCTGTATTGTAACCAAGTATTAAAGTTGTTGTGCTTCAATTTAGCTTTTTGTACTGATGAAAAACGGTTTGTCTTGCTTGAAAACCAATTTTAAGTATCTCGATCACGAGAGTTGTCTGCAATGGTTTGATGGCAGTCGCGAGCATTGTTGGCACCGTGCAGCAATAAGTTTGTGTTGTGCTCATGAACGTAACAGTACAATTACAGTGCCTCCGCGGGGGTGCAAATGTCTTTGTGCTCCTTCAGCAGAGCATTAGCTTATTGTACTCGAGGAGAGTACGCTTCGGGTAGTTTAATAAAGGCTAATTTGCATGCTTGAGGAAAAATCTAAGATAGTGCGTAAATTAAAGAGAAGTGGTTTGGGAAAGAGGTAACTGCTTTCAGAAGGTGTCTGTGGCAAGGAAAATGCGTTGTTACCAGCAGCATTGAGGTCACTGGATGTATACCAGCTTCCCGGTTTGCTAGTACGTACGCGCGCAGTTAGAACCTAACATTTCATGGCACACGCGGTCACCGTAGAGCTAGGTCCACGTTACCAATCCCTTCACGCAGCTCGCAGTCGGTCTGCCCGTGCTGGGGAAAGCTGGCGTGGACGTGGCTGTGCGAACAGAGGGGTGCTTTGTCAGCCTTCTTGTAGGGCTGCTGAGGACAGGAAATAAGAAGCTGGCTCGCACCACCAGAGGGCTATACCAACCTAGCGATCGTGGTTTAGCCGGGGGAACAAAAGCTGTTACCTCTGCGGAGGAGCCCTGGGGCTTCACGAAGCGAGAGGGATTTCAAGCAGTTCGCTCCTTCGTTAATGGGCTGTCTGGAGGGGATGTGGTATGGCTCTCAGCCTTGTGCTCTGCAAGTTCGAGCCGTGCCTTTGTCGGAAATCACGTAGCCATCAGCGAGCCCGTTGCCTCTCTCCTCGCACGGGGCATCTGATACTTGTGGGAAACGTCTCCTTAGTAACTGAAAAGCTTCTGTCTTCTGAAAGGTAATATATAAAATGAATACTCGGATGATTCAGAGATACGAGGCTCTGATTGCTGGGCATGTCGGATCTTCTCAAGGGCGAGTTAGGATCTAAGGGTTGCAGGCTGTTTAAGGTGGTTTCTGAGCCACAGCCCTAACTCCTTCCCCATCTGAACTGAGCCTCGAGGGTCTTTGGCCTTCTGGGTGAGGAGCTGAGAAGAGCCACCTCTGACGGCGAGCCCGAGCACTGCTGGTGGGCTGCAGGTGCACAGGGGCTGCTCGGGGAGCCCACGGCTGTGTCCTGGTGCTGTGAGGAAGGAACGCTGCGGGGGGGGAGGGAGGTGGATGAACCTGTAAATGCAGGGAACGACAGGAGCACTCAGGAAGGCAGGAAAGAGCGTGATGAAAAAGGGCAAGGAGCTGGACGTGGTAGATTAAATCACGGGCATCAGTTTTGCTTGCTAAGTCATCATGGCCACTCAGTGGATGTGATCATCGCTGTGCCTGATGTCATGCTCGTGTCCGAGAGCAGAAGTACCACCTCTGGTATTGAGATGAATTTGCCCGTGTCTTGCACGAAGCTGCTCGAGCCTTGCATCCCCAAGGGTCTCACTGATTCCCATTCAGTACAGTGTTTTTTTATGTATTCATAAAGCCAAGAATGTTCCCCACCCCCCAAAAAAGTGCCAGTGTCGTTCATTCAAAACCACATCCACCTTTTGTGTAAAGCGTGTTTGTTGGACCGGGTCTCTGAGAAACGAGAGAAGAAGGCTCAGATGAATCCTTTCTGACACAGGAACAATTTTCATCTCCCCTTTGCTTCTCAGCTGTGCTTCCTAACAACTGGGCCACAGGAGACGCAGGCTGACTTGTAGCCTGGTGGCACCAGCCTTCCTGAGGGGTTTCCAGCAGTCAGGGAACTGCTTTTGTCTCCCTCTTCCTCAAGGGCTGCTGTTGTGGTTTGACTCAGCAGGCAGCTGGGCACCACACAGCCGTTTGCTCGCTCCCTCTCCATGGGATGGGGGGGAGAATCGGAGAAAGGTAAAGCTCAGGGGCTGAGATGAAGACAGTTTAATAGGGGAGAAGAGGAAGGGAAACATAATAATAATGGTAAAATAATATACAAAGCAAGTGATGCGCAATGCAAATTGCTCACCACCTGCTGACCAGTGCCCACCCTGTCCCTGAGCAGTGGCAGCCCCCACCAGCCAGCTCCCTCATTTATTGTTCAGCACGATGCCATAATGGTATGGAACATCCCTTTTGGCCAGTCCTGGTTATCTGTGCTGGTTCTGTCCCCTCCCAGCTCCTTGTGCACCCCCAGCCTCCTCGCTGGCAGGGCAGCACGAGAAGCTGGAAAGGCCTTGGCTCTGTGTAAGCCATGCAGCTAACACATCAGTGTGTTATTCTCATCCCGAACCTAAAACACAGCACCATGCCAGCTGCTGGGAAGAAGACTAATTGTATCCGAGCAGAAGCCGTAGTTCTAGCTGTGCGGGATTACCTTGAGAAATCAAGAAGCTTTTCTTTGCACCAGCTGTAGAGCCGAGCTGCAGAAACCACCACAGCCCGAAGTAAGGTTTGTGAATATCTCCATTTTAACTTCCTTGTTTTTCCTGGCAACATCCCCTTGATTACCATGTCTACCCGTGGTGTTGAAACTAAGCTTTTTGGCCAGGTATGCAAGACTTTGAGACCAAGACGTCAGAGTATCTGGCTTTTCTGCAGACTGCGGTGTCCTGCAAGGAAGGAAGTCCTAAGTTCTGATTCCTGTTCTCATTGCTGTTTGTTTATGTTGTCCAACGGCTCTGTTGTGCAAAATGCATGGGCAGCTCCAGAATAGTTTTGGGGAAGTACATTGTGCTGTGCTAGACATGGAAAGGAAACGATGCAGACTGACAGTGAGCAGTAGGCATGTCATCAAGGTATTCCCTACCTAGGTATAATTTCATCCACGCCCAGGGTTTGAAGGTACAACCAACTTTTGAATGGCTCACACATCAGCTGAGCCATTCAGTGCACATATTTTGGTTTAAGCTAACATCGTTGCTAGCTGATCACTGCAGAAGGCACATAAGAAACGAATACAGTAGTTCCCAGGTGGATGCTTTAGCTCCTCTTCTTCACCATCAGAGGTTAATATCCCAAAGCGGAGGTAGAAGAGAATCCAGAGTATGTTTCATGTCTTTCATGCCAGTATCATAAATTGTAATTTAAATCACTAGTGATGGTGCTTTGAGGTTAACTCTGCAAACTGCACAGGGAGTTCTCAAAAGTTTCATTCTGCCTGGGGAGTTTGAGGGCTTGGTCACCTCCAGCTGGTGGGCAGAACAGGTACCTGGGGGACTGAAATCTGTATGGCTCTAGCTGGAAGTGTGTGTCTGCTCAGGCCTTGAGCTACATTTAAGCAGTTCTAACTGTGCAACTTTGGGGTTAGATTTCTCAAATATATGAAATGTTTGCTAACGTGTTGTAGGTGCATCACACCTTTTGGATTTGCGTTTAGACAAAGCCCAAATGCTTTTACAGAGACTAGCACAGTGAAGAGCTGAACTCAGCTGGAGCTTCTAGGCTATTATCGTGTAAGAATGAAAAGATGTTAAAATACCATGAGAGTAATACAAAGTAAGCGTATTTGTGATCCTCAGAGCTCATGGGTACCCCGTTTTGCTGACTTTGGAAAACTTTTCAGAGAACTTGAATTCAGTTTGTATACTTTTCCTTTGTAGGTAAATCAAGACTAATATATATATGATTTGTGCGTGTGTATATGATATATGTATAAAGTACATCTATATATTTAGGAATGGAACAGCTGTTTCTACTCCTCCCTAATCTGCTTGCTGGAGTGATGCACGTTCTTTCCATTATGCTGGTGCTGTAGCTTAGATCAGAGAATAAAAGCAGGCTATGGCCTGGGTAAATGATCACCCTATGCCTTTAGCTGTTTTCAGGATTACCTGACATATATATCAGACAGAATAATCATGTCGTTGGTATCATTCCCTTTCTTGTTTTCCAATATACAAACGCTATTTCTTCTTTCCCCACACATGGAATCACTTTCAGGTTTCAGTGCCAGATGCTTACAGATGAATGTCCCATGCTCTGAACTCAAAATCAGCATCAGCTGGAATTCTAGAGATATAGGTATTTTGAAACCTTACGGGTCACAAGTTCTTACAGTATTCTTCTCTAACAGAAAGCTTTTTTTTTTTTTTGAGTCTGTTCTGCGGTTTCCTTTCTTCCTCAAGCATCATTTCTCAGCTTATTTCCCAGAAATAGCCTTCTTATCTTCTATGGAGAAGATGGATTTTAGTATGCAAGGCCACCACCTTCTTCTTCAAGAGCTCTGAGTACTTTCACAGTTTTTTGGAATAGTTGATGGTATCATTAAGCTGTAATTAATATTCTTCTGGAGTCGATATTCTTGTAATGGATAGCCTCAATTCCCTTCTGCAAAGCATGGTAACGTCTCCCTGAGAGCTGGTTTTCATGCACTGGCTTCAGAAACAAACTGGTTTATGAAGTTATTTCCACTTCACAACTGTGCTTCACAGCTCCTTCCGTGGTGCTGATGCATCTGTTTTTAGAATTGAATCACTGAATCACATTAATTGGAGGGAAGTAATTTTAAAAGGGATCATTTCAGTGATGCAATTTACATTGCGGCTATATAAATAGGTTTATTAGCACAGTTGAGGAGGAGGCAGATTGCACCAGGAGGATCAGAATTAGCAACTGGGGTAGAAAGCTCGTTGAGGGAAAATGACTCAAGCGTTGTTACAGGAGCTGAGCCGTTTCCTTTGTTTTCTGTTGCTAGAATTGCCTTCCTGCTCCACCTCCTGCCCTCTTCCCCTGTGCTAGGTATTCCATTTCTTAAAGGCTTTTGTTACGAAGTGCTGAAGACATTCGTCTGCGGTATGAAGGTGTTTGCTTTCCACATCGGCGTGTCAGCAAAGCGACTTCTCTGCCTCCAGACATGACAACGATGACGGTGGCCCTCCTGGTTCTTCTTCCAGGCCTCTGCTGGGGAACTGTAGAAGGAAAACGTGCATGGGCTGAGCAAATCTCTGTGTGCTCAGGGTCAGAGAATTTCATCTGGGTTGTTTTTTTTGGAGGGGTGAGAGAAATATCAAACAGCACTGTTTGCCATTCATTTGAAGACCAGCCAAAAGTACAGCGCTTCCTTCAGCTGTACCTGGGGGTGCCTTGCAGTGTAAGAGGGCAACACACCTGTGCCCTCTATTACTGTTGGGTTTCCACTTGTGTTGGTGTTGCACAGTGGACTGTGAAGGCTGCCCGTTACCAGGTCAGTTTACCTGTGGAAGGCCATTCACGCATCCTTGGTCTGAACGTTGAAAGATGATAAAATAGGACAAATAGACATGCAATAAGAAAAACAAAAACAACAACCCAAACTACCTTTTTGAACCATTTCTCCCAAAATATAATGGCACTGGGGACAAAAAAAAAAATAAAAGCTTTCAAAAATCATTCTGTGAAGGTGATAGCAAGCCTGCTACAAGTGCTTGAAAAGCCTGAGTTACCCAAAATGCAATACCATCTGTCTGTCATACGGCTAATTGCACAGCAATTCTCCCTGAGCTTTTTCCTTGAAATGAGTCAGAAAAAAAAGAACTAAAATTTGCTCTGTTTTGAGTTTCTCTTAGCAAGCGCCATATTTCACTTGCTGTAGAAAATGATCTTTGCAAGAGGCTTTGTTCCTTACTGATGTTTTGCTACCACAGAACTAAGCATACGAAGCAGGAAACAAACCCAGTCTCTGAAAAAAACACCTTTTCCCACTGTTCCCTCATTTAAGACGTTTTGCTCCAATTAGTTTTGGATTGCACTTGGCTTTTTGACTTCACAATATCTCTTAAAATGAGTTTCTCCTAAAAGGTTTTCCTTTATTTGCTAACCACTGTTTGAAAAATGGGTCTGGTTTTGAACTATTATTGAATCATAGAATATACTATCAAACGTCTGACAACAATCTTTATTAATTGTGTTATGTTAAATCATTGTGTTTCTGAGAGTAGTAAATAGAATTTGTGTGAAGAATGTCTGTATTTTTCCTGCTTCTCTGACATGAATATGCCTGGGCTGCCAATGACTAGTCAATGTGAAAAAAAAAATAGTGTGGTGGTTGGAGGGATTTGGTTGGGTGTTTTTTCATCCTCTTTCCTTTTTTTTTTTTTTTTTTTTAAATTTAGGGAAATGTGCATATACAGTTGTATCATATGTGTCCACAATGTAGATAAATGTGGGTAGAAAGGGTCACATATCTGACAAAAGTTCTAACAATATTAAAAGATAGGCATACTTTGAGAAATATTAAAACCTTAGTTTTTTTCCTCCAAAAAATGTACAGATATACAACTGACTTGTCTTCATGCAGAAATCCATGGTATCTTTCAAAAGGAAATTGGTTAAAGAAAGCAAAATGTTATGAAAACAATCTTCCTCTAGCAGTTGGAAGGCTTTGACATGTTCCTTTTTTGGTGGTGTTTAGATTAATAGCCAACCCCAGCTGGAATTTGGAAAAAAAAAATTTGGAAGACTCCTACCAAGGTTTCTTTTATCCTAAACAGTTGAATCACCAGTGCAGTCAAACTATTTAAAGTTATGATTGTCAAGGACTGTGAGAAAATGATATCCAACAAACAAACGTAATTTGGTGAAAATATTTAAACGTGACTTGTATTTAAAGAATTATGAAAGATTGCAAGCTCAGTTACTATTGTACACAGATTGTTTGAGATTGCTAGGCACGCCACAGTTAAATTCATTTTACATATCATTTTACAAAATCTGTTTTAGCATTTGCACCTTACTCTGCCATTGTGTATTAAATACTGCTGCAAGAGAAACTTGCTCTCGTTTTCTGGCATTTCTTCCGATAAGAGTTATTTCTTGTATTCAGATAGTTCTGAACTAGTTATATTTGTATTAAAGCCAGTCAGAAGAGAGGAAAAGGCAGGTATCTCTTACAGCTGGAACTCAGTTAATCCAATATTCTTTGGTTGGTTTTGGCTCTGCGGTAGCTCCTAACTCAATGAAGGCTGTTGGTGTGCTAACGTACAGTGTCTCATGTTTAATTGTTTTCTAAAATGTGTTCTTCCTAGATCTACAGACAAGACTGTGAAACCTTTGGCATGGTAGTGAAGATGTTAATTGATAAAGATCCATCGTTAGAGAAGTCCATTCAGTTTGCTCTGCGGCAGAATCTGCACGAGATAGGTGAGCGATGCATTGAAGAACTCAAACATTTCATTGCCCAGTATGATGCCGCCAACCAGGAGTTATCAGAATCTTTCAAAGATGGCCCCTACTAAGGACGGAAATACAGTTTTAGATCTCTGCGTTTTGTAGGCTGTAATACATAAATCTCTTTTTGCGGGGAAAGAGGAGTTCCAGCTGGAGATTTCAACCCAAGGCCCGTGCTTCTTCTTACCATCTAAGACGGCTGTACCTTGTGCAGCGCGGTCTCCACAGTTGTATTCTTCCTACCTGTACTTGTTGACGTAAATGCCTTTGAAAAGGATGTTCTCTTCAAAAACATCATAAAGTGACAAACTATTTTTCAAACCTTTACACAGTTACCGAGGAAAAACTGTTCAGTCTTACGTATGTACACTGCTATTTTGATGTTTGTAAGTGTAACTACAAAACAACATTTTTTATTAAAATAATATGAAGCAGTTCTTCGTTCCTCAACTTACGCAGAAATGTGTCCTGGTTTCCTATATACAATAGGAAGGGAAGACTTGCAAAATCGCTCACAGCTATGATTTAAGTTATTTATTATAGTTTAATTTTGAACTTCAAATTCATTCTGTAAAATTGTACCAAGGGTTGTTCCTGGTCTTTGGCTGCCAGAGAAACTCTGCCTGCTTGATGCAAGAAGTGATGTATTTTTGTTCTACTTGCAGGTTCTGCAAATGCCTTTTATATTTTGGTGTTTTCCATATCATGAGCCATTACTAGTAAGCAGTATTATGTAGAATTAATTCAATTTTTCTGTTAGTATTTGCAATTAAATGTTTTCTGTTTTCTTTTTTTTTTCTGACTATACCTTACAGAGTGTAACTGCAGGCAGACACTGAGCAAGGGAAGGTCTCCTCTTTTGCCCTTTTCTCCTTTATGCCTTCTCACCACTTTTTGTGCATCAGTTTTAACAATTATGAGTCTCTGTAATCAACAAGAAGGGGCAGGAATTTGGGATGGCAAGGTGGGGCATGGACAGTCTCTTTATTTAGTAACTCCAAGTTGCTTCAGATCAGGTATAATGTGAAGTTGAACCCTAAATAGGCCCCAAATTGATCGTTGTTTCAAACCCAAATGATCCTGGGTAATGTCTGCAGCCATTTTTGACCTGATAGTTACTTGTAGCTGGGGAAAAATTGTTGAGTTAGAGTCAAGAAGCTGCCAGTGCTATGTGATGACTTTTTAGAGGTGAAACATAATTTAGGATTCATTGGTGGTATCCTGACTGTTGATTTGTGTTCATTTAATGAGATACTGTTTTTTTATGGATGTTTGGAGAAAGGGAGAACTTGAATCATAATCACAAAGAGGTAAACATGAGTGTTTTGTATACATTTGTATTTAGAAACTTGAAACTCTGTAACAGGACAAGCGACTAAAGCTCACCGTTTCTGAAGTGCACGGTATTAAATGAAAAAGTCACCGAATTCAGCCCCTTATCAAGTAGCTTCTAAGGTTTCAGAGGAATGCTTTGCAAGAAAGTAAACAAAATGGCAAGGATTTTGCGTGTACAAGGCGTTGTACGTATCACAGCATCTTACACATGCAAATCTTGATACGGTGCGTTAAATATATATATGTTACATCAGATTCCTGAGATGCCTGATTAGTTTTAATGTCAGGTGGGTGTGGTTTTGCAATTGGCTTTTGTTGGGTTTCTGAAGAGTTCACCTTGCTCAAAGGGGATGACCTGCAGCTTACCTCGTTGGGAGCTGGGTTGTGTGGGCTGTGCAGCCAGTGGAGAAGGCTCACCGAGCCTCCCGGATGCTAATTGGAGGTGGCAGAGGGGGAGGAAAGGCAACCTGTCGTGGTGCAGTAGCTAGACCTGACCCACCCCTTTTGGCAACAGCCTGGCTTGCCAGGAGCAGTCGTGAAACCACAGGCAAATTTACATTATGCTTCTGAGACAGGAATGTAACCGTCAGGGCTTTGCTGCTTGCCTGTGGACAGGTCAGTCTTCAGGGTGTTACATCGCGGTTTCTGCTTTGGGGTAGAAACGCTAAAGAAAAAAAATACTGAAATCATGATTAATATATTTTTGATTTAAAAAGTTTGTTGTTATTGTGCATTGTGTTAGGAGTCTCCTTTGTTCTCCTAGTGAAATTTAGTCAGGTTTCTAAAAGTGTCTGATTTTTTGAGTGCTTTTCTATAAAGTGACACCTAAGCCCCCAATACTCCTGTGTTTTTGTGATTAGCTGATAGGTCAGTAAGTTATTTAGGTTGTCCCTAGCATATTATTTTTTTAATGGATTAAATTTTACTCATAAACTAAGGAGACTCTTGATTTTTTTTTTATAAATGCTATTTCTATGAAAGGTTTAATTCACATTCGTTAGTGATGAGTAACTGTTTTTCCCCTGTTTAATACTTGTCATTATGTTGAATGCTCATGTCTAACCTTTTGTGATGTACGCTTTATGTTGATGTAAGTAAAACGTTACGCCACTTAACTTGAGCAAGATACATGGCTTTTACTCTTGCTTCCTGTAGAAATGTATGCTTTGAATTTCATTTTATAGCAGTGTAAAAGTTGTCCTTGGTCTTGTGTACAGCCTCAGCGAGGCTGCTGGAAAGGGGCAGGAAAACCACTGGTGGAAGGAACCGGATGCTGTGCTGGAGGAATTTTTCTTTGTCACATTAGGAGCTGCTGAAAACAAAACATACTCCTAGCAGCCATCAGTGTGCAGATGCCCTTTAAAGAATAAAAGGGGAAGAGGAAATGGAAGGAATGAAGTGTGGACATTGCTCCAGCCTCAGCCGATAACACAATCTCAGTGGTGAGTTGGCAGCTTTGGGTGGCAACTTAAGCTGTTAGGGTGAAGATCAGCAATGCATCACTACAGATAGAAAAGGAGTTAATGCCCCCACGTATTAGAACTGCTTCCTTGTGACCGTGCTTTTTGTGCAGGATTTCCTCTTTTGGTGGGGATGAGGGTAATGTATGGCCCTAGCATTTCTCACCATCCATTGTGAAGGTGTGAGCTCCACTTGGAATATCGCACCCCTTCTAGTAACACAAAGCAGAACTTACAGGTTTGGCAACTGTACCGGTGTCTAGTGCAAGTAGCAGACGCTATAGCCCATACCCCTTTCTTTTATTAAGCTGGAAGAATGGATTAGAAACGTTTATCAAAAGAAGTGTTTAAAAATAATGAAATAGAAATTTTTTATGTTAAGCTGAAAAACCTAAAAAGTTGTATAGCCATCTTCAACTTAGTGAGTAATATTTCAAGTGGATGGAATTACAAAAAGCTAACCCGTTTCATTAAGCGTGGGTGCAAGCACCTGTTATTCTTTCAGGAATGTCTCTCAATGTTCAGTTCCTCAGCAAAACGCAGCTTTCTAAATGTTTCTTGTGTTCTTAATTACTTGTGGTCCTGCAGCCTAGGAGAGGCAAGGGAGAGCTTTGTGCCTCAAAGCAGAGAGGGCTGAACGAGCTCTGAAGAAGCTGCTTACCCAGGGGAAGGTAACCACGCAGGAGCACTGCTGCCCTGGGCACCGTACTGTGCAGCCTTCCCTTCCCTGATGAGGTGTGCTCACGAGGGAGAAGAGTTCACAGCTCTTGCCTTGGGCTGGAAAGAATCGCTGCTGTTTGTTTAGCAAAAGAGCAGCACTGCATAATACAAACAAAGGTTTATTTCACCCCGCTCCCCCCGCACACGTACTCTCTTGTACAGACAAATGTGCCTCTACATTTTTTTTTTTGAGTAAAGCTGAGCCCAAGAAAAGGCCTCTATCCACTTCCAAAGCTTCTAGATGAAAAATAATAATAATAAAAAAAAAAAGTGGTGGGAAGGGGTGAAGTGTCATTAGTTACATCACTTATTGTAAAGTACCAGGAGCCTTTGCGAGAGCAGCATTTCCCCTGCTCCAGTAATGAAACCTTTAGTCCAAAGTTATCCCTGGTTTGTTTGTTTGTTTTACTAAGGGGAAGGGGAAGAGAGTCATCTTTCAGCTCACTTATTTGGAGGTTTAGAGGAGGTACTGTGCAAGTTGATGCTCTGAGTATAGCTTATAAAGAGTACTAGGGCTGTGATTGCTGCTCGTTAACTTTTTGTTTTTTTTTTTAAACAACTATTCAACAATCTATGGAAAAATGTTTATCATCTAACACTCCATAAGCCTTTGCACTTTGGGAGAGAGCGTGTGCTGCATCCTTAGATGGTGTAGGATCAGGAGGAGAAGTGGTGGGGATGTATTTGCACGAGGCACTTGCTCCAAATCGGCCCCAGCAGTAGCAGCAGAGCACGTCCTTTCAGTCCTGGTTCCCTGTACTTGGAGATGCAGTTATGAACGGAAAGTCCTAATCGCTGTTCGAGTATCCTGGACAAAGTATCAACAAGGCAGTTTCTCTTCTCAAGCCTTCTCAGTCCTCGCAGTCTGGCTGTTGGACTGTTAAGCACAAGAGGCATTTAGCTGCTAGGAAAGCAAATACCGCCTGAGCCACCAGGGCAGCCTGCCAGCTGGAAGCAGCCCACACGCTGCCCATTGGCCCATACGATGCTGCATGATATTGCTTTGATCAGCTTTCATGTACACAAGACTTGTTTGTACTAGAAAAGTGACTTATATGGTGAATACCACCTCTGGGAGTAAAGGATCTCTTGCTTATTTTACCCTGAAAATATCAGCCAGTAACTGCTATTTTGACTTGGCCTTAGCAATAGCTTCCTTTTATTTGGTGTGAGCACTACCCATCTATCTTCCCTCCCTTAGGTCTGGGTACTTTGTATTTCAAAAAGTTATGTCCTCAGAAATGACAAACAGTTCATTTGGTCGGGTTTTCTTTTTTTTTTTTTTAACTTGTAAGAAGTACCTGTTACTTCATCAGTTACCGTTGTTCAGATGATGAAACCTATGGTTTTAGCATTTACTATTTCAAGAGGCAGATGTCCGCATTAATTCCAGTAAAAACATTCTGCCCTAAAGGGCAGAATCACTTAAAACACTGATAGAAGCTTATTTTAATTTGAAATAGCTCCTGCTCTCCATCTGAGTTCAAGGCAACTCGATTACGTGCTAGGCCCCCTTGCCTTGTAGAACCACCTCACATCTCTCTGCCTTGCTGTAGGTGAACACGAGGAAGGGTTTTGGGGAAAGGTGGGGAATAATAAGAAAGAAATCCACATCCACAGGAGTTGCATATTTGTTGTACTGATATATTCCAGGCTTGTGTGATTTTTTTACATTTATATAGTTTACATTTTGCTTGACCCATAAATAACACTTGCAAGATTAAGAGGGCCATAGTTTAGAGAGTATTTACATAGCCCCACCATGCATACAGAGCTTTCAATACCTAGTAGACAAAATTAAGCTGTTCTGCACTAAACATCTTTCAATATTTTTAAACCCCCTGACTAAAATACAAGCAATATTTCATCCATAATGCTGCTGTTAAACCCCTAACAAATCTAGTTTGATATTGTAACAAACTTCTTCAAATTCAGGGATATAAAAATATTCAGCTTTTAAAATTTTAACTGTACAATATGTACATTAGTATTTGCACTGTTAAATTATGAATACATTTAAGCCTATGAAATACTACATTATAAATATCATTATTTTTTGATTTAGAATTGCAACTAATACATTTTAAAACCTGGATAATACATCTGAAAAGACACAATTCTGGAGCCTAATCCTTTAAGCCCTTACGAAAGTATTTATGTAAGTAGATTCATTGACTTAAATGGGGTTACGTGCCTGAGCAAAGGATTCCAGCATTTGTACCTTTCTCTTTCAATGCAGTGGAGTGGAGGAAATGACATAAAAACCATCACTACTCATTGTACTCACTGGCAGTCAGGTCCAGTTCCAAAAGCTGGATTAATACCTTCCTTTAGACAGGCACAAAAAACAACTTACACAGGATGGAGTTATTTCAAAAAAATAAAAAATAGAAGGAAAAACATGAAATTTAAGTGTGTAAACCGTTTAGTGCTGCTTTAAGATATATCAAGGCCTCAAGCATTTCAGCTCCCGTATTCTGATTTTTGCCTCCTTAATAGTGGACTCTTTGGAAAAGCAGCATTTTCCCAAATTTAAAAAAAAAAAACACCTTCCAGTTTTTGTAGGGAAACTTCAAGGAAGAGAATCAGTTTTATCAGTGAAGAAAGGACACAGCCTAGAGTCACCTTTTCATTGGAGAGAAGAAGGAAGAGTTGAGGATCACCCTTTGTGGGTATAGTTACAGTACAAGACTGACAGTTTTATTTATTGATCTTCGCTGACTCCCCTCTCTCAGATAACTGAACATAGGTGAATAGAGAGCATAAAATAAATGTCTACACAAAGTCTGTATCAAGAACTGCAATAACAGTACTGTGACAGCTGAAACGTATGTAAACCTAGCAATATCTGAACAGGTCATCGTTTGGCATAGTGACATTTCTGAATGTTACTTTTACAATGTAAACTCTGGTACAGTTATCATTTACACTGGCAAAGCGTTAAGAACCTCAGCAACTTGCCTAAGTACAATTATTAATATAAAAAGATGTGGTTCCAACTGTAGCTAGAGAGTTGACTGGTCTTCCCAACTGTTAAAACACATTAAGAAATGATGCAGTTTTTCCCTTTGTGTCCCCTCTTCTTCTTTGATTTGGTTGTCCTTTGTCCAAACTGAGAACTAGATAACGCAGTAGTTGGACTAGAAAGGTCGTCTGTATAGTATGGATATCTCAGCGAGCGTGGCTGGGGAATGGGCTGTCCCAGGAAATACCCTTCCTCTTCAGAATCAGATGATGAGGATGAAGTCGAACACCAGGAGTCATCTTCGTCACCATATAATCCAAAAAATTTATCAACCACCTGATTCCGCAGTGCATAATCAGAACTCGTATGGGCATACTGGCCATACAGCTCCGCGTTTTGAATATATGCCCGAAACTCACGCGAGCTTTTGTTTTGAATAAATTTTTCATGATCCTGAGGAGAGTAATAACGAAATCTCTCTTTTGGAGAGCATCTTCTTTCTGTGGCCAAATTAAGTGCGTTATCTGAACGAGATTTCCTACTTCTTCTGCGATGGTGAGAAGGCCGATTTCCACGCTCTTCGAAATGGTAAACACGCCTGCGAGTCCTTTCACTCATTGGAGGCTGTCGAATTTCAACATTCTCGTAACTGCCATTATCAATAACATCATCTGAAAACTTCACTTGCTGTGGTCTAGACTGGGATTTAGATCTTCTCAGTACAGGCATATGCACTGGCTTCTCCTCTGGTAACGCTTTTTCCTGGCACAACTCTGAGCTCAGACTCTTCAAGGACTCTGTGCTCCGGTGGAGCATGGAAGAATTCAGAGTTCCCATGTTGCTCATCTTCTCACAGTCCTCTACCTCCAGTTCTTGGAAAGTTTGCAAAGAATAGAGAGATGTCCGTGGCTTGCCTTCGCCATCCATTGAAGCCCCTGGGGTGGGAGTTGAGAAAGGAGGAAAAGGAGAATTAGAGGTGCGTTGAAGAGAGAGAGGTACTGCAATGAAACGTTAAAAACATTCGTTTTCATGAAAGCAGACCTTGAAGTGTTAGGCAGTGGGCACAAACTGGAGCACAGGCGGCTCCCCCTGAGCACCAGGCAGCACTTCTGTGCTGGGAGGTGCCTGAGCCCTGGCACAGGCTGCCCAGAGAGGCCGTGGGGTCTCCTCCTTGGGGATCTTCCAAAGCCCCCTGGACGTGGCCCTGGGCAGCCTGCTCTGGGTGTCCCTGCTTGGGCAGGGGCTGGGGCAGGTGGGCTCCTCAGGGCCTGCCAGCCTCAACCACTCCACTTCTGCTCTTTGGAACCATTACCAAAAGGACTAGCTTCACATAACGACAATAGCTTTGTTTTTTACTTCAAACATTTAAGAAGTAGCTAACATTAGAATGCAAAAAGTTTAATTATAAAATATTTAAACAGCTAAAACACACATAAAGCTAAGCCACTAAGAAAAGAATTACTTTAAATTACGATCCATGCTTGCCATTTTTAAAGCTAAAATATTCTGTGCTTCTGGTATGGCTAAGTTCAATATTCCAGCTGTTGCTACAGGAAAGCCAGGATCGCTTCCTCTCAAAGAAGGATCTTTACTCTCAAAATGTCAACAGTAAGCTGGCCTGGTTTACTTCAGGTTTGTGTCAAATGACCGTTCATTCCCAGAACAAGGGTTTCATCTGCCCTATGACCCTCCCAGGTGCAGTACTTCTGGTTCCTCCTCCTCTCATACCCCCTGAACCAAGCTCCCCTCATCAGTTCCTGCTTTACCACATGGGCAATGCAGCACGTGGCTGCTTCTGAGCTATGCAAGGAGCTAGAATAATTCGTGCTAGAAGGAAAGGAATGGAGAAGATAGGACAACTTTTAAAATGTGTCTCTCTTAGCTAATTCTCTGCTTTTTTGTTTTTTTGTTTTTCTGTGGGGTAGGGAATAGGAATGGCAGGTTAACACACAACACAGATGCACTTGCATATCTGACTTTTATCCTTTCAGCTAATTTCAATCATGTTTGACAAGGAGGTTCACAAAAGTGGATTATCAGTTTCTCTTCAGTCAACAGAGAAAGATAATCTCATAAACCTCATTTCCTAAGGCTAAGAAGGCTGCCATCCTTTCAGATTTTCTACATATTTTTACAAGCAAATCAGGAAACTATCTACAGTGTTTTGTGGATTATCTTTAATATGATCCTAGTGTAGAATGCAACTTCTTGTATTTAAGGTACAGAATTTGCTTGAAGTTGTGGTTTGTATGTAACAAATGCACAGTTCAAGACTGTTCTTACTCTGTTTAACATTACATTTTGTTGTGTTTTTTGTTGTTGTTACAAGCAAAGAAAATAATTCAAAAGGAAAGGAAAATTTAAATAGCATACGTTTATGTCATGGAAGAATTGTGTGCTTGATAAAAGTACATCAAGCATATCATGCACCTCCTGCTGTGAAAGCTTTTTAAAAGAATCACAAATATGAACAGTCTTAGTTCAAAGTACTACAGCATCCATGCTTTGGTTGACCTCTCCATCAAAGCCATGCAATTTCCCCCCGTTACCTGTTATGTTGGACAAAGCCAAAGAATCCATCGAGTCTCGAACGCTTTGTTCTTGCTGTTTCAGATCAGACAAACATTCCAGGGAACCTCCATACCACGGTGTTTGGTCGTGTTTGTATCCCGACGCCCCATGCTCCATGTCTAGCTCCTGGATCTTCCTGCTGCTGGCAGGGCCCGGATGGCTGCCATACGCGGAGTCACCCAGGCCGTCCTGGGACTGGGCCCAGTACATGTCTGATTGATACTTCTTACTTGCTAGGCTTGGGTTATTTTTTTTCAAGTCCAACTTGCTCTTGACAATGCTGTCAGAAATCCAGTGTTCGCTTGATCTAATGTCTACCTCAGCGGGTTGCTGGAAGAGGCTTTTATCACCAAACTTCAGAAGCAGCTGAGTCATGTAGTCTTCGTGTTCAGCCCATTCTTCAGGGTCCTCAGGCATTTCTTGCTCTACTCTTCCTTTCCAGAAGTCTTCATTAACAAAGCTTGCCTCTTCCCTTGAAAGGCTTAAGTCATCCAGCTTGCGAGAAAGGGTATCATCGGCGTTGCCTGACAGACCAGGAAACTTGTAATTGAGGGCTGGCGACAGGAGGAGAGACTGGCGGCACTGGTCAGCCGAGCGGCTGCTCTTGCCCATGCGAATGCTCCTCCTGGAGTCTCTCGATCGAGCAGACTGGAACGCGGAATCCGAGGAGTCGGAGGCGTGAACATCCTCACCCAAGCTGCAGGTTTTTGAGCAGTAGATCTGCCCTTGCTTCGGAAGGAAAGGGCAGCCAAGCAAAGAGGTCTTGCACTGAGCACAAGAAAAGCAAGTCTCCGTAGCATGCCAGTGCTGTCCATCGTAGGTCATCTGGGCATGGTCAACACCTGGAAAGGGAGAAAAAGCAATGCTTTGGGTTCCCTCAAAAACTACTGGCAGGATCCACGCTTCTGGAATGTGATTTTTTTTTTTTCCCCATAATTTGTCTTTCCCTTAATATGTAAGTTTAATACTTAAAAAGGACACACTTACCAATGTGCTCCCCGCAGGTCTCACAGTATTCCGCGTAAAGAGATTCAAAACAGTTACAGCAGAACGGTCGCCCGTCCTTCATGATGTACCTCTGGCCTCCCAGGATCGTCTCACACTCGAGGCAACAGAAGTGTTTCATGTGCCAGTGGCGACCCTCAGCTTCTGTGCACTCATCAGCAAAAATGATCTTTTCAGAGAGAAAAGTGAACTCTTAATTAAGTGGACAAAACATCCCCTCAGGACTTGGAACAAACAAAATATCCTATTTGTGCAGCTAACACACCAATGTTTTGTTTATCTGGCTTTTGAGTACAAAGATAAAACAACAATTGCCTAAGACAACTGTGGCATTCTGAGCTTTTCTTAAACAGCAAAGAAAGAAGAAAAAACTACTTTTTAAAGCAAAAAAAAAAAAAAAAAAGGAAGGTAAGAACTCAACAAAGAAGCTGCTGTTATGATGATATTTTGGAATATTTGTACAGATTCTTGTTCTAATTCAATCTACAAGTTTCAATTCTAAATACAAACAGGTACATGTTTTCCAAATTTGATCACATTGCTTGTCGTATCACTGTTTTGACATGAAATGGAACACCTCTCAGCTTTCAACACATCTATGCACCACAGTCATTACTGCTTTAAGGAATGCACCTGCCTTCAGTAACTGCCCAAGCAAGCGATGCAGTTTGTTAGCTGAACAATGACGGGTGGTGGTTTGACTGTAAAATGTAAATTTTACCTCATCACAGGCTGAACATCGAGGCTTAAGAAGTTCAGCGTGGTGTCTGCCGCAGTGAATTTTTCCATCTTGGTAGAAGTAGATAAGGTCAACGAGAAGCTCATTACACGTGAAGCATACAAAACACGATGGATGCCAGCACACACCGGGGCCAGCTCTTGAGGCAAAAACTGCAACTTCTCCACCATTTACTTTTGTACCACACTGGGAACAAAAAGAGAAAGCGGACATACTTCATATCACAGACAACTAGCTTCTGGCATTTAAACTAAATTAAAACACCAAACCCAACATGAAGGCTTTATTCCAAAATTTTGACATGAAGGGAAAAATATATATTTTCAATCTTGGACAATTCTGTGCATCAACAAAACTTTTGTGAATAGAAGTTTATAATTAATAACGTTTTGAAACATATGCCTGTTTTTCATTTGTCTTTATTTTAGTATGAGTCAACAGCAGTAGCAAATATGTCAAAGATTCAGCTCATTGCTAGTATTAAAGGTTGTTTTGCTTAAGCAAGCACTACCTTCTTTCTATTCATATGCAGTTTCACAAATATCCTATTTATATATATTTATATCTTATTTATTTATATATGTATGTTCAGGCATAGGCAGAAATAAGCCTACATTTAATATTGAGATATTAGTGAGACCGCTGCTTGGCTTGTGGCACCAGTAGCGTTACCTGTTCGCAAACTGCATGCATCACTGCTCTCGAGAGGAGTTTAATAGTGCCTCGGCCGAGCGCCTCCTTTTTGCGCTGAGAACTAAACATCTGCAGCTCCTTCTTTTCTTCTTCGCTTAAAGACTGGCAGTATCTCACCTTCCAGTGAAAACACACAAGAACTTTCTTTAGAGACTGAGCTTTTAAAATAACATCGCAATGAGCAAGCACATAATATGCAAGAATTTTTTCAGGTATGCTGGCAATCATCATTGAACTTCTCTAGCTAGTCTTCTCTACAACCTTAATATTTAGTTAATATGGCACAACACAAACCTAGTATAGAGAGAGATTTTGCAAACTAAAACGTTGTCCAGACAAGGAATAACATTTTAAAAAAGCCAAACCAAAACGTGCTGCTGTCTTAAAATAATGGAAGGAGCCTAACTGAGGTTCATCCATAACACTGTCCTTTAGATTTATGGTAAAGTGCCTGCAACTAAATATTGCAGTATGCAAGATCTTAAGCATTGACACCCCCGCCCCCTTTTCTTACAAAGAGTTTGTTTGTTATTTCCACTTCTGCTCCAAATTGCACTGCATATCTGAGATGCAAACCTTTTACTATCACAAAGCATCCTTTTTGTGTGCCACAATGAAATCCCAGGAATTTGTAGGTTCCTGGTAATTGGTGGGTGGCTGCAAACACTATAAAAGCAACTTGTGTTAAGTTTATTGCAGTGACACCAACCTTCCTGACAAGAAAAGGCAGTGTCCTTCCAGACAGCTCTTATCTGCACAGCAGCGAAACGCAGAGCTAGACAATGGGCTCAGTGTACGCGCCGGGCTGGCGCACAGGTCAGATGCCAGCACAAGCCATGTTTTAGGCTTGTAATAAACACGCAGGTAGGTAATTCACGCAGAGGAGGTGAGAGAGACCTAAACCCTGACCGTGCACCCCCAGGCTCCCCAGTTACCTCGTTATCGTGGGGTGGCAGCTGATAGAGGAGCTGTTTAATTCTGTGCTTCTCTCCAGGGCTGTTCACGTAAGGGACTTTTTCCTCCGGCAAGCAGGCAAAATACAGCTGTACCTGCACGGGAGCAATGTGAAGTCAGACCAGGAGACACACATCACCTGAGCACCGCATGCGACCTTCGGCTGCTGTTTTATCTCAAGTCCCATTTACGAAGGAAGGAGGCTATGCTACATTAGACCTGTGACAGGGTTTGTGCTGAAAATACGAGGCCCAGATGAACCAACTCAGCAAACCTGGCTCGTCTCTGATAAAACTAGCACCAAGCTGCTGAATTGCTTTTCTGGAATGCAATTTGCAGTGACAATTAGGGGGTATCGTAAATTATGCACATTTAATGTTCTCATTATTCCCACCCCCTTCAGGGCTGGTCAACAACCCAGCTGAAATTCCAAGTTTCCCTCTACAATTTACCACACAAGGCACGAAGCTTTCCAGAAAACAGTCGCTGTGTAAACAAATTTAATTCGCTCTGTGCATTTTACACATTGTTGAGACAAAAGCTGTTTTGTAGCCCCCCGCTGATCAGGTTCACCCAAAGCATCAGCTTTCATTGCTTCCATGTGGCCTTTGGTAAGAAGGTGGAAACATCCTTCCCGTGGGAGAAGGCTGGATCCAGGCACATTTCAGTCGGATGCAAATGAACTATGAAATTTTCATGGGCTGCGTGTTTTTGATAAAGAAATCAATATTGGGTGTACACACCTATCAATCTTCACTCCTCTTTTTTTTTTTTTTTTCCCCCAGAAGAAAATTATGACAGGAAAACTGTAACGAACGCTATGACAAAGCCCGGTGGCAAAAAATATTTTTGTGGAACAGCTACAGATTTATTGTTTTTCCTATGCAGTTTCCAGCTTGTCACGAGGCCTGGGGCGGTAAATAAGAGCCGGCTATTGGCAAAAAATATTACTTGCCATCCAGATTTAAATAATGCTTAGGTCAACAGCTTATTACTGTGCGAGACAGATGAAAAAGAGGCAGCAATCAGTCAGGAAGCAATCAAAATTATATGGGAAAGGTTGTATGAAACATTATTTGGCTTTCATTTAACCAAAATTTAAACATCAGAAGTCCTCTTAGTACTGATTGCGCTTCAAGAAGCTGCAGGAAAAGATAACGACACGCAGTACAAAGTTAAGCCTGAAAGACACTTTATGCCCTTCTCTCGGTTTATTGCCCTGTTCTCAAATTAAGTCATTCTTCTTCGAAAAAAGAAAATCTTTAATGAGTTTGAGCTAGCTTGATTATGGGGATATTTTATGGAATTTACTTAATTGTTCTGACAGAACATTAGCTTGCTGGTTGCCTTAAGGTCTGATTCATCGGGATTCATATATATGCTTAAGCAAGCAATAAAAAAAATTTCCCTAAAAATAGCCCGTTATTTGCCATTCCTGCTGACACGACTTTATTCACAGCTACCAAAAATCTCTGCACAGCAGAAAGGATGCATCTTTTGCACCTCCATAACTACGGACTGCAGTAACTTGCCAGCTGGCCAGGAGCAGCTCTGCCTCCTCCAGCACGTGCTAGGAAGTCTCTCTGCCCCTTCAACAGGGACACCCGAGTTCTGGGTGATGGTGAATGCACAGTTTCAGCACAGTTACAATAACATCAGGTAAACGAATATGTCGAGAGGTTTGATTTGATCTCCTATAGCAGCTCTCTCATCAGCAATTTCACTTATTTCCCCTGCATTGTGATGTAGTGGATAAAGAAGAGAAGGGAGAGGGGGAGGAACAGCCCAACCAGCCCACAAGCGTTGGCTGCAGGGAAGGCACCGGAGAGATGCCGGCATGAACAAATGGCAGGCACACCGCCACTTAAACAAGCGTTAAACACGTTAGTAATTGTCACAGTGACAGAATACCTTCATTATGTATGCTGCAGTAGCGTTCCCGTTCTAGATGTCAAATGCCCAATTATGTAAAGAGATGGTCACTGCTTAACTGCGCCTGTACAAATCGCACCGTGCCACGGGCTTCAATTAAACCTAACAGCTTACTTCAGAGAGAAAGCAGATTTCTCTGCTACTTTTAGACTCAACAGTACATACCTCTGTGGCACATATTTATTGAAAAATCCTGAGGAATATAAACTTCTCGATGCTGAGGATATTAAGTTCCCTTGAGGCAGCCTCATTGGAATGGGAAACAAAACGAGGTGGAGGGTTCTAGGTGAATTTGAGTTTTAAATTATAAGGATTCAATAAGACTTGCTATCACTCCCTTAGACAGTCTATATGGGGCTTATTTTAATAACGCAGAACCACAGTCAGTACCTGCTCTGGTCTAAGGCCTGGGGGGACCCACGCATATTCTTCCAAGGCACAGCCAGAGTCATCATCAGACGTTGAGCTTCGCTGACACCCAAAAACGAGGTTGTTAGCTTTGGGCTCCATCTCCAAGGGCATAAGTGTGAAGCGTTAAATATTTCAGCTGCAGCTCATCAAGCAATTGATCTGGAAGAAGAGATTAACAGAGCTTTAATAAACTTTAACACGCAACAACTAATTATCAGCGTAAGTGATCTTACAACAGTTTAGTATTCCTTGTGCTGGCCAGAACACAGATTATCGGAGCATCATTACAACTTGTTACAAGCAATTCAGAAGTATTCCAATGAGTTCTCAAAAACACACAAAAAACCAACGCATACCTACCCAAAAAAAAGCAAACTAGACACACATCACCACACCTGGCAGCCGATACCCGTTTCGGTATTAACGCTCGCCTTTTTACATTTCTGCTCGTCTGACACTACAGATTATACGTATACATAAATAGGAAAGACTTATGGAGTAAAAGCTCATAAAATGCATGAGATGAGCCTTATCTGAAGACACTAATAATCTAGTAACACAGAAGACGCAAAAACTGCTTGTCAAAAACTAAAGAAATCCGTGGGGAAAGACAGCTGTGCAAGTAGCATCCTGTTTTTAACAAGGTAGGCATAAAGCAATGAATGTCTGCTAGATTCCTCTGAGATCCTCGTTTTAGCTGTATCAGAGCGGAAGGGTGTTGGTCCAGTTAAATATCTGAAATCCAATTATGCCAGATTAGGCTCTGTAAAATGCATCATGATTGTTCTGTTAATTTAAAACCCTACAGGGAGATGCTTCTGTTGATTCATGAAGCCTACAAAGCTTAATATCAGTGGGATCATTTTGAGTCACAACTGGCAAAGAAGGCTCTCACCGACATCCGCAGCTTTCTGCAGTAAAATGCTTATTAAGATAAATATCTTACATTAATTCAAACAAGAGTTCTTAGGAAATTCGGATCAGGAGTTTCAGTGAAATATAGACTGCCAAAACCAGAGAGGATGTGCTCTGCCAGGACAGACATCCTGAACACCTGAGCTTGGAAGCAAGCTTGCCTTCATGCTACGCTACGCGTGCGCTGCACCTTCCCCCTTTCAGGCAGTTTTCTCCATCTGTCCACCTAAATTCGGATTCAGCACAAGATCCAAGCTGCCGGGCAGCTGCAGAAAACCCTCATCCCCTCCACATATAACCTTGCTGTTGGGTCTAAAGGGGAGAGCAACCTCAAAGCTCCAGGCGGGTCCCACGTCATCTCCGCCGTATCAGAGGGAACAAGCTGCTGCTGGACCGCAGGGGGAAGGAAAACGCCAGACCAGGTACCCAGGCATCCTGCTCCCTGCACACCGGGGGCTTCCCCTCCTTCACACGAGGCCCCTGAGAGTGCCACGCTGGGTATCCGGTGCATCACGCAGACCCAAACCTGCTCAGTAGAAAGCGGCCACGTGCATGTGAAGTTACAAGCTCGGAGAAATGACGACGGTCGGTAGTAAGTGTTCTATCTGCCCCTGCTTTCGGCATGTCTGTACGTTCCCACGCCCAATAAAACGAGGTGGGATTACTTAACTGCTCCACTGGGCCAGTGCTCAAAAAAATTAACTTGTTAACTTCGCTCCAAAACTCTCGGTTTGAAGATGTATGCGCTATTTTTGGTGTGCTGCTAGGATGCCAACACGCTACGATTACGCTGCGTAGCTGTACTGTAATACAACATTTACCTGGTATTTTACAGGGCAAGCAAACCCGCCCTTTGGGAACAGGCTACTTCTTACAGAGCTTGTCAGATGTCAGGCAAGTTTCTGAAATCTTAGTCTAGGTGAACAACTGAAGATTCACAAAACAACTTTTTAGCTTAGCATCACCACGCATTACGATCCCTGCCAAGGACGGCGAGTAAAACCGAACCCCTACACTTGTTATTTTGCATATTAACAGCACCAGAGACAGGTAGATCGCGCTCCCACTGACACCTTTGACTTTACCCTAGGAGACCTTTCCCTCATTTTGCTCTTCTACTACTCAGAAGCTGACCTTTCAACGCAATCGTTTCGAAGAGGTGCCAATCACTCGTGGCTGGTTAGCGAGCTGAAGCCAAAGCCCTGGGTACGAATATCCATTGTCAGTGACGGGACAGTATTAGTGGATCAGTCACATTAAAGGATTTCTGTTGCCTTATTCACTACTACAAAAGTGACAGGAAGTCCTGGATTGTCTACTGAAAAAGCAACGTATGAGTTGAATCACAAAACAAACCTCTAAAAGCTCAATCCTGTATATTTAAAATGCAGGCAGACATCCTGCTGCATACTAGACCCCCTTCCTTCACAAACAAATAATAGGGCAGTCAGTGATGCACAACTGCTTCCCCAGCCCGCATCCCGGTGGGAGTGAAGTCAACCATCGGTATGCTCGTTGTCACTCTTTGTGTAAAACTGGGGTGCGGAGGGACAGGGCAATACGGCGATACAGCTAAGAAATCCCTGCTAGTGAAAAAAGCGACAGTGCTGACTGTTGCAGAAGGAGGGTGATGCCAGGGTCAGCATCAGTGTCCCACATTGTCTATACCCAAGTAGCTCTGAAGAATAAAATCCACCCATCATCACGATGGGCACAGCTGAGAAGTCCATGCCCTGCTGAGATGATCCTAGCAGCAGATGCACTGCCTCGCAATTTCCCTGCTGCGGTACTTAGATGGCCGGTGTACGATCACGTGCCACTAACAAGTCTGAGCTGATGCTCCCAATTCCTACGGCTTTGTGTCATGGGAACCTTGCTGATCAAGCAGCCGCTTTTCAAGCACCAACTCCTGCATGAAAACCCACGAACGAAAGGAGTCACCAGATGAAACATCTCTGTCAACGTTTTAGTAGGCAAGGTGACCTCAGCCATGCCGTGGGGAGCAAACCCGAAATTAAATTCCACCAGAGAGAGACACTGAGCCTTGCCAGCCCTTGGGCGTACCCCGGCCTGTTCGCACCACAGCGAACGCTCACCATCGCGTCCATAACGAGGTTCGAGAGCCTCTCTCTGTGGGATCGAAGATCAACTCCGCTGGCTTAATTTCTCCAGCTGACAAGGAAAAACAAAGTTCAAAATAAAATCTGAACGGATGTAGACCCATTAACTTTCCTGAGGATTTCTGAACACGAAGGCTATGTGCTACTTCTATATGGCAAGAAGCAGTGCTGGGTGCTGTTCGGATTGCAGGCATACCAAAGGTACGTAAAGGCAGGACAGCTGCCTAATTCCAAAAGCAGATAAGAGAGAGACAGCGCAGCTTTTCCATGAAGATTGATCTGCCTGGGTCACCTTTTACCCGTTCATTTTGGGCAGTACGAGAAGAGAACCACAGACGCATAGGCTCATTTTCCCTGCAACACAGGGCAGGTTGACAGTACGGCTGGTAGAGAGTAAAGGAAAAAGATACCTGAGCTCAAACTGTGAGATGCGACTTTGCCATGGGGGTGCTCCTCCCCACACAAGGTGACTGGAAGCGTTTAAAGCGAGGTCCATAAATCCCAGCGAGCCGAGGTAACCCAAAGGACAGCATTCACTTTGAGAGAAAAACGTCACCATAGTGCTAACACCAAGCCATAAACCGCCCAACACGACACCATAAACCAACACGGCCGCGCTGCAAATATTGTGGCGTTGCTGAGAGCGAGGTTTCTAAAAACGGCACGGCTTAACAGCAAGCTATTTGCCCAACTATTTTAGCAATTACTCCTCTGGAAGTCCTCCTTCCTCTCCTGCTCGAGTGCAATTTGGTTTTGCGTTTCCAGCCTACAGGGTTCTTCCTCCCTGCCCCCCAACTGCACTCCTTCTTCAAAGCGAGGCCGTTTAAAATGATTACATCCTTAGGAGGATTCAGATGAACATAAACAACAGCTGAGAAAATAAATGCTGTCTAAGGGAAGGGGAGAAAGGTGGTCTTTCTACTCGTGCCATGACATCGACATCACACAGCCAGTTTTGTTTTGCTTTTGTAGCCTGCAGAACATCTCGGGGCCTCAGTTCTGCTCAAATGCTACCTCCCAAAAAGCTGCATGGAGATACCTCAGGTACCAGGGGACCCACCTATTGCTGGGACAAGGCTGTCCTTGCCCAGGGGTCTCCATCTCGCTGTCACTCTCCACCACGACCCCACACCGGACAGAAGGGGTCCGGCTGTGCCAGCCGGGGGGGAGGTGGGGGGGGGGGGGGGCGCAGCTCCTTGCCCACCCCCTGCGGACTCACTGCGTCCTGCGGGGCAAATTGGTTAACGACTTTTTTTGTTAGAAAGCTTGTCACCGGGGCCGGAGGGGATGCGAGATGCATATCACACCTATCACACGGCCCCAGCCGCGGCAGGGCTCGGCGGGTGACAGCCACCTGCTTCTTTTGGGGCCCCCCTCCCCGTGCAACGCCCCCCGACGGCAGGGGGGGGGACACACAGGGAATCCCCCCCTTCTCCCTAAAACGTCCTGCACGGCCCCAGCGAGACAGAATCCCAGCCTTTTACAGCCCCCCCATTGATTTTTTTTTTTTTTTTAATAATTCTATTTTAAACAGCAGCCAGACTTCCACAGGCGCTCAGGTTTCACCCCGTCACCTGTTGGCTCCCGAACAACACCCGCCTTTGTTAGGGCTCACAGCCCTCCTTTGAGCCGGGGGCTTCCAGCGAAAACACTTCAAGAAAGAAGTGTTCGCGGAGCCACGGGGCCGGCCGGGGCTGTAACGCCCAAATTCCGCGCATAGCCCTGTCACGCCCTCGCCCCTCAGCCCAGGCGCTCCCCTCCGGCCAGGACGGGGGGGGGCAGGCGGCGGAGCCCCCCGGAGGAGGGCTGCCTCCCCCCCCAGCGGGTCCCCAGCCCCGAGCAGCGCCGGGGGGACCCGGGGGCGAAACCCGCAGCGCCCCCGGCCCCTGCCCCCCCCAGCACTGCCCCCCACTCCAGAGCATCCCCGCTCCTCACCTCGGGCTGCAGCGGGGCTCCCCGGGCGGCTCGGAGGAGCGGCCAGGCACAAGCTCGCTGAGGAGAGGAGGGGTGGGGTGGCGGGGGGGGCTCCTCCTTCCCCTCCTCAGCCCGCCCGCCGGCAGATACCTGTGCCGCCGCCCCGCTGCCCCCTCCCCCGGGGCTGCGGGCCGGGCACGGAGCGGCTCCTCCTCCCCAAAACACCCCCCCCCGAGCCCCTCACCCTGCTCCGGCCCCCGGCCCCCCGCGGGGCATCCCCCTAGCCCCGGCTGCTGCGGGAGGAGGGGACACCCCTGCCCCCGGTGCCGGGCAGAGCTCGGTTTCCGCGGCGGGGAGGCGGCGAACATGTGTTTTTTAACGAGCCCGCTTTTGTCCGTGCTTCTGCTGGAAATAGATTTCCCACCCCACCCTGCATTGTGTGCCCCGGGGGCTGCCCCTGCCCCGCCGCCCCCCCCCCGCCCCGGGACCGCCGTGAGGCGCCCGGGGGAGCTGGGGGTTGATAAGAACGGGAAAAACGATTGTTCTGCGACGTTGTGTACTTTAAAAAAAAAAAAAAAAAAAAAAAAAGGCAATCTATCACTGCCTTTGCTATCACTGCTTTTTCTATCACCGCCTTTTTAGGGCATCCCAAGTGAGAAGGAGGCATCCCAGCCCTTGTCCCGGGGCAGTGACGCCCAAGCTGTTCCGGCTCTGGCGACATTTTCTGACTGCTGGGGGCTGGGGTCTCCACGTGTGCTTCTGAGAAGCAGGCTCCACACTAAGCCAACGGATGAGAGCCCCATGAACCCCTTCCCCTTCCCCACTGCTCTTTGTTTCCCTTGGGAAGTCATTAGCAAAGGTCGTTTATTAGCGAGGTGTCCTTGGCCCAAAGCAGCCCCCCGCCATGCCCTGCAGCTGGAGACGTGTGGCCATGGGCTGGTCATCAGGCCCTGAGCTGTGGTGGGACGGAGCAGAATTAATGTCGTAAAAAGCCCACCGGCTACACCCGATCCCTGTCACCGATCCCAGCCTGATAGGCCACCAGGCCTTCAAATGCCACGTGTAGCCAAAGAGGGCTCCTTGGTCTAAAATGGCGGCAAGAGAAGGCCCCGAGCAGCAGCCCCGCTCCTGGTGCACCCACGAGGGACGCGGGGCTGAGCACGCAGGTTGTGGCTGCCAGAGCCCCGCCACCCCGGCCCGTGTCCCTGCGGAGGGGACACCACCACCATCCCTGTCACCACCACCGCCACTGCCACAGCCAGAGGCCTGGGGTGGCTTCCGAAATCTGCATGGCAGACGTCACCAGCCCCAGCACTGGGCAAATGCTCTTCGCTGCCCTCGACGTCTTCTTTATGTTCCTTCCTCCTCAGGGCTGACAAGCGAACAGGTGAATGAGGTCCCACACAGGTCCAAACCCACCAAATCAAAGACACAGGCTGTGGCTCCTGCAGCGGCAAAAGCTGCTGAAATTCTAGCAAACAAACCACCTACAGCCCCTCCACACCCCACTTCCCTGCCATAAGCAGTCTCACTGGTTGTACCACCTCGATTCTTAAGCTGCTAAGTTGTTTTAAGGTCAAAGTTGGCACATCGCTTGGATGAACTAGAGATTTTTTCAGAGCTGTTGTCAGTGTTGGCTTTACAAAACCCAGACTGTTTCTACTCTGTTGGACTGAACAGCCCCCATCTGGTGGCCAGCTGAACATCTGCCAATTCCATTCATCATTAATCAAAAATGGAAGTGTCAGGAATAATGTTTACTCTTCCCTGCTAGACGACTGAATTAACCAACAACAATTTGCATATATTGTCTTCTCCTTTTTCAGGGGTGCCTGACCTTTGCTCAGTAGTCCTCCTCAGAGCAAGGACTCACCCTGGCTGCACAGCATGCTGCTAGAAGAGAATCTCATCTGGGATTTGTGCAGCTCAGTGGCTACAGAAAAGTTTGCAGAGTTTCCTAAACCGAAAGCCTACTGAAGCCACTTTCTGGGCAACCAGACTGTCCCCAGTCTTGCTGACACACTGAGACCAAAGAGCTTGAGGGCGTGCACAGATAGCTGCCTGCGCTGCTCTTTTTCCCAGGTTTTTCTGGCTCGAGCACAGAAACTACTAAATTGTTCTGGGCAATGCATTTAAAGATTATCAGGCCAAAACCAACTATTGTGATCTTCTAGCCTGAAATCATGTACAATGTGGTCATAAGATTTTCCTAAAATTACTGTCTGCATGAATGAAACGTTTGATTTTGATGTAAAAGTACCAGTAAAGAAAAACCCAGTACAACTCCTGTTAAATCCACTGCAGCCCTTTGCTAAATTGTTTCAAGTAGTCAATCACTTTCAACTTGGTTTGGGGTGGTTTGGTTTTGTTTTGTTTTCTCTAATCCCACATTGCTGCATTTCAGTGCTCAAGCACTGGATCGTAATTGTACCCTTGAATGTTAGGCTAAAGAATCAACTGTCGTAACTCCCCCGGGCATTTGCAAATTGTGCAAGTCATTTCTTGGCTATCTCTTTTGATTCAGGCTCTTTCCACAGAACAAATGTGTTGCTATGACTTTTTACTTTTACACAACAAATACAGCAGCATACATACTTTTCATCCCAAGCATAAACTATGCTACAGAAGTTACATAAAAAAATAAAAGAAGAAAAAGGAGAAAAAAAAAAAAAAAAAGAGAGATGATCACAAACCTCCCTGCCCTTTAAGGCACGTTCCACATTCCTGGATCCGTCTGGGTAGAGCTAATTCTGCAAACAACCGGATGGTTGAGGGGATCTGTAATGGATATGGAACCTTTTGCCCCAAGGTCTTAGCACAAATTTAGTCTGGGTAACAACTTTCTTTTACTACTGACCAGGCCATGCGTGTTCTCTGGCCTGTATGAAATTTGCTCAGAGTATCAGTGGGGTTTCACAGTTCGCAATTATCCACATCACAGAACATCCCTTGAGATAACACCAGTAATTGCTACCTTTGTTGGCAGTCACAGAAGAGAGACCAAGGAGCAGGGAATGAATTAACCTCTTGTGCTTCAGAGGCAGTTTCTCCGGGTAGGACGGTGGCATTAACACCCATCGCTCAAACCTGATTATTTCTATGGATAAACAGAGGAGTTCACCCACTACATCATCACCCTTTAATGATCACCACCTTCACTCCAAGACTTCTAATTAAGCATCACCTCATCTGTCCATTAAAAAAAAAAAAAAAAAGTGAGTCAGCTATGAAAGGTGAAAGTATGCAGTAAGGTGAATGGAACTAGAACAAAAAAAAAAAAAGAAATCTGTCAGTAATAATTATTTCAGAGAACTCAATGAGAAAACTATTCAAAATAAACCAGGTTTCATGTTTTGAAACAAAACAAGCCAAGAAGGATTTTGCATATTTCTGACAGCATGGGAAGAGTCCACAGAACAGGAATTACGACTACTCTCCAAAGGTTTGTTCACAAATCAAAGCCCAGGCCTGGTGTGCTCCAGTACATATGTACCCTCAAGGACTTTTAGGAAAGATGCCCAGAGCATGTATGACCCTGACTTCAGGCTGTAGCACTGGGAGCTCTACAGGCAGTCAGATGCTTTGCACCTTCAGTGGCCCCAGGTCTATACCCTGAGGGAGCAAAGAGGTCAGGGTGAGATGCAGTCCCATGGAAGTCTAAGCTGCCCTAGGCAAAACCCCCGCCCAGTGAAAAAATGATGGTTTGTTTCCGTTGTGCAGCCAATGCTAGCACAAGGCAAACATAGGTCCGACCCCTTAAAGACCACTCTACGTGTCAAAAACACAAATGAAATTTATCTATGTTCACCTTGATGTGTTCTGAAAGCCCCATGGACATCCATCAGCAGCTCCAGACACTTAAGCACCTTGTCAAACCTGGCCTTAGGCCACCTCCAGGTTAAGAGCGTGGAGGTACACCTTCATATGTAGGAACAGTTTGCACAATTTTACCGCTATATATAATCACCTGATGCACGGGACACCTTTAAAGCAAAGCCGGAGCTTTGAAGGACCGTAATAGGCCTACAGAGCACGTTCACACCTCTTTGTGCCACTCTTCGCCTACAGCCACAGGTGCAACCTCCATGTGCTCTCCACGTCCAGCCCTGCTTCCTCCTGCCTGCCTCACGTGCCCTCCACAGTGGATCCAGCGTGGGCTTGGGGACGTCCACCACATCAGGACCGGGAGGGGGCTGAGGAACCACAGAGAGGAAGGGGAGAGGGAGCAGCATGAGCTACTCGTCACCACCCACTTCCCAGGAGACGACTTACAAATGGCAGACCAGCACACTTACTGCTACGCTGAGGCCCCCTCTTCCTTTCGTCCCATGTTTTTCTTTCTGATGCCACAAAGAAAGGGCATTGGAGTGGCACCACAGGAGTTCTGACGTCTCTGGGATCTGAGTCCTTGCTAATTTTTAAGTGAAATTTAAAAACACAGAGAAAAACAGCTCTGTAAAAGACTGGTAGACAAATGATGGTGTGCAACAGAGAGGGAGAGAGATGGGGATTTAAATGAAGCTCGCATGTGAAATGCAAACATGAGGAAAAGGTGATTTTTGCCCCACATAGGTTTGTGGCTGAGCTGCGGTACTCACTTTCCAGTCTTTGCTGCCCTCACTGTGATCCTAGCAGCCTGTCCCCTGCCTGCCTTGTCATTGGCAACACAGGGACAAAGCCCAGCGCAACTCCAGAAAGTGGAAATATTAGCATCACACAACAAATCACGAGCCAAACAAGTCGTGCTCACCAAACCAGGCAGAAAGCCCAGCCCGCTCATGCGCATCTCCACCTGCTGAGCCTGGTGGGGACCAGCAGCCAGCTGATGTTGGCCTATGGGCTGTGGGAGGGTGTCTCTTGGCTTATTTCCCTTCCTATTTCTCCTAGAGTTGGGGACCAGAATACATTTTAAAGCCCCGATTCCACCTTGCTTCAGCAGCAAAGAATTACAAGTTTCATTAAGATGCCCTTCCGTGTTGGATCGGGCTAGGACTTGCTCCTGAACCAACAAACAGGCCCCTGGAAACTCTTAACCCCACAGGCTCCTCCGAAGACAGTAATCTGACTCGATCCTCATTGACTCTGCACAGCTCGCAGTCGCACGCGGTGTGGGCAAGCGCCCGGCCCGGTGGCTCTCCAGGCCTGGCCCACAGCAGTGCCGCAGCCGCAGGCCGATGGGGCCTAGAGGTGCCACCCTCCTGCGGTACCAGCCGGCCTATCTCGGCCGCATCAACGCCCTCGGTTAATCACTGCCCGCTTCCCAGGCAGCGCAAGGCACGACGGAGAGAGTTGCAACAACTTGTGCCTGCGACGCTTTGCCTGTAGCGGAGCTGACGCAGGGTGGAATGGTTGCCTGGCTTTTTAATAACACACCAGCACAAACACCATTATGCAACGTGGAAGGCGTTGCGTAGCCAGTGCTAATGCGCTGTTTGCTTATTGAGGTATTTTTAAGCCAACTATTATGCCAAAGCCTATGTGGTTGTTGAATGATGTCACTCTTATCTGTGTCAGGTTCTGTTCTCAGGCCTTGCCGCCAAAGAACCCATCACGATTCACCTATATTGGTTTGGGAATTGATTTAGATTTAAAAAGGAAATGGTGGAAACTCTGCGGGGCTCTTCTACTCAAGGGCAACTCACCCCAGGAGCAGGGCATCCATGTAAAGAAACAAACCAGTATTTAAAAAAGAACTTTGGACCCTCATCGAGCAGTTTTGTGGATGAGCAGGTGCTCCAGCTGCACGTGGCCTACCCCATCGCTGGCTGTGCTTTTCAGCAGCCTGCCTTGAAGCCAGACTTACTCTCAATCACCTGTTTTTTTCCTAAGTGAAGGCAAAGTTTGACATGGAAGTTGACTACCACTTCTGCAGCACTATATCCAGGGAAAACAAAACCCAATTTAAAGGCGAAGGTGAGGTTTGCAAAGATTTGTGCTAACCTCCAGTTGCTTAAAACTGGGGAGGGAGGGAAATCTAGCAGTCACTGAGACAGGCAGCCAGCAGAGTGCTATGCTGCCGTTTTCTGAAACCCATACAAAGCACAGTGCACCATAAACACACGGGACAGAACAATGATTGATTAACTATTAGTTTATTTTATTGAATGAACCTCACAGGCTGACCTCAAGGCACAGTGATGTAAGGGGAACATAAAATATGTCTGATGGATAAGGAGATGCATGACACCTTCATTCGCTTTTGGCATAGCAGTTGCAAGAGAGAAAAAGAGACTGCCAGAGATATGGGCTGTCAAGACCGAAGGCCACTCAAGTCTACTAAAAGGCATCACCAAAGGAAGATAAGTGTTTCAGTTATTTTTTGCACAGAAAGATCAACTGGTAAACAATTATTACAGCCGGGTAAGGCTGGGAACAATCCTCTCACTTCTTGCTCAGCAAACAGAGTTCAGTCTCAAAGCTGGGCAGGCTTCTGCCCCAGCAAAGGTTCATTGATCTTCTGCCCAGCCAGTTCATGCCCTATGCCACTTCTGTTAATGTAGCTTTCTTGATTTTTGTAAGATTTCTTTTTCTTCGTGCGTAAGAAGGCTTGATGGCTATGAAGGCTTTCCTCCTTACTCCCATGTCTTTCTTGAATGTGTTACAGATCTCCATAAGCTGGCACCTTGCTAAAAAAAAAATAAAAATCCCCATGTCTTGTTTCCCAGTGGAACTACTGGAACGTAACCCATTGCCCTAAGATGGGCACCAAAGCAGCCCCGGTTTACAGGCCTGGCCAGGTAAAATCAACATTAAAGGGGTTTTCACCTTAGTACAAACTTCATCTAACTAACATTAACTTTGCACGGCCAAGTAAGATATAGGGTAAGCATGCAGGGTTTATGCTCGCTTTCTCTTTTCCTAGGAGGATTATGATTCAGCCTGTTTTCTGGGAAACTCAAATGAGCTTTCCACTTAATAGAATGAGGAATGATGATTTGGGAGGTTACATCCTTTCTTTTTTTTTTTTTCCTTTCCCTAAGTATGATTAGTTTTTCTTTGCTGGTCTACCTCCCAGAACTGGTTTATTGTAGGATGAGTTGTGTGCAATTGTCGGCACAAGGGAGGGGATGGGACGTAAGTACAGAGGGATGGTCCCACTCCTGGGCAGTAGCTAGCTATTATAACTACACTGATACATCAAACCCACATCAAAGAGCAGCCAGGGAAGATAGCTTCACCAGCGTTTCTCTCGGTTGCCTGCCAAGTGCCGTTGGGATTATGGACACAAAGGTATGAACCGAGGAGAAAGATTAGCCAAGAAGTACTAGATCAGTTAACACAAACAAACAAACAAAAACCACAAAACAAAAAACTAAACCCAACAGACCTAGTAGAGACACAGTTGAAAGACATTAGAAAGAGACAAGTTTGTATTCCCAAGTATTCCCTTAACCACATAGCTAGATCAGGTGGTAGAGACATAAAAGTACTCCTTTCCTTCTCTTTATGTTGACTGTGCTTGAAGTTCAAGGCCAAGTTGGACAGGCAACCTCTGTTCAAGATGCGAGTTACACCTGGTTTTCAGTAGGATAACAATGAGGATCTCAGCTAAACCAATACTCAAATAAAACTTAATTATGTTTTTTTTGGCTAGCAGTCATTCGACTTTCTACACAAACTGAAAGGTATTTAATCATAACTACAACAGGGAAAATGATCTTAAGTCCCCTAAATATCAAGCTTCACCTCATCACCAACACAACATTAATATAGACAAGTCTGGAGCCTCCAGTACATATTTCCTTAATCATATTCATAGAAACGTGCAGAATCTTAAGACTATATAAACCATATTTTTAAGAATCAAAGTTTTTAGATTATTCACAGTAATTAAAATCCTTATGTAGGAGGTATACAGTACAAGTGAAGATTGTTTTACGAACACTTAACTGGAGCTCTTGATGCAAGTGACCTTTGTACAAGCACCCATTTATTCTTAAGTCCTTACGGTACTGTCAGCTGCTGAAACAGCAACTGTTTGACATTACCTGACACCTCATAGTTTGCTGGCAGCCACCTAGCTTTAAGCTACACCCACCTGGACTTGCCAATATGTCCCAGCTTTTCTCTCTTACCAGCTTACTTATGAAGATGGATTCCTTTGGACACACAGCCATGAAGTAGCAATGCCCAGCTTTAAAAGAGTACCAGAAGTGAACAAGTGTCACACAATCACTATGAACTGAAGCATTTCACCACTGCTGTGAGTTCCAACATCAGAGGTGCTCAAGTGTCAAGACATTTCCTCAAAGATAGTTCAAGATTAATTTCTCCAATTCAGCAGCTTATAAGGAAAAAGTTCAACCATTTTCAGGATCAGACAGCAGAAAATATGCAACCTTTCCGCTACATAATGCTTCAGTATCTTTTAAACAGGTTTTGAAAGCAAGCATTTGAGATAGCAACATAAATGAATGGCAAAAGACTATGTTGTGACAAACAAGGTTTTATTAAGTAAAACCTCTGAATGTCATAGCTGCTTTGTATGGTTTCAGATACATCTGACAGGTGATTTGTCAAGACATAATGTTTTTACAGGTCTAAGCAATAGTGACCGTCACATACCAAGGCTATAAAAAGTCTTGAGCATATGTCAGTATGGTTAGTTTTAGTTTTAGACGATTTAGTAGCTTTAAACCTGCCCATTCTCCTGACTTGCTTTGTTGTCTACAACAATTATTGCTGAGACAAGTTTAACTCCCAGACAATTAGTAAGCAGAGGAAAGATGAGAATAAATGTTTCACAACAACCACATACACAGCTCTCCAGCTTGATGTAATCTTTGGATTTTTGTGTTACACTCACATATATCCCTCCCTCCTCAGTCATCATCTACTTTCTCTTCAGTGGTACTCCTTCATAATTCTCTTTCCCTGATATGCAAAAGTAATGAGTCAGTGATAATTATATTGTTTTTGTAAATGCAATATATTGACAGCTGTCCTGGACTTTTCTTCCAACATCATAACAAGAGCTCTAGTCTTCTGAAGGTATTCTGAAATTCACACCAGGTAAGTTTTAAAGCAAGAAACACTTTTTTCCAACAAAGAGCAGGGGTGGAGATTTGGGCAAGAATTACTTGGAAGGTTTGGACAAGTGGCAGCTATCGCATATGCACCAGCATTGACATCAGCAGATATCCCATACATACTTCCAGAATGGAAGAAGCTCCATTCCTGGAAATATGACCTTAAAAGAATTTGTTAAACAGAATGGGGAAATTAAGAGGAAAAAAAAGAAAAAAAGAAAAAAAAAGAAAAAGAAAACGATACGTGGCTTTTAAAAATACAATCTAGTTAAACTAGCTACAATTCCGTTAACAAGAATTCAGTTACTGAAAGAAGAATCTTGACCTTGTTGAAATCTTGATCTTGAAAGCACTACAACTGCTTTCTAAACAAACTTGGTGCCATTATACATTCAAATCAGAACGTCCTTCCTCAAATAATTCTTAGCATGCTGATCAGATAACCTCTAAAATTTGGCATGACTTACCATGCAAAGGTCCAGAGAGATGCATGCTCAGTGGGAGTGAAAACAACTCTCATAGAATTTTATGTATTATAGCTCGCACCACATTAAACCACGGAAAATACCAAGAGCCTATGCCAAGACCACAGAGCCTCAAGTGCTACTCAGCTTCCTCTTCTAAATGAGATCTACTAAGGCCGGATTTACTTCATTACACATCACTGTGCAGAGAACACCTGCGTAGTCAAGACTAGCTTGTAGTGTAGGTTCAGAAGTGTGTACTTGGTGTTGTCTGAAGCACCCAAATAGATGACGACTTGTTAAAAGTGCAGCTAGATCCAAATCTTGCTTGATACCATTAGACTATTCCACCATAGCTGACTGATTCCTCAAGGCATGAAAGATCAAGTGGCACCAGCTGTGCCACTGGGACAGCACACACACAAGTGGAACAACTGATTTCATTAACAAGGAGCAGGAAGAAGCCTGGGAGAAACGGAAGATGGTGGCTAGTACTTTACTGTTTAGCTGCTAAAATAAGACCTTTGTACGTAATTACAATCCTGTTACTCAGCTGCCACAACTACAATGGACAGATTGCCTCCTCTTGATTTCTCTTTGATCTTCAGAAGACAGTGGAGCTAACACAAAAAGGTCAAGGATCTGCCTCAATATGCTGATCCTCCCCAGCAGTGGATTTCAATAGAGATCTGTTACCACACAGCGAAAAGGACTGAGGCAAGTTCAGGGGATGCAATTATCTGTAGCTTTTCCCCATTAAGCCTTGTAACTCTCTCAATGAGAACTTAAGAACATACATGCTTCAACTTCTGTGTGAAGTTAGCAACTTCACAAGAGACAAACGGTGCAACGAGCCATCCACGTTTTGTACTGTCAACAAATGGAGAGAGAGATTTTGGATCCAGTTATGGCATATAATTATACCTATCTCCATGAATAAACGAAAACTAGTTTGCATTTTTTCCCTGATCATTAGCCTCATTTACATAAGTGTTATGAGGCCAGTTCTTCATCCATTAGCGTGAATTAAGTGATACCCTGCTGGGTGCAGGACTGTTCAGACATGCTGACTGCAGAGCAGCTGCTCTCCTCTTCTGGTATTGAATGTTGATTAGCATCATAGCACATGACACTCTGCAGGGCATATCGTGTGTTACACTACGGCATACAACATTTAATGAGAATCCAAAGCAAATCCCATCGTTTAGAAAGCCAATCTCTGCTCCGAACAGCAGGGCAATAATTAAGCACATGGTCCGTCTCATCAAGGACTGAACCGCTTGAACAGTGGCCATTATTTCTGGGGGACAACGCCGACTACCTGAAGCAGAGCTGTATAGTAGCATGTGTACCCACTATCAAATAATCAAATCAATTCACATTTTTTCCAGCAAGACACTTGCACATTGTCTTTTCAGTTCTGATCTAAGAGACAGGATGAAGCTTCTGCATTATTAGATCTATAAAGAAGATTTAATAAAGGATGCAGCAGCTATGAAAATGGAATGAACAATTCAAATTTAAACCCTAGAATATGGATCAAGGTTTAGTATCACTTTTCTGTGACTCCTAACAAATCTCCAGCAGAACCATTAAGTTCTTTGTCAGCTTTCCTCATCTGAAAGATGGGTTGACACTACCCTGTCTTGCAAAGATTGATTACTTATTTAAAGACTACTTTGACAACACTGTAAAGCAGCATGTCATGGTATTACAAACAACATTTCACTACTTTGACACTATTAAATGGAGGCAAGGAAAAGCTTTCCATGACAACAGTGGAGACATTAATATTACAGTGTTCAAATGTATGGGGAAATTCTGGATGTTTTGCAAGAAAGCATATTTCAGGATAAGGGACAACAGTGCAAGAATGCCGAAAGCATTGGTGCCTCCGCTCACCCATAAATCAGCATCCACCAAACACAAATAGAGAGTAGCTGATTTTGTTCTGAGTGACTGGAACTTGGTCACTAAAGATTTCAGGGTCTACATCTCTTGCCCAGAAGACACATCCACTTTTCTACCTAAATACCATGTTTTCCCCTGCCTAGTTTTCACTTGCTCCTGGGCACCAATGTAAGCAAAACATCAGAATCTCTCTGGGGAGAGCGGGCCAAGTTCGGTCACCGGAATTGATCTAATTACCGTCATAGTTGTACAGCTGTTTCAAAGTACACCGCTATAACCCTACATGAGGGGCGTTAGAAGAAATTAGAGTGACATCGTTAATCAGAAGAACAATGACGAAGCATAAAACAGCCCACTTCTTTTTCTGTGCTGGTCAAAATACAGTCACCTTGTCGGAGAACATCGTAGCGTAATAACAAGGGGCCAAGGATTTTACAGCTACAGCTCTCTCTGTGGAAATAACTAAGAAGCAACATACACAGAATACATCACCTGTCTATTGCAATAGATAAAGGAGAAAAAAACCACACACACAAAAGGTTCCCAAATTGCATGTTCTCTTATTTTTGTTCTCCCATGATCCTAGGTTACAAAGACATCTCTGCTAAAACATGACTGGCAAAGAGTTTGAGATGACCTTGCCTCCACAATAGTATCATAAGACAGTGGCACTCAACTTTTTTTCTGGACAGACCACAGATGCCAGTTCAGCCTCAGAAAGGGCAACACGCAGCACCTCCTCATCCTCGCTCTTCTTTGACACCCTAGATGAACTTCTCCTGTCCTGTGTACGGGTAATGATCTAACTGCACATTTATTTGCGCAGAATGGTGTCCTAGGACCTTCTGTCCTGCTGCAGACCATTGAAAGAAAGGAAGCCCCAGGAGCAGCCAGGATGGACGGCCCTGCTGGCCAGCTGCAGTGTGGGGGTCACACCAAACATCTTCGCTACGGGACAGTGCTGAGAGCTCTGGAGAACACTGACGTTGGAGCACGGGCTGGGAAGACCTGCAAGACATCTGCCATGAGCCTTCGGTGAGGTTCACTGCTGTGGCTCCGTCCTTTGGGGGCAGTGCCAAATACAGCCAGCCACTACAGTCAGGGGGATTTAGAGTATCTCAGCTGTCCTTTGATAGGAAGGACATCACAGCTGACCTTGAGCTAGTAAATAAAACAGGGCCAAGGCACAAGCTCAAGCAGTAGCCTACAGTCACCTACCCTGTTTCATGGGTAGGCGCACTAAAAAGTAATAGTGTCTCTACTAAAGGCGTGTGTGCGGTGGGGTGCACTGCACCGTGCTGCTACGGGCAAGGGCCAGGCAACACAGACCGGGCCAGCCTGAGTTTTGGTTTCAGGGTCAGGGAACCAGTGACCGTGTCACAAAATGAAAAGCAGCACAGACAGATGAAGTCTCGGGATTCGGAGAAGTTTTCTACTAACATTATTAAGCCCCTATAAAATGTGTAATAGCAGAATAACTATTGCCTTTCCTCATTTTTTAGGCTTATACCCCTCGGTTTTCAGGCTTACAAAATTTTCTTAATAAAACAAAAATTTGAAACATGATTTATTCCAACCTGAATGCTGGAAGTCATTATTACAAACAGCAATACAAAACCTCTGTTATAAAATATTAAAACAAAGTCTTCCATCACTTGGAAACTTTTTGATAGAAACAAATATGATTTTTAATAAAAACAGCATTTAGCCATACAGATTTGAGAAGCAAATAAAAAAAATCGCTACAGGACCAAAAGGAAAAGTAACTTGGAGATCTGAAAATGCTTTTTGGAGTCAGGACGATTTTATTTTATTTTTTAAACACATTTTACGCTTATAGATGAACTCTAGTTTAGGGTAAATGCAAAGAGGCAAAAAGACTTTCAGTGTCATTCACGCAGACATTAATCTCATAGAATACTGCTGTTTTCAATCATGTTAAACAGTGTTAATTTTTTCACGTTATCAGTAAAACAAAATAAGTACATGCTGAGGATAAGGAAACAGCTTTGTTTATCTTCAGAATCATGTGCTTACCAGAACTAACGCATGTATTTGCCATATGTCAGCCCCTACCCCCCTTCTTTACATTACATATTCATTAATATAGCACTGTTGTGCTATATTGTTAGCAAGGAATAGGGGGCACATTTTAAAAAGCAATTAAGTGGGATAAAACTACTTGAGGGAAAGGTTTTCCACCACCACCACCAGTATCTTAGGGAGACCAACGGGGAAACCTGACACGGAGGAATGTCAGCCTGAACTTGATGAATTTTTACTCAGAGCAATGCTTGCCCCTCCACAGCTTCCCACGTTGCTTCACAATACCCTCCCTTCGTGTTTCCCTTTATTCTGTGAAAGGACGTCCACGAGATGGATCTGTTCGGCTCAATGTTTTTAATAGAGCCATATCTTCTGTTATTGTTTCAAGCCTAAGAACTCAAACCATCTGTATTTTTACACGCAGTCTGCCAGCGAGAGGCTGTTTTGCCAAACAGCTTGCGCGTGCTGAATCCAACACATCCTGGTCCCGAGCACACAAAGCCGACTCAAACACTCCCCCGGACAGCAGCCGCCTTTCCCTAGGACCCACGTTTCAGTTTCCTGGGCTGGTGGGACTGGAAACATCAACAGCTCGGGACAGGCACACAATGAGCCCCAACGCCGGGTCAAGTCTGAAGTCCTCTCCTTTGCTCTTGTGGTGCCGGGATTGGAGACAAAAAGTCTAATGGCTCGATTTTACGGCTTAGAAGGGAGAGCCTCGAAGAGCCTGATCCCTGCTTTAAGTGAAAGCAGATTCTCCCTGGCACAGATGCAGCCCAGTGCTTAACAGCATTCTGCTTGCAAACACTGTCATGTTGTTGAGACAGACATTATATTTCTCGAGACAAATGTATCTGAGTTTTAACTCATAAATAATTCAAAGAGAACCTTTATTTCTACAGTGAAATGAAAACAGAAGTTTGTAAAATATTTCTACGCTTTTTTTTATTTTTTCACTGTTATCTTTTTATCTGTCCTTGAACAATACTACCAATATCCTTGTAACTCCTCTGTTTCCTTGGGAGTTAGGATGCTCAGTCTTTCACGAGTTTAGCTCTTAAATCAACAGACGTTTGTTATTTAAGTTATATTGGCATTGCTTCCTTTCTGTTCTTGTAGGCATGACACGGCTGTTTCTTCCAAGCCTGCAAGCAGCATCTTTAAAATGCAACAATTGCGTTATCCACACCCCTCCAAAAACTACAGGGAAAAACACTTTTGCCGCATAGAAAGGCCGGCAACTCTAAGTCCGCTGCAATAAAAAGCGAGACCCGATAAAAATTCCATTACTTGCTTATCTGGAGCGATTCTTCCCAGTTCAAAGGGTCAATTTCACAGCAGGGCACCAGCGCTTATCAGCCAGCTCCGCTGAGCCTTTCACTTGCAAAGAGAAGTGTTGCCTCCAACCGGCATGACAACGCCACTATTAAGCAGCCACTTCAAAGATATAGATGTTGTAAATGCTTTGATTTTGCCCAGTGTTGTACGCCAGCACTACGCGACCGGACTTTTTCATGCAGAGGTTGGATTCTTCACGAGGGAAGAGAAAAGCAGGGCATAAAGCCACGGGAAGCGCAGCGAGCCCATCGCGTGCCTCTTCTCCCCAGCCAGGTCTCCGCGTTTCCCTAGGCACAGCTGCCGAATATTGCAGAGATGGTGGCAAAGTTTATTCCGTGGGCTCTCTCTGGTCTTCTCTACCGGCTTGGGCCGGACCTGGCAAAAATACCTAACGCCTACTTGTGTAATTCACGTCATGCACATAAAATCAGGGCTGAAAAGCACATTTGCAAGAGGTACGACAGGTCTGCAGCATCTCCCCACTCACCTCTGCTGTGTTCAAACCCCAGCCTGCACCCAGGCATGCTTTGCACTGCTGCTGCCACCACGGCCACTTTTCAGAAAGGGTTCAAAATACAGGGGCAGCAGCGACAGCCGCAACAGCTGCAAGAGGTGTAATACAAGTGGCTCACATCAGCAGTGCTTTAAACATAAGAAGCAGCCCATACGTGACCAAGAAGTGAGGTTACTGCACGATGGGTTTGACTAACCTGCTGGAACAGGGAGCTGCAGCCAGGGGAACGTGCTCGTATCCCACAACCTGCTCTCCTTCCAGCAGGAGAAAACACAGGGACAGCAACACCACCAAGGAGAATTTGCAGGATTGAGCATTCAGATGAGCAGATCTGTTGATTAGCTGCCTGTCTAACGACCCGACTGGACTCATTTTACACAGGCTGCGTAGGCAGGAGAGCCGGTCTTCTGTAAATCCCTCTGGTGATTTACAAGATACGGGGTTTTGTCGCTATCTTCCTACACGGAATGAAGCTGAGGAGACTGGGCATGGCCAGCACTGACCGGCTGGTCACTCCCCAGAAATCACAGGAGCATCTGATGCGTATCATACACATTAAGGAGCGTACTTGGTCATCCAACACCCGTCGGTCTGTGTTAGGGCTGGATACACGTACCTTTACCTAGATCTAGGATGACTAGCCTCACACCTTTTCCAGCATTTGATCCATGACCTTTTCTTGCACATAAACCATACGTTTTAAGTAAAACTCCCCTGCCCGAGAGCAAGAACTTTGCATGTCATTCATCTTTTAAAATTCCTTTTACATTTAGTTCCCTCCCCACTTTTCTTTGGAGAAACATCCCAGAGTCCCAGCCTTATTTTTTCAGGCCAACCATCTGCTTGGATGGAGCAGAGCCTTTGGAAAGAGCTCTGCAATCTCTTTTGACCGTCTGCAGTGCAGTTCCCTTGACCTGTTCGCTCCTAACCCTTGGGACGCCCCTAGCAAGACGTGCCAGGGAGGATTGCAACAGCAAGAAGCTTCATTTTCACATGAATGAGGACACCACAGGAAGCTTTTCAGCCCCAAACATTTCCTGTCTGATCAACAGGCGACAGTTTACGCATAGGAGTAAACATGTGACCCAGAGCAAATCAAGGCCATCTACTCTAAAGCGTCTGCTGAAAATGCATATAGAGCTTGATTAAATTAAGATTTAATTCTAGAAAGCAGCTTAATTTGAGTTAGGCGTTAGTATCAATCTTCACTGAAGGATTGCTCTGACTTTGTTAATTTTTTTTTTTTCTACTCTGCTCAAATTAAATCTTCACCAGGGTAAAGGAAGCTTTCACTTAGACCTCCCTTGTACAGTTTATGCAAGCACAGCTGAGAAGGGTATGGGACGCAAATGAAAGCTATTATAACAACTCACTGGGATGCAGTACCACACAACAGCAGGATCCCAGGAAAGGAGCCCCACATGCCTCCCTCCATCCCAGCAGCAAGGCTGTAGGAGCAGCTCGTGCCAAGGTGCTGCACCTTGCAGCAGGCTGCAGCTCCCTCGGCCGAGCCAGCAGGCAGCAAAACGGGCAGGCATTCCCCAGTGGGTGCCCATGGCCAAAGGCACGTTGTAGCTTCAATAAAACTTACCAGGGCAAAATAAAACCTTGATCTCCGCTGCTGACAGGCTGAGGTTGATCTGTCTTGCAGGTTATAAACAGTTTTGTCTGAGGGCTTTATTCTAGCTCAGCTTACATTTCTATACCCGCTCCTTCCATGCCCCTGGCAGCAAAGAAAATGGCTTGTGGCTCTGACTTGCACACGTGTATTCTCTCTTGTTCTCTTTTGTCCTCTCCCTCCCACCTCCTTTCTACTGCATTATCTTTCAATTAGTCACAGGAGTGCAGTAAAACACACAGTTCTCTGATCTCTTAGACCATCTTGTATTTACAAACATGAGTACCTGCCTTCCAGTCCCTAGGAGAAGCCATCTTAGAAGAATAAAGACAACAGGATCAGAGGAATCAGAGAGATGTTTTAAATGTTTATGCTGGCAACCCGTAATAAAAACACCGGATTAAGGAAACCTTAAAAGTTAAGACTACGTTCTTTTTTCTGGCCATGCTTTACTCACAGCACACTTTGGATAGGCCAGGGATTTCTCCTCTGCATTTCACAGAGGCAGGTCACCTGCCTGCCTTGTCCTGCAGAAGTAACAGGACTTATAAAAATAGATTAGTAGGAAATTGATATAGTTTATAGGAAAAGAAGAAACATCAGAGTATGTGAAGCTAGCTCTGAAATCAGGGTCAGTGGTTTCATTTCCCTTCATTTGTTTGCTTTGTTGTACACCTTATTTCAAGTACTTCAGGCTTTGTCTAGATCAGAAAGCTGTATTACTTCGAGGACATGAATGCTGTTAACAGAAATTTGCTTCTTCTGGCATAGCAGTTTCCTTCCAGCAGGTGGAATAAAGTTTGTCATAATGGCATTAGCAAGGAATCTTTGTACAGATTTTTACATTTTTCAGCAACTCTTTTCATTTTCCTCCTGAAAAGGAAGGAGCATTTTATCATACATTTATCAACAACTCATTTCGCTCCTGAAATACACAGCAATACTCAGGGGACAGCCAGTACTGCCAGGTGAATACTGGCAATACTGCCACCATTCTTCAGCCCTCCCAGCACTCGAGTGTCAGAGGTAACCTGAACAGGTCTCTGTGCATCTGTAAATCTGTTTTAGGCATGCACACTTCAAAATAGTAACACATTTTATACCAAGCCACATCAGCTGTACTTCCCCAGCCAGCCACCATGGCACTCTGCCATGGGAGGCACCAGAAGTGTGCCAAAAGATGGGCTTATTCCTCCTGTAGTTGCCAGGGTCCATCCATGTGTTCCCCTCTGTTAGCGATTAGATGCAACACATTAATTCCTTGCTCTAGAAAAAAATCTAAGCCAACACACAGAACTATGATCCATGATTCTCAAATATCTAATAACGTTTAGTAGGCTTTACGTGAAGAAAAGCTAGCATTGTGCTGTTATTAATACTTCAGGTTTAGTAAGTGCTATGTGCACTCCTGAGCCATGAATTGCCACATACATTGCACAAGTCTGCTTAAAACAAGTTATTTACAGGGCGTTTAGTCATCAAGCTATTGTCCACTGGTTTGGGCAAGTTTTACAGTAATAAGCTGTAGGACATCAGGATAAGATGCATGTGTCATTTTTAACTCGTGGAGAACGGTTAATTCAGTGCCACTCCTCCACCACACACACAAACAGGAATCTGACTGACAAAACAGCTCTACATTGAAAAGCTGAGTTAAGATCTCATCAGTTCATACCTAGATGGCTCTCCTTGACAACACTGCCTGACCTGCAGCACAGCCTCTCATCTTGTAACTTCACTTGAGGAAACAGAAACAAAACATTGAAATTAGATTCTGCAGGGTGCAACTTATCCTGAAACATCTCTTTAGTGGACCAAGATACGGGAATAAGTATTTATTAAAAATACCACACGCCTAGCTTTATAGTGTTATATAAGCAAGCCAGGATAGTCCTGGGAACAGAACAAAGCAAGAGTCTGTCTGTAAGGGTTTATCCGAAACTGATGGATTAGGTTTTCTAAAATACTGCTGATCTAGAAGAGTTGATCGCTTCATTAATGTCATTATCTTAAGGTGCCCCATCATCATCCATTTGGGTTTTCTCATGTGCTTTGAAAGTGATGAGCAACATCTCCCTTAGAAAAGCCTTGTTGGAGGGTTTATTTCATGGAACTAAGAAGACAAAAGTTTTTTGTTTGCATTTTGAGGTTCACAGTTGACCACTTTTTTTCCTGGGAGAATGCTTCGAAGTGAAAGACCAGGTTAGTCCATTCGAAAGTTTGGAGGGTCCAAGACTTATATGTGACTCAAAATTCAGTCACTGAAGGTGTCGGGCAACGAGCCCTTCATGATATGGCTGCTGGGCTCTTGGCCAGTCACAGCTCTAGAATCAGTGCTGGAAACGGTAAAATATAGGAAGCGTCAGCTGTCTGAGCCTGGACCCCTGAACACACGCATCTGCAAAGATGTGCGTGCCTACACCAAGCAACAGACCAAGAGCAGAGATTCATGAGCTAGTGGAGACTCAGGCTCATAAATCCACATGATGCAGTGCAGCTGGATATTCAGCTTAGGCCAGCAACAATACAGTCACATTTGCATAGCTCTTGTGCTGCTGAACTTGGATGTCTCTATCGCATTCCCCCATAACTTCTGCTTCCAAGGAAGTGCAGCCAATTTGGGAATGTTGGGAACAGACATCTGGGGTGTAGAAATGCTCCAAGTCAAAGCTGATGGGATCAATCACCGTCTTCCTGCCAGCAAAAGGATGGATGGGATCTAACAAGCAACCTCCTTCCCCACCCCCAGCCCCATCCTGCTGAGCAGCTGCCGTACCCAGCAGCAGGAGGGGGGATCCAGGTGGACAGAAGAGCTAGTCCAGATCTGGAAACAGATGCTCAAAGAAAAAAAAATATATTAGAAGAGCAAAGCTGTTTAAGTTTCAAACAGGACTTCAGCCCTTCACAAAAATCAGAGTAAACTCAGAAAGGGTTACTGCTTGCAGTTAAACCTTTGCATATTGGTGAGACCATGAGCCCTGATCTGCCAAACAGCCTAAAAAATGATTCTGAAGTCTTATTTTAATGATGTCCAATGGGATAAATAAGCAGCACAGTCAGCACCATCAGCGTTGGGAAAAAGCCAACACCAACGCAGCAGATTGAGCTGGGACTCAGGAATCGGGAGGAAAGCTTCTCAGGGAGGCCTGTAGCCCTAGGCCAAAACAAGGCTGCTGCACAGAGAAGGGAAGGGAAGGGAAAGGCAACAGAAGGCAACCTCCATTAAGCCACGTAAATCTCTGGAACTACTTACGGAGTGTACTACAATGGAGTGAAGAGCACTGGGAAGAGAGCTCTGACGGCACACTGTGGGCTGCTGGAGATCGCTTCCCCTTCCCTCCCCTCTTCCTTCACGTTAAAGAGTTCATCTTGAAGCAATACAACCACGTTTTCTTCGTTCTGCTCCCTTGAGGTGTTTTCCACTTGAGCAGAGGGCAGGAGGCAGAGGAACGGCCCCGTGCCAACCTCCCGCTGCTGCTCACCGTGCCCTGCTGTGCCAGAGTCACCAAGATGGAGGACCCCGGCCCTGTGTGCCACGAGACATCAGCTGCTCCTGGCACAGGCTCAGTAACACCATCAGCATTTCCAGAGGCTGCCCCTATGGCAGAGACACTCCTGGGCAGAGTCACCTTGGCCCAAAAGGCAGAGTAGCAAGCCAGAAAAACGTGGTATGCCATGGTTAGAAAGGATGGGCTGCTCCACGGAGAACATAGCCTGCTTTACACGCAGCCCAGCGCTGCCAGCTCGCTCCTCTGCCCGGGGTCAGGGATGCCTGGCACCGCCACAGGGTTTTGCATCAGACTTCCTTCTGCTTGAGCCCTCATGGGGCTTCAGCTCTCAGCCACACTGGGATGGCAACACTGTCCCTGGCAGCCTGCCTGGCAAAAGGAGGAGCTGCCCCACAACCACGGTTATTTTCAAAGTGACACATGTAGGCCTTATGACTTCTCTACCCAAGGCCATCTCATTTCTTGCAGCTTTACCACAATACTGGCCCAGATGCAATCCCGCTTTCATTTTAATAGATCCAAAATGGAGACAGCTCAGCACCCTGGTGACTTTTGCTGGAACAAGACTCAGAAGTGCAGGGAGGGAAAGGCCTTGAAGCACCACCACTGGGAAGCAGAGGGGACAGAGACCGAGCTACAAAGACACTTGGCTGCACGCTCTCGCTATACTTATACACTAAACATACACGTATGTTATATATCAGTACACATACACACACAGTATAATATATACACACAGATAGACAAGACTATATCCAGGCAAGATGATCCCAGAGCACTTCAGGACACAACAGCAGGCAGGCTGAGACAAGTAAGTAATAATAGTTTAAAAGAGCAAGCTGACAGCTAAAAGATGCAAAGTAGTTTATTCTAAGAAGTGCCTGCATCTATTTTATGGTGGAATAATTCATTCTGTATTGAGTAAAATTTGTTTCCAGAGTAATTCATGCAAATAGACGTCAGATAATTTTCTTCTTAATTGTTTGTGTGGGTGCAAGATGATTTTGACCTGAAAGGAGTTAACCTGAAATCCCTGCCAAGCTCAACAAGCCTTAAATTGTGGTGTTTTATATCTATACATATTTTTTATGGCTAGACCCAAAATGTTTGTGTAGAGCCATGGCTTGTTTCAAGTGGTCCACGTTTCTTAAAATGCTAACCTAGCAGCCAGGTGGTACAGCTCTTGGTTTGCTGCACTTCAGAGCTCTGAGCCAACATGGACTGTCAAACGAGAAGAAAATAGTCTTCCACTTGCACTGAGAACCATCCGCAGAGCTTCTTCTTCATAAAGCTTCACAAACAAAGATCAAAAAGGTTAAACTCTCTCGTTCCCAGCCCCGACACAGGCTCACTGAGCATGCAGACTTGTGCTCATCCTGGCGAGCGGCACGAAGATCTGTTTTGTTTCCACCAGAACACTTCCAATCACTGGAAAGCCTGAGTACGAGCACGTACCCGTGACCACATTTCTCCTCACCACGGCAAACACACTGCAGATATTCCTCTCCCCAGCAGAAGAGAGATTTCTGGAGCTCATCTTTGGAGCCTTGTTTGTGCTGCATTTCCAGTGCATATCATTAAGCACATACGAATTAAATTGTCAAGCAAGACTACCACCCTTCCCTCCCTAAAAATCCCTCAAGAAATCCTACATCTCAAACCACATCCTTATTAAAAAAAATTAATAAGTAAATAGTCAGAAGGGTGTGTGCAAGCCACTAAACCGAAATTCCTGAACTCTAATCCTCTCCAACAATAAAAACTTTCTGCTTCTGCCAAACCACTTGGTCCATCTGTTTCACTTTCTTCTACTGTGAAAATAAGAACGCAGCTTCCTCTACTTCACAAAAGCAGCCTGTGGACTTGATGTTTATGGTGTCTTTCTCTGAACAAGCTTCTCTTAGTTTCAAATCATGTCTCTGAAGTTTCAGATCTTGCTTAACAGAAAGCTCAGGTGATGGCACAAGCATTAATTCATAACTGTGTCATAAACACAACATTATCTGCTTTTTTGTTATTGACAAAAATAGTTAGGAAAAATGCGTTTGAATTGGATTTTCTTGAGGGGTGAGAGGTAGAGAAGAGAGCATCTTTCCACTTACGAGTGGCACTGGTCTCTTGAAAAGTCTAAATTCTAAAGAGCCAAGAAAGTGGTTCAGCCAAACTGCTTCCAGGTTTTCATTTGAAAGATCAGCCTCTTTCCTGAAAATCCCAAACTTGAAGAAAGCGTCAGCATGTATTTACTCTAACACCTTCTCATCATGAAGAAAAACCTAATCACTTAGAAGGAAGATTTCCTTTTAGTTAGTCATGAAGGAACTAATTAATACATTTTAATATTTCTATAGTGTAAATTTTGAAGAAATTCTACTTCTTGTCCCATAAACCCTTAAAAACATATGCTAGGGAGAACCTGGCCACCAATCCATCAAGATCAAGGTAACCAATTCAATACCCTTTGTACCTAAGGCTAGAAACAACTATTTAAATAGCATATAGCACTCAAATACATCAATTTTTAGACCTACTTCTTCAAGACAGGAAGCAAAGATGTCTTCAGAGCAACTTCAAAAACATCTTCTGCAGGCTACCTTTAGAGGGAGTGCTCCTGTGGATGGATATATGTAAATAAGAGTTCCTGCTCCTCAGGGTTTCATATGGAAACATTTACTAAGTTACACCAGAAAATATGGCTGTAAAATCTTAGGACAAACCTTCTCCTTCAACAGTAGATATTTCGCTTCAGATTTTATTTGTAATTAAAATGTTCCACAGGAAATAATAACCCTAGGCTTAATTAGGTAATTAAACCTGTTCTTGAAGACTTATGTAATGCAAAAGAATAATCATGCAGATGGAAAAGTTTAAAATGGTACTAAGCTACTAATTATATATATGTACAAGTTACAAGAAAAAGCTTCTTTCTTAAATCTCTTATTCTAAATTTGGCAAAATTACATGTTTAACAACCAGCTGCTGTGCATCTCAAGTGAAGAGCTTACTAATGCAGTGCTACACTAAAAGCCACACTTATAAATTCTCACGGAGTTAGAAGACTCATAAGAAATAAATCAAAGAGATTCACAAAAAGCTTATTAAGTCTACTTTCTAGATCCTGTAATGCTTAGATGTGCCAGGAGTTCAGAATAACTTATCTTTTCATGATTGTAGATGTTCCTTTCCCACCTGCCTGTCCCACCCTTCTCTAAGATGCTCAGTAATAAGGATGTTAAACTGTCCTACTTTACAGCTCACAAAAGTACAAGGATTAAAGAGGGTGGGGAAAAAATAAAGTACAATTATTTTTCTTTGTGAGGACGTGTTGTACTGTTGTAGATGAGATCTGACAAACCAGCTCTTGAAAATTTAAGACATGGTTTTGCCCTGTACTGAGCAACCATACAGGGACCCAAAGGATTTTAAAATAACGGGTGCTTTTCATTCACCTTTGCAACTTTTCCCCCAATGTATCTACAGTCCAAGTTGGGATGTGCATCTCAGAATTACTTTCCTACAATCAGCCTCATGAATATTTGTAAATAAATAAATAAATGCAGTTATACCTATTTGTATAGGAATGTACTTCCCTAAAGTATTTAAATCAGTTTACAGCAGTGCCTGAAGTAAACAGCCAGCGGTATTTTACAGCAGCTCAGGCAGTTCTCAAAAGCTTTTTAAATCACCTTGTCTTGCCTCATAGAACTTGGACCACAGAAAGGACGAAAGTGTTGTTCTTCCACACAGCTCCCTCTGCTGATTAGATCTTCATAGCTTGTAACATTGCAAAACATTGCCAGAAGACTCTTCAGACACGATGATTTTAAAAGAAGTCAGAAATATTTGAGTGTTATCATATAAATGTGTTAACCCTCAGAAATATAGAGTATCCAAATAAATCAGTCTTGTGTGCCCAAAAGCTACTCAGTTCCACAAAGTCCCTGGAGAAAAACACTAAATTCTTGTGTCTCCCAACCAAAACAAAGCTAACCATATTGGGTCCTCGCAGAAAAGTCCAGCTTTCAAGAAGCTGGGACAATAACAATGCAAATTTATTCATATTTACTAATCAGAGTTTTCTAGAAGTGTTGCATAATTTGAGTTTCTTATCTCTAGATCACAAAGGCATCATAGTATTAAAAAAAATGCAAATCATCTCATCTATACAGGAAGCAGGAAATAAAGTGGAACAGGAAACAAAGCAACTTTCAAACTTCCTAAAATCCTAAATTGAGTCCTATCCCAATAGATGCTGCCCATCACACTGCCACATTTATTGGAACTTTAAAATGTTTATATTTTGCTTTTTCCTTTCTCAATAGAAAGTTGCCAATTCCCTGAGCTTAAATGCACAGGTTTTCCTTCAGAAGTTGCAAGTTGATCCTCTCAGCATTAAAACACTGATAAAAAAATTCACCAAATATTAAGAACAACAAAAGAAGTAGTAGCCATTTTAAGACGATCTTACAGCAACAGTTTCAACTACATTGTATTATGTGACATTTTTTGTGCCTGGAACTTCAGAATCCCAAAGAAGGCTCCATTTGAAGTCTTAGGGGCTGGAAATACAAGTTTCATCCTTTCTCAGTAACGTTCATCTACGCAAAGTCTTAGCAGAGTTTATTATCAGTATAGAGTACAACTAGACCGAAGTCTTCAACTTAAAAGAGACATTTTTGGTAAACCCTCAGTAAAGCTTTCACTGGGGGCCTAAATCAAGCAAGTTTTTTGCAATGCAACAGAGAATACAACACGAACAGAAAGATAGTTTTATACTAGCCAATTATATGTTTTTCAATTGATTTAAAAAGGAAAAAAAGCCTTCTCATAACCTACTGCCCTTCACAAAAACACTAATTTTTTTTTTGACCTGTGACAGTAGCCAAGGTACAGGGTAGTTACTTCACCTGACCTAACAGTCAGTGGGGATTCACTTGTGCACATCTAGATGGCACAGAACAGGAGTGCCATAGGGTAAGAACTGTGAAAATCAACACTTAAAAATTACAGTTCATGGCCAGGTTGTATCTGTTTCTTTCAGCTGAGTCCCTTACCTGTGGAAACGCTACATATGCCCAACATGCTTCCTTCATGCAATAGCTTGCACAACTTCAATAATGTAACTTCTGTAAAGTCCAATATATGGATTACTTGTAATTAAGGAATGCGTAAGTTCATTCTAGTTAGTTGTTAGTTAAATGCTACATCCTTTGTTCAAACCTCAGCTCCTCACCCTGTGCATCCCACAGCGCTGATAACACTCCTAAGCACAAACAATTGTTTTGTTTCCCTTCAGCATCCCCATGCAGAGTCTGAGCTCTTTCAATGTTTCTCACACAAACAAGATCCAGGTATAACAGTAATGCTGATTTAAGCATTGAGGCAGGCGTGTCTGTCAGATGTCACTTGACATTCCCATTAGGGCAGCGGAAGAGCCAAACCCAAGCCAGGCAGGCTTTCTGCAGTACCTAAGACTCGGGCTCCAAGTGCTCCCTTCATTTTTGGCAGCATATTAAAACGTACAGTGGTCAACAACGGCTCTTTGAAGATGGGTCTTCCCAAGTATTTATCTTGCCTCAGTTTAGTCTGTCTAATCTGCAGATTATTCCTACCTTTTGGGTTAAATAGCTTACTGCTGGGCCACTACGTACGGCTGGAGTGGATCAGTAGTTCTCTTCTTTCTCTGGCTTCTTGAGAGTGGCATGGACTGCAATATCTGTGGCCCAGTGACATGAAGTCACTCAACAGCTACTTTTATTATTTTATTCTAAGATCAGTGGAAGTAGCCACCAGGTTTAACAGCACTTGCAAAGGAATAAGAAAACTATGCTTGATATTCTTTTGCTACTTGTGCTTCAGTTCAAGGGCTGTGTCTCAGGCAGTACGACCACTGCATGAGTGCTCACCCAGCTTTTGTAGCCAAGTTCCAGTTACTGTAAAGCCTTTACCTTGGCTTTCCACAAACAGATCTTCAGTTGCAGGAAAGCAGGTCCATATACATACATTTTTTTTTACTCCAATTATGTTCAGAACCCTTCCTGTTCAAGCTTTTCCCTATAGGTATCCTGAAAATCGTGAAATAAACACCAGAGTTTAAGACAGACTTCTCCTGAGAATACCAATTATCTCCAGCTTCAGAAATGCTGATGTCCTTTGGGAATGGCTAGACAGAGCCATCTCCTGGCTAGAGAGTAAACAGAACTTATTCAGTGTAAATATTCACCTTAATGTCTGTGAAAAGTTATTAATCCATTGCAAAGAAAGTCATCTCTGTGCAGCTCCAAGGATCAGTTACAAAGGTAAGCCTTCATATGTGAATACTGCAGCCTCTCAAAACAATCAGTAACAGCATGGATGGTGGAGAACGATGCATCCTATTTGTTGCTAAGTTTTTGGAAGCGTAAACATGAAATTAACAACTCTGAGGTAAAATGCCCCAAACCCTAGACCCATCCTGATGACACTGCAGTCAAGCTTTATCCATTTGTCCTTAACAGAAGTCTCAGAAGAGCACCCATGGTCCAGGGGACAAACTGCATACAAATGTGGTCAGTACCATGAAGCATCTCATCCCCACCCCAATCCTGGCTGATTTCCTTAAGCGGAAATCCTAATTAACACAAACATAATTAAACTCATTTACCTTGAACTGTCAAGAACATTTGGCAAGGAACCCCACACAAGTAATAGCTACGTTCTGGGGATTTTTTTTTCCTTCTTTTCAGTCTGTAAGACTAAGTTAGCATGATGAGTTTAACTCTATTTAAGCTTCTAAATATTTTGCATTCTGGATTTGCTTAAAGACATCACAGAAATAACAGTACCCTTACACAGCTTTCAGCACTATACATCAGCAGGCTTCAAAGCTGTAAGAATTGTGTCTTAGACAGAAGCAGCTGTTAGAACTCTTCTAAAACAGCTTCTCTGCACAGCATACCTACCACCTGCGTGAGAGTCATTTTCCTGTTTCTGCCAACCCAGAAGAAAAACTCAGGCATGGCAGACAAATTTCTCCTTTGAACTGAGCATCTCTCTATAGATTCCCACTTCAGTCAAGACTCAGGACTGTTAACAGATGTGAGAGGTTACAGAAAAAATAGTGGATTTTGTTCCATTAAAGAACTTTGTTAGTTTCCCTCAGCCCTAAAAGAAGCATTTCCACCTCTTCTGAAGGGTTACAAACACTGACCCACCTGTAAACATCAACAGCACAGACAAGTGGCATCACGAAATAAAGTGGAATGAAGAACTTGTCGTGGCAGTGAGAGCAATCTGCCACCATTATCTTCTCCAGATTGTGAGTGTGAGCAGTAAGCAACTGCAGCCCTTCAAATCAGACTGTTTGGTATCCCCTTACCGCAGAGGGATCAGAGGGTCTAAGAGACCCTAGCTCTGATGTTTTCACCTGTTACGGAGCAACTGTCCTTCAGCTCCATTCTTAGGGACAGGTGAGGCTTACAAGTCTCTTAAAATACACTCTCTTCAGCCACGTTGGAGATCTGCTGGGTGATCTACCGTCCACGTCACCGCTTTTAAAAGATTTGTGGGTTTGAGCCTTGAAGTGAAAACTCAGCTTTCCCTATCCTTATAAGCTGACCTTGATACACAAGCTCCTACAGCAAAGGAAACATTCTGCAAACTGTTTAAACAAAGGATTTCCAAAGTCTTTTCATTTTCCTGTGTCTCACCATTCGTACGATGGCAGGAGCAGGCACAACCATTAGCCGCAGGAGCAGCTGGTGGCCCCACACCAGCCTGGGCACCATCTCAGAGCGGTGCACGTACACCCCAATTTGTGGATCTTGGGCTAGAGCAGCACATGACTGGGGTTGCTGAAGTGAAGCAGAGCCCTGGCCCTGCGCTAGGGCTGCGGTCCCCTCCTGCGTGCGTGCACGAGCACCATCTAGACGATTGGAAGCATTTCACGTAGGCTGTCTGGCAAGTCACAGATGTCACTCGCAAGTAACACAGGCATTATTCATAGCCAGTCACTGCCTGCTATCTACAGATAACTGATTGCATTCAGACCAGATTGGAAACAAGGTTGGTTAAAAAAAAAAAAAAAAAAAAAAAAGAGAAAAGAGCCAGACAATCTGGCCTCTCCAAGCTCCAGCCATTCCTGCAGGCAGAAAGTGGGAAACCCTTCGACAGCCGGGACCCACACTTCAGCACAATAGCTGCTCGAAGTCAAGAATACAGCGAGATAATGCATTACCAACCAAGCACTGCAGAAACCTCAGCAACTTGAGTCTGAAATTTGCCTTTTTTTTTTTTTTTGACTGCAGCTGGACAATCTGGCTTTCTGTTCCAGTCCTTTCCTGCTCTGTGTTTGTGTACTCATCTTTTCTAAACATCCAGGCTTTCTGACCAGCAAACAACATAGTAGCTGAAGAGATCACGTAACAGTTCAACTGGCCATGCGAAGATGTGGGGCTTGTTTTGCATTCTTAATTGCATGAATAAATCTGGTGCTTTTTTTTTTTTTTTTTAAAAAAAGAGATTTACAGTGATGAGAATACGTATGCAAATTAAAACACAGTAGGAACAGCACAGATTGCTGGCAATACAGACTTTCTGCACCAGTCCATCTTCACCTAACTACGGGTATCACTTCAAATGAACCCATTTCTACACCTATTACTGGTTTCTTTGCTAAAGCATGGTGTGGCCCGCTTATTACACAGCTGTAATAAGGACCTCCCTCCCCCAGGAGCAGGATATAATAAAGTAACAAATTTTGGCAAGTACTTCATAGCCACAACACACCTTTAATTTCTGTTTAATTAAAAAAGTTAAGAAGTTTGTTATCACCAGTTTTTCTGACTCACAGTAACATACTCCAATCAAGAAGTTTGCCCTCTGAAAGAATACGTTAATATTTTTAAAATGCACTTGTGCTCACAGCATTTAAAAATACGTTGAAGTTGCTGTAGCAATTGTTTGATAACTTAGCCATTAGACCACAAAGCTGAACTGCTAACAAAACGTTTAACAGAGATATCTGTAACAATACAAATTTATGTCAGAGCATCGTCCTCTAAATGACAGTGACTTAGTTTTAACACCCTGCGAGTTCCTTCAGGAAGGGAAGTGTTATCTTTGTCAACACTGAAAGCCAGTTAAGCCGAGTGAGTAAGCAATGTGCAATTTGGCACCGCACTCCTCTACGAGCCCCCGAATCTGGGACCTCTGAAATCCCCCTTAAGAGCATGGTAATGGGGACACAGTAAGAATGCAGTCAAGTTTGTTAAGCTTTCTTGTTTTTCTGCTTATGTGTGATGTATACAAGAAGCTTTTTGGGAGCACAGACTTGATTTTGCATTTGTGGGAATGATACAGATCCAATGATCAAGCTAATGACAGAACACGAAGAAGATGTTTCCAAAAGCATGCAGCACAGTCGCGCTGCAGATGGATCAGCTTTAGCGTTCAATATCTAACAAGCTCTAGCAGTTTTTAGAAGTTGATGATTATTGCAAGGCATTCCTAAGTCTCTTGCTCTTGTCCTCTTTGATCTTTAGGTGAATCAAGATCATTCATGACGCTACTGAGACGTGCAAATCTAAACCCTCTTCCTTTGGAAGAGGAACTCAAGCGCTGCAGTCTTTTCCTGGCACTTTCAAAAAACAAATTACAGTGCCCTAGAAAAAGGCTCAGAAGATTAGATGGAAATGGAACTGAACATGCTATTAACTACATACATTTTTTTTTAAATTAGAGGTAATTATACTGTACTGATTACTGTACCTTAAAAAAGGCACTAGGGAAAAAAGTTCTCAGATTTTGTCTACAGGAAAAAAAAAGTTTGTTCAGCTTTGTAAGTTACTTCTCTCATCCCAGACCTAAAAGACTCAGGGATACGCTTCCCCTTGCCCCACCTCAGTACTCTTTACCTAGCCACCATCTTGAAGCTCCAGAAAAGTTTCCCCACTACGTACCCCCAGGTTCCCTCAAGACAGAGGAAGTATTCCTACATCTCCAGGCACAGAGATCTACAAATACACACAGGGCTTCAGAGAAGGGACGAAGGTACTCTAGCAGTTTTGGCAAAGAGGCCAGTGGTCATGGCAGAGCTCACAGAGGCAAGGAAGGCAGAGGGCTCTAACCCCTAACAATCAATGCCAAGAGCTGTAACCACAGGTAGCAGCCTCACGACTATTCCAACACACTACAGCATCTCTGAGGACCATTTCATTATCAGGAAAGGGTCCTAAGGGAGCCAAGAGAGAGAAGCAGCGAGAGAAGTAGGGTGTACCCCCAGCAAGAGACAAAGCAAGACAAACAAGAACTGGATAACCATGGACCTTTGAGATACAGTGTAAGGACAGCTTAAACCCATTTATGTTTAGGATGCTGTGGGGATTCTGTCTGTCTTCTTCTGTGCTGACTGTGCAGCCTCCTCATGCCAGCACTGGCACTCGATTGATCTCATGGTGCAACCATTCAAGAATTTAAACAGGCAGAAAGCAAACTCTGCCAAAAAAAAAAAAAAGGCAAAATTTCCTGTTGATTTGATTCCTTAAGCCGGTTCACCATGAGGTCAGACAAGCAGTAACACCACTGCGAGGGAAAAGACAGACCACAGCCGGGCTTATCTAAATAGCGCTCTAAGCCAACTGAAGCAGGCCCTACACGAGCACTTTTCTCTCTCCTGTTCTCAAAGTGTTATCATCATATCTATGCCAAATCATTCTTCTTTCACGTTCAGACTGACACACTCGATCTGTCTCTTCTTTTGCAGTTGCACATTGGGGTAAGGAAGAGGGGAGAGACAAAGATACGTTTACTATAGGCAGGATTTAGCTATCCGGAGTTGCAAAGAGCATGCAAGTTTTAAAGGATAATATGACCTTCTACATCCAGCCAGAAGTATCTGAACGTTCAATCAAGAATTCAGCAGAGATTAACACTTATGAAAAAAAAAAAGTTTTAATTATTTATCTACAAAAATGCAATCTGACTGAATGGTGGTAGACTCGCATGCTGGACACACAAAAAAAGAACAGGTTTGCTCCAGAGCTTGGATTTGCACACTGGTGCAGAACAGCAGAATCCCTGGGAAGCCTGTGCTTTCCCCGCACGGCCACGCTACCTACCAACACCGTCAGCCCTTACCAACAACGGGCCTGTTATGCCCCAATGCTTCAAACAGTTCTCAAACTGTCCTCGGATGCCCAGAATAGCCATGGGATTTTAAGAACAATTCATCATAATCCCCACCCAAACCAACTTCCACCAAACTTCTGTGGACATCTTTGGGCATCCGCAATTTCAGAGTTTTACTTTTTCATTAAAGCATAACTATGAGTTATCAAACTTCCCTGTTACTCCCAAATCACCAGGAAGGAACCCACACTCAGAAACTTTGAAAGACACGAGCATGCGACTTAATAGCTTGCAAGGGAGCACAATGCAGACGTCCTGCATGTAAACCAGACCAAACGTGGAGGTCCGAGCTCAGCTGGAAGTGCTAGATTTGTATTTATTCTGAACGACCAGTTTCCAAACCTGATTTCCTACCATGGAGATTTAGGAGATGACAATCTTCTACCCTCTTATTTGTATCTTCCTCTGGAATGAATGTAGACTCACATTCCTAAGTGGTTCTTTCTGAAGCCTTTCCTGTTCTTGTAAACATTTTGAGAACAAATCTGATTGGTTTCACTGGCCACGCAGATCACAGGGGGCTGCTGTCCCATGATCGCTGTGGGACATTGCTCTTCAGCATGACAAAGCTAAAATGTTTAGCACTTACAGCATGTGACAGCTACATAAAACCAAATTCAGTGGAGAATTGCTGCCTATATTTCATGACTATGGCTTCCAAATTAATATTTTAGAACCTATTTCCAAAAGAAATCATACTTATAACCTCATATATTGTAAACTACCTCCTCACAGCTCTTGGAAGACATTGTCAGTGATGTGCCTTTTACAGACATGCAGCCAGCTACTTCAGCAATCAAGAGTCCAAGACCTAAGGAAGCCACAGAGTGTGTAAATACACACACTGTCACCAGCCATGATGCAGTATGGTACCCTCAAAGGCTCACTGAGCATACAAGGGAAGGAAAAAGTGGATTTTTTTTTTTTATCTCAATTGTTTCAGTTGGAACACAAGAACTAGTACAGGTATCTTTAATATATGAAAATACTACATGTAAAGAGATCAGTTAAGCTAATGGATCTGCTGCAGAAGTCCTGATGTTGTATTGATTGAGCATGATCTGAATTCAGTCAATGCTGCTTTGAGAGAAGGTTAGGCCAAACGACCTCCTGAAGTTGTTTCCTTCTCCTGGGGTGAACATAGTAACTATGCCAACTCTCACACAGCTTTTGTATCAGTTTTTGACCTGACACAAGTAAATGTGGGTGGTAGTATAAGAGTCCAAAACTCAGTTTTCTGATGATTGATGGATGTGAAGACTGATGTTTTACAGTCGTGATCAAACTCCTCACATCCAGCACGCTGGCTGCCCTCCATTAACCAAGATTTTTAATATTTCAGGCCTAAGGTCAGTTGCATTTGCTTCTTTTTTCCCTCCTATTTAAATAAAACAGCTATGAGACACATATGTATAAGAACTGCTCATACTTCAGTGAGTTACAACAGCTTTGTCTGCTGATGAGTACAATGCTCTTGCTAAGTTACTCTTCAAAGTGTACAACCCCCACTTTGCTCAAAGGTATGTTGCCATCTCATTACCCTTTTCATACTGGGTAACTGTAAGCCTGTTTCTGTCCAAGTAAATGAAGGAACAGTTTGAGAAGTAGATAAGGTAATTACTTTGTCTTCTTTATCTCCCGCTTCTCAATTAGTTGATTTTTGCCTCCTGCATCTTTTCTGCTGAACGTTAAACTACTGTGTTCCCATGAGAAGCTTTTTTCCACAATCAACATTTCTATAACCACCAGTGAGCTCAAGTCCTTGAGTAGGAGAAGAGTAGGCCCAAGCCTGGAGCAAGGTAACAACCAACAGGAAAAAAACATAAGCAGTACTTCAGATGCAAGCGGGATGAGTTATGTAGAAAGTTTAATTTTCTCCATGCCTTCCTGACAGACCCACGGATAAGGAAAAAAACTTATAGGGGAGAAAAAAAAGCACATTCAGACTTATATTTAAAGTCTTTAATTGATACCCTCTTACTTTTTTGGAAGCACAGCTAAAAAGTATCAAAGTAGTCAATATTTGCCAGAAGTTACCCTGTTCCCAATGTTGAAGGTATTCCGTAGCAATAGTACTACATCATTTTATTGAACAAACTAAAGGCAGGTCAGATGAACAGGTGCAGCTTAAGCATTATACATGTTATGAACACAAAGAAAAACAATAAATTCTTAAAAAATTACATGTTTCGCCTTTCCCAGGATACAGATGTTTGATTAAAAAGATATACTTGGTCTCAAATGATAACTTTGGACTATAACTGGCAGTGTCTTTGGAAGCTTAAGTGATTATTTTTATACAAGGTGAATTTGCCCAAGAGGTTCCCTCATGAAGCATCAGCTTAGAGGAGTTAGGAACTTCAGAGTGCGACAAAAAACAAGATGGCTTTTTCAGTGCTGTTGGAACTTCACATTATAGGAAAAGCTCCCCAGAAGTACTAAATGCTTCTCTGAAGTTTTTGGTCCAGAGGTTGCCCTGATGCACCATTTGTTGGCTTTAAAGAAGCAGCTCATAAACTAGGTCCTTCAAATGGGTTCAATCCTATTAAAAAAAAGAGACGCCAGTGGCAACTGAGATACACATCCCACAGAACAGGGCAGTGGATATTTTAGGCTGGTTTTATGAAACAGAGGTGCTGCTGGGAAGCAGTGATCAGTAGTCAGTTGTGTAGTGAGAGCCCTCCAGTGAACTTACTTGAGCTTCCAGAACAAACAAGAAAACCCTGTCCTTGTTTTATGGATAAGACGAAGTGCACTGGAAAACATCTCTGACATTTATTACACACTTCTGTGAAGGGAGAGAGCTGCCTACCTTTTGAAATGACTGAACAGCCAGTAGAGGTATTAAACTTGAAGAAAAGTGTTTCGGAAAGTGGAAAAGGACTTCCGGTGAAGTTAACAGACAAGAACCAACACATAATATGAAGAGTATTCTACAGAATGAAAAGGCATTTCCCACTGATCAGCCATATTAATTTCACTCCCAATATAGCTTCCAGGAAAGATATTTCGTCCTTTCCCCCCACTTCAGGTGCAATAGTGACATTCATACACAAGGTCTATAAAGAAAACTGAAACAACTGCTTATTTTCTAATATCACTAGATCCACATCTTGAAATTATCCACTCAAACCGACTTATCACAGGACTAACAGGCAACAGGAACCAAATCTCAGCTGGTGCTGGCAGAGTTGCACAGGCATGTTTCCAACTCGGAGTGCAGAGATGCCAGAGCTGCCTCTGCAAAGAGCCTTTTTGAGCTGAGCAAGCCTCACTGGTCTCTATGCATGCAAAGAAGAGCAGAATTACGCTTTTCTGGTTTGATTTTTTTTTTTATTTAAGATTGAGGCAACACTGAGATGATAACTGTATTTACCTCACTAGGCTCTCCTTGAGCTATTAATCCTGCTGAACCTTAGCTTGCTCCAGTCACAGCATAAACATTGATCTACGGAATAGCAACTGCAGACTGTTGCCTTTATTATCTGTTTTTGGGCTCCTGCACTAATACATAATACCCGTGGGTGTGCATATCCACTCAGAGGTAGATATGTTACCTGATCAATATAAGCTTCCTAAAATTTATGCTGGAAGACTTAAAAACAAAAATCCCACGTGACCACAGACTATCATCCCCTGAAGGCATGTGTTATGCTTCCAGACATGATTAGAAGGTGATAAGAAAAGAATTTAGAAAACACTAAAGATCATGTACAGGAAGCAGCTTCAGGGTTCCACCTTATCTGTCCAATCTGCTTCTAGTTTTGTCATTAATATGAAATGGCCAGACAGACAAAACAGTCGGTACAAACTTAGAATATATAAATCTCAGTACTAAGTTTCAGATGTAATTAACTGTACTTTTAGATGCAAAGTATATTCATTAAGACATTGCAGTCTTCCATTAACTTTTTTTCTTTTACAAAAGTTGCTTCAAAAGTAAGAGCCATTCCTATTCCTCCCTTGTTCTGCAGGTTTCAGTCTATTTGTCAGTCATTTACACTACTGGGTAAAATTATTCCCAGTAATTTGTTATCTACTCTCTTATGGTGTAGGATGTGTGCAACTTTGATCCTTGGAGTCACCTTCTTGAGCAGGCCAAGATGAGCTCAAGACTAAGATGATTACAGGCAGTATGCACCACTGACTCCTGAAGTGCTCCAAATGCTGCTGAAGGTCAAGGGACCAACATCTCAGGTACAACTACACACTCAAAAATTTCAGGCTTGTTTTCCTTTCTAAAAGCATTAATGCAGCACTGAACACTTCTCTACAGGGATTTTAATGCCTGTAGATTGCATGAGACGACTAGCACCAGCACTGAGCAATCAGGAGAGAAAACTGTCATTTTAGAGACAGCTTTTTTCTCCAGAAGCACACAAGAGCTGTCCATTTTTACTTTTTTTTACTGGAGGTGGATTGGGGTGGTGTTTTTTTTTTTTTTTTTTTACTGAGTTACTTTTACCACTGGTTAACAAGTACTTTTCAGACTGAGCTCATTTGTACATGTGACACATTAGTGAGCTCTTTGAATTGTAGAGCATCACAGGTCTTTCTTGCTTTAAAAAACACAGTTGTAATGTCTCCAAGCCACTGCATAAGAGTGCAACATTAGAGCATTCAGACATCTGCGAGGCAAATATTGCACCCTGCCTTAAATGCAGAAGGGCTGGGCAGAAATACAGTCTTATAATTTGGGAAAGGAGATATTAGCACTAGTCATGCCACATTACATGGCATCTCCAGCTCTTCTCATTGCACAAGGTCATGGTAGGCACTCTTGTGTCATAAACAAAGCACCATAGAGCAGAGCCCCAGTTCGGAGGCTAGTAGTAAAGTACTTTGCTCAAATCCAGTATGTGAAGACAACAGCAGTAAGAGAAACCTTACAGAATGCCCAGGAAACAGTTCATTTTTTTCCAGTAAGAGCGGAACAGCACATTCCTATCAGCAGCTTATTACTACAACAAACTGATTATGTAGGCGCAAACAGATTAGATAGGGACTACACAGATATACAATTGAAAAAACAGCATTTTGATGGAATTAGAGCTTCTTCTCAGGACAGAGGAGACAGCAGCATCATACAGCAAGAGCGTATTTATAGTCTGCATATAAACCAAATACACGAGCAACAAACAACTGAGAGGAAAGGACACAGAAGAGAGGCAGAATGAGGACAGAAGGATTCCTCGAGGAGAGGTTAATCTGCTGCCACACACAAATACCCTGTTAAACACTGACCAAGGGTTTGTGTGCCATGTGGGAGAATGTTAATTGTTTACAGGTACTCAGGGTTGGATGAATACCAGGAAGCAGCACTGAGAAAGTCCATTGTACAATTAAGATGGGAGAGGAATCGCTGAAGGAGGCACTTTCATTTAAGTCCGTCCTGCTAGCTCCTAACCTAATTATTTACTACTGAGGGTTTCCTTTCCCAAGATTGAATTCAAGGAACAAAAAAACCCTGAAAGAATGTTTTCTTTTTCTTGTGGGAAGAAGGGTACACATATGGGGTACAGGTCTTTGTTTGGTGTAGCACTAACCAGTATTTGTAGAGGACAGAAAAAATGCCTTCTAGTCTATTTGATAATGGCTTCAATGCCTGCCACTCAGGTGATTCATTATTAGTGCTTCTGTCTTACATCCCTACCACAAAGGCTATAAAGCCAGTAACACTTTTCACACGAACAGGATAACACTCACAAGCATTTAGCTAAAAACTCTTAAACCATATGCCTACCATTCCAAGAAAATCACTGCTTTATTTTTAGGCGATATTTTGGTGAAGTTGGCCAAACGCTCAAGTTCTGTCAGCATCTCCTCCCAATTTCTTTTCTGTATGAGACTTTCTGAATATTTCTGAGTATTCTGCCCACATGTAATACTTTTGCAGTTGGAAGAGAAATTCATGTTGAAGGACGCTCACTACAGAGTTCAGGATTCAGCTTTCAGCAGCTTTGATTCCTCTACATATGCACAGAACTTCTGGTTATAGGCTATACAGACTGTTACCTTTTCTCTTGTTTGCCACTTGAGTTGCATCCCTCCTCTATATAACTAGTGGAAACAGATGCTTTCACTGGACAGAGCAGTTCACCTAAAATTGCCGTTACCTCCTACGGTGCCCCTTTTCTTCTCAAGGCCTGTAGAGGGAACGATGACAGCCACAGTTTGTATGCCAAACAGGATTACTCAGACCTGAACTTAGCACCTGCCTGTCTTTCCTTGGAAAGAATGACCAATAGTTACTGACCCCAAACAGCCCCCTCTTTATTATCTATCATTAACTGTATGTACACAGGGACACATGAATGCTTAACCCCACCAGATGCATTTCAGGTAGGCCTATCTTAGTCCTGTATCTGCAGGACAGGCTCACTTCAGCACAAAGGCTCTCTAGGAATGAGGATGATAAGGAAGTGCTCCTTGGGGTATTCAGCAAAGCCCATTTCTTCCTCCCTCCCCGTCTCCTGGGCCTGGTTAAACTAGTTGGGGCAGCTTACCAGGGGCCTGGAGACAGACTTCAAAGTGTTTGGTTTTCTTCCATTGTCTCCCATGTTTGTGGAGCTGCTGTTATCAGGCTATTGTCTCCATTCATTCACTCAGACGGGGAGTAAACCACTTACATCCTCACCGAGCAGCTACCACAACAGGCTTGTCAGAGGGTCTTCTAGGGAAAGAAAGCTTGGTGAGGAAAGGCTCATGCTCCCACTATGGAGGGCCACCGTCCATCACACAGACCACCACTGCACTGGCTTCTGCCTTAGGTCTCCCTTACCTCGCCCTCTCTCAGGCCTGAACAGGCTGAGACTGAAGTCTCATTTCATTTCACACTCTCAAACTCTTCACATAGCCGCCCCCCCCCCCCAAATCTGCTCCACCTACTTCAGACAGGAAAGTGAGATGAGGTATCACCCCCCAAGGTGTCCATGCAAACAGATTTTTGAGCATATGGGCGAGGATCCTCAGGCATGTTTACTTTTCTTTTGGAGTTCAATACAATTTTGGGACAGCAGCAGATTGACAGAGACAAAAGCAGCAGAGGAATGGAAAAGATAACGAGCCCCCTGGTTCTTGCATTGGCAGGCTGCTCCCTGCCCTTCAAATCCACCTATTTGCCTCATTTCAAGTAGGATCATAATAATTTGAGGGAAAGGAAGTACGCTTTATTTAATTCTCGAGTGTCACGAGGCATACTGAGAGAAGCACAGGCAGCCTCGCTCCCTTCCTACAGCACAGGGCTGGGGGCTCCCCGCAGCAGCTCCCCGGGGGCCGCTCGGCCCGCCGCGCCCTCGCCTCCCCTCAGCAGCCCCGGCCGGAGCCCGGCGCCATCCCTCGGGTGCCACCTAGCGGCCTCCCCGCCGCTCCTCCCGGCCCCGCACCGGCCCAGCACCGCGCTGCGGCTGGAGCCGGCGTCGCTCCGCAGCGACAGCCGCTTATTTCTGCCTCCAAGCCTCGGCCGACGGCACGGCAAGGCCACCCGCTTCTCCTGAAGCGGCACGGCCACCGGCCATCCTGCTCCTGCTTCCTGCGGGGCTCCGCGTTGCAGAGTGCCGGGGAAAGAGCAATAACTTATCACATTTGTTAGCCTTCCCATCACACCACGTTTGTAGTCACAACTTCCTCACACCTCTCCCAGATGAGGAGATAAAAGCACGCAAAGTATTTCCACCAACACCAAGAGGTCTCCACTGGAGGCTGATAGTGGCCAAAGTCCTACCACCACAGGCTACGAGCTCCCATGCCTCACCAGCCCACCGACTAGTGAGGAGCGTGTCTTCTGCCGCCTTGGAGCCTGTGCACGGTGTCTGCCAACTCCACCGGGCTGACCATCCACCTGCTGGCACACCCTGCCTCTGATCTCTTCCCTGGAATAACCTGCTTCAAGAGATCCCAGGCGGGCACCGAGAGACAAGTCTGGTTTCCTTTGCAAAGCCAAGTAGTTAAAACTCAAGACCCATATCTCAGTATTTAAACAAAAAGTGTCCAGGACTATCATTCCTTCTGCATTTGACACTAAAGCAGTTTCAAGGTGACTGTTCTCATGTGATCTTCTCCCAGGCAGCCTGTACGGCAGTGACTTCTGGGACTCACCTACACGTCCTCAGGCAGGCATACTCTGCCCCCTGGGCCAGCAATTCACTTTCCAGCACTGGCTTAACAGCTACAGTAACACTTCGGCCCTGGAGCTGCTCCCCAGGCTGAAATTCCAAAAAGTTATTTTAACCCATAGCCCTAAAGATCACTTTTTTAATTAAATAGAAGGCTGTTTGCTGGGCATGCACAGGCTCACATGTCTTCTGACTTTTTAAAGGGAGAAATTCATACCTGTACCAGGCTGCGTGCATACATCAGTCAGAGTTGGAAATAAATATTTTGCATTATGTCCTTCTGATATATGTTTTATTCCATGCAGTACCACAAAACAAACTAATTTGTACATGAAGGCCAGAACTGATTCACAGGAGAGAAAACCGAAGCTACTAGAATGTTGTTAGGCATGGTTACAAAATAGTCTTTAAACACTAATTTTGGAAGGATGTCAAGAAATGTATCTTTTATATGTACCCTTACACAGTACACCAGCTTTTAATTTTTTTTTTTCCTTCCTTAACAGGCCATAGACTCAAAAAAAAGAATTAAAGTCTGTTGGCATTTTTTTTAATGGTGATTTGCCCCCCTCGTCCTCTCCCCCATGAATGTCTTTGTCCTAACACTTTTGTATTTTAACAGTTTTAAACACTTCCCTTCTTTGCATACCATGACATGGACCTCTAAATGAACAGCAATCTGACTCAATTGCCATGTGCTCCTGATCCCACACAGTTTTCTTTTTTTTTTTTTTTTTTTGCATTTTTACTTTTTAAAAGATGCCTGGAATAGGTACGTAACCTATCCAGTGGTCATATATATATATATATATATATTTATATTTAAATGATACCTACATACAAACCAAGATTGCAAGCAAATGGCTGTAGAATTACTTACTAGAAAGACTGCTTTCTAAAGTTTACTTTAGGTTTAGAGCTGTTTCCAGAGCAGACTTCTGTCTAGCAGAAGCACTGTACCATCAGCTTGGTATTTGTGGAAACAACTTCTCCAAACAAGTTCAAGCTCTGCATCTTTCTAAATACATCTTCATTTCCTGAGGTCAAGTCTTCTGTCACCCATTTCCCTACACAGCAGATTGATGAAGTCTTTTCAGAGACTTTAGTCAACCTTATTATATGATACTGTCTTTATTGGTTGCAGTGGTTGACACCAATTCAAAGCTGGAAGGATGCTCTTCTACTCCTAAACCTTTTCAGTGGAAGCTGCTTCATCCACGAAGTTGGTAAGGTGCTTTAGATTGCTTGGCAAATTCCATTTTTTCCTTCAAGCATGCTGTATACACCCAGTTTGCATTAGAGAAACTAATTTCCCCAGTCTCTCACTTTCTAGTCTCAGTACCCTTTTGTTTCTCTTGTACTCAAAGACAACTTTTGCATCTCATACTTTGAAAATTCTACCAAAACTAGCATCTCTTCCAGCCATGCACTCCAGTCTCCACATAATGAGTCTCAGAAGAGCTTAAAAATGCTCTAAAAATGACAGGCCAAAATAAGTCTTAAAGCCATCAGATTAGAAATGAACAAGACCTGCCACTGGGAAGACATCCAGCACACCTCCACATTCAGAAGAATGTCAGTCTACAACTGAATAACATCCACATCCACAACAAGGACTGCTCTACCAGAACAAAGGTGAGAAGCATCAGCTCTTAAATATTTTCTCTACTTGACACTTCACCAGTATAACACATACACTAGAAAAGCAAGCTATTGGGGCTTAACACCCTTGGGGGACAGGGAGGTGCAGATTAAAGCTGGAGATGAAAGCTTAAGAACTGAACAGTAGAAGAGGCTAAACACCACAGGGATTTCACTCACATCATGTTGGAGAAAGTTTAAGTGACATACTAAGTCTACCCCATCCTTCAAGTTTAAAGAGACTTCCTTGTGGCCATCAGCAATTTGCTACTCACACAGAAAAAAAAATATAAAAAAATCAAATGAGCCAATAGATCTCCTCCAAGTTAGAATGCGTTATAGGAGTCAACTATTTCATGTTATTTTTTAAACCATAAAAAGAGGCAGTCAAAGCAGCGTTTCAGTTAGGTAGAGAATACTGCATTAATTTCAAAAACTAAATAGTGGCAAGGTTGGAGTCTGTTGCACCGGTTAATGAATGCAGCGACTGTTTTCAAAGATACCCACACATGTACAGATCATAGCTAGCATGAACAGTTTTTACAGCACTGCTGTATAATCTCATTCAGTTATTTGACTACTGATGGCAATTAAGGACCATAACCCATTGCCAAAAAATAAACAAATGTTAACAACCACCCAAACTTAAGCAATGGCAGAAATTGTGTGTGGATATTCCAGGTTTATTGCCAAGTACTTAGCTGTTCAGAGAAAACCTGGAGTTAAAATAAATTCTTGAGTATGCACAAAACATAAGAATGGAGCCAAACACTTCACAAGCACAGGAAAAACAGCTGAAAAGGTTTTGTGTATGTAGAATGAGTATCTTGAACCTGGATAACAAGGAACAAGATTCACAGATGAGAATATAAAACCACAAAGAAAATTAAAGATGTATGGACATAGTCAATCCTGTCTTTCCTTTGGGACATGCACAGAAATACGGCTACACTCCAGACATTTTGTAGGGTCTGACCCTAGGAAGGTAAGTACTTTACCATGCATATTGATTATTAACTACCAAAGTTGATGTACCAATACTGAGGTATTAAATCAAAGAAACATGCATCATGATTTGATTACTAGCTGTAATGTATTATATATGAAAATGAAACATTATGTATGAAGAGAAACAAGTATAGCAACTGATACATATAAAATAAAGTCACAGTGGCACATTGAACAATTTTAGGTTACCCAGACTCACTTAAAAATAGAAACCAGAGCCTGGACTCTTCTCTCACCCCATTTTACATGTCTTTACATTCGTTGATTTCGGTGGAGTTCTTCACAATTTATGCCATTGTGAGAGGAGAATCAAGCCTTGTGTGTTTAAAAGGAAACTGCAGACATGTTTCCCACCAGAGTGCAGGGGGAGATTTTAAAAAAACACAAGTATATGAACTGTGAAACCAATAGAGTACACAAGTGAAGGCAGGCAAAGAGGCTCTAGCTGGGGGTAGTGGTGGTGGTGAGCTTGCAGTTTATCCACACCTCTCCCCCCCCTTCTTTTTTTTTTTTTTTTAAGACCTGGGATTGACATTAAGAAGTCAGAAACCCAGTCATTATGCTGGCTTTTAAATAAATTGTTAGAAATAAGTATTACATTTGCTTTCTGACAGACATTTTTGATTTATATTTTCCTACTGATATTCTACAGAGTAAGGACAGGGCCATTTTCTTTGTGAAGAATAGACTTTCCATTCTCTGAAACTGGGAAGGGGATCTGAACAATTTCTAGTACTAGAAAATGGTGCCTAAATTACTTACACCCAAACTCAAATAATAAAATCTTCCCCAAACCCTTCAGAGTCTTTCAGATAACCAGTACCACAGTAGTAAGAAAGAGCAACCAGCACCACTTACCACTAGAAGTCAGGCCTGACAAAGTACTAGATGATTTAGAGATGGCAGAACAACTTCATGGTTTGGACCTACTGGGAGCCTATGGCACAACTGAAGCTACTGCTTTATCATCATTTCTTTAGGTAGCAGCTCACAATTAGAAAGATCCTTGCCAAGGTCATGAAAGAGGAACTCCACGTACTAAGACAACCGTTATACTGATTTGGAAAGCCCACTTAAACAAAATGAAACAAGAAACTCTCCAAAACACCATATTTTTTTCAACCCAACACTAGGTCCCTGCTTGAACCATGCCAGCACAACTAGGCAACGCTGCATGGGAAATAGCTTGGGCATTTACATAGGGAATACAGGCTGAATTCATTGTTGTATCGGGGTGCCATCTTAATAGGAAATTAAAGTCATTCATAGCTCAGAGCCCAACACTGCCAGAGTATGACTGGAACTACCAGCTTGGAGATGCTCTTTCCCCACCCTCATTCATGTGCACAACCAGTGTCACAGCTCATATGCTTAAGTTTTCCCCCGCACTCCAGTAAAAAGATATGCCTGAAGTCTCCTTTTGAAAATCAAGTCTGGAGCGTCTTCCCACTTTGGCATCAAGTCCTGACTGACTGAGTATGACACAGAAAGCAGGAAGAAGGTAAATGCACAGAACTGGACGAAGAAGGAGGGCTTCTACCTATCGCATAATTCAAGATCTGCCTGCTAGTTTCCATGAGAGATGTTCTTTCAAAGCATTAGTCTGCTTCCAGAGGCTGTGGGAAGGTGGAAAGAGAACCAAGAACAAACACCTATGCTTTTGAATATACAACTTGAAATGTTTTGTAGTTAGTACTTAAATGTTGAACACTGACTTGTACAAAGAACAGAACAAAAACACCACACCCTTACAGGAACAGTAACAGGAACAGCCTGGTATCACCTCAATTCCTAAAATAAGGCAAGCAAATATACTTCTGTGCTACTATACCACAGTCAAAGAGTCTCCGTCATATTAGTAGCTCTTTACACTCAACTCCAAGACATTAAGACATGCTTAGCAACTAATATATCAGAAAGGTTTATAAACAGATAGTGCCAGAGAAGACAGACAGGGAGACACTAAAAATAAACCCACTGAAATTACAGCCCAGAAGGTGGCAGATTCAGAACTAGACAATAGAGCTTTGAGTGTCAGAGGAGATTTTGCAAAGAAATCTGAAAAGCAATAAACATGCAGCAACGAAACTGATGACTGCATGTCACTGAGGTCACTTCAGTTCCATCACATACCTACAACACTCAAGTTCAATATATCAGCAGCTACTCTTATAGAGAGAAGAGCTGGTCTTGCACAAGAAAATCAGTTCTGCATAAACAGGAAAATCATAAATTGAGAAAGAAACTGGCTGACAGGCTGGACCACTGAACTACAGCTTCATACCACCTGAAAGCCCCCACAAAGATTGTCCAAGCAGATTGACTGTAAGGTTGGGGTGAGGCTTGGTATTTATTGGGCTCACAAGTAGCAAACTAGATTGTGCCCAACTTGCAGAGTGCCAGAGCAGGCACTTCAACAGCTTTTTGGCAGCTCACATTTAACTACAGTGGCAGTAACTGAGGCTCACACTTATCATAGAGGGGTGCTCTCCTCAGGTGGAGGTAAGCTCCCCATCCTCACTCTGGTACTCACCTCCCTCCCCTGTACCCTCTCAAGGCTGGTCAATGCCACAACATGACTGCTTGCTTCAGGCAGCTCACACTGCTCTTCTGCAAGAGGTATGCCACAACGGCTACCTGTGGAAATCCAGACCAACACCAAACTGCTGAGAAGACAGCAAAGCTGGGTTCTGGGTAACGTCCTCACAAGGCTGGAAGCAAAGCACGCTTCCAGGACCTCCATACAGATGAGAGCCTGGGCTGCATTTTGTGTGTTTGGCAGTACTCAGACATTCATTGGCTATTGGCCTGCCAAGCTGTTCAGGCTTATAAGTTCCTTTGCACTAATTTTCAACTACTAATTTTGTTACATATAAACATATCCTCTGTGTATCTTACTCCCATATTCCATATGCACAAAACTAACTCATTTCAGTACTGGGATGAATGGGAACTCAATATTTATCACACAGATCCACCATGCTTTGCAAACAAGACAGGAAAAACTCCAAAGGAATTTATCCATGTGATCTTTCTGATGAGCAAACCTTGAGGAAGCAGTTCAAAGCTCTCAGCAAGTCACATGTATACCTCTGTAAAAAAGACATCTGCAATTCACCAGTGAGGTTCTAGACCTAGCATAATTCATTCGGCAGTCTGCATAGAGAGATGCAAATGCACTAGGTTCAGACGATTCTTCAACGCTTTCATAAAATTCATTTAAAAAGTATATAAATATTCACATTTTGAATTGTTAACTCAGCTTGTATTTTTCTACAGAAATACGGAACCTGCAAAGATATGACACTTCTGGAAAAAGGCCAAAATAAAGTCAAAATACTTTCATCGTAAAGCAAGCACACAAACCCATGCAACTTCTTTACACAAACACTTACAAACTTCTGGTTTATTAACTACAGCACTGGATTACAAAAAGAGATCTTTAAAAAACACCTCCGCTAATCAGGCACTAATTTTTAAACACACTTTGAAACCACTCAGCTTTTGCTGCGGTTAGACAAGTCGATCCACACTTGAAAGTGCAAGGAGGCTTTAAACTTGTACCATGGTTACTGTGCATTCGTGTTGCAAGAGAAATGGGCCATGGGTGAGGGCAGTGTCTGACTAGCCAGCGTGCTCAGCTGGTTGAGCAAGAGTGCCTCTGCAGCTAGGCAGGCTCTTGCTGAGCCAGCACTATCCCCGTCACACAGGTACTCCATTAATGAAGAGATCATGGGAGGGTAAAATGGGTAGAGCTGAACAATTGCAGTGCTTGTGTCGAAGGAGGTTTATATTCCTCGCGGGAGCAATAGCAAAAAGATGTGTGCTTCGAGGAGGGGTATAGCAATATCTGTCTAGAATACCTTTAGAAATTCAATTGCACTATTCAAGTGACTGAAACGAAAAATGCAGGCGTAAAGACTAGCAAGAGAAGACGCAGCCTTCTTGCAACACGAGAGGATGGATGGAGAGTTGTACCACCCAGCATGGTGGTGCAGCCCTGAAGCCTACGTTGCTATATTCATGGCTGTGTCTGTTACTTTCTTTTGAGAACACTCAAACACTTTCAGAGACCCAGACAGAGTCACTTCAATTTTTTCCTTTTTTTAAGGACTAACATCATCCCATTTCAAAAACTTCTGTAGGTTTTATTATAAGCATCACGGTATTGACACGCAGATTTTTAATCACACTGGTTGCAATTATACAAATCAGTGATCAAATCCTGTGAGAAGCCAGAGCTTTCATATATGCTACATTAACACAAAGATTCGACTTAGGATTTGGCGCATTGCCATCAGAGAAACGTACTTCGGAGGTCATATAATATTAAGACTGGGGCCAGTGGATGCAAGATTAGACGGCAACAAGCTAAAAAAAGTGATTATAAAAACATCACAGGAATCAAAATTTACTTAAAAAAAAGCAAAGCAATCACGTTTCAATATTTGGAAGGCAGTTGGAAATGCTTTTTGGCATGTGGCTGCTCCACGAAGCCAATATTGTGCAACTGGAAACATTTCAAAAAAAAAAAAAGAATTGTTGAAGCCAAAGACCGTAATTGCAAGCCGTGGGATCTGTGCTCTGATTAAAAAAAAGGGCAACCAAATAAAACTGTTACAGGTATAAATCCTTAAGCCCGCTCATAATACTTTTATCAGCCAACTTGGTAGAACTGGAGAGCAAAGGAGGGGGCGGCACAGCGAGGAGGAAAATGGAGAGAAGCACACACGGCAGAACAGCACGAGCTATTGGGTGCTATAAATCAATGTTTCTAACACGAATCTTAGACAGGAGTACATGACTTCAGTACAGAACAACTGAAATAACACACTTCCAGCTTTTGTTGATGCGTAATCCACTGGAAATGAAAGGCCTGCCTGGGAGACTGTCTACCACGGGTTTACTAGCTAGAAAAACACTCCGAGCCCGATAGGTTCACAATGGTCTTGAAGAGCAGCTCACCAATCTTAAGGCTGTATTTAAGAACTTTCAAGAAGTTAGCCTTCCAGGCAGAGCTCCAAGAAAAGGTGAACTAGCAAGAAGCTGCCATTTGCAGATATTTTAGAAATCCTGGAAGTGTTTGTATTGGCTCATGCCTCCTGTGCCTGAGCACTTCACTCATTTCGTGCACTAAAAAAATCCCCTCGCACAAGGATATGCTTGAGAATTGTCAGCTCACACGGGGATCATTTGCTTAGTTTCTCAAAAAAAAAGGACCACGTATTCAGTTCACAATATAAACAAACAAAACACGAAGAATTACGGCAGATCACTTGAGAAATTTGCTTCAGTAACCGGAAATATCCTTTTGATAGCGATGCAGCAGCAGCCAAGGAGCTGTTTCTGTAAAAAACATGTAATTTTGGCAAATTGTGAAGTGATGTGATAGTCTGTCTTGGCATTTTTGCCAGAAATGTCACAACTTCAGTGTGCTATGACTTGTACAACACGTTTCTTCCCATCACTCTTCAGCAATAAGGTGGGAGGGGGAAGATGAGGGATTGCTGCATTATATCTCTCCAAGCTGGTTCTTCCCATTATACAACTCTTAATCCAAACAATTCAAGCCTACAAGTAAAAGCTACTCATTTCTGTAAACACTTCCAGGAGCAGGACCTAAGCATGCAGGGCTCACAGCGAGCATATACCAGCGGACAGAGCTAACCTCGAGTTTACCTCTGTTTAAAAAAGCATAAACAGAAAACAGCGCTGGCCAAACTGAAGCTTAATCCTCGATACAAGGGAGGAAATTAATACTGATAGAAGCCACTTGGTCGTTACGCACCCATCTCATCATCAAGTATTCTTAACGCAACACAAGATCACTGAACAAGTTTCCCAGGATTACTTCGGGATCACTGTCGTGACAAAAAATAAGAAGCGATGCCTCTGAGCATGTTCTTTTATACCCGCCCTCTCAGCTCCAGCAGGGATCTCCTTGCTGGAGGACAGCGTAGCGGCAGAAAGGAAACAAACCCCAGCTTGTTTGTTTTAGAGGGACTCCGTCATCGCATCTCGTTACCTCTGGAAGGAGGAGGCTCAGCACCCAAGCAGGCAGAGCCCTTACACTGAAGCGCAGCTCTCGGTCCGTTCGGTTCGAAGCTGCGCACAGCAGCCGCTGACAATATATTATGCAAGAGCCACGTTACACAGGGAAAGGGCTTTTTGGCTGGGATACAGAGGCTGGAGCATTAGAAGGGGTCAAAGCAATCTGCAGAGGCATAATACAAACCAAATCCATTTAAATTCCTCTGTAAAATGTAGACGTTCATTAGCATAGAAAAGTTTCACAGGAAAACAATGACAAAGTCAAAGCCATCTGATTTTCATATGCTAATTAATTAAATATGCCAAGTGCATTTAATCTCTTATTATAACCATAGGGGGAGACAGACCAAACTCTTGAAGTTCTGAAAAGCCAGGTCATTAGTGTGCCAAGTCATTCTTCAGATCTCCGTCGTGTATACAAATTTACATTCCCAACTTATTATGTATGTAAGCAAAACCTGGCTCCCCCCTCCCGCTCCCCATTTCTCCTCCTTTGGGGACACTTGCTGTCTTCTGCTCGTGAACCCCAAAACGCCCAAAGTGTTTGAAAGAACCGGTTTGCTAGAAAAATAAAGCACAGAAGGCATTTTCCACAAGTCCCTGTAAGATGCAGAAGAAGCTGGTGGGAAGTGCCATTAGGAACATTCTTGCACACACGCATGAAAATCCACACATAGTTTGTGCTCTTCCACTTTCAAGTGCAGCTGACATTTTCTGGCCATTTCTTACCCTTCTAAACAAGAAAAGGATTCTGGTGTTTACGTAAGGCTCTTCTTGCTTAATAAATCTTAAATTGAAACAGATTTCTTTTTTTTTTTTTTTCCTCCAAACAGTTACCTTCTTCAGAGTTATCATAGTACAGGATATTAGGGAAAAAAACAGACTCTCCTGTTGCTTTTACCCACATCTGACTCCAATCTTAATAGCTCAGCTATTAACCCTGTAAGGTCCCCACACGCACACCTTGCCCGGCCGACGGTAAGGTTTTTATACGACCGATCTGGGCTCGCTCTTTGTGGCCCCTTTTGTTATCCAGAAGGGGCAGCTCCGTGTCCTTCGGTTAACCAGCCCCATAAGCTGTCCTGGCATCAGGGCTCAGAAGAAGAGAATCTGTCACCGCAGCCAGCATCCCCACCTTCCTCCTCTGCTCTCCGCTCCCTTTCCAAGCCTGCCCAGATCCGAGCGACGCCATCCCCTGCGCTGCCCCACCACAGCTCAAGGGGCCAAACGCCTTCCACCAGCACGTCCCGGTGCTCCACCAGAGCTCGCGGGGCCAAAGCAGCCCGTCCCGGTGGCGGCCCACAGCCTGCCACACCGCTCGGAGGCTGCCCAGCACCGCAACCAGCCAACTTGTGGGGCCGCTTCCCCCCGACGCCCGTATAGGCTTCAAGGCGTAGGGTACCGGCGGTAACCCATAGGGTGCCCCACGCACCCCACGAACCGCAGCGGAGGGGAGACAAATTATATTGGGGGGGACACTGAGGTCACAGCACCCCGGTGGGGGGGCGGGGAGGGGGGGGAAGCAGCTTACTTTTCCTTAAATGAGGAAGGAAAAAAAGAAAAGGAAAAAAGAATAAAAAGGAAAAGGAGAAAGAATAAAAAGGAAAAAAAAATAAAAAGGAGAAAAGATAAAAAGGAAAAGAAAAAAATAAAAGGAAAAGGGGAAAAAAAGGAAAAAGAAAAAAAAGGAAAATAAAAAAATTAAAAAAAATGAAAAAAAAGAAAAAAATAAAGGAAAAAATAAAATAAAATAAGAAGTCATCGAGCGCCTCTGCAGAGGGACGGGACCCGCGGGTGCCCGCTCCCGGGAGCGGGGTCAGCCCGGACCGCTGCCGCCGGGGGATGCCGCTGTCAGCCCCGGGCCGGTCCCGGCGGGACCCTCGGCGCCCCGCAACCACCGCCCCCCGCTGCCGGTACCGGTGCCGGTGCCGCCCGGTGCTTACCTCCCGCGGCGCCGGGGCGCCCGCATTGACAGCGGGGGAGGCAGCGCGGTGGGACCGTGCGGAGCGGAGCCGAGCCGAGCCGAGCCGAGCCGAGCCGAGCCGAGCCGAGCCGAGGCGCTCCGCCGCCGGCCGCCCCCGCCGCGAGTGCCCGCTGCCCGCGGCCGCTCCCCGCCCTAATGGGGCTCCGCCGCTCCGCGCCCGGGACGGCGGCGGCCGCCTTCCGCCGCGCCCATTGGCTGCCGCCCGCCGCGCCCGCCAATCGCCGTCGGGAAAAGGCAGGGGGCGGGGCGAACGGGGAGGGGGCGGGGAGAGGGGCGGGTCCGGGGGCGCGGACTCGGGGGCCGCGGGTTCGGGGCCCGGCGCCGGGGGCTCGGGGCCGGGGGTCGGGGCTGGGGCTGGGGTCTCGGGCTCCTTCCCGGTCCCTTCCTGCCCTGCCCCGTCCCCGTCCAGGCCGCCGGAGCTTGCCTCGGTCACCCGCAGCCCGCTCCTGGCTCTGCAGTGGTCCCGCAGTCCCTAAGCCCCGTAGGAGACGCGCTCATGAAGGATGGGTAGCAGAGGGGACGTCCAACGATGGTGTCTGTGGGGTTTTAGATAAACGCCCCTGTGAGATAATGTGAGATAGCTGAGGGGGTGCTGGGGGATCACAGGTTCTCCCCGCTCGGTGAAACAACCGCAGCTGGAGTTGAGAAGCTTGCTGCTGGCCGGCAGCGCCTCTCTCGACTCTGCACAAGAAATTTTTCGGGGTTAGGAAATGACAGTTTTCCCTTCGTGTCTTGAAGCACATTTGGTTTTCCTGTGCTGGGAGAGTAAGTGTATTATCTAGAACTCAATCTGGTCAAAGCCGTCCTTCTGTAGCCGAAGAAACAAAAACGCAACCCTCACAGGAAGCTGCCTTAGCCTACGACCCTAGGCTACAAGTTTATTGCGGGCGAGAGCGTTAGACCCACTTAGCGCCTTGGAAGGTTCAGCTGCAGTTCTCACCCTGCCTCTCTGCTCTGTTTCCTCGCCGTCTGGATGCAGCATCACCAGCACACGGTCGAACGTCTCCTTTTAAATCTTAACCAAGTCTGAAAATAAGCACCTCCAGTCTGCGTCTGCGTGGACGTTGTCAGAGGGAAAGCAAAGACTCTTGGACAGACAGGTGACACCTCATTAGCAGAGGTCTCCATCACTTTTTCCATCAGGCTGAATTCTGATGTCTCCTATAATTTAAGAGAAAACATGAGGGATGAAGTAGAAAAGTGAAAATTATACATTCTGAAAGGAATAAGAAGAAAAGGACGGCAAAGGTGGCAAAAGGGCTGCTTGCACCCCCCTGCTGCTCTGCCTCTGCTTGTCCTTTGTCCCTTGCTCTTCCATGCCACCTCTTCAAGCATTTCTGTAGCACTTATCACTAAGATCTAAATATGTTTAGACTGTGCTTGCAGCACTACATGATTTCCGTCATTTACTTCTTCCCACTTCAAGCTCTAAATGTATAGGAAATAAGATTGCTTGGCTTTTAAATAACCTTGTCAGAGGTATTTACAGTCATATATTACCAGATCTGAATCTGGAATGAAAGAATTTATGGCCAATGCACTCTTTTAAGTTGTATATCTGTTTATCTGATCCTCACTCACAAATGCCTCTAATTAAGCTATAAACCCTTAGTTTCTACTTAACCATATGGGTAGGCTGGGAAGTTTGCTACAGTAATGTAATTTACCCACTCTACAGCCTTGTCTGCAATGCAAATCCAGCATAACTGCTTTAATAGTGTTACAGCCTGCTCTGTTTCTCACTATAGGGACAGAAATAAAGCATGTCCAAGCTACCAACTGTAGCTGTGATGAAACAGTTCTCTTGGACCTACAGGATATTGTGTTTTTACAGGGGAGAAAATACACTCGTAGCCCTACCAACAATGGGGAAAAATGCAACCCAGAAGTACAAGTACTGAGGAAGGGGATATGATATTCTCAAACAACTTTTTGCACTTTCTGTGGGAGCTGTTCAGCTCCCCCTGGATTTGTTGCATTCTTACCTTCTGTACTGTTTGCATTTTTTGCTTGGAGACACTTTTCTTTGACCTGAAGTCCAGATAATTTGAAGATGGGGTCTACTGCAGGGGGTTGAGAGAGGTTATAAGGAAAGCTTGCACAGAAAAGAGGCCCTGGGTTAAAATAGCTATTCATCTGTCTTAAATTCTTGTTGAATATTTCATAAATATTTATGCAAGAAAAGACATCTAAGTTGACAATAAGCAAATTTAAAAGTGGCTTGAGTCCCAGTTTTGTTACCTTGACATAGAAACTCTGACTTGCATGGAACTCTGGGCAATACTTATCTAACATATGAAAAATATATCTTAAAATATGTTCTAAATTTAGGATTTTTTCTCTAGAAAGTCGTGCTGACTTCAGCTATCATGAATTTCATGTGAAAAAATGCAATTTTTAGCCTATGTTGCAGAAGCTTTTCTTAAAAAGCGAAGTGTGAAAAGTTGTGTGATTTTTAAGACGGAAAAGTGTCTGTATAGATTCACACAGGTACCCCAGAAGGAAATGCCTAGAGCGATCCATAAGACCTTCTTTTCCAGTCTTGCCTCTTCCAGTGACTACTTATAGTATTTCTTATTACCCTTAAGGTATCCCATGCTTTCAGATCTGAAAGGACTAGCTGACCTTTGATAGCTGAGAAGTCACACAAAACTGTTTTTGTCTAAATCACATGTAGAAAATTACAACTGCAGCTGCAGGTGGGTGAACAAGAATATCTCTTTAGCTAGGTAGCAGAAATACCATCTAGCACTGATGTAGCTTTGAGGCTCTCCTGGCCTGCAAGAGACGGCTGGACGAGATGGCCTTCAGATGTCCTCTCCAACTCTAATTGTTATGTGATCCTGTGATCTAGAGAGGTTGGATTCAGCCACTACAGATGGCACAGGCCAGACTATTCTGTCTAGTTACTAACGCAGTTAAAGTACGGGGGAATAGGAAATACTCATCCCTTGAGATGGAGAGTTTGAGTGAAGCATAGTGGTTTTATACTGGCATTAGGCCACCCCACAGGTGCCTACATGATGGTTGTACTCTATATGTGGAATAAAATTAGCATCAGATTAGGGGTGAGGTTTTATTTTATTTTATTTTATTTTAGTTTAGTTTAGTTTAGTTATTTTATTTTATTTTTTGTGAGGTCAGATTGGATAATTTAATTTTGTTTTAACTTTTTGCAGTGGTGTGAGCGTAGGTCAGCTTCTGGGTTCATTTGGGGACTTTTGGAGAAGAACAATGCTTTAACTGCTGCTCACTTTCTGCAAGGCTATACATTGGATTTTATACTTTCTCTTTATTTCTTCATGTGCCTTTAGGAAGGGAGCCCACAATAGGTACAATGGCCATTTTTCCTATTTTTACTTCAAAGTAGCAGTAGGAATGCCTCGGTCTCCCTGTCTCCACGCAGAGAATATAACTGTCTTGCATGACATGGGACTTGTAAGGCACAGACAATATTTGTGCAGCCCTTTTGTCCGAAAAGCTATATAGAAGCACATCAATTATTAATATTAATGAGAACACCCTGTTCTGTTTCTGCAATGGATGCTTCTGGGCCAGTTTAGCTAGAATCAAGTCATGTAGTCTGCCTGAAGCAATTAGGCATAAGCCTTCAAATGCTGATTCTTATCAAACCAACTCTTTTCTTTGGCTTATACCTAGCAATATGTTCTTTATCAGCTGTATAGATTTGGCTTAAAAACAGTCTTACAAAGCACTGCTAATAGCGAGTTTTCAGAATGTCAGTGCTTGATAGGTTTGCTTTCCCCACTGCCTTATCAGGCACACCACTTTCCTCCTCTGTGTCCTCAGGAGTCCCAACAATCTCCATCAAACCCACTCCAAGTGCTGGGTGGTCTTTGCAGGCTAGTTGGAAGCCTTGTCCCCAGCCATTCAAGTCAGGGATAGGCAGAGGAGTGCTAGGACTCCATCTTGGCATCCCGGTTGGATTTCTTTTCCCCCATAAGCCTGGGTATAGCATGGGCAGAAAGAGGGAATTTCATCCTGGTGGGGAGTCAGGACAAAGCTGGAATGCAGGCCTGCATTTGGGAGAGTGGGTGCGTTCTCAGCTTCAGGCTACACCATCTCCTTTTTTGGTTCATTTTTACAATAGTCCTTCATTTCTGTATAAGAGCTCTCTGCTGTTTTTTTGCCTTTTTTTGTTTGTTTTGGCCTTATCCCTTGGCTCCAAAACTTTTTCAACTACATGGTCCTTCGTGAGCTCTGTTTAAAAGTCGATTGAATCCTTGCATGGCCTGCTAAAAGAAGTCCCTTATGGGTTTCATTTCCAGGCATCCTCCATAGTTGTTTAACTCTGTCCTCCCTGCCCAGACTAAAATGTCATTCTTATTTGAAGGCTTCATGCTCTGCCTTTGATCACAGACTTTTCCATCACTTCTTCTAGCCTAGTTATCTCCTCTGGACTAGGATAAAATGGGCAAATTGATGGAGATGAAAAGAACAACATTTTGCTTGCAATACATGTAAGTAATCCCCGTCGTGTTTCTGAGATCCGCTGTTGTGCCTTGTTCTCCTTCCCACCGGAGCTGGAGTCAGCCCTGCTAGCTGCTGTGATGTTTGGAGCAGCTCTTGGAAGGCATCCGAACATTTCTGTTCCTAGTCCAACTGTGGATGATTGTACTCTGCCTTTGGAGTGGTCTCAGATGAATCTAATTGTGTTCAAGAGATAATGCCAAAACTCCCTGCATTTCTCTAGTTCCAGATGAAGGCTGAGAAATCCAGTGGCCTTTGAGCATGTTTCCCAGTACTAGGCATTAGACGCCTACCTGTACTCTCATGAGGCTACCATGGATTTTTTTCACAGCATTTTCCCCAGGAATGTGGCCATTTCATTGCCTGGAGGCATTTTCGTTTGCACAGGAGATACCAAGATTGAACAACCTTCTGTTGTCCCCGCTTTGAGAGATGAAACAGTTATGAGAGCATATGTCTGATCCCACATGCACTGAGACGTTTGGTCATGAGCCATTTCATATGACCAACCCATATTTATAAGCCCTACATAGAAAAGATTTGATAGAAGGCAACAAGTATTTTTTTATTGTTAAATACCTGTGATGTTGTCATTAAATTTGATTCACCTAAAATCTCCACTTTGAGAAGCCAGAGTGTCAGAAGTATAATACTCCACACCATTTGTCCTTTTCCTTCTCTATAAGGACACCGGTGTAAACCAAACCCTAACTCGATCAGCTTTTGTTTCACTGTGTTACTCTTTTAACGTTATTTAAACATAGTTCGTTATTTAACTGCGCAGGAGATCTTAATCTTTTACTTAAATGTAAATCGCAAAGTAAAATCGCTAAACAAATTGATTGAATCCCATTGATTATTCATCAAATAATTGTGGCAAATCATGTAATCAATTATTCATCATCTTCAGAGAAGAATAGATGACATGAAGAATAAGCTGCAATTAAGATAAAATACTATTGGATTCTGTACTGATAATTTCTTTTGAAATTACAATTCTTGCAATTAAATCAAATTGAAATTAAAATGTGAGTAGCCTGATTGAGGCACTGAGTAGTGATTGTACAAAAGTGTAATCTGCTAGAGTTTATTCATGTGTGGGGACACAGATGACATTTGCTGCCTGAAATATTTTCTATTTCTCCCCATGCATTACTTCTGTCTGAGGCAAGGATGCTGTTATGATTATAGTTTTTAGTCTCCTCCATTATTATGTGACGAACCCATCAGTGTGTTACAAAGAGTAAAACACATTCCTAAAAACAATTTAAATATTTAATCCCCATGCTAGATTTATCTTGAGCTTAATTGTGTTATTTCATACTAAGTGTAGAATACAGAATCTAGATTCAAAATTAGCACGGAAAAAATTTCTACTAATGTAAGGATTTGGTTTTGCAAATTTTACGGAGTTTTGACTTTATTAATTGATTTATTGCTCCCATGAATAACGGACCTGACCCACTAGACATTTTAATCAATGGAAAAACCTTTTGTCTTCAGTAATGTAATATACCTAGAACAAGCATCCCTATCAATCAATAAAAATATAGGCATTAATCTCCATCAAAACCACTTTTAAGGAATTAATTGTCAGTCATTTGGACTCAGGCAAAAGTGAACCCTGATCCCCAAACTGTGCGAGTGCTGTCTTGAAACGTTCGGTGGTTTTTGACTATCATGCTAAAAATTAAAGGAATGAAATGCTCTTCCATCTGAAGAAGTAAACTGGAAGGTCATTAATGCAGTTGTGTTTCTTTTTCTAATAAACAAAATATTTCAAAAGGTTTGATCAATTAAGAGGATTTTTCAACACCAGGAATGGAAACTTCTCTAGCCGTAATCACTATTCAAGCTATGTAACTGAATGCATCTATTACTTACGAATAATAGCCTCACATGACATTGTTTTGATGCTGATAGGATGAGTGTGGTAATACGCAGAGTGCAAATATTTAGATAGATTTGAAATTCATGTACTGGGAACATGCATTCAGTTATGATTAGGGCTATGATTTAGGTATGAATTGCCTCATAGTTTCTAAGGTCTTTTTGACTCAACAACATGTATTGTAGCAATCAGTTCAGAACCGTTAAGTTTGCAAATAATATACAAGCACATGAAGAGAAAATGTATTCCATCACCATTTTTTCCTAAATAACTTTTCTTTTGTTTAATCATAAGGGGAAGGAGATTCAGATTTAAATGACATTTTAGCTAGGCCTCTAATGTTAGACAGATATAGTAATGTTGTTAGAAGTATTTCTTTTCTGTCTCCTCTATGCTAGACAAAATACATTTTATTGGGTCTTTACATTAAGTGTCAACAAGTGAATGGTCCTCAACATTTGCTGAAAGTAAATTTTGAAAACAGATTTTAAAAAGCAGTCCAAAAACAAGGTTAAAAAAAAAATGGTCAGATTTGTATTATTTAAAGCATACAATAAAATTGTTTTCCATGTTTTATATTCATATCTTGCTTTCAGTATTTGATGTTCATTATTCAAATTCCATGTAATTCCATTCCATGTAGCAGACCGCCCTACATTGGTTGTGTTGCCAATTTGGGTAAAAGAGCTATGCTGCTAGTGTGTGTGCAGACAAATTTAAAATTCTGCTTCCTTTAGCAATATAAAATGACTTTGAAATGCATTTTCAGAAAACATTTGAGTTGTAAAACTTGGTAGCATGGGAGTTCATGGAAACATAAAACATGCAAGTAAATATATCAAAGGATGTTTTTTAGAGATGGTAAAGAGCCAGAAATCCAACAGAAGGAAAAGGGATAATGAGTGAGCCACATTTCTGAAAATCAGAAATGTTTGCAAAATTTGAGTGCTTGTTCTTTTTTTCCCCCAGTATTTGCCAGATTCAGATATCAAGTATTTTCATTGAAGATGCAACCCAAACAGCTTGTAATTAAGTAGTGATCCATTTTTCAGGTTTATTCTCTTCCCTGGAGTGTCACAACAAAATTTACTCCAGGCCTGACACCTCCCTTTAGAACCAAGTTTCTCTCTAGGTCTACTTAGAGGGGAGTGTTGCCAAATTTTCGTAGTTTTTCGTTCTCCATCCTGAAAGGCTTGTTGTATATTAATTGCCTCTGTGAAGTGTCAACGATTAAGTAGGCTGAGGTACTGGTTGTTAAAAGACATCCTTGTTCCTCTGTAGGTGTCATTTTCTCAGGCACTGCCTATCTATCTGTCAAGGTTGACGTGAAAATATGTCAAGTCTTCTGATTTGTCAGCTAAATATGCCTTACTTTTCTTTACATGCATTTTATACGGTTAAACCTGATCTAACAGAAACTCCAGAAAATCTAAACGCTGGAGTCAGTGAAACAGAATTTGGCAAATTCACACTGAATTATTTGGTCATTTTAAACTGTTGGGAAAGGAACTTTCTCAGGACTGACTGACTCAGATTATTTTGAGATTCCCTATAATGCAACGTGATTTATTCTGTGCACATTTAATCTCATCAAAGAACCTGAGTCAATGCACGCAAAATTGTGTGCAACAGTTACAGAACTTAGTAAGATCTTTCTGCACATTTCCTTCATACTTAGAAAACAATATTTTGCTTACGTTAGTTGGGGCCCTTTTAATTCTTCTCACTGAACTGATCTGAGGAATTTGCTCACCCACAAAGGTGTCTTACATAGTCCCTATTCTTTCTTCCAGTGGCCAAATTGTATCTTCAAATGTAATCAACGGGAAATTTGTCAGGAGTAGTCAGTACTTGTCAAGTCTATGTCAAACAACTGCAATATCTCAGTGACCCTTAACTCATGGGTTATCAAATGTAGCTAAAACACGCACAAAAAAAATGGAAACAGATAAAAAGGGGGGAAAGAAGGAGGAAGTGGATTTGTTAAGTGAAAGCATTTTCTTTTCTAATCTATATAGTTTTGAAGTTAAGACTTGGTCAAAGACACTGCAGACATTGCAAACAGTGAAGAGATCACTCTCTTTGGAAAATATATCTGCTGTTGGTACTTCCTTAAAGGCAGCCTTTGCTTAGAAAGTCAAGGGGTTGTATGCAGATTGACATACATTTGTTTAGGCCCAGATCCACATTGCTGAACCCAGAGAAGGTGATTTCCATCTTTTGAATGTTGGTCTGATCATAAGGACACTGCCCCAAGATGTAGCTCCCTCGTTTCTCTTCCATCCATAACTTAAGGGTTTAAATCTGTATCTCCTACCTTGCAGAGGAACAACCTAAAAAAACATGCTGGAGAAACAGAGCAAGGGTGCTGGGCGGGAAAGTAACTATTCCTGTGACCAGGGAAGGTGAAAAAGGGAGCAGGATCAAGAAGGAATAAGTAAATACAGGTATGAGACAGCACAACTGGAGACCTGGGGTTATCTGTCTTCCCAGCACTTTCTTATTTCACTGGTGCCTATTTAATTTGTGCTGTGTGAGCATCCTGAAGCACGAGGATCAAGGCCTTTCCCTTTGCTGAGGGCTGCCCCTGTCCCTGGGCAGCACAGTCACTCAGTACCTTGTGCTGGCTCTTCCCAACCTTGTGCGTCTCACTCCTTTCTGAGAGGTGGTACAGCCTTGGCTGCCGCAATGAAGAGCTTTGATCTCCCTTATTCCCTTGTTCTTACTCTACTCGGTGAAATTATTTTATCCTAGGTCTGTCATTTAGCCAAGCACTTTAAACTAGAAGCTATTAAATAAATAATAGATAATCACTGTGGGATATCTTAAAAAAAATTAAGAGTGAGCTGCTGAGAGCCATAGGGATAACTTAAGTGATTAAATCCAGATGATTTTTCAGGTTGTCATTCATGAAATTGCTCAGCCATGTACCTGACAGCTGATTAGAAGAGGAGCGGGCTCTCATTTTTACCTCATTCAGTGACATTTTGTTAGGTCCCCCCCACCGACATACCACCCACATCCTACCTCTGCTGTTGTGTGTGCCATTGTCAGGAGCTACCTGCAGGGACCCAGGCACTTGTTTAACAGACCCCATTCCATACAAAAATTAGGACAACTGTGCTGTGTCCATAACTGTTTTTTTCAACCCCTCATGAGGGAACAGCAAAAATTATGAGCTCTCTGAATTCTGATTTACTGTTCACAGAAATGGAATGGAAGAGAAATGTGCACCTTTTGTGCACCTTTTTTTTTTTTTTTTAATTCTGAAAGGACTACTTACAAAATGTAAGGTTAAGCCCATGCATCTAGTTCTGGAGGAGTGGAAATAGGAATTTAGCTTGCTTCATTTGTGCTGGGCTTTGCTAGCTTAGTCCTCTGTGAGATTGCCTTAGGGGGCACAGAGTTATTGCTGTGCTACTATCACAGGAAAAAAAAAAAAAAGATATACGGGGTGCAAGGCAATATATAAGAGAGTATGTCTAAAATGTATATAAAGTATTGGGTATGTCTGCTGCTTCAGTTTGGATCTGGCAATCCTGGAATAACAAGTTTTTCTCTCCTTGATCCAACGTAAAAATCAAAGGGACACACTGCCCTCAGATACTCCCCCACGGCTCCTGCTGAGGTCAACGAAAGCTGTCTGTGCTACTGTGAAGGCAGAATTTTGCCTGGAGAGCAGTAGCGTAGGAACTGTGCTTCTTTGTTCACTACTACAGATTTGCTGGCCTTGCTTTCTTGAACCTCTTGAATTTTATTCAAATGGAAAAGGCTGACCTTGTGCACAGGTACCTTTGAGAAGGTGGATTAATGTCAGCATGCAAAGTGACCCTTCTTCAATGCAGAAGATAGGTGTGGTGGAAGGTGAGCAGAAGAGGGTGTGCTATTCGAGGAGGAAGAGATGAAACATTTGAGATAGAACTTGAAACAATTGACAAAATCAATCCCATTCCGAAATATTCTTGGGACCTTAAAGATCATCTAGTTCTGACACTTCTGCCATGGGCAGGGACACCTCCCACCAGACCAGGTTGTTCAAAGCCCCATCCAGCCTGGCCTTCAACCCTTCCAGGGATGGGGCATCCACAGCTTTTCTAGCAAACCTCTTCCTGTGCCTCACCACCCCCTGAGCAAAGAATTTCTTCCTTATGTCTAATCTAAATCTACCCTCTTTTAGTTTAAAGCCATTACCCCTTGTCCTGTCACTACACCCCCTGACAAAGAGTCCTTCCCCAACTTTCCTGTAGGCCCCTTCTAGGTGTTGGAAAGCCGCTGTTGGATGCCTGGTTATACACTACCATGGTGGAGACCTCTGCTCTTTTGGGCTCTGCTCCTGAATGTGTGTGCCTGAGATGTGTGTGGGTCTTCATGCCTCTCATGCAAGGTTCTAGTCATAGAAAAGTCCTTTAATAGGACTTCTAGAGGTGAAAAGATGTAAATAACTTAGGTACAATTTCCTTGACAACTACAGCAATAAGGAAGGATGTAAGGATGCTAACACCATCCTTAGGGCCATGACTGAAGAAAATACATAAAGATTAACCTCCAGGATAAAACAATAACCAGAGCTTGCTGAGTTCCTCACAATATCCCATTTTTTCCTATTGTTACTCTAGTCAGCAGTAGTGAACTACTTAACTGTTACTTTTATTTCACAGCAACCTCTCTCTCCATTTTCTCTACCTGTAAGTTAAGGCAGCCTTCTCGAGATTGCTCTCCTGAATCCTAATTTCATGTAGGACTTCCTCATTCTTTGCTTTGAATGTCACGAGGACCTCCACTGCCTGAATACTTTTCATAATTTCCCAGATACCAAAGGATAGGGAAGACCATTGTGATTAGACAGTCTATGTGTGAGATCATATAGACAGCAGACTTCCTTGAATTCAGTTAACACTTGAACTTGACCCTATCTTTTGAGAAAAAGCAGTTGAACCTGGAAGTCACCCCATGCTGCAGAATGGACAGGGTGATTCATTCCATTGGCAGTTTGAAACACTGGGTTTCATCAGGATAAAAACTGTGTTATTTCTAACCTAAAACGATTTAGTTTAATCTTTTAGCCATTGGACTAGTTTATAGTTTACCATCTAGGCTGATGAGTCCTCCATTGGTTACTGATGCAAGTGTTTGTTGGCTGGTCAAACTACCTTTAATTTTCTCTTTATTTAACTAAATAAGTTTCATGTCCTTTCGTATTGACTTAATCTTGTGGCTCTTCTCTGACTCCTTCAGCCTCTTGATATCTTCTCTGAGTCAGAGTTGCCATGGCTGGACATAGCCAGAGGTAGTCTGTGCCTGTGTCAAATATGCTGGTAACAGTGGGAGTCGAATTAAGAAGGATGAAGGAAGATGGAGCTGCAACCATCTGAAAAGGGTCGTACTGTTGTAAATCCTCTGGGCTTTGTTTTCTCCTGGTGCCTTTTCACTTTTTTGTTTGTTCGTTTGTTTGTTTGTTTCTGACTTATATTACTTGCAATTAGCTTTCCCTTTCCTGCATGTGTAATTTATGCTTCTATAGCTGCTTTTCATGCCCTTTTAAGCTATATTGGCTTTTCAACCAATCTTCTTTCGTGATTGTGGACCTTTGGGAGCATCCAAGAAATTTTTCTTTAAAAGTTTTCTTATCACTCCTGTTTTTTTCCACTTTAAAACTTCTTTTCCTCAATGCATTTGGCTTGATGTTTGCAGCTTAGTTTTTAGAAAACTTTTAAAGCACAAACTTCAAATGTTATTGACTTAGACTCTTGAAAATACTTTTTCATGTAAAAAACTGCAGTTATAATTTTTTACATCTGAACTATCACTGATGTTTAGTCTGTGATCAATTCTTCTTTATCTGTGAAAATAGCTTTAATATCTAATTTCCTCATATGGGAATTGATCACTTTTTGAGTTGGAAAATATTTGATTTTTTTTGTTGTTCCTGTATTGATAGCTCAGGCAATGTAAATGTATGCCATTCAGCTTTAAACTCCCCTGGAATAATGCAGTGTTTTTCCTGACACAATACAGGTTATTACAGATAAGGTTATTGTGTTACCTGAGTGTTTTTGTTGCAGTGGGCCATTTCAGGCACATTACCTCTTCATTGTCTCATAAACAATAAAGATACTTTGCATCTGAGTAATCTGTCATACCACAACGCTCCTTCCCACCTGTGCCATCTTCATTCTTTACCCAAAAGGCTGGAATTAGTTTTAAAAAACACAGTCATGTGGAAGTATTCATTGTGCTTTATAATGCTGACTATGTAGAATGTATACTCATAAAGAGGTGACTCCTCCTCCTTACCTACGTAATGCTGTAACATCAGAGAGCCAGCAGGTTAGCATTAAACAGATGTAGAGGAGCTGAGCGTGTTGCATGATGTGAAGGTGACTGTCTCGTGTTAACTTCAAACCTAAAGCTCACTTTCACCTCAAAAGTGAGTTTCTCTGAGGTATGTGATCTTTCGTACACACCTCTGGGTTTGTCCTAACCCACAACATTCATGTCATGCTGTGCACTTTTCATCCGAGGAATTCGATCCACATGTTATGCCTATATGCAGGGGTGAAAAATACATTATTTTCATTTATTACCTCATTTTCTCAGTGGTGCTGGGGTAACTCCAGCAGCCAGTTATAACTGATCAGTAAAACCACAGCTTCTAAGAACTTCAATAATCTGTCCCAGAAACTGAGGCCAAATTTCAAGCTTGCCTCTCATGTGACTTGTTAGCTGGTTTCACCACTTGAGCATTGAGCTGTGAGCGCAACAGATATCTGTGCAGTTTGTTCATGAAAAGTAATGAGAAACAGTGATAAAGGAGATACTTTGTGGAAGGGAGTGCCAGGGAATTTCTAGTCGAAGAGATAAAAGAAGTGGCTGGGAAGTAGCTTTAGACACAACATACCGACCGCTGGGGCACTCAAATAAGCCAGCCTAGCAGTAGCTGCTCAGGAGGGGTGGAAAGAAATACTGTGACCACATCTTAAGGCTGCTAGGTAGTAAGAGCCACCAGGAATCCAGCAGGGCTCAAGGGGTGGCCCTGAGGACTCCTTCCCTGTCATGCAGGAGCTGGAGACATTTTCTGCAGTCATGACAGAGAGGGAGAACCCCGTATTAATCCCACAGGAGGGAAGATGCAGAGGGAAGCAGGAAAAAAAAACAGCAGTTCAGACTGACTTTGGGCTTTGCTGCTCCCTCAGTGCTGTTTTCATCACATACCGTGGAGGGGGTGGAAGAAGGCATCTGCCAGAGCCTCCATCCCTCTTTCTGATCCCTCCACGGATCAACCCCACCAGGCGTGGAGCCTCCGACACAGCAGAATGAAGAGGGATGATGCTGGGTCAGGAAACAGATGTGAGGCCAGGGCCTGAGCCGATTCCACGGCCGGAGAGCCTGTGTTAGCTTTCAGACTCCGGGCTGAGGGGCTTTCAAAGTTTCGGTGTAGATGTGGGGATGAACTGACATGGCATGGAGGGAGACAGATTGCCCAGACATTGCTGCTGTGAGCTGAGCACAGGTGGGGCTCCCGAGCAGAGGCCTTGCAGAGAACTTCCCCAAGTGTTTCTTGATGTTCTCAATATTTTGTATCTGGCAGCACTGTAAAGAACACATGAGTACCTGGCAAGGGAAGATATGATATAAAAATCTGATCTAAACATCTAAAGAAAAATGGACAAGCCAGAAAAAAAAAAAAAAAAAAAAAGCACCTAAGGATTTGGGAGCTCATCACATCCTGGCCTGGGATAGGAGTCATTGCTTTTGAGTGCTTGAGGTTGACAGGAGTAGGCAAATATTGATTCAAAGCTCCAGTGTGTAATGTGACAGGCAAATGCTCCTTTGAGATCCCCAGTATGCGTCCTGGGGAAAAGATCACACTTTTTTGGTGAGTAAATGAGAATATTCACTGATTGTGCTTTCCTTCAAGTTCCTCTTGGAATAGTTTTTTTTTTCTTTTTTTTTTTCTTTTTTTTTTTTTTTTTTTCCCAGCTCTTTTCTGTAGGCAGACCAGGCATTTTAAATTCTGTGCACAGTCATAATGCAGCTGTAGTTCTTGGAGATATCATTGAACACACTTTTTTTCCCTGGTATTTGAGTTAGACTGGAAACATTAGTTTTTACATTAAAAAAAAAAATCCTTGCATACAAGATGTAGCATACACAGTCCTTGAAATCACAAGGTTTGGGAAAGGAAGCTTAGTTGGAAGACATTCAGCCACTAAAATGAGAAATAGTGTCTGCAATAAATTTTATTCTCATTTTTCTTCAATTTCTCCCTCTTTCCCAACATCCAGCTTTGATAAGAAGAGATAGGACATATAATTACCCATTTTCTCTCCCTCCTCTTACATTTATACTTATAAAGGCAGTACATTTTGGAAAGCCTGCAATGTGGGAAAATAATAAAACATTATATCTGTTTAGCCAAAAAAGAAGATATTAAAAATCTCTGAATGCTCAGATGAATTCTCAGCCTGATCTAAAACAGAACAGAGGGGGGGGAAAAAATCACCAGAGTTTCATAAATTCTAGGTACAGCTTTGACAGAAAATGTAGTGTAAGGGCCAGATCATGTGCTTTGCATCACAGAGTCAGCAAATTCTGGCCGTAGTATGGGCATATCTGTTTCTAGAGAGAAAGGGGTGTGTCTGGGTTACTCTTTTGGGGAACTGGTCCCTTGCCTGCTGTTTTGATCTCCTGTGGCTTAAATAAGCCTGGTAGAACATTTTCGCAATTAAAAATCACGCTGTTAAGACAAGGAGCATTCCCCTTCTGGTTTTTGACCAGCTCTAGCTGTTGCTAGCTGATGTGAGCAAGGCTAAGCTTTCTAGGTGTGTGGTCCGCAAACGCAGCCAAGGACCTGGCCTGGCGCGTCTGATTTAGCTCCGAGTTACACCAGCGTACACAGAGCAGGACCAAACCTGCGAACAGAGCCGCAGGAAAGCAGGATCATGCTGCTCCGTGCCAGGGCTTTAAATAGCAGCAGGCTGGAGGGCCGCGGGGAAATATCTGCCTCCAACTGCTTGTCCCCACCTGTGATGCGACCACGAGTAGATGTAGGTCCTTCTCCCGCGGCATGGCACACGGCTCTGTCGGCAGCTACGAGACCGTCCTCTGCTAAAAGGAGTCATTTCCTCTCCGTTTTGGCTCCTGGGGCTCTTAAGAGTTAATGTCCTGGAATCAGATCAGTTCAAAAAGAACTTGATTGATGAGGGACTTGCACCTTTATGACCCAAAACCAAAGCAGGATTCGGTCTCTGGCTGAATGCTACATACATTATGGAAGATTTTCGGTTCTCAGATTTGATCTGGCTCGGTGCTACTCGGCTGGTACAGAGCACTCCTAAAGCACAGTAGTGTATGGGCAAGTTTATGGTCCCAAGTAACCTGAAAATAAGAGCTATATGTTGCAGTAAAATATTGACATGAAATTGCCTTTTTTTAATATAGGCTCCAGCTCTTTTTTATTTACTGTCTAAGTAAGATATATGATACTAGTAGATGCAAAGTATAAAACCTAACAGATTCATACCAGCTAGGAAGTATGCATAAAAAGGCTGTACAGAATGCCCATTGAGTACAATGGAAAATCCTCACAATAAATCAATTCCCAGATTTTTCCTTACTGCTGTTAAGAAAAAGTTGTTTAAAAGACCAAACTCCCCAAAACCCAGTTGGGAAAAAGCCTATTAAACTTGGGTGGAGAGACCTGAAATCAATCTCCTCAATTAATCCTCTGTTTGGACTCCTTTTAAAGCTTTAGCACATGTTATTTTTCTTTAAAGGGGGATTTAGTACTTGGGCAAATGTTCCCACATATCAGCAAATATAAAGTCTCTTCTTTACTTTTTCCATGGACTTTCCTGATTAACGAAGAAAAACATTTGTATTTTGAATAAAGGTCTATTACTTCCTGATAATTTTCATGCTTGAACCTGATCTCTGGTAAACTAATATAAATCAGGAGCAACTTGGTCGAAACCAGTGAAGTGTGATTAGTACATCAGCAAAGCTGTACCCATAATAGTCTCGCAACAGATATGTCTCATCTCTTAAATTTCTGCAAAAGTATGCAAGCATTAATCAAGTATAATTAAGAGCAGGACTTAGCCCAAAATCTTGCACGTAAGATGACACATGTTGCTGTGGAAGCAGGCTGATGTCACAGACACAGAAATTTTTACTTTCTTCCGGCAGCAATTAGAACATATTTTGGCTGTGAGAAAAAAAAAAAAAGACTATTGAGGAGTAAACCTTACAGTCAGTGACGTCAGCACAGAGGGTACGGAACTGCACTGAGCAAGTGAATTGCAGTTTATAGTACGGGCTCTTTCTGCACCTTTGCTCCGATATGAAACTCTTTCTTCAAGAAAAGTAACATGAAAGACAAAGCTGCAGCAAAGAAAATACATCAGCTTTTGCAAAGGTTTCATGTGTTTTCTTGCTTTTTAAATGTAATGTTTATCTAATAAATAGTATTTCAGTGTTAAACAGTAACTCTCTGTCTGTGGTCCCATTTTGAAAGTCAGAGTGTCCTTCAGGACTTGCTATGATGTCTTTGAAAGCAGCTTTCCTCTAATGAAAAGACATACTATGTCACTGGAGCAGGGTCCCGGGGAAGGCTGCCTGCCACTTTGTGCCTCTGGGTAATCTGGCCTCAAACACAACCCTGTGTCAATCTTTCTCACTTGCTTGCTTTCTTCCTGTTCTGCTGTAAACTAAGCAGTACCTTGGAAAGAAAGTTTATCAGGACAATACCACAGTCCAAAGTCAAGCCATTAGTCACTGAATGAATAGATTTTAAAGAAATAAGTGTTTTGACTTTTTATTTATTTTTTTTCTGTGGGGAAAAAATACAAGTGATGTTTTCAGACTTTTAGGTCTTGCCTACAGAAGCATAGTGCAATATTCATTTCTTTACTTTATTAGGGCTGCTTTCTTGCTTAAAATTGTACGTGCTTAAGAATGTTGTCGAATTGATGCCTTACATGGTACCAATCCCCCACCCCTCAGAAAACAACCCTAAAGTAAAATTAAATTACTATTCTGCAACTGTGAAGTTTGAAAACAGGCTTCTCTTCTAATTCTTAAACAGAGGAAATTAAATTCATACTTTCCAGTACAGTTAATCCTGAGCTGTTTGACATATTTGAACATTAGCCATTTGCACAGGGGTATAAACTGAGTGTGGCTTTCAGAAATGCACTATTCCTGTAGACTGCTGATCCAAATTGACTGTCAAAAGTTATCTGAAGAATTTCAGCAGCTGACCTGTTTTATCATGGCTACCAGCTGCTAAAAGCTGTAGATGGTGATGAGAGTTTAGGTGAGAGCAAAGAATAGAGAGAAAAGTTAAAAGACACGAAGACAGAGGAGCTCGGTGAGCTCTGCAAGTCTTTGGCCCTTGTTTCTGACTCACTGAGGAGAAATTGTGGCTGAGTGATACCCACTGAGTTGGCCCCTTAGGGCCAAGAAGAGGGAAATGATAAGCTATGATATGTATTTCAAGCAAATAAAATAAAGGGCTATACGCTTCATGCCTTGTGTTAAATTGTTTGCAATCCAGAAACAATAAGGATAAAGCTGATTAAACCGTTGTGACTCAGACTGGGATTTGTCTCATAGGACTTTAGAATAGCTCACCATGGTAGCCATCAAAACCCCTTCATAAGTAGTGGAGAGAAATAAAAATTAGAGTAAGGTTTATCTGCCCTTCGTTTGCAAAGATACCTATTTCTTTCTCGTAACTGAAAAGGGGACATTGATAACTAACCAAGATGCAGTCAGATACATTCAATTAGGGGCAGCCTGGTTTCTTTGTTTCTAACCATGGATTAGGCAAGAGAGAATAAGGGAATTAACTTTTCTAGATTCCTCAGCAGATTTTGATTTGAGGTTCTGAGGTCCCTGTAGTTTGCAAGATTTGTATGAAAGGTCACCTCCAATGGTCACAACATGATTTTATTATGAGAAAAAGATAATCACTTAGGGCAACAAAAGAATACAAAATAAAGACAGCTGTTCCCCTCTTCCACTATTTCACTCCTTTCTCATGCTGCATTTTTTACTGTTTTGACCAGGACATAAAGGAGCATGAGAATGAGTTAAGAAAAAGAAAAAGCACTTTGCTGAGCACAGCAGAGATGTGGATGAATGTTAATATATATTTTCTGTCCCTATGGTTCCTCCTATTCCTTCTTGTCCACACCAAACAAGTGGAATGCAATTGGCTTATTGTGGCAGTCCTGAGATAAGTCTCCTGGTTTATACGATTGCAGCACTGCTCTTTTGTGTCATAACATTCCTGTAGAAATGTGGACAAAATGGGTAAATATTTAGTGGCAGCAATGACAGTATACTTGCATCTATTACATCAAATGAAAATGTCCTACAGATAACAGTGGAACAAACTTAGTTGTTATTTTCATGTAAGGCAGAGGAGGGGACAGAGCATGGGAATGGAAGGGAGGAATTCCTGGGCTCTGAACTCTGCTTGGAGGCCGAGTCTGTGGCCTCTGGCTAGTCTGGCCTCTCCGTGCTTCAGCGACTGACACCCCATAAATACACAAATAATAGATAGGAACCGTTTAGGTCTGGATTTTATCCTGGCCTCAGAAGGCATGAATCCAGGAGCTGCAGACAGCAGTCTCCTGACAATCTGCCTCATTGCCCATGAGCCACAGTACCGAATGCTCCTAAAACCCTCGTGAAACAAGGCCTACAAATGGTTCTCCAACCCCTCTGCCCACCTTTCCCCATCAGTAAAATGGAGGTAGTAGAAATATTTTCCTTTGCCTGTGCTTATCTGCAAGATTATCAAGATTGTAATCAATGACAGAATAAGTAATAAGATGCGATCTTTTCAAAACTTCACTGAAATCATAAGTGCTGGTGCTATAGACCAACAAACCGTCACATGCTGGATCGTGAACACTTTCCACTGGTGAGGAGATGCTCACAGAAGTAATTATACTGAAGTCAAAGGTACACACAGCGTTTGTCTGTTTTGAGGATGGGGTCACAGTGCATCCTGTATTACTACTGATGTTACTGCAACATTATTGATGGAAGATATCTAATCAGTCCCAAAGAACTATGAGATTTAGAAAAAAATAATGAAGTATTTAATGGCAGATGAAATCCTGAAAGAAACAAAGCACCGATGTAGAAACAAAGTGATTGGTTAAAATACCTCACGAAGCACTGCAAGAGGTTTTGCTGTAATTATACAGCAGGTTTAGTAATACACAAACTCTGAGGTTCGGTTGGAATTAATTGATGTAAAGTGTCGGCGTGGATTTCTCGCTCCCTCTCTTGCTGCTATTTGTAATTCAGAAGAATGAAAGGAGCCTGATTACTAATTGGGAAGAGTTCAACAGGTTACCTTGTCTGAGAGAGACGTGCTTCCACAAACTCTTTGTGGCCAAATCCTCTCATCCCTCTTCAGACAAAACTCCCAACACAACTCAGCATTAACGTGCCTCAGGACTAGGTCTTGTCTTTGCTACCTGCCCCTGACTTTGGGGTCACTTGAGGCTGCCTTTGGCCCCAAGTGAGTGAATAACTGTGTTTCTTTGAAGCCACAGTACTAAAGGGGAAGTACAACACAATGCCCATAGTATAAAACCACCCAACACTCACAAAAAGAGCTTACTGTAAGTTGCAGAGCTCAGCCTGAGACCCAGAGTACCCTGACCCTCACAATGCCGGGAGGACTGACGCTGTGCTATGGCACCTCTGGAGCCCAGGGGAGAAACCCAAAAGAGCCAACTGCCTCCTCCTGCCACCAGCACGTCTCCTGGTACACGAGGGAAGCGTTTGGGAAGGCACCTCTAGGTTTGCCTGTGCCAGTCTGGGTGGCACAGGACAGTGCCTGCATGCTCTGGATGGGCCCCTCCCCGTCCCACAGGGATGCTGTCTTCTCTTTATCCACACTGCACATGTCCTGGTTAATCACCTCACTCCCTTACTCCACAGGAAACAAACAAATCAACAACAACAACAACACAACAACAAAAAAGCAACAAATAATAAAATTGTTCCCTCCAAAGTCCTCTCAAGCATACATCTGTATCTGTATCCGTTTTGTGGGATCTCCATGTACTGGGTCGGGCTGGGATGTTATCTTTCCCAGCAGCAGCCCATACAGTGCTGTGCTCTGCACTCGTAGCTAAAGCAGCAATGGTATCACACCAGTGTTGTGTCTGCTGCTGAGCAGTGCTGGCACAGCATCAGGACTCTCTCTAACCCCCCTAGGGGTGGGCAAAGATGTGAGAAAAGAAACATCACCAGGGCAGCTGACCTAAACCAACCAAAGGGATATTCCATACCAGATGATGTCACACTCAGCAATAAAAGGTGGAAAAAGGACGAAGAGGGGAGGGGTGGGCTCTCGTTGTGAAAACGTCTGTCCTCCTCCCGAACACCGGCTACGTGCGTTGAGGCCCTCCTTCAAGGACGTGGTCAAGCATCGCTCATTTGTGGGAAGTAGAGAGTAATTTCTTTCCTCTGCACTTCCACATAGCCTTTACTTGTTTTGTTTAGTTTTCCCTTTCCCCCTCCCTTTTCCCCTTTCCTTTTTTTCCCCTTTAGTTAAATTGTTTAATTAATAATAATCTTTCCTTAATAATTATTTTTTTTCTTCCCTTTAATTAAATCATCCTTATCTCAACCCGTGAGTTGTTCTTTCCTTTACATCTTCCCCTCCTCATCTAAGGAGGGGGAGTGAGTGAGCGGTTGTGGTGTTCAGCTGCCTAGCACGGTAAAACCACCACACTCCGTCAGGGATCAAGTCCTGCTGGTGTTGCCAGATGTGTGTCCACATTGCTTATTGCTGGTACAAATCTGCCCTTAATCTAAGTGCTGTATTAGAAGGTCACTGTGGTTCCTTTTTCTCATACAGCAACATAAAGCAATCACACTGTAGACTTAGGTCCACCCCAGGCGTTTTTGAGGACTGCTTGTAGCCAAACAGACCTCTGGGGATGACAGATGTAAGCACTTTTCTTCTCTAAGAAGCACACGCCAGAGACTGAGAAGCTCTGACCCCTTGGGAAATGAAGGCAGGACATTTGTTTGCTGAAAAGAGAGCTGCTGGTTTGCTATGTTTGATTTGCAGTCCCCTGCTGAGGCAATAAATATTCAGAATTGCTGGTGTCATTATGTGCCACTACTTGAATTCTTCACTGTACCAGTAGCCATGCGATGCACCTGAAAATGCTACCAAAAAGAAGCTTTGCTTCCAGCCAGAACAAGAATAAATGGTAGAAAGAATCAAAATCTGTTATCAGAAAGATCTGAGGAAAAATACGGTGGCAAAATAAATGCCTGCTCTGGGTGTGAGCAGCTGCTGAATCCGAGCAGAGACAACGTTGTTGCTCTGAGGTGTGCAGCAGTGGTCCTGCTTCCTCCACACCCAGGCAGAAGGGTTTTCTGGTGCTCAGGCACCTCTGGCTGAGCGGTGTTGTGGCTGCTTCTTGAGGTGTCAGGAGAAGTTCATGAGACTCTGTGGAACAGTGACCATTACTCAGTGAAGTTCGTCCTGTATAGTTCAAAAAATGTATGGATGGTAATCACCTACGTATTGTCCAAGACAAGTTGAAGCAGAGGCTGGAGTCTAAGACGTGCTGCTCTAAAAGCCTGCCAAATCCCATCAGCAGTATGCTTATTCTGTAGCTGTGGCTTCATGTAGTTTGAGGGCACAGGGCTGGCCATACAAATTGGCTTTATAGGAGATGAAGGAAGGCTGGCCACCATTAAGAACACGTGCAACTGTGAAATCCATATTTCTTGTGATTCGTCTTCAGATATGAATGCTGCCAGCTAGGGAGAAAACTTTGAATTTATACATGCTCCTCACATGTAGTTCTACTGTATGTGGGAATGATTGGGGCTGTTGGAAGGAAAAGTTCATGTCATACCTGCTGCAGAGCCCTGAAGTTCACTAGTGCCCAGTGTTAGAGTATTGTTCTCCTTCTGTGTTATGTATAGAGGAACTCCTAAGCTTAGTATAAGGAGAGAAATGCAGTTATAGCACACATGACTAGCATTAGAAGATTATTCTTGAGGGTTTCACTTACTGAAATTGCAAAAAAAAAAAAAAACAACCAAAAAAAAACCCCCAACCAACAACAACAACAAAAAAAAACTTGAGCCCTTGAGACAAACACTTTGATGTAGCTTGGAAAATAACAGAAAAGCTGCTCTGAGTGCTGGGCAATCCACCAAGAGTTCATAAGTTAATAAGACACAAGAAAGCATTACAGTAAGCAGTATTTCAGTTTTAGGCCTTAAATTAAGCATACGTTTTTCTTCAGGAAGAGGAACGTATGCTTGGGATTTAAAGAAAATACGAAGAAGGTTATGGGAATAGGGCATAATAAGAAAAACTTCCCTGTTATGCCTTGTTCTCCTCCACATACTAACACCACCACCTCCACCACCATCAGTGAAAACCAAGATTCTGATTTCATGTCCGTGGAAGACATCTGGTCTGGGATTCTGATCTTATATTTGGTCTAGTGAATAAAACGAACCGTGGCCTCTGAGGGTGTTGGGTTACTGGCCCTCAGCACTCTGAGGGCAAACAAAACTGCACAGGTCAATCCATAATGTTTTTGTCCCCTCGAAACAGGGTCTTTCCCCCTGTACTGCCAATTCTGAGCATTTTTTTGTCAGGTCTCTCATCAAGGTGTGGTTTGAAGGGTGCAAGCTGTGATGGGCAGAGCTCACAAGGAGCTTGCTAACAGTTATACAGAATGGACAACCACGTGCAGGCATTTCAGCCTGTCTCTGTTTAGGTTACTAGCCTAAACCAGTAAAAGTGGGTCCTGCAGTCACATCTGGTAAATTTGTTGGTAATGGAAAGCCTTTACATGATATCCTCAAAAGGGTTTCCTGAGGAAGAAGGGAGTTCATCAACTTTATCTGTTTTATTTTGTTTATTTTATGAGTTTGGATGGCTCCATTATTGTACTGCTGAAGTCACATTGTTTAGCATGGAAAGCTTCATATCACCCTCTGTAATACGAGAAATTATTATATGAACAGGGAGTCAGATACAGAGCGGGAATTTGTAGTTATATCTTCAAAGAATTGTATTTGCAGCATCCTTCTTTGAAATTAGATCGCTTTTCCTCTACATTGTTTCATCCTTTGTAGTTCTTATAGAAAAGATAAGAATCTATTAGTTCCATGGAAATCTCACCAACATTTCTAAACATGGGTTGAGCATGCTTCAATAAATCCCTGGTAATTTAATCTCTGTCTCAGCCAGATGAGCTTGTTCTATATTTTTAACTGCTTTAACAAGACCGTGTTTGGGATGAATTATTTTTAATCAAATTGCTGCTAGATAAGTAAATATTGCAGAAATATTGTTAACAATGACTTTTGAGTGTTCTTCTGAATGTCAGTATGTGATCACACCAAAATGTGGAAATAAAAGGGATGGTACTGGCACTGTACTATGTATGAGCATTGTGTGCACAAGGTAACGTTAGGATTGGAAGTGTGTCTAGGTCCAGCTTCAAAACAGCGCAATATATTCTAGAGATCCAATTATTCTTCTAGCAAAATCAAGAGTTATGAACAAAGTGGTCTGTTTTAGAAAATGCTTGTGAACATACATGTTGTGGTATGCTGTTTAAAAGTGCATGTCTTTCTTGGAAGATGGCAGTGAATGATCCCTATCTGTGTAAATCATTTTTAGATCTACATAGTCAGTTTTGGGATAGAACACTACTACAGTCTTGCAAACTATTTTATTATTTTTTAATTAATTTATCTTCTCAGCTCCTTAATCAAATGCTATTTCCAGCCAGGAAACAGGATAGGGGATGGTGGTGGTTCACATTTATTTGACAGAGCTAGCTTTTGTGGCTTCCTGGATGACAAATTAGTCTGACTTTTGCAGTGCTCTGGTGACTGTAGTGATCCAAATATAGTTTCCTGAATTCACAGCACCTTGTTTTCCTTAAAGCTCTTTTTTTGTTTGAATCTTTGAAGACATCTGTACGTAATCTTTCCTACAGGTGTTCAGCTGTGGTCTCAGCTGTAGAGAGACCAAAGGAGGATTTGTGTTGAGCTGATCTACATCTTAACCATTCTCAGTATGCCAAAGAACATCTTTAAAAAGTCCACTGACCGACATCTACACCGGATATTTGAACTAACGTAAATGAGCTTTGAAAGGTATAAGCAATTCTTTAAGATTTCACCATTCAGGATTTTATGCTGCATTTTATATTACTAGGGATATCACTAATATGAAAACTAAAAATTATGCATGTTATGCAGCCACCCAGAAGTGGTGTGATGCACAAGGGCATGATACACATCTGCTTCTGTTTGATATTGGCCACCATTTTGTCTTGCATCCCAGCCTTGTGACATGTATGGATATTCCCAGACTATGACAGAACTGCCTCCTTTAATCTGGATGTTTGAATCTGACAAAGTTCAGAAAGCCTTCTGAATTATATTGGATCAGGTATCTTTGAGATTTTTTCCTCACTGTGTTTCAATGTTATTTGTGTAGCTCAGTATCTGGATTATGGAAGCAAGTAGAAGCTCAGTCTCCATGTGTGTCTGCAGCCCCAAAAACTAAGTTATACCAAGAAGGTTCTATAGGGAATTTGTGATGAAAGTTTATGATTCACTTTACATTTTTTTACATCAATAAGTCTTGGTTATCAAAGAGTTTAAATGAGATTTTATTACTTTTCAAGGTAGGAATGTTGCTCTTACTTGTCATAATGCTTGGTTCAGAGATGAAATGCATCCAACTTCAGATAATATGAGTTATTTTAGTTAAATGTTTTGTTATCAAACATTTTCCCATATTTGAATCCAGTAAAGTAATTGTAAAAGAACCAAGATTTTAGAGCTCATCTGAAAATCTATGTGGGTGTACTCACTAGAATAAGAAATCCCCCTGAAAGTATGGATATAGGAAATCTGTTGCTTAGATGTATTTATTTATGTTGATTCAAGATTTGCCTGGAATGGAAATGAAATTTTAAAAAGTGTCAGCTAAATCAAAAGCTAACAAAATTTTGTCAAGAGTACACATTTCTGCTGATCATACAATAATAATAACACCGTTAAAGTATTTTCTTCAATAGACTTACCCCTTGGGACCAAAGGAAGGTTTGGGCTGTGGTCTGTCATCTACCAGGGACAAAAAAATAAAAATGGCTTACTTGGTCTTATTAAGCTTGTTTCAGGAAAAAAAAAAAAAGAAAAAAAAAAAAAGCGTGAAATCTATGACTCAGCTAATGGTTCTTTGAACAAAAGAGTAGAGAAAAAGTACTTAAACCAAAATGTTCTGCTGTTGTTATGGTGACACATTAAACTATCCAGTCATTATGGTTGGGATCCAGAAGCAATTAAATTGTAGGGAAGGTGCGCACCCACTTTGGAGCACTTCAGATCAAAATTTCTGTGAGCTGCAGCTGTGAAATATCTTTAAAAGGAGTGTGGGAATTCTCATAACAAGATAGCATACAGAATCGAAATTGAAGTCACACATAAGCTAGGAAATGCCAAAATTAAGATGCTGATGCAACCTTAGCTCACTTCCTTTGCTGTGCCCTTTATATGTTTGTCTTTATATGATCACATGCCTCATATAGCAGATATGCAGCAATTACCAAATGAGCAGTTCAAATGTGCCAAGGAATGATGTCTTTTCCAGGACAGTAAGAACAGTGCAAGGTGGTAGCAAGCTGTGCTTAAACAGTATAGATAAAGCCATCTCCCTCACACTCTTTTTGGGCTAGATTTTCCATAGCAGATCTGTTGAGTGCATATAGGCCCCAGATAGCACCTCTGTGACTATAAGACATATGTATGTGTATGTGCATGTGTGTATGCATAAATACGCATTTTAACTTGTGATTTTTCAGTGTAAAGTGTCTGAAATGTGAAGGCAATATTGCAGTCTGGTGTTTTTACAAAATGATGTTGACGATATCAGTTGCATGCCTACATGCAAGCAGGTACTATGTGACTTGCTGGTAACCAGCCTCTACAGTAAGAAGCAGTTCTTGCAGTACACTGTCCCCAGAATTGCACCTGGCTTTTGCCTCAAGAGAAACAAATTTTTTTTTTTTTCACTTGAAAAATGAACCAACGTATGAGCACCATGGATAATCATGGATCTAAATGATTTGAGGAATCCTCTATAATCCCATGAGACCAATGCTTATTTCTCATTTCTGATAGTCAGTGTGGATGACTGCTCCTGGTGAGTTTGGCATATCACATTTGACTGAAATGCTTCTCTTTCTATCAGAAAAATGACATTAACACAACTAGATCAACCTCTATAAACAGGATTGTAAAGAAAAATGGTAGAATAACTGAGGAACATTCACACCAGAAACTGTAAGCTGCTCAAGAGCTGCAGGAATCCTATAAGCTATTCTGCATTTGTGCCGTGCCACGAACCTTGGGCCCATGCTTCTAGCTGACCCTTAAGTGTTACTTCACTAAATATAGCCACTGTGAAGTTATCCTAGCAAGAAGACTGCAGTGACTCTGAAAGTGGTGGCAGGCAGTGGCTGCTTCCATTATTTGTGCTGGAGCCCCTGAGGGGGTGAACAGGAGATTTAAGCACTTTCATGCAACTTTCATGCATGTACTTTAAAATATAAAGTCAAATGCAAGAGGAATCCCTGCAGCTCCCAAATACAGCACAGTCTCCATGAGAAGAAAATGCACTGGGGCTTGAGATCCTAGCAGAGTCAGTTCTGGTAATGCCAACCACATACAGCTTTGGTTTTGCAGTTCTGGGAGCAGGTATAGTTTAGATCATGGAAAAGACTGGAAGCAATTTCTGTCTAAAATCTTATATTGAGGGGAAAGAAGGGATTGGTTTCACAGTATGTTTGAATGTTGGGCAGCTGTCAAAGAAAGAGGAAGCTGGAAGAAGCGGGCACCTCTGTTAGTCATTCTTACTGTTCTAAGGAAGCAGTGCAGTCCTGGGCTTTGATGGGTCTAAGGGGCTTAAATTTGTGTTGCGATCTGATAACATTCCAGTCCAAACAATTTCCTTGTTCTACCTCATCAAGTCCTCTCTTTCAGGTTCACATTTAAACATCTGAGAAAGTGTGCATGTGGTTCGACTGAATGCACTTCTCTGTGTGTATGGGGCAGGAGAAGAAGAGAAAGAGCAAATAAGGAACCTGCCCTGCTACAGCCCTCTGAGAGCCAGGGAAGGGACGGGACAAGGAAAGGGTCATGGTCAGGCAAAGGACTCAGCTTAAGATCCAGCACTTGGCAGAAAGCCCAAGTTTTGGATTTGTGAGAAACTGTCTGGGGGAGAGAAACATCTTTACACTAGATGTGAAACAGGAGGGCCTGAGGGAGGGTTGGAGAGGAGCCCAAGAATGAGCACAGCCTGCTGCAGTCATCGGCTCCAGTCAGGGCCTCCCTTCTTCCACTTGCATGAAACTATTTCTATTGTCATTAAGCTTTAAAAAGCCGTTGTGTATCTGCATGTGCACGTGTGTGTATGTGTGCGTGCGTGTGTTTGCAAAAGCGACATGTTTAGCTTCAGATCTGACAGTGTGCCTTTGGCAGATTCAATGTAAAAATTAACTTGCTCTGTGCCTTTTTTTTTTTTTTTTTTTAAGAATAAAACAAAACCAGATTGAGCTTTTACACTTAAAGCCCTAAGAAAATCATAAAAGTGAATTATGGGGTGAGAATTACTCTTTAAAGGAAAGCTTTACACTGGAGTAAACTTGGAACATTTATACATAAAATATTACATATACCATTTATATGTATAAAATCTGCTGAACTGGCCAGTTTCTGACTATTATATAAACTTTATGCTTTTGAGAAAGCAGACTTTCTTTCACAAAAAATAATTTGTTCTAGTCCCTATTATAAAATAATAATCCCTTGGTATAAACACTCGATGCTATTGTCACAAGTTGTCTCCTCTGTGAGCTGTTTGGTTGAATACTTTGTCCTTTGTATGTTTAACACAAAGCGCATTGGTCCAGCAAGCTAAAAGCGTGAAGGAATTGAGCAGAAGGAAAAAGGCAAGCCTGGGAAGGGAGCGCTTATTTCAGACAAAGGACACATGCAATATTGGGGTGCAGAACTTGTAACTAAGCCACTTCGCGTTCAAGGTTAGCTTGGAGAAGAGGTCCAGGCCCAGGCAGCTGTACAGGTAGAGGTACCACGAGCTGCAGTGTTACGTCTCCAGCAGTCCAACATTTGGGTACCACCTCCTGCAGCAATGGGACCTCCCTGGACACAGCAGATTGACAGTCCGGAGTGACTGGACTCATACAGGCACCGGACATATGTAAAGTGTAAATATCCTGCACTGTGTGCGGTGCTGTCTTTATGAGAAAGGGAGGGCAGAGAACGAAAGAAACGAGACAGATATTAGCGCTGTCAATTCATGTCTGGGTGTGTTCAGATACCATAATGACAAGGTCGTGTAAAACCAGTGCAATGCAGAACAGCCTGCAAAAGCACTTCTGTGGGATAAGCAGGCATTTCTTAGTGTATCTGTGGAAGTATTGGCTATTTTTGCAGGTTGTCTAGTGTTGGGCTGCTCTAGTCTGTTGCTCCATTAATGTGAGATCTTTCTGCAAACCTGCTGTTTGAAAGCTACGACTTACTCTTGCAGAAATTACTACAAAATTATACAAAAAGTAGATGAAAAAATGAAACTGTTCACAGAAATGTAATCTGTAGAACTGTTAATTTTTCTTTTACTCAAAACTGGAACAGAAACTAAGCATTTCAGTGCCCTCAGAGAAATCCAGTATATATGATCTTCTCAAATTATCTGCCAGGGAAAAACTGTTATTATGAAGCAATCACTGATCCAATCCCATAGTAGCATTTCCTCAGTCAAAATGTTCTGTTTTCTTTTCACTTCTCAAGCCTCACATTGTTTTAAAGAATTGCAAAATGCCCTTTTTAGAATGAAACAAGCATCAACACTGGATTAACAGAATCAAGGTTTATATCCTGGAACGATATGAAGAAAATAGATGAAACATTTAATTGAATTGCAGATGTTATGTCTAGAAGAGCAAAATGCTCTGAGAGTAATTGAGTAGGTTACCATCTACACTAAGCAGAGATTTTCAAAACAGAATACATATGGAGAATGCAAAAGTGCAGAATACAAACATCTGTGTTGAATGTTAGTTTCCAGTGGTATCAAGGAATACACATGTTTTTCTTAGATTTTAGAACTTAGTGGTATCAGTGGAAATAAAATAAAATGTCTGATTATATTGCTGAAGTCAGCAGAGGAAGAATGCAAAATAATCTTATTCTTCTTCCTGAGAGACAACTATAATAAATCATTAGTGGTATATTAAAAAGTAGATTATAGCCATGGGACTAACTGTTTTCCTATTCACCAAAGGAATAAAAAAGGAGGATATTGAATTATGAACAATATCAGTTGGCTTTTGTGCTTATTTAGGCCATATATGAAAACATCAAAAAGATCTGTATGATGTTGTTCAGTCCCTTACACTTCATAGCATTTTGAACATTTGGTGAGCAGAAAAAGAGAAGATTTTTTTTTTTAGGGAATATTTGTAGTACATAAACTATAAATTAGATTTTCTAGCTTATAAAATGCAGTTATTCTAAATACTGAGAAGTGATGTTTGTGTGGAGTTAGAGATAGATTATCAAATTTTAGCTTCTCAGGTAAGAAAGCATATAAAATTGTCTTTTCCACTGCAGATATTATATTAAACTATTCATCTTCCCATTCATTTACATTTCAGCTTGCAGCACAGAAGTCTGCATAACTAAGAAGATTTTAATTAAACCAAAGGACAAAGCATGGCAATTTAATGTCCTGATATGAAACCTCATATGTTTCCATTGGCCCCAGGAGTGTTCTTGAAGAGAAAACAGTAAGAATCAGATTTTCTGATCTATGTGGGCTTGGACAGGCTATTCCCAACAGAAATGACTAGGAATTGGGCTTTATTTCCTACTGGTGCTTGAACTCCACCCGAATTGTTTCAATTCTGAATCAAGTAGATACTGCAATTACATTAATTGGGCAAACATCCCAAATTAATTATGGAAGTCATCTTCTTTGATTAACTGTAATAGAGACTTGTTATCTAGACAAAAGCCCAGCCACGTTTTCTGTGTATAGATTTGAGACAAAATCAATGCAACAATTCTTGGTGTTTTCTGGTTTTGAAAACAACACAACAAATAAGCTAGATTATTTGTTCTCTCTTTTCTGTTCACAGAGAAACTTGAGCACATTGCTTTGACACTCGCACTTCTGCTCTGGGTCTCTGTGCTTTAATTCTAGGTTGGGCTGATAACATACCAATCTTCTCGGCACGCTAAGAAGGAAATGACATTTGGATCACTGCTCTGGTTTGGCAGGAGCTATTGATGTGATACCTGCACTTTGTCAGATAGCTCAGGAAATTCCACAGCTGATACTTAAATCTCTAGTTCAGGCAGGGATTTCCAATCCCTGATAAGCGTGAAGTTCACGAGAAGTTAGCCATCTCGCATTTTCTTCATTTGGTGGCGGTGCCAAGGCTTGCATGACATACACGGTCAGACCTCCACTTAACACCAGACATCACTATGACAATCAGAGCTGGTGAAGTGGGGGATGATTTGACTACCTTCCTCTAATTAAACAGAGGTCAAGAACCCTTAGTAAAGTTGGTGTGATAGCTGGAACCTGATGTAGAAGATGCTACCTAAATACTGGAATATATGGTTATATAAATATTGAAACAACTGATTTGGCACTCTGGTCAGGAATTAGAGTCAGCTGAAATCTTTATCTGAAAATTTAATGTCCTTCTAAGGACAGTTTTTTGTTTAATCGGAAAATACAAATATGTTTCAGAAATCATTCCATAAAATCAGCTCATTTGCTCTTCTCTTCAAAAATACAAATTTAGAAAATACGCATAGGTGGGTAACATTTAAAGAAATGTTTTATTTAGTGAAGAAAAAGGAATATCAAGTGGGGACATTGAAAAGTTTAATTATATTTGAAATGAATCTGCAACCATCTACAAAAGATGGCAATGATTAATTGATCTTTAAAATTTAACATAAACTAATTAGCTGAGGCTTCATTGAGAGAAAGTAGGTTAGGTAGTAAGAAAATATTTTTAATGATAAGAATATCCTGCTGGTACAGGAATGGCCATCTGGGGAAGTTTTAGACTCTCTTTTATTACAAAACTTTAAGAATATGTTACTCAAAATTTTCTCAGACAAGTTCTAAGTACACTAAGTGTTCAGCAGAGGAGAAAGACTGATTCAGAGCTTGCTTTCCTATGGCTTCAGGACTGTAAAATAAATGGCCAATATTATGCAGGAGATTATATTGGATGGATATAAACATCCTTTCTACTCTAAGAATTTGTTTATATTTTATGAATTTGTCCCATAGACAAAGAGAATAATTCAGATCCAATGCTGTCAATTTGGAAGAATATTGCATTACTCTATTATTTTATTGGTGTATTCAGACTCTCACAGTGTATCATTTTCTTAGCTTGAATAAGTCAATCACATCTGGAGCTGGTCAGAATATTTTCAGTGAAATGAAATATGCCACTTCATCAAAGCCAAAATGTTGTATCAACATATCAGTTTTGACAAACATTTCTTGAGAAAGTTTTTGCCTGGGGTTCCCTTGTCACTTATGGCCAGAGGAAAAAGAACTTGAGCTGAAAAGATCAAGTTTTTGGTCCAGAAACAGACGTTTCATAACAATTTCCATTTGCAAAAATGTTTGAAGGGGTTATTTTCATTCCTCTGAATAGTGAAAACAAATTCTGAAACCTCGAAATTTACAGCAAAATGGAACCTTGTCCTCTGAGCAGCTTTAATCACATATGAGCATACAAAATGCTGATTCAGTAGCTCGTATTTAGAGGATTTAGGTATACCAGAAGGCATAAAATCAGGAAACCATAAGAAATGTAGAAGTAGCTTCATATTTGGCTTCTTTTTCTTGAAACAGTATTCATTTACCAAGCAGCATGTAAACAACATTGGATTTGACTCTTGCCATATAGGTATCTCTACAGAACATGCATGACACAACATACCATGTCTTTCACACCCAGGATTAGTGAAGTGGATGGCAAAGCCCCTCCTAAATGATGTAGGATATAAGCTGCGCCCTAGGTGATTACAGGAATACTAGAAATATGTTTTCTTTACCTCATTAAAATTTGTGGGCACTTCAGCTATTCAGTCAAGGTTAAAACATTTTGACTGCTCCGAGAGAACAAATTCAAGCTGCTTATATCAGCTGGAACAGAAGGTTCCAGTGCGCCGATGAAGCTCGTTAGCTGCTTGATTGCATCCTGGAAGAAATATGCACTGTACATGACTGTGCAGGAAAGAGAAAGGTACAACTGTAGCAGACACTACCCTTACCTTCCCTGGCTAGCACTTTATAGTCATTTTGCTGTAACTCTTTTACACAAATGATCATGAAAATTGTGTCTTTTAAATAGTTATTAAACAGGGCGACACCTGTAGCTGGAACACATATGGCCCTATTTTCACAATGAAGGAGACGAGACATCGTAGCCAAAAGAGGTGCTGAAGTTCTACTCCATGAAACTAAGCTTCTTGAAGAAAAAAAATAAAAAATAAAATAAAAGAAAAGTTATAAGAGCACTTCTAAACACTTTCTGCACTGAATCTTGAGAGATCATTTTCTTCAAACACGCAGGAGCCACATGTCAGTGGAGAAGGCTAACGTCTGTCTTCCAGTTCTCAGAGGAAATTTTCACAGCAGTACTCTGTGCTCCCATCATGTACGGACTGGTGTTATCAAGGGTAGAAACACACTCAGAGAGGGTGGTGCTGAGGCTGAGACCCACCTCCGTGAGGAGGTGTCCTACCAGAGCTGCATGGGCACTTCATCTACCCCAACGTCTTCTCCATAGGTGAGTTACCAGAAACTGCTGAGGGACAGCAGAGCCAGAATGTGAGAAAAGGCTCTTAAGGAAAAAAATATACAGGAGATATTGATTTCAGGAAAGGGAGTGCTAATGCTGCAGAAAGCCAGATGTGTGACCACATATACGCATGTGAGATTGTTCCTGTTAGTCTCAAAAAAAAAAAAAAAGTGGAGTAATACTGCATATCAGTAGAGCTCATATTGTAATGCAGGCATTATTTTTTTTCCTTTTTTTTTTTTTTTTTTCTGTAGGGAATTGGTTTAATCAGTTTTCAGAAATATTAAAGCACAAAGTGTGATTTTTCAGTAACCATTTATCATGAAGAATATTACCTGAGGTATTCTCTGCAAAGGAGGAAAAAATTCACAAGTCTGACTTTCATCTCCTTGCAGTTCACCTTTAACTTGGAAGGTACAGAATATTTTTCTTAAGCTGTTTTACAGCATAAATTCAGATTTTAAGGAGTCTGGAAGACTCCATTTTATCTCTAAAGCTAATGGCGCTGTGCTGTGATAAGACTTGAAAGTGAAAGCTGAAAAACAGAAAGGAGGAGAGATTAAGGATTTTATTTCAGTTGGTACATGGATTAGTTTGAATGGATTTATGGCTGTTGTTTGCAATTATGCAGCCAACTGTATTGATGCCCATGCCTCTGATTTAGCGGTACCTATTGCCAAACCACATTACTAATAGCTCTGGTAAGGCTTCAGAAGTCTGAGCAGACAGTGTGTTCGCTGCTGGCAGCCTTTGCCTACAAGCCAGAGAGAAACTGCGAATAGAAAACGATGCAGAGCTTCACCTTCTGGCTCTCTGGAAACTGACAACTTCATTCTATGATTTTGGCCTATCTTCTTAATATGTGAAAATAAAATCACAGCTGTTATTTTGTCTGAGACTTGTACACTACGGCTGAGCTAGAGGATAATTCTTATTTCTTAACGCATGCCACTGCTTGTTCTAATTGCTTCTTTTTAAGCTAAGTTGCTAAAAATAGCTTTATTTTCTGATTCAGATGCAACAGTGAGCGATGTTCACGAAACATTCCTGAAGAGGAAAAAAGATAAAATCTGAATGCAGCAGGCAGGATATACAAGCTAGACAAAGTGTTTTTAAAAGGAATAATTAGGGAAAAGGTCCTATTTGCTAGAATAATTAAATAAGAATCTTTAATCCAGTTGATAGCAATGCCTCAGTGAAAAAGGAAACCTGAATTTTAAATATTAAGGATAACATCTATCTTTGCCTAGATCTGGACATTATTGGCGCTCTCCATAAATCATCCTCTTTTTAATTTAATATGAGCATCTGTAAGGTCCAGAGATAAATTAATTGCTGCCAGATTTAAATAATACGCTTGGTTTCAGGCATTTCCTGGGGATTAATGACAGGTTAGGGGGAGCCGAGGGCCTAAAGTTCAGCCAGAAACCATTAACCTCAGGTTATCATTAACCTCAGGAAACACCCTGTGTCTCAGTCGTGTCTGTTTCTACAGAATGGAAATGAAAAGCATAATGCCACTTATTTCTTTTAGGGGTTAGTGCCATACCACTCAGTCTGTGGAGAGAGTTTTAACAGCCCATGTTCTGCCTGGTTAGGTGGCATGAATCAGATGTGTGCTTAAAATATATAACATGTGGCTTATAATTTCAGCCGTTGCTGGGAAGATTAGGACAGATAGAGTCCCAGTGTGGGTGCCGCAACAAAGAGCTGGGTGCGAGCCTTGCGTTTCTTAATTTATGCCATACAAAATTCTGACTGGAGGAAATTTTCAGAGCTCCCAATTCAACTTATTAAGAGACAAATTTTGACCTACTTTAAAATCATGGCAGCCTCTGGAGGCATAGTATCTCAATATGGAAAATAAGAACAATATTTATAGGACGGCTTTTATACATTTTTCAGCCTGAAGGTTTCCACGCATTTTATGAACATTTATTAATTAACACCCAGGAAATTCCTGTGAGATGTGTATTAGCCCAACTCTGTGCAAGCGATGACATTGGGGATGCCAGCAGAGGAGATCTGGGAGGCAGGAAGAAGATGGCAACACAGCTACTATGTGGGAATCTGAGCAATCCCTCTTTACCCTCGTCTCTGCTGCGGACATGGGAAATATTCATGGAATTAACGGCAGAACTGGAATCTGAGACTAGTGCTGTGTATAAGGACTTGGAAAAGTGTCATTATTAGTTACCATATGAAAAAGAAGGGGCAAGTTAGGTTAAGCCAGCATGTGCCAGAGAGAGAACAACCTGCAGAGGAACCTGTGGTCTTTTTCAGATGCCTGTCCAAAGGCTCAGGCTATGGACAGCTTCTGGCCAGCTGCAGAGGTTACTCGTGGCAGACTGTAATATGGCTTGGATGTGTCTTTCTAAGCACAAAACTCCCACATTTACTGTTAACCCTATAAAAATTGGTGGCTAGATTGAGATAGATATATAGGCTTCCTCTGTAGCTGACATAGACCCTTCCATAGTTTTACAATAATTCTCTAAGATACTCCCTTTCTTTGGAAGTACCCAGTTTTTCCCACTGGTTTTCATGGGATTCAAAAAGATCAGGTTTTTAACAGCTGGAGTTAGTTGTGGTGAGTGCAAGAGTAGGAGAAGGGCTGGATATTCCCAGTGAGGGGACAGAAAAATGTCCTGCTGGCTATTTATTGTGTGGGGACTGGTGGCTGGGGGGCTGGACAAATAATCTATATTTACACACAAGCACACTACACCAGTTTGCCTTAGGCAGCAAAAGGCCGCGAGCTCGTGTTGGCTTCATGGAGGGAGATGATGAATGAGTGCAGAGAGATACATTGGGAACAACACTTGCAACACAGATTAATCTTACTGAAACTTGGTATGCTGACAGGGCTGCTCTTTGTTTTCTGGTCTGTTTAACTGGGTTTAGTTCAATGTTCATTTTTTATGATAGCCCTTACATGCACAAATCTATACTATTGTATATAGCTAGACGGTTTTGTGCCTGTTTTTCATTATAATGCAACTTCTCTGTACATTACTAAAGTCTGTTTTAATATATAAATCATATCTAGTTTATGTTTTCGTAACCTACAAGTTACTTTTCCTTTATGCTCTTTATGTTCAGATCTTGTTATCACTGTATTTTAAATGCTTCTGCTGACAGACTTCTTTAATTCTGTTAATAGCAAAAAACACTCCTTTAAACCTGTGACAATTCCACAGATAACCATCGAGCACTTTTTCATGGCTTTCAATCGTTAAAAAGAAATGGCACAGCTGTCCTTTGAAGCACATGAGATCAAAATCATGGCCTAAGCCAAACTGCAGCAGTATGACTGGAAAAAAAGGGCTCCCTGGAAGCTGGTAACAGAAGAATTTTCTAAAGAAAGAAAACTCCAAATATAGAGCACACAGTATCTTTCCAGAAGCTGGCAGAAAGCAAAGGATTAAAATTAACTAAATCTCTCTCTCATGCTTTTTGGTCCACAGTTGGCTGCAAAGAAACAGTATTAGGCCAGCTGTACAATGCAACCTAATTCCACACAAAATATAATAGCAGCGGGCTATGGAGATTTGGAGTCTAGCTTTCATGTGGGCCGGTGGGATAAGATATCTCTGGTTTACTAGAGCTTGTGATTCATAGGCCCAGATTTTAGTAAAACTTACTGTATCTGAGCCTTACTGAATAAGAGGGAAAAATACTCACGCTGACTTCTGCCTGCACGAAAGGAAGGAGTTTGAAATCTCCTAATTATGTCAAATACCCTCTGCTCAGTTGGCCTTCAGTGCTACTGGAATTGCTCACTTTTGCAGCTCATCCTGTTTTCCACAATGTTCATGCAAGTTCCACAGAGGCAGGCGTTACTAATCCAAGACGGATGTCTTCTCCTGCAGCTCCCAAAGCGAGCAGCACTGCGCTGGTCTCCACAAGGGAGGCAGGGCTTCTCCTCAGGTTTTGGAGTCCAGGCAAAAATCTCAGCTGCACAAACAAGGTGAGAAGGGAAAGTGAGCAATAAGCCACAATAGCCCCTCAAAGCAGGGATAGTTACCTTTTCAATGCTCTCTGGCCACTTTAGTAAAACTTGTTGTATCTGAGCTTTACTGAATTGGAGGGCAATATATTCCCACTGACTTCCACGTCTGGAGGTAGAGCACTGGCTGTGCAGAGACACCAGGCCTCAGGTGGAGTTGCCGACCCACCTTAGTCCTACACTTCTCCCTCTTAATTCCTCCAGGGCATACAGAGGGATGCCCTGATCTGCTTGGTCTTCCAAAAACCCACATTCACATGGACCAGGTCAAACACTGTACTAGTACTAGGTTAAAGGTTGGACTAGATGACCTTACAGGTCTTTTCCAACCTGAATGAATATCTGATTCCAAAAACCTTTTGGACCGGCAGAAGGTCACGCTTGTGTGACAGTGTGACACGGAAAGTGTTGGAGGCGCTACATGTGGAACTGCTGGGAAATGCATCTCTTTTTGAGCAAATAGAGAGACCAGAACTACATCTGAAGTAGTGCTTTCTGTAGAAAATAATATGTGGTAAATTCAAGAAGGGCAACTCCAAGAATCAGGTTTTCAGATTCCTATATCATACAGTAGTCAGATATATCGTGGTTATATTTTGGAGATAATGTTTTATGATTCATTTTATGATTACTTTAATCTTTTCATTCCTTTTGCTTAAAATTTGCTATTTTTAAGTAAAATTTTACATGCACGTTTCATAGATGCAATATACATTGGCTTTGAAGTGGTACTCTTCAAATGGTTTTCAGTTCCTACAATTGCCTTGTCATACAGGCATACATTTAAATTAGTGTATTATAGAATTTCAAAGATATTGATTCTCAAAAAAGGAAGGTACACTGTTATTCTTTGCTACCCAGCTCAAACAAGTTATATAAAACACCAAATACAGTTTCAAAATGAGGCATATATAAGTAGTCTCATATTCCAGGTTCATACACTCTTGTTTCAATTGTCTAGAACTAAAAGCAAAAGGATACTCTATATCATTAAAAATAAACGGAGGGTATAATTGCTCAAAAGATTATGGCATAAAATTTGCATGAATGATGTGCTGCAAAATACAAGAGGGATTTACTATACAGAATTTAATGTTGCCTTGCTTGTAGATGCAGCTTGCATTCAGGCATATCAAGGAATAAGATCATTTAATGGTTTATTCATTCTAGTTAACAGAATATATCCATGGCCTATCATCCACATATTCACCTGCTGTCAGCTGCTATTGAGCTCTGTAATGAACAGCTGTGGAAAGGGCAAAAAATGTACAACAACCTCTGGCTATTTGCATTTAAGATATTTAGTTCTGTGTGAGAAGAATGACATGTAATCAGCTAGGCACATGGGTAAAAATAGCAGACTCGAATTCTGCCTACCATTTTTCTCTTCCCGTAGAGATGTTTACTAAGTTCATGAATTATTTGCATTTTGACTTTCAGAACAACGTGCTATTTTTGCAGGGCAGGGGGTTAGATTCTGTCAGTCTGGTTTCTGAAGGGTAGCTGGAGAAGGAGAGCACCTCTCGGTATGCACCATGGGAACAGCCTGATCCACACTGTCAGTAGATGAAGTCCCATTAACACATCAGTAATAGAGTGGTGCCTGCACAGCAGGGGCAACACCTTGATAAAGAAGCAGATCTAAAATTGCTCAGTGCAGTACCCGCTGGAGTTTTACCGCATTGGTAACAGGCTCTGTTGAAGGTGGTAGGACACCTATTAACATTTGCAGGAGGTGTTGTGCAATGACTCTCTGAGCTTCTCCACTTAAAATGGGATCACAGCTCTACTTTGTACAGGTTGTTGAAGTAGTCCTTGGAAATTACAGACTCAGCCCTGTGAGGGCCCTGAGTGACTTCCGAGAGTGCTCCTGGTTCCCCTGGATTTCAGTGGGAGCCGGGAGCCAAACCAGACCCCTTGAGAAGGAAGGAAAACAGGAGACAGCGAGCAGCGGGATCCAGCCAGTGAGTCTTGCTTTTGGAAGCTGAACAATAAGAAAGTCTGTTCTCAGGAAAAAAAAAAAAAATATTGTAGAAGTTGCCAGGCACCCAATGATTGGGAAAATATGAGGGTTCATTTGATATCAATAGCAGTGTTATCTGCTACTATCCACTATGGGTTAGAAAATTGTATTTGAAAGGTTATTTACAGAGAACAGGAACATTTAGCTCTCCAGTTGTAGGGAATAAAATCTGGCCAAAGGAAATACATCGAAGCTCTTCCAAATAATAAACAAAGATTCTTTAACTGTGTGCCTTCAAAGTTTCCTCTCAGCTTGAGGGTATGTAAGAGATGGAAATAATAGAAAAGATACTGAGAAAGTGGTGTTCCATGAGCCAATTTGCAGGAGACCGTGTGATGTTGATGGTTGGAAAAATAATAAGATTACAGTAGAAGATTGTAAATATTGTATGTAGCTTCTAAAATCCCTTTTAAACCGCCAAAAAGATGGCTAAATCATTCCAAGAATCTGGAATAAAGATATCAGATATTAAAAAGTATTTATGTTTTTACTGTCTGAGAAGAACTGGTCTGATCTGAGTTAAAAGCACCATAAAAAAGGTGGAGTAGCCACCTTTGTGCAGTCACTTAAATCAAAATGGCTTCGTTTTTTAAATGAAATTATTAGCTAGATTTGCAGTATGCAGTGAAAATCAAGAACATTACCCATTTGGAAAACAGTTAAAATAATGCTCTGGTTAGTTGTAAAACTAGGTTACTGTGAGTATTTCAGGCAGTGCAGGCTATGCAGAGCCTGTATTTACTGGAAAGGCCATTTTCAGAACAAATTGTCCCACTCTTACTGATCAATGCCCTGCAAGTGAAAAAGCTGAAATGCTTTTTGACACAGAAGCACAATAGCAAGGTCTCTTTTTTTTTTTCTTTTTTTTTTTTTTTTTTTTCTACAGTGTGACTCTGACTGGAACTAAGTCATAGTGAGCATCACCCATGGTGCTGAGAAAAAAGTGCTGTCAGGGAAGGGGACATGCTTAGTTCCTGCCTCCCCTTCCCATGCACTGGGGTTGTATTCTGCCTACTTCTGAAGCATGGTGACAGTCTGAAGACTTACTTCTGCCTGGTGGTCTCCTGAGCCAGACACAGCTGTTGCCAAGTCTTGGGCAGAACTCATGTCCTTTGCCCCATGCCTAATGGACACGGTCCCAAATTAGATTCTTATATCTCAGCATCCTCTTCCTGTCACAGGAGCTGGCACTCCATATTTATCCTTCACCATGTGAGAGGACAAACCACTGGCTGCTATGCTAGAAAAAGATCTATCGAAGGTGTGCAACAGGGAGCACAGTCAGGAGGAAGAACTGAGGAATAATTGCTTGGTTCTTGTGTAATTTATAGAATAGTTAAGCTCATCTGGGATTAGAAAAGAAAGGCACAGGCTAGACGTTAGCTATTTTATATGCTGAAAACAGCCACAATGTAATCAGAAGATATTTTTTAGTGTGAGTAAGGTAACATGAAAGGATCTGGATATAGAAGTGACTTACTCAGAAACCCTATCAGACCAAACAATTTAAACTTCAGATAGGCCATGAGATTAGCGTCAAAATATTTCTGGCTACAAAGATGGAAAAGCAACAGAGAAATGACAAAAAGCTTCTATAAACAGTATGATATTCAAGTTAACAAAAAGTGTCTGGTAGCTTTCTTCATAAACACAACTGAAACCTGTATCAGAACTGGGATCTAGGGGGTTTTGCGCTCTTCTCCCCTCCCCAGCATGGCCCAGGCCTGGTTTCACAGTGCTGGGCTCAGAGGCAGGAGGCAGGGCCCGAGTAGTGTTCGGTGACTTGAGAGTCTTTTTCCCTTTGAAAACTGAAACAGAAACAGCCTGGCTTCAGGTTTGTCTGTCAGGCTGAGAAACCCACAAACCAACTCACATGGAAACTGGGACCATGTTCCAGCCCCGATGGCTGTTTTGGAGGCTTTTCCCTGTATGAGCACAAAGGTCAGGAAATCAGCCTGGATCCCAGCTGCTGCTCGAACTGTCCACGCTCCTGTGGTTTCAGCTCCAGCAATTAAAGCTGCATAAATGTCCCTGTCTGAGGGTGGGACTGGTGTCTTGTGTGGGTTAGCAATCGGACATGAGCTGTGTGCCTCAGCTCCGTCGAAACCATTCTTCTCTCCATTGCCCTCATGCGCAATGCCTACAGAATTATCAATCAACTGCTAATGGAAAAATAGTCATGCAGACTGGCTCCCTCGAATGTACAGTACTCCCCTTGCATACCCTGTCAGACCCGCCTTTTGTTTAAACATTTGTAGACTGAAACATCCTGTCGAGCCCTGTTCTGTGGGAGAACATATTTGTGAGACAAAGCAATGCTGTGGTCTACCAGGAGGTCTATGACTCTCTCAGTGAATTATTCACTACTTTGCTGTGGTCTACATGCCAGGTCACCCGTGTTCACAGCAGAGACTGAAGCATTATTCATTATCAAACCTTTGGTTTTCTCTTCTAGGAGGTTCTTCCCCCCATCCCCCTTGCCCTTTCAGGTTTTAACAAGACATTGCATTCTTTCAGACTTCCCCTGGGCAGCAGTTTTTTGCACTTGCAGAGGTACGACAATAATAGGTAGAAAGCCAGAGCAGTTGTAAATTGTAGCAGTTAATGTCAAATAGATGGGGCAGTGATCAAATGAAGTTCATAACCACAGAACGCAACCTGGGGGTGGAATGCTGTTTCAAAGATTTCTAATGACAGGGTTATAAAATCATAAAATAGAAGGTTTTTTCCACTGTGAAAGTTTGAAAGAATTTATTTGGCTGACCGAAAGTATTAGCAGTGTTAGGGTCAGACTTTATAAGACATTTAGTGCAATTACTAATCAATGAGGGGACTGACCAGTCCATTTTGGAAAGGCACTGAAGGAACAACACCTGCATTGTGTTACTACTCTTGGACACCCTGAGTGCACCTTTAACGATCTTCAGCTCCTCTGGTATGGTGCTGTTTAATTAGAAACTGCTGATACAAAGGCAGGAGAGCAATGTTCGACTCAGAAGAACATTTTCTAGGATTTCAGATCTGCCTTTTAACCACCAGCATTCAAGAAACCAAAGCAGTGGGCAATGTCACAACATTAGCACTAAGGAAAACGTTTATAGCTCACCAGAGCTGGACAGTACACAGCTGTATCCCAGCTGGGCTTTCCAGCCACAATGGCTCAGAGAGGGGAAAAGAGGTTAGATCCATGAAAATAATGTAAGATAAATAGCCATGGAAAATATTTAAGACATTCCACTGCAATTTATATATAAAAGTAAGGAAGGAACTTTGTGCAAATTAGGCCTACATTTTTATAAATGGATCCTGCTGTATTTTCAGATTTATTTATTTATTTACCTATTTATTTATGTGCCCTCTGCTTCAGTTATAGAGAATCAGCTGTGTGATGTGATTTATCTCCTTACTCATTTGTGCTCATCTTAGTCAAGAAGGAGCTAAGCCAGAAAAAATGCTTAGCTTGGAACTGAACTCCCATCCTTTTTTCCACTCATGGCAGAGCATGGGAAAGGAAAGAAACCCATTTGTAAAAGCTACAACATGGTTTTGTTTAGAGAAGGGTTAGCAGCTTCAGATTGATGAAGGCAAAGCCTCTAAGCTACGCAGACCTTGGTTTCCCTAATATACATGCCAGCCTTGGTCGTTCAGATGTATTTATGCCCCCTTCACCCGAGTCCCTGTTAAGTGCACATCCCACAGAAGCATGGCAGGCAGGTCTCTTTGCACAGTCACTGTGTTTGGAAAAGTCACAGGCTCAAAGCAATTTCTGGCATTGTTCATTATAGTCAGCTGTCCAATTTCTGACGTGACGGAAGAATCTGCCAAACAGAGTAATTCTTTGCTTCCATTCTTCCTGCTCCTGCCCTTTTTCCTACTCAGAGGCTTTTCACAACGGGCTTCTGAATCTAGGAAGACACTAGCAGCTAGTTAGGTGCTATTTCACCCTACTGCCCTCCGATCACTTCCTTCCCTGCCCCCAAAAGCTTGCTGCCATCAGATTCCACCTTTTGCAGTTTGTGGCCCTTTGAATTTGATGACAAGCATCTCATGAAATACACATCTTCAGAGATGTACCTTGCAGTGTTGAGGTTTCCAGGTCTTTAAAGGTACTTAAGCAACTTCAGATTCTGCAGACATACCCTTGTGGGACTTATACTGTCTAAGCAGTGCACGATAGCCCACCAACTCCACAAGGACCTCTTGTAAATTCTATCAGATGCTTATTTTTTTAAGTAGTATTAAGACCTTAATGTAGGGGGAAAATACAAACAAACAAAAAAAAAACAAAACAAAAAACCGTATGAACTCACACCACAAAGTCTTTGGTCCATTTGTATGTAGTACTAGATATCTGGCTCCTGTGTTTAGACCATAATACAGATGCTCTGATGTACATAGGTCAGCTTGACTTATTCACTGCTGCACAATACAATACATCCGTTTACATTACATATTAAGAAATAGATCGTCATGAGTCAGCAAATAACCCAGGGCTAGCCAACACTAACTGTATGGGAGTGAAAAATATGCCATCGCGTGGAACAATATAATCAGTGCTAAATTAGTTGTTGGTCAGCTGGCCAGTCTGGTATCATTCAGCTTGGTACTGCATATGCCATGAGCAAACAATCCTGGGAGAACCAGGAGGCTGAGAGACACAAAGATATGTAAGAGGATGTGATTCTTGGGAATAGAGGGCAGCTGAGTCCTTCAGTGTAAAAACTGGAGAATATTCTTCTGATCTGTAATTTATACTTTAGCAAAGAATGCTTGAAATCCACAGTGACAGCAGCAAGCTGCCTGTTGCATCTTTTCATAACATCTGCTGCTGCAGTCATCAGCTGGTGATGATTTTACAGAAGTGACCTATGAAATAGATTAAAATTTTGATGTATGAAGTAGCGTTATGCTCCTAATTAATATGCCATTGTTAATATCACATTGAGATGAATGAGAGCAGGTTACATATAGCAAAGCTGTTGTTTCACATGATTTGCAACCTCAGAGAACTTATATCAGTTACCTCATATTTTCCTTTACTGTTAGGCCAGTGATTTTACTATGCTTAAAATGAAAGCTTAGGGGAGAAATATGTGGCTGATTTAGAAAGAAGAAAGATTATGTTGAAACATATGAAGGGATAGTGTGACATTGCAAGCGACCCTGCTAGAAACCCTAAGAAGCAAAGCAATTTCAAATGGAACTTGCAGACGCTGGTTTATTACAAAGCAAGATAATGGATATAGTATCTCCTATTTTTGTATGCTTGTTTTCCAGACAAGGTCTTTGAGTTAAAAAACTTGGAGCTGACCTGTTATTTTGTAAATGCTGGGTTTTGTGAGTAACTCAGTAAGAATTTTATCAAGTCATTCATCGCATGTTTTGTGAACGCAGAAATCTGGAGTCTTGCAATTTCTGTGTGAAAATTATTTTCTAGAGAACATCCTACTTATTCTTGGTTGCCTGAATAAATAGAAGGATTCCTCCAGGTCAGTTTTCAAGACCTCTTATGACCACAAACTGCTTGCTGATATCATAAGGGTCTCTTGCTTCTCTCCTTAAAAGACCATGTGCCCAACTCACACTAAGCAAAACCACACTGCCATATCGCCTTCATTTTCCCTGCTTACCCACTTCAAGCCCTCTTTGCTTGCTTGCTACAACTTGTCGCATCTTATTTTGAGATCCTAAAATCTTCTGGGCAGCACCTATTTCTCAGATAGTGTTTGAACAGCAGGTAGAACCAGGAGCCCTGAGCCTGACATGTCACTGCAAGAGGAGATGGTGTTCTTACTAAGTCATAGAATCATTAAGGTTGGAAAAGACCTCCAAGATCTTCTGGTCCAAGAGCTGCCCAGCCACCAATGTTACCCACTAAACCTTGTCCCCAAGCACCATGTCCAACCTTTCCTTGAACACCCCCAGGGACGGTGACGCCACCACCTTCCTGGGCAACCCTTTCCAATGCCTGACTGCTCTTTCTGAGAAGAAACATCTCCTAATTTCCAACCTGAACCTCCCCTGGCGCAACTTGAGGCCATTCCCTCTAGTCTTATCACTGGTTACCTGCGAGAAGAGGCCAACCCCCAGCTCCCCACAGCTTCCTTTCAGGTAGTTGTAGAGAGCAATGAGGTCTCCCCTGAGCCTCCTCTTCTCCAGACTAAACTACCCTAGTTCCCTCAGCTGCTCCTCACAGGACTTGTGTTCCAGGCCCTTCACCAGCTTTGTAGCCCTTCCCTGGACCACGGTCCAGGGCCTCGATGTCCTTCTTGTAGTGAGGGGCCCAACGCTGAACACAGTACTCGAGGTGCGGCCTCACCAGAGCAGAGTACAGGGGGACGATCACCTCCCTGGTCCTGCTGGCTACACTATTCTTGATACATGACAGGATGCTGTTGGCCTTCTTGGCCACCTGGACACACTGCCTTATGTTCAGGTGAGTGTCAACCAACACCCCCAGATCCTTTTCCTCTGCACAGCTTTCCAGCCACTCTGCCCCAAGCCTGTAGCGCTGCATGGGGCTGTTGTGGCCAAAGTGCAGGGCCCAGCACTTAGCCATGTTGAACCTCATCTCATTGGCCTCTGACCATCATCCCATCCTGTCCAGGTCCTTCTGCAGAGCCTTCCTACCCTCCGGCAGATCAACACTTGGTGTCATCTGCAAACATACTGAGGGAGCACTCAAATCCCTCAAGCAAGTCATCAATAAAGATATGAACAAGGATGGGCCCCAACACCAATCCCTGGGGAACACCACTCAAGACCAGTCACCAGCTGGATTTATCTCCATGGTGCCACCCTGCTGGGTATATTCTCCAAACCAAATATCTTCTCTAATTAGATGTAGCGCTTAAACATTTTATTTTTTTCTCTTACAAAAATAACAAATGATTAAAAATAATTAGCCAACTATTTCTGTAAAGACTTGTGACTCAGCTGCATGAAATTAGGGTCAGGTTTTTGTCTCCATGCCTTTTAGCTGTGTTACATCAGGAATCACAGGGACAAACTTTTTTTTTTTTTTTTCCGGGGCATAAAGGCTATGGGAGCAGTCATGGTGTTTAGAATGAGTAATGAAAGTAAAGCTACGTTAAAAAGTTTCCTCCTGTTATTACTTGGCAGTTCATTGAGATATACCTTGTTTACCTGCTGCAGCTTGCACACCAGATTTAGCTTTCTGCAAGAATCTGAAGGTATTTAACATGCAAAAACTGTGAAATGCAGTGGAAAACAAAACACTTCTGCTTCATACTTTTATGAAAACCAAGGTAGTTAAGCAATGCCTGCTCATCCCTTCTGGATTCTTCCCCATGGCAGATACAAGTATGGAACCACAAAAGTAGAAAAACAGATCTGATGATCTTTTCTTGGACTAGGAAAAACTGCATTTCCTATTCAGCTCTTTGCCTTTAAGTGAGAAATTATAATCTGCTGTGGCTTGTTAGCCAATACTAATGCAGTCCAGAATTCATTTGCATTCCTGTGATGCTCAGTGGCCCTTCAGCTATGTCAGGTAAGAACACTGACTTTTTAATTAAATTCTCAATTTTCAAGTACATTTCATAGTTAATACATGGTGAGAAATTCTGACCAGCTACATTATATTCCTAAGTAGTCTGGGTTCAGCTGTCTTCTTTATAACCTTTAAAGCAAAAAGTCACAACCTCATTTTTAAAAAATGTAACTTCACAAAACAAGGAATATATGAACTATTGATCTGCCACACACACCAGGAGCTTCCCTTGGGGAGGAGACATCAAGAGCATGAGAAGAGGACGACACCCTGTACTTAAAGATTTTAAAAGCCTGTGAGGCTAATGTTATATAGTGTACAAGAAATTGCTATGTAACATTCAACAAATTGCTGTTTAATTTGTTTCCTTGTTATTTGTTTTAATTGTTCCGTATTTTGGGGTCTTTATGAGTCCATCACAGTAGGCACCCATGAGACATTAGTGACTATGAGTAGTACTGCTGCTCAAGATCTAGGGAAGCATTAGCCCCCCTGTTACACTGAGGGGCAGGAGGTGCCAGGGCCTAGATCCCCAGCTGGTATAACCAGTCCACAGGAGCAGAGAGACATGCAAGAATTTGCATCTGCACATCCAGGGCATAAACAACTCACCTGGAATGCACAGAAATCATGTGGCCCAGCTGGGAACTGAATTCACAGCTCCGACTTCTGGGCTCAGGCTCAGCCTCCTCACATGCCTACAGTGCTTGTGAATGATATTAAATATTTATTTTGTCCATTCACAAGCCATTGCACTGTCAGTAAGGATGGCTGGCTGCACATGTCAGCTCCAGCTGGCTGTTTGGGAGCAGGCAGAGTGAATAAGGATATTTCCTGTTCATTGACCATTCTTCCATTTTTTGACTGTGTTGAGGTCGACTGCTTCCCCCGCCAAGTCTTTTCAACATTTTCAATGAAAAAAAAGGCAGTTCTGGACCACTTGCAACATTTAATTCACCTTGAATCATTCAGTTTCACTATGGGACCCTGTAAAAAGAACCTCAAGGGCCAGATTCACAAGAGGAATGAGGTAATCATGAGAAGCTGGTATTAAGGTTGTTCCTCCCTCCTGTGCCCTAAATTCCAGCACTGGACATTCATGTTGTATGTGGGAAACTTTGGGTTGGATTCCCTCTTTGTCTCATCCACAGCAGGAAGTTTAACCCTGGGCAGCCCCACTCAAAATATCACCAGCATTAAGTAAGCTGCAGGGTATGCTGATGCATGGGTTTCATGGCATCTTCTTTTATGGCTGGACTGCTTAGGAAACAAAATTTAAATATTTACTGGAAGAAGAATAAAATAATTTTTTCTAAGGTGGTGATTAGGTCATTTGACAAGGGGAACTTCAGATTTTTAGCTGCTGCTTCAGTGAATGTTTATTTGCGAACATGAGTGAACTACATCAACAAAAGAAAATAAACGAGCAGTGTTCACCCAGACACCAGCACCTAGGAGATGTTGTTGGAAAATGGTGCACTTAGTTTTATTTCTGACCTGATGTTTGTCCTACATACTAAAAGGCAATACAGCCTTGGGGTGAGAGTGGTGAAAAGGATTATTGGCTCCTCCCTGAAATGCATACTCTAGGAATTCAAACCATGATTCACAAATGTAGTTTTGGACACAACAAAATTAATTTTGGGGCAGATGAACTCTTTAGCAACAAAAATCATCCACATCTAGTTCTATCATTGCTTTTAAAGTAGAAAACTTCCAGGAAATAGTAATGTGCACCAGAATAATATCTTGGGCTCTCTCTGGCCCAGTGCTGATTTAGGCAAAAAAAAAATTAATAAAGAATCACCAAAACTTTCAAGATATGCCTGAAAAGGTAATTGTCAAATGCTGAAGGCTACTTTTTCCACTTCTTCCCCCTCACCTTCCCTTCCCTGCCAGGGGGACTCAGAAAAATGAGGCTTCTAGATCATAATCTGCCGAGAATTCCTTATAAACCCCTTGGATAGGTTTCAGTTTTTAACATTGTACTGAACCAACTGTTATTCTTCTGAACAAAGAAGCAAAAAAATCAAAAGCTTTCAACTAGGTCATGCTAGTATTATCATGAGTGAGTGTGAGTGGTATCATTTCACACATACTGCATCTCTCAATTAAGGAAAATGCCAGACTTCTGTTAGCAAGACAGCTGGTGGTACTCAGTGACTAAATATAGTACTGTCATCACCTAGGAGCACAGCCAGGACATTTTAATGGTTGGGACAACTGATATTTTGGTTTAGCCAAAACAATTTTTAATCATATGCTGTTATTTTAAATAACTAGCGTAAGAAATCAGTGAATGAATGTATTTTAAATATATTTTACCAATTGTATTTATTAAGCTAATTTTCAGCTAATATGCAACTGATTTTTAAAGAAATTAGACATATTGTGTACATTTGGGATAGAAAAAACAGCTAAGTAAATACAGCTGGCATTCAGCTGATTCTCTGATTGTACATTAGAGAGACTAAACTCCTTGAGACAGTCTTTTTATTGTGTGTACAGCCCCTCGACCAGTGGGGCTTGGGTCCTCTCGGGGAGTGATTATTAGGGATGACTCCATAGCTCAGGAGAGGCAAAGCCGCAAGTAAATATATGCAGCTGATCTTAAGCAAAGGCTGAGCCAGTTCACCCTGTGTTTGATGAAAATGCTCTAATCTGCAATTACAGCTGGATTAGGTTCTAATCTACATTCCAGCAGTTCCCATGAATTTACCTTCCTGACTAAAATCCTTCCAGGCAGGAGGAAAAAGCCGTCTGGGTTCTCACCTCGTCAACAACGTCCCAGCCATTTTGCATGTTTTTGTTAATGCTCTTTGTACTTACTGTGGACCGAGACAAAAGAAGACACGCAATTAGATATTTCTGAGGGTGAATTGAAACATTTTTCTCTTGTAACGCTGTTGTAACTTTAAGGTTTGTGAGCCTGCCAGGTTTACAAAAGGGCTGTGCTCATGAGAAGCTGAGATGCAGAAATGAAGTGTCTGTTTCTTCCCCCTTTCCAAAAAATATTGGGTTTTGGTCTGGTTTAGCCATGACTGAGTAGGTATTGTAGGTAAATATTTATTAACAATTTTATTGCTTTGTTTCTGCTGCCAGATCCACACAATAGGGGTCTAGAACACCAGCTTTGTTTGCACTTATTTTAATCCGTGGCTGTCTGAGGTCGTATACACAGAGGTACTCTCTGCAGCCAGTGGGTTGGAAGATGACCTGTTCATCCTGGTGTGTGTTCAACATGAGCTGAAAAATGGTAATGCTGGAGAGCTTTCTCAAAATGAACAACCAGAGTGGAAACCTGACTGTTTTCCTCTATGAAGTTACATCAGCAACAGTTTTTTTTTCAATATCTATCTTCTTTCATTCCTTTTCTTAGTTCGAGCAATGAAGAAAGAGCATTTTAACATTAAGAATGACCTGATTTTTTTTTCCCCTTGTGATTAGGAAAATGAGATAGAAGAGCACACACAAGAAAGAAAGGCTCTAATATTGCAGAGTTGTATGGGCAAACTTTCCATCCACATATCCCAGATGATGTGGGCAGCAGCAGTAGTGCATTTCTCCTTGTGTCTCTTGGCCAATTTTCCCTGCACCCTCCTGCAGACTTTGGACCAGCACCCGGGTGAGCACTGGCTCCAGCAGGGCCACCAACAGGCGTGCCGGGGCTGATCAGTTGTTTCAGTCACTCCTTGCTTTACGTGCGGTGACTTCCAGCTCATGCATATCTAGCCTCAGACCACAGTAAACAAAGAGTTGTACAGACGCTTTGTTCTGTCGCTGCCGTGCACCAGATTGTTTGCATCTAGCCGAGAGGGCTCGCTGAGCATGGAATAAGCTCCTATTTTCCTGAAGGCGACAAGTGCACTTTGTGCTGCGCTGCTGCTGGTAGCGATCAGCACGGCTTCGCTTCCTTAGGCCCCAGGGGAAAACCGAAATTGTAACAAGCTTTGTGCGGGAAACAAAGTTGTTCCCGTCATTGCTCTCCACTAAGGGCTTTTCTCTGATCTGGCTCATTATTGGAAAAATAATGATCAGGAGGAAATTGTGTTTCCTACGGCCCCGGTGCCGCTGTGCTGGCTGGAGGGGAGCGCTGGGCTCCGCATACAGCTCCGCACATCTGGGAGCTCCTGCAGACACCCGAGGACACCAAACCTGCTGCTGCTTTTCCTCTCTTGCCATCACAGCTGAGGAAGGTCCTGAAGATTTAATTCTAATAGCAAACAGCTTTTGCTTTTGGATTACTTTCTTGTTTGAATAGCTTTCAGTCGGGCATATGCTAAAGGACACTTAATGTATACTATAAATTATTCTATAAAAAAACATTATTTTCCACTTATTCATTCTTTGTTCCCTGGAAAGTTTTTGAGTTAATATCGCTTCAGTAGCTCCACATTTCTCACAAAGACACAGTACTGCTTGGGAATTGTGTAATAATTATAATCGTAACCAATAAAGTTATTCCTTGAGTAATGCTACTAGGTTTATCGCTTTGTTTATAACCTTAATGGAACTGATACTTTACAAGCATTTGTCAGTAAATTACGATAGCCTTTCTCTTTTAATAGATTTTTTTCATTACTTCTATGATAAATCTGTTATTTAAAATAACTTTTTTGAACACAGCAGAAAGATAGAACTGGAAAACATTAATTTGTGCTTGAAAGGTGTATTTAAAGTCTCTTCTTTGAAATGAACACACACCATGACCTACTTTTTATAAACAGGAAGAACAATAAATGTCAGATCTGAAAAAGTGGATTTAGTTTGACAGTATTCTAACTTTTAAATTATTTTTCAAACGTATGAGGTGATTCCACCTATTTACATATCGCTAGAGGCTACGGGGGCAAAACTATTCATCCTGAGTTGAGTTCAGAGAGTCTGCTTTGCCAAAAATAAAGCCAAAGACATTAATACACAGACCTTCTCCAACAGCATCAGGAACACATGAAAGCAGAGGGCTTGGGCTGGTTTGCCAGGCTTGCAAACACCAGTGGAAGAGGCGATCGCCTGCTGATGAACACGTACCCACATGGCTGGTCCCACAGCAGCCCAGGGGCTCACCTGGGTTTCTGCTCCAAGGGGCTGAGCCCACCTCCATGCCTGAGCCCTTGCTGGCTTTTCTAGGGGCATTCTGGAGAAAGGAAGGCATGGCAGTGCAGAGATGAAGTAGACTGAAATAATTTTTTTTTTTTTCCTACAAAATATTAAAGTTGCTCAGCATAAAATTTTACAAGCATACCCTGGACCACCCGTAAGCTGTTGTGACTAATCCAGAGATCTCCCCTGTCCTTTACATGATTAATTTTAAATGTTCATTCATTCTGATATACTTTTATATTGTTAAATGTAGCCACATGTAGTGGGTTTGTAAAAGATGTGTAGTCTAAAATTCACATGTAATTTGAAGGCTTGCTTCTCTGGTTACAGGAGAGCTCCAAACATAAACTCTTTTTTCTCCAAGAATTCAATGGTTAGATGAAGAAACTTCTCCAAAGTTGAAAACAAAGAATGATTAATTTAAAAACCTGAAACTAAAATCCAGACTTGTTTTAATTAACTGGACTGAGAAACACTTAGATTAGTGGGTACACAGAAAGGCATATCTTTGCAGTTGTTTTTTGGGCAGATAATTGGTTAACTCTTGTAGCAATGGCCTTTTTGCATACTGGAGAAAGCACCCCATCAAGTATATGGAATTTATTCTATGGGGAGGGCGAAAAGCTTTGAAACATTTTCCAAGAAAAATTCCAAGGCTTAAGCGAATATGTATGCCTAGAAGTTATACCGACATGACTTGATATATAAACCCTTATGTGTAAGGTATCTATGAGTAGTAAAAGTAGCAACTCAGAGCTATTAAGACGTCTAAGTGTGTCTTTACATAAAAGCCTTAAAGAGCTGCACAGGGAGTCATTATAGTGTATTATGTCAGGATCTGACTTACTCAAAATGTAGAAGGAGGCACTGACACCATCAGCTGTGATGTAAAGCGCTTGGAGGCTAGTTTCACAGGGCAGGCATTTAGAAAGAGTTCAGCGCCTACCAGTTCCCACGTAGGCAGCTAAATGAAGTGATGAAACGTTAAATGCTCTCAGCTTTCGTGGGAGCTGGTCGATGCCGTGCAGATTTAAAAGCCTGGACCCGCTCGTAGGCGCTGAAGTCTTTTGAAAATCCGACCTACGCTGGAGTAGCCTCACTGTCTGCTTTGAGGTCCCCGAGGTGTGATGCAGGAGACCAATTCTGGCACCAGCGGCCTGTAGAGATGGTTGCTGAGGAGAGATGGTGAAAGCAGGCCGAAGGAGCAACCCTACTGTATCCATAATGCCCATGCCCTTGCACAGGTCGAAGGAACTTAATTAAAAAAAGAATGCTAAGGATTACCTTCTCTGAAGATGTCCTCTCTCAGGTCATAAGATTGTGCTACATTCACTGTGTGAACTCAGTATCTTCCACAGCAGACTCTTATTCTGAATGGCTTCAAAAGTCATTTTCCAGTACACATGAAAGCCAACATAACTCATAGAAGGCCTTTTTACCCTAGTAATTTTATTTTAAAAAGATGCAAACAAAACAATGTGTTGGATTACATTCTGGAACTGTTGCTCAGATGTTTTATGCTATTGCCTCAGCAATAAAAGGAACATTAACCCCCTGAGGCCAGGCTGAGTCTAGCTATTTTCGGCACCTCTGGCAGGCTGGAGTGGAGCCTGGGCACCTGGCTGCTGGGAGCACCACGGGAGGCTTGTCTGCTGCTGCTGGCCTTCAGTTGCCCTGGGCCTGCAGGTCGCTGTGGGGGCACACGAGTGCCCATCAGCGTCCCCTCTCAGTTTTGTACAAGATGTCTCAAGAGGGAGAGTCTGCAGATGGAAAAGCCATCAGGGGCTATCAGACACAAAGACATCAGCAATTACAGCACGAGCTGAGACAAGTATTGTATGACTTTTCTTCTTCTCAGAATCCTCCTCAGGCCTCTGCTGATGGCTCCTGTCCTGCTGCTGGAGGCCTTACAGCAGGTTGGACAGACTGACTTGTCTGGCCACGAGTGCACTCTCTACTTTCTCACACCGTGATTCAGATAGATGAGGGGAGAGTTCGCTAAATACCACCTAAATACCACCTAATACCAGTCTGCCAGCCTGCCCGAAGCACCTGGGCCCTGCGGTATTTCTTACTTCTTGTCTGTTTGGTGGCACAGTGCTTCCACTGCAATGGGCTTTCCCAAAGATGAGGGTGCGACCTTGTCCCTTCACACTCAGCTGACCCTCTCAGTGGTCAACAGAGTCTCCTGGAATGTGACACCCTTCCAGTTCAAATGTCATTTCAAAGTTAATTAAGAACGTATTTCCTCCTGGTCAAGTGCTTCACCTATTCAGATCTTTTGCAAACATGACCTGTGGTGACAAAAACTCCTCCTTCACTGTGCTTAGGTACCTACTATCCCTGTGCTGAGGTACCTTCTACCTGGAGTAAACTCAGAATTTTAGATCCCAAGTGGACAAAACCATCTACGCACAATGCAGACTTCAGTCTTGACTTTATCGTGTAAGCACCAGAGGAAATGTTGCTACATCTGGCATTTTTGTTGGCTGCATCTAGGTAGTTCTGTGCACAGTATAGGAGCATTAAATTTGGTATGGATGTGTACAGTGAAGCCCCAATAGCATTGTACTTAATACATCCTTAATTTTGGGACTTTCTAACATCTGCATGCTATACTTTGCAACTTTAATGGTCTCTTTCTATAATTTCGGGGACATTTGTAATAGTATGATACTGTGTCTGACTGATATGAATAATAGATGTGTGATCTGATGCATCTTTCTCCTGTCTAATAGAAGATAAAATCAAGATAATTTTTCAGTATGGTACATTAGGTTTTATTTCATGACAGTCTATCACAGAGATTATTCTACATTCTTTGTAAAAAGCCATGGAAAAGTTTGACCCCCTGCGAATTAACTGTAAGTTACACTGAGAAAAAAAAAAATAAAAGTCTTCTGTAGGTAAAATAAAAAGAAACAGGACTGATGACTTGGAAGAAGGATAATTAAAGAAGATAAAGTATTTTAGTCCTTCTCAGGCTCTTTCATCTTAACTGACATTCTAAGAAATGGGCAATCTGAGGTCTATGATTTATTACCTTAAAAGTTTTAGGACTTGTTTCTTTTTTTCTTAAGCTTTGTCAGATTTCAAACCTCCATGAGATTCTGCCTTAAGTCCTTTGAGAATTAATAAGGGAAAGGTTCCAGTTGCAGACAGAGACACATTTTTCACGCTTCCCTCCCTCCCGGTGACTTGTTTTCCATGTGCAGCCTCCTCAAAATGAAAGGAAGAAAACTGCAGCCAGCAATGTCAGTTCGTGTTATTATTGTAGATACAGAAATGCCTTAGCCAGCATTTGTATGAGGTTTAGCAGAGTATAATAATAATAATAGTAACAACAACAACAACAACATGAGTCTCTTATGACTTCCTTATTTTATTGTTTATTTTCCCAAGTTCAGACAAAAGGGTGAGACATCTGACTTATGCTTAACTACACAAGACTTGAGTTTCTCAGGAAGCTGTTTGCCTCACTTGTCCCCACAGTGCCATCTCCCCATAGACGGAGCTAAACATTTCCAGATGGTGATTTGTTCCCTTCTGGGACTGCTGGGGTGACTTGCACTGTGCAAGGGCCATCTCAATTCTGGATGCAAAGCACCATCTGGCTGACGAGCCTAACTGGTGCCTAAATTTTGGATGGCTAAAATTTGATCTGATTTATTCTCCTCCTAGTTTATTTAACCTGAGCTACGTGGAAAGCTTATGGGGGCAAAGCATCTGAAAAGATTTTCACCCTGCTTACCGAAGCTTCCCACCCCTTACCAGATTTCCAAGGAGGTGGCCACTATGGTGTTTCCTGCCCTCCTGCTGCTGGTGGAGGACTTGGGCTATTTTCCTCTTTCACCGAGTCCTGAGGAGTGCTTTCAGTGGACAACAGCTTCACCCGGGGCCAGACCACCAGTCTGTAACTTAGACACTCCAGTCTTTTGGGGAGCTTAGGAGCACAGAAAGCAGAAAAAGATAAACTCTTAAGTATAAGAATACTACCAGGAAGAAATGTATTGTTGTCCTATGTACATATATATATATATATAGTCTGTAAAAACACATATGAATACCCATTTTAGAACTGGTCAAAACCAGAAAACAAATGAGAAATCTGGAACAAATGGTGAATGAACAGATTCATGAAAGAATTGAGCTGCTCACTGGTCTATGATTCGCTAAGTCAGTCTCTACACAGACGAGTTGAGATGAATTTCTCTGTATGAATAAATCTTCAAAGCCTCATCAGTTTTTGTATGAATGATTTTGAATGCCTTAAAATTCAGATGGGAAGTGAATTAATCACTATGCCTTGTTTTCTTGTTGACAAATTCTTCTCTCCCATCCAATCAAGGTGAGGACTGCACAGTGGGTTACTCGTTGTGCTCAGGGAATGCTGAGCAGCACCCATCAGCTGAAAGTTTGTCACAAAATATTTGGTTGATCCTTGAGTGCGCAGAATGCATTAGAATGAAATCAGAATTTATTTGCAAGTGATTCACTGACTGCAGAGAGGTCTGCATTTGTAACGAGGAATTTAACAGTCTCCACACACATTCATCATTCATATGGGACACACCTGACATTTAACTAAAAAAGTAAATATGATTTAAGTCTATAGATTTGATCAAATCATGTATATTTTAGTAAAGTATTAGTACAGGTGACAGCCCTTTGTACATTGTTCTAATATGTAACTCACCTGAGGAATATAGACAAAATCTCACATTATTAGTACTTCTCATGTGACCTGATTCTGCAGTCCTCACAAAAACACAGTTTATATTAAAGCTCGAGTAAATTTCACATATGTTTTTTGTTGTATGAGAAGGGTAAGAACAGACCCACACAGATCTATGAATATATATGCATATTCCTCTTCACTGTTTTATATAATATAACTTACTCCAGTATAGTATGTGTATTATGTCATGACAACACATCTTCCCTGATCCCACAGCATGTTTTCTCTGCTTGAAACTGCATCGAATGATACACATTTGCTTGAAGAGATGTCTAGAGTTTGTGTAGGCTGACCGCATCCTGAGGAGATTTCATCCTACCTACATGGTAATCTGAAATGAAACACAGGCAAATGTATTTCCCAAAGAAAACGGGGTAGGAAAGAATAGAAGAAATGGCTTAATTCTATTCCTCCTTTTCATAATATTTATACATCTGTAAGATGTAAAGTGTTGTGACTATGCATTTTTTTTTACATTATGCCTTTGGTTCACTACATTTTCTATACTATAATAATGTTATTGATATTGTTTAGATAATTTTGTGTAAATAAAATCTTGCTTTGATAGTGCAGGACTCTCCTGTCTGGAGATGTAATCCCTGCTGGCTGTCCCTTGTCCTGAGCAGGCTGTGCACATATGTACGAGTGTCAGCAAGTGCAAGCACCTTGGGTAGTCGGGGAAGGCATGATCCGCACCCTGAGCGCGATCGTGCTGCCGTGAGACGTGCACTAGTCCTGCGGTTAGTCTGTCATTACATGGTTGGTTTGTGATCAAAATTATTGCTTACACTAAAGAGTTCTGCACTTGGGACCATGTTCCTGCTGTTAACATATCATTCAGGTTCTTTATTTCTGGGCATTACCCAGCTGATGAAGCCACTTTGCTGGGGTGGATCATTCAAGGGGCGCTCCATGTTCTCAGCAAGGTCTTGTGTCACATAATCGAACATCCTGGGAGGGTTATATGGATGGCCAAAATCCCTTTTGGCACATCTTCATGGAGTCATTAGTGTTGCACCAGCAGGGAAACTGACCCCAGCACTCGCTTAAGGACTTGGCAGTCCTCGCCACAAGGACATTCCAGGGCTTTGAGCGACGTGAATTTGGAACAAAGAGGTACTTCAGCAGGACGAGGTTGACAATTGTTTGTTTTTTAAAGAGTTGCCACATAATGCTAAAATAGTATTTTGTCTAAACGCTAAATCTTGGTGCAGTGGTATCTTATGATCTATTAATCTGGGAAAAAATGTAAACCAAAAGATAATAAATGTAAACACTGTTCAAACCACAAGCATTCCTCGGAGTAAATGACAATATAATTAAATTTGAACTCCACAATGCAGATTCTTTCAGTGCATAATTGAAATTGTGTAAGATGCTTTGGCAATATGTTTAACATTAACTTAAAGCAAGTAATTTTAGGCACTAGCGTCTGATCTTTCTCTTATTGACATCGGTTGCATGGCTCCCGCAGGCAGGGTCTGTGCTATGGCTTCTTTGTGGCATGCCTCACGGACCCTTTCTTGGAAAGTCCCTGTCTGTGTACTGGCTCCTTGCTGGAAGGAGACCAGGCTCACCTCTCCTTCCCAAAGATGGGGTCCCTCCAAGACAGCATGGCGAGCTGCAGAGTGACCTGCTGGGAAATTCAGCGAGAAGGAGCAGGAGGGGGATGGCCGAGCACAACTTCCCACCACTGGCTCATCCTCCTGGGTATATAGTACTGGACATTCCTCCGGGTTTGAGTTTTTGGATCTCCTGCTTTCATTTACTGCACAAATGCCCCTTTCTGATGGTCAACATGTGGATCTGGGAAACAGATTCTGATACATTCTGGGGTGCCCCAGTCTCATGGTGCAGACTCAAAGATGCCAACAACAGTAGATACAAGGTCTCGTGCTTCAATCCCTTCACAAGAAAGCAGCTTTTGTCAGATTGAAGTAGTTTATTATGTACATGAACATGTGGTTGTGTCCTGTGCATTGCACAGACAACAGGAGAACACCCCAGCACAAAGAATTTTGGTGTTACAAGAAACAGAGGAAACATCTTTCAGCTTCTATCATCTTCTATATCAGCTTCTATACAGGAATGCAAAGGTAGAGTGTGCCAGTGTCAAGGTCTTCAGCTAATGAACAGAAACTCCCAAATTTAAGGAGACTGGATGAGAGCTTAACGTATTCTCCATTTTGCTCTCTGCAGATAGCTTTCTAGACTCCTTAGCCAAGGGAAACTCTTTTACAGCCCGCACTTCATATGCTCATGCTACCAGCTCAAGGCACAGGCCTTGATGGAGCTGCGGTCTCACGCCACAGCCAACTTCCTTGCACTAGCCCCAGATGATGTCCTGAGCCTCTGTGAGGAACATGGGACAGGCTAAGGACAAGTGTGGGTATTCCTGGCAAATATGCACCTGCTGTCACCACAGTGCAGGTAGGCCTGTGCTTGGCTCCGTATCTTTGGGTAAAGTAAGTTAGAATTGCTCATGGCTCCTTGCTGTGCTCTGGAATGAGGCTTGTTGGGAAAACAGTGAATCTGGGGTTTTGTCGGGGTTGAAGTGTTGCCAGGCTGTGGTCTGTGGAGTATTTGACAATAAACTGTGGAGATCTGGCTGGTCACATGCTGATTGCTCCTCTTCGTTGTTCCCAGCCACTACGTTACAGCCACAAGGAACAAGAGTTACATTAAGTGCATTCTCATCATAGTGGTCCCTCAGACTTTTCCCACAGCGAAGAGAGAAAAAATCTGCAAGGACTTCTACAAGGATTGTGAGTAGCATACAAATCCCAGACCATGAAGCAAGCTGGGCATAAAGTTGTGGACCAAAGCATGAAAAATTCTGGAAACTTGCTTATTGTTGCTAGTGGCTCACAGGACTGACAGTCACTGCCTTAGGTGATAGTGACAGTCATTTCCCCGAGGTAGGAGCTGGTGGTTTTGTTAAGTTGGTCCTCTATAAAGCCACCTACAAAAATATTTTTCTGAGATGAACAAAGGATGTATAAACACTTTTATGGAGATTCACCTCCTTCCTATGAAAACCTGATTTAAAATAATACTAGAGTCACTATGCTGTATACACTACAACAGTTTAAAATAACAAGTGAGCAAAAGTGAATAAATATACTTCCTCTGACCGTCTCTTCTCTCAAGGATGATTTTATGTCTGTTCAAATTCACACAGTGAGAGTTCAAAATCCTGGGTTTGTCCACAAATGCTTTAAACCCTGTTACATTTGATACTCAATGCCAGTCTGTGTCAGGTGTCAGTCAGGTGTCAGTTAGGTGTTTGTCATCCATAGCAAACGGCTGGCATTGAGTGCCAGCCACCTGAACTCGTTTCACTTCCTTACTATTGTCACTGGCCTGAAAATTACCTTGCTTTTAAAAATTATCTTATTTTTAGAGAAGAAAATTGACAGAGTCAGAGTCAGAGTCAGAATCAGAAGAAGAAGATTTTTTGTTTTGTTTTGTTTTGTTTTGTTTTGTCACTGATTTAAGTCAATTTACCAATGCCATTGATCACAGAGGTAAAGTTTTGGAGTTCTAGTTAAACTCCAAGATTTAAAAAAAAAAAAAAACACAACAAAACAAACAAACAAAAAAAACTTGTAAAAAGTCTTTAAGCTTTAACTTCCATGACCCTGATTTTCACTTACAGCTATGTAGTGATCCGTATGCCTACAGCACGACATCACACAGTCCAGCATTTAGACAGGGTAAAATTAGGCATCAGAATTTAGACAGGTTGGTGAAGTCTCAGCAGCTCTTTTTATTTTGGAAAAACCTAGTTTATCAGATGCCTTCCTCAGCTGTGAGCTGACACCCGGTGCTGGAGCATTCACTGCTAACCCAGAGTCGCTGTGGTCCTGCAGCCAGTGCACACCGAGCGTGGAGATGGCTGTTTAGCAGACTTTCTGCTGGCCTGCTTGGCTGTTTTCTGGCTGATGTATATATATGAAGACCGAGATCCTTTTAAGAAAAAGGGTCTCAAGGAAACGCTACGGGGAAATGTCCTCTCGAAGAGACGCTGCAGCAGGGGAGAAGCCACCTGTGGCACCGTCGGCGGGCGCGGAGCTGCAGCCCCTGCAGCAGCGCTGTGCCTCCGCACCGCCTGCCCGCTGCAAAGCGGCTTGCTCTATGTTTAGCTCGGAGAGAAGACAACGGGGAATGTGACTGCTGCCTGCGAAATGCTGACCGCACCGGGCAAGGCAATTAGGGAACTTCTTGACGAGACGGCAAAAAGTTTAAAACTGAGAGGAGGCCACACGTTTTCACATGAGAGGGGATGAATTTGTGGACACAGCTGCACCACACTGTTAGCCATTGATAGAAATGGGACACGAAGAATTTAACGGTGAAGATTTCTATAGAGATTTAAAGATTGGTGGGACAGAAAATGTTCTTGCACTTTTCTCCATCAGTTGTTTGCTATTTGCCCTTTTCAGAGACCAGAACCCACGTTAGCAGCGTTGCCAGCCAGTTCCAGGGTGGCACATCTTATTTTCCCTTGATGATATCTGCTAAAACTAGGGTGAGTTTTGTCCCTTAACCAAAACAGAAGTGGAAAAAAAAAGAAAAAAAAAAAAAGAAAGAAAAAAAGTGCATCAGTTCTGTTGAATGCTTACAAGTACTATGAGACTGAAAAAACACATACCAACCACATTGCTGTAGCTGCAATTTCAGCAGCTGACAGCTTTATCTTTCCATTTATAGGAAAGGTCAAGCAGAGTTTGAGTCACCTTTTCATACGCCTAGGAGACAGCTTTTCTTCTCATACTTCCCAGCCACAACACTTGTCTGGATGCTCTAGCAGGGGGGCTGCTGAAAGGAAGCTCTCCCTGTCAGCCCAACACGTCTGGGCCGCGCTCTGCCCTGGAGCCCACATTTGTAACCTGGGCACGCTGTGAAGCTGTTCCCCAGGGTCTGGGGGGGAACAGAGGATGCCGGAGATTGGATACTTGCAGCCCAGGTCTGGGGACAGACTGGTTTCCTTGCACAGGCACTGAGGAGGGATGGAAGTGGGTTGTACATGTACATTTTTATGTTGGGGAGTTTGTAACGAACTTGGGATAGGCTCCTCTGTTAACTGATTTCAAAATCATCTAGGTAAATAAAACACTATTTTTACCTTGCTACATCATACCAGAATACTGCAAAGCAGCCTTCACTTCACATTCCTGCTGCACTGTTCTGGGCTTTGTAAGCACGTTTCCTCCATCCAGTGCCATGTACTTCTGCTTTATGAAAGAAGCATAACGATGGGCAACACCCCACCCCAATCCAGTCATCGTAACGGGGGAAGGTCTGAGAGCATCTGCTCACAAGAAATGGACTAAACAGTTCTGCTGATCTCTTCCATTTGTAGTAGTTTCAGGTATCAGTTGCTATGGCAGTAGAGGAAACTATTTCAAATTGTGTCCTTTATTAAATTTGCAGAATACTTTCATAATTCAGCAACAAAAGTCAGGTTTATAGTTAGTGCCAGGCATATATTGGACATATTTTCTTTTGGTAGCTGGGCAGCGTGCAGTTGAAGCTTTGTTTTGGATTCACTGGGCATTTCACTGGATATTTCATTTCTAAATTATTTCTACATTCTAAAAGTTACCCTTTAAGAAGGCAAAATTTGGAAATATATTTTTAAAATATGAAGTATTTTAACCACTTTAGTTTTTACTCATTCAAAATATGCGTGGAATAGGATCTGACTCTATAAAAGCTGCCAGAAACCTGAATTGTTTCAGTAGCTGGTTTAGCTGCTAAAAGAACTGAAGAAATGAATTCAGCCATCTGCATTTTTAAGCACAGCTTTCTTCTTCAGTCCTTCCTAAAATGCTGCTCCCACAAAGTTCATTCTGTTGTTGCAAAGATATTCTCACCTTTGGGGATTTGCAGGAATCAGTCCAACGCGCATGTTTTTAATGAATCTTTTTTTATTAATATTTTATAATCATTCACCCTTTGCTGCCTCCTACTACACATAATGGTTATTAGGTTCTTGCTGAGAAATGGTCTCTTGGAAACAACATGCAGAAAAGAAGGAAGGAGGGCCAACAACAGAACACTTAAAGATAACACTGATGAGGATGCTGAAAAAGAAGTCAGCACGATAGGAAACAAGGGGATTTGGAGGTCACTGGAGTGGGAGCGAGCAGGAAATAGAGGGAGGAACTGAGTGTCAGGAGCAGCTGATAGATTCATTGACTTTTATTTTCTTAAGGTAATGCTTCCTCCATTGATATCAACAGCCGAGGCTCCATTGCATTGCATCTCATCCTCCAATCCGTGCTCCTGACAAATGCTCTTTGGTGACTCAACACTTACATTCCTTCAGCTCTTCTTAAACAGGCAAAAATCCTGGTTACTCTACAGCAGGGATGTAAAAGCATACAGGGACTAAAGGCAGAGAAATGATTGCTTCACTAAGAGCCCTTTAGAAAATTCAAGAATTCTCTGGAATCACACCTGTTTATAACAAGCACTGGCCATCTGAAGTTTAATTTTTCTTCCCTCGTAATGCCATTATTTCATAAAGATTATGAATCTTTATGACAAAAGAGAAATGGTGAAGGTATATCCATGGGCTACTTCACTGCAAGCCTTAAAGGCTTTTAATATTTAGAGAAATTAGATTTATTATAAAATCGGACTTGAAAGACTGCATTTTATTAGAAAGCTAACAATGAACAGAGGATTGAATAAATAAAGCAAGGGAATGTTTTAGAACATATTAAGCCATTAATTTGCTGGAACTGGTCATCTGGTAGTGGGCAGAAAATAAAAAGTAAGTTTTCAATTGTGCAACATAAACACTAGACAGTGCATGAAATAGGTGCTAATATCCATATATTTGGGAATGTAGCTGCTAAATTAATTTTTCAGAAACTGCTTGGACTGGATCTCATTAGTCTTCCTCTCTGTTCACTGTGGGATACACAAACCGTAGCATGTTCTCACAGCTGGTCAGAAGCAGAGTTTATAGGTTGATGCAGTATTTGTTAACTATGTGCAAAGATCAGCCGTAAAACAATATGTATTGGACTGAATTAGTAAAAGAGCATAACCCTGATTGAACTACATTGTCATGTGGTCATCACCCAAAGCACATAAAAAAAAATCCATAAAAAAGAAGCAATAAAGAAACCTCAGAGCAACTGGTGCCATGTTTGCAGGTACAGCCTACATACTGTGTACACACACTCTTCACAAAGCTGTGTTTAAGAGTGTGTCCAGCCTTGGCTACTCTAGGACTTGGTACAGGGCTAGGTGGGCCTTTCTCCTGCCTCATAGTCTTTCATCAACTTTTTAATTAAATGGCTTCTACAGGAATAAAATCTTCACATCCTCATGAATCTACATTTTTGAGGAGCCTCTGGCCCCTCTGTGTGCTGTGCCTGGTCCCTGCTCCTGGTGTCCTCCCTCAGTGCCACCACCTTCCATCAGGGAAGGTGTCTGTCCTTGTGCCCTCTCTGCCTCCAGCTCTGATATTAATCAGTGTATGAATGTGTAAAGAATGACCCAAACCTGTAATCCTGTGAAAACGATACCAAGTTAGCTTGGCAACATGCATTTTGCATAAATGAATGTTGATTGGCATTTCTTTTATTACCTTTTAAAAGTTGTTACTAATAGGAACCAACAGTAGCTCTTCCGTTGCTTTTGATACCAGGCTGCTGTAAGCATGATTACTCAGGATGTATGCTTGCCCTTTTAATGTAATGTCACAAAGATAACATTCACATAATCCTCTGGAATTACTACGTGCTCCAAAATTTACTAGAAATGATGACATATATCGAGGAGATTCTCGTCTGGCTCTTTAAAATTAATACATGGGAATTATCTGATTTTGTTGATATGAAATCTTTATTCAGAATCTGCTGCTTAGCATACTCTTTAGGGATGGTTATAATTGGTATGCAAAATATTTTATCATATATATAAATCTGTCTTTTCCCAACCGCAAGGCCAGGAATAGTTATTAAGTACTTCTGCCCTCTTGCACTAAAGCCATTGTTAGGATTTCATTTATTTAAGTTATGCTTAAATTTTATTTTGTCCTTAATCTTTTTTTTTTTTTTCTATAGATTTTATCTTGTGTCCTGTTTCCTGCCTTACTCACTTCCCACTGTACCATGATATTTGATGCAGTCAACTTTCTTGGCTTTCCGTTTGTTTTAATAATTTTGTGACTTTCATTATTATATTTTCCTTCTAAGTTATTTTTTTTTTCTTTTGAAAACAAAGCAGAATATTGTAGATGTCTCTCTCAGCTATGGATTTTTGGCACCCAAGAGAGTGTTCTTAAATTCCCAATTAGCATGAGTATTTCTTATCTCCAGCAGAAAATGTGGGCTTGATGACAGAAGTACTTGTTTAAGATAGTTAGCCATGTGATCAGAGTAGAGAATCAGAATGGTGTGCTTCGGCCTTGTAAGCAGCAGAAAAATTCAGGAGTACTAGACTTGGATCATGAATACAGAGATGCATATTTGTTTCCTGAGCTTGCACTGAAAACATTCCCGCATAGCTGTTCTGGTAAAGGAGGTTGAGCCCTGGCCAGAAACTTGCACCCGTGCACTGCTTTGAAGTGTAGCATGCCGGTAAAGGCTTCCTGTAGGGCAGACACTTTGAGTGTTTCAGACATAAAAACTCTTCTGTAGGCCTGTGCAAAATATACGTGTGCATTTTGCTCTATGCATATTTTGTTGTGTTTTTTTTTCTTCTTTTTTTTTTCCCTAATAAGTGTTTATAATAACCTTACACCGAAAGCAGCATTTGTTACCTTTTAAAAAGGAAAACCCTTTATTTTGGGAGTCTGGATGATTAGTGAAAGGTTTTTCTATGCTATGCCCCAATAATACACAGTGGATGAGAGAGTCATGAGGACGTCATGACACCAAAGAAAACTGGCAGTTGCCAAGTCCATATCACCTCTTCATATCACCCAAGGTTGATTCGTAGATCTTCATGTCACAGAATGCTATAGATGACAACGTGATAGACCTGGGATAAAAAAGGGTCATTAGATAGAAAGACACTATCTCTGATTTGCCCTAATGCTGAAATCTGGAGTCTGAGGTGTATCCTTTCTGCACGCCCCATGCTTTTATTCTTCCCCAGGCATCCACTGCTGGGCTCTTTTGGAAATTCATTGTGGGGAAGACGGACTTTTGGTCTGACCAGCATGGCTGCCCTCTGCAATTAACCCTGTTTGGTTCAACGGAAATTGAAGAAAGAACAATTTGCTCTGGCAGCAAAGCTTGACCTGCATGGGTTTCTGTTGAAGTATTTATAATTCTGATAAACCAAGACTGAAATTAAAGAATGAAGGAAACACAATAACTCTTCCCCTAGTTCTTCTTATTGTGGTTTCATTTCTTTGTTTCTTGATGTGGATTCCAGAAAATTAATTGAGCATTGAGACCTAAAGAGCAGTACTTTTGGGGCTGATTATTGCACGCCTCAGCTGCTGTAATAAGGTATGAGTTAATGACTTTAACCACCTGAAAAGTGTAACAATTTCCCTGTAAATTCAGTGCCTGGAGTTACTTATTGCCTGGTCACCTAGTTTGTAACTCAGGAAAAGGAGGAATTGAAAAAACAGAAACTTACTCTTATTGCTCTTAAGAAGTGTTAAATAAAAATAAATTTAAAAATAAATCCAGGTTCTTGCACTTCCTGGACATTATTGTCCTGTGCATGACATACCTGGCAGTGAGTCAGCACACTGCACTCTTGTCTGACGTCTGGAAGCTGTTTCATAATCAAAGAGCAAACTGTGACCAGTCTGTAAAGGCAGCTAGGACTGAACCTGGCAGCACCAGATGCTGCAATATTGGTGTTAAATCAGGCTTGGCTGGTACAGGGGTTTCTATCGATTTTAATTTTGAGCACAGTTCTGCTCAGCTCCGTGTGTGCTTCTCATAGGTCGCGCAGTGCCGTCACTAGCTTTCCCTCTCAGCTCCACTTGCAGGAAATGAGCAAAACTCCTGTCTGCTTTGAACGCTTTTCAACCCAAGATGCACAAGGAAAAAAGGGAAAGGTGAAATTTAGGGCCACCCACCCTCCTGGTAGCCCGCTGCACATGCGTGGGAGGGCTATGCAGATTCTCTCACAAAGACAGCTGCATTTTTAAAATGCTGAGTGACCAGCCAGTGAAAATTTCAAGGTTGAACACAATCGTCCCAGCAGCGTGAGGGACTGGAAGGCTTATTTTTGGATTTCAATCTCTTCAGGACAGAGGCACGCCTTCCATCTGCATTTTTGCAATGCCTGGAGCAAGGGTCTCTGCTCCTCATTGTATGTGCTGTAATAACACTGGTGTGTATTAATAGCAATAACAACAAAAGCCGGAAGTTAATGGAGACAAAGGATGGTGAGCTGCAGCGATTTATGTGCTTTTCCCAGCTTTGTCACACACTTGCTATGTGACCTTGAAGAATGTGTTTAATCCCTTTCTGTTTCAAAGTTCCTCTGAGGCTGTAGGATAGTGCTCAGCAAGGGTGTCAGGGGCTTCATTCGGAAATGCCCGTAAAGCCTGCCGGGCCTGGCGGTCGGGACACTTTTCTGGTGGCACACAGCCACAGAGAATGTGAGCAGGTCATCAAAACAAGATGTTTCACGTTAGAAAAAGTCAGACTGACTCCTTCTGACGCCCTTCTTGGTGTCATTCAGAGATAAGGCGAAATGAGGGAATTCCTGTCTGAAGCAGCGTTGTGGCGGTATGCATTCCCTTTGACCAAGTGAAGGAAAATAGCCACAAAAGAGCAAGCCTGCGTTGACCGCACATGTGCTTAGGATTGTTCGGAGCCAGGATCTCCTCTCCCCCACACCTGTGTGATCTCCCCGCCACCAGCACGGCTCTCCCTGCCGAAGCTGGGAGCTTGGCCTACACCCAGGCCGTGGTTGAGCCCAGCTCACCCCGCGAAGGCGAGCCGGGGCAGCGGCTGGCCGGGCCCTGCTATCTCACAGGGGCTTGCTGGTGCGGGGAGCTGCCCGCGGGTGTGATTTACAGCCCGAGGGTTGAATCCCAGCCCTTGTTCTGTGAGGAACACCACCTCCTCCAGGAAGGAATGGCTGGAGCCCGCGTACTGACAGTGAGGGATTATACCACCAACAGACTTGGATGGGATACAACCCAAACCTCCTTCTTCCCGTAACAAATCTGCAGCCCTGAGGATCTTATTTAAAAGTACCTCTGGGAGATACCGCCCTTCCTGTCTCTTGGCTTATCCTTGCTCCAAAGCCCCGCCGCACTGTGCCATGGAGAGCTGGCCGGCACTTCCTGGCATGCAAAGCTTTGTGCTTCCCAACAAACTCCTAAATCCTGCACCACTGCAAATTCTCTTTTATTCCTTAACTACCTTTTTTTTTTTTTTCCTTAATTTCAGAAGCCTCATCCTTTGAGTTGAAGTCTTGTGCTCAAAGACACTGCACTGCAGATCCTCAGAAAGTTATGGTTCCTGTTCTGAGGAACACAGGCTCTAAGGTCTGCATGTGGTTTATGGACAGGCCCTTCAGATTACATGGTGGAAAGATCTGCCAGAAATGCAAACGTGAACATGCACCCAGACAGGTGAACTGGGCACCACCTGATCAAGGGAGCAAATTTTGTGAGTGCATTTTACACCATTCAGGATGTTCATTTGCTTCCTCAAATTATTAGTATTAGCAAGGAGCTCTTTAGACAGATGTCATTGAACCCCTGTTTCAACTAAGTCATGAGTAAATGCAAACTTTAACAGTTAGGATAATTTTGTGATTTCATTACCTTCCTTGTCAAATTTTAGTTCTTCAGGTCAATGTCTGGATTACACCTATTCAGAGACCCAGCGAAGCACAAATATATTTAGTATGCGAAATAAGGCAGGAAAGAAACAAAAGCAGTGACAATTAGCTACTTGCATACAGTAAAAAACTTTCTGTGTTTTGTTTAGCTTTTTCATAACGTCCTGTGTCAAAAGCACTCCTGAATGGAAATGGATCTTCTTAATGTGACAAAACAGTTTCTGCATTTTATAACATTTGGTATGGCTTTCAGTGAAGCAAAATGCATATCACAGAAGGCATTTTCAGCTGGGGCATGTCACTGCTGGATGCACTGGCATTTCATTTCACTGACATGCATGCTATGTGCTGTTGAAATGCTACAAATTTCACTGGTGTTTTTTTGGAACCTAATCCCTTGGTGACAGTAAACACAGCATATGAGAGAACCCAGTGCAGAAGTTATTTGTGCATCACTTTACATCACCCCAAACTGGCTGGATATGCTTTGCAAATTAAAGGAAGAGAAAAACTCGCTATTTTTAAAATCTACTTCTAATTGCCACATTTTTCAGTAATGACAAACGAGGATGAAATTTCAGTTTCGTGATTCTGGGCAATGAACATATTTAATCATTATAGTTGCAGGAATAAATGCCAGACTAAGAATGCGATCAACCAGACAAGAGAATCAAGAGAAATGCACTGATTTATTATCTGGTGGAGTAATATTTCAGCTATTTGAGGAAAAGATGGTCTAAATGAAATGAACAAATAAAGCCTGCAACTTCTATACAGACAAGCTGACTATTTCAAGAAACCCACACACTATCCTGAATCGCATCTATTATATCTTCTTGCTTTTGCATTTGTCACATTTCTCTCAAAATGTATTTAATAAAGTTGCATTAAAGGGTTCTGGTTATTAGTAGTAAAAAGGTTTTCTTATATATATATTTTATTTTTTAAAGAAAGAACAAGACAGTGAAAGTTGTGTGTACATTGGAAGATTTCTAAGTGACTGGCTCACATAGCTAGAACCTTTTCCTGTAGGCTTTTTATCTGGCCTTAAAACGAATAAAGCAGAAAATTTCCAGTTTTGTTGAACCTTCTCTAGGAAGACTACTTAAAGCATAGCAGCTTTGTACTTGGGACATACAAACATCCTTACTGACTGGAAAATGACGAGAGCATAAAAATGGGAGCTAAAAAGTTTACAGATGAAGTTCTTTAAAAATGAGAGACAGAAAAACATTCCATACTCAGTCTTACCTATGCAAAACAGAATTTCAAAGTCCCTGTGTGATCTTTGAAAGGAGTGCCCTTTCCTTTTCCGAAAACCCTGTTTAGGCTCCTCCTGCAATGGTGTTAAACAGATGTTTTCCCTGATCAGTGAGTAGATTTCCTCTCTCTGTGGAAAGAATGAAGCTCCTTTGCTTGGGGACCAGACTTTTCCACCATATTTCAAGGTTTGAAATGTCTTCAAACTCCTGACTGCTTTGTCAAATCTAACTACATTCTCATGGACCTTCTTTTGGCAAGTTTAATTGTTGCTTGACTGAGTTCCAAGATTAAGTATGTGGGGTTATAGAAATCATTTGATACTTTGAACCTGGGGAATTACATTACCTGACTATCACTGTGGTAGAAAGCACTGCACAAGTTCTAAAACTTAATTTCATGCTCCATTTGTTTTTGTGTCACTGGCTGTTCCACGACATCCAGACCTGCCAGTCTCTCCTCTTTTCCCCTCACATAAACATGTGGAAAAACAGCAACATTTGGATAGACATTTTAATCTGAACTTCCCAGCATCTGCTGAAAAACTCAGAATCAATTGTGGTGTGTGGCTGCTTGTCCATCTCAATTATCAAGCAATGAGTAGGTAGCAGAGGAGGGTAGAGCTCTCTCCCAGGGAGTGAAAGATGCCCAAGCAAATAACAGGAAGGGTTTCCCACCCCCATCCATAGCACAGCAGAGTGAACAAATGTAGCCATGGTTATACTAATCAATACACACTTAATTATTTAACCTTCCCGCCTGATGTAGGCCAATCGGATTATAGGACTTCCAGAAAAAAGAAATCTTGTCAAAAGCTAGATGGATGTTACTCTCTGGATGGATGGATTGTCCCTAAAACAAGCAGTAATTCAGACAAAGGGATATACATCATTTTTAATTGACTAAAGCTGGTCCCTGAACACGAGTAATCAAAGCTTAGTGCCAACTAATGAATCTGCAGTGCAATACCATTGTAGCACTTTGGCTTGAAGTTAGTTCTTCTAAACTACCACCTAATTGTTTCAGGTCATATCATTTGGATTTATGAATAAACATGTATTTTTCCTTGGGGCTTTTCTAACCTTTCCTTTCTGTCGTAAACAAAGTAAAACCTTCCACCCCCCCCCCCCCCCCCCCCAATTTTGGTACTTCGGCACTGTTTTGACTGAGTACTGCTGGTTTTCTAACTCCTGATAAGAGCCTCTCAGGGTAACACCACTGTCACTACAAGGGGCCTGTCTGCTGAAATCTGTGATTAAAAGTGCAAATAGAAAATATGAGTCAATGCATTGCTTTTTTTTAAGCTCCTTTCTGTCTCTACAAGTTCATAATTTAAATCCTGTTAGCTTTCTTTTGAAAACACATCAATCCAGAAATGTAGTATATAACACCATAAAAATTTCTTTGCCAGTGAAATGTCTTTATCATGATTTTTAATTGACTTTAATTAACATTAATACTTTGAAGGGAAAATCTAATTATATAATGCTTGTCCATTTATACTTTTGCTACTTTTCTAGGACTTCTTCTAGCCCACTTTATGATTTCAGTATTTGAAATATAAATCAAAATTCTAAAACATTAAGAGTAATTTTAAAGACATAAGCTGTCATGGGGTGAGTGTGTGAACATCCATCTTTTACCCTGTGTTGCAAATTGACAGGAGAATATACACGCTAACCAGCTAAACTTGCAAGTCTCAGATTGAATATTTTAGTTTTCTTCTTAGATTTTGCAGATTTTGCTATAAAAAATAAATGAAGCATTGATTTTGGAAATTTTGTTGCGTAGGCAAAAGCTGGTGATGATTTGGGTCATGTTACTTCCAAGAACATCTAAAGCACTCGCCGGTGCTTTAAAAAACATCAGCATAGCCATCTGCAACCTTTTCTCCACTTTGAGAACTCAGGCAGTATCCTCAGATAAGAAACTGAGTTTCAGTGCACTGAGCTTCTAAGCTGATCACTAAACTTTACGAACAGAGTCTGGGGAGGGGAGAAAAAGGTGTGTAGATTTTTTTGTACACATAGCACTGAACAGCCTTACACGATATTTGGCACATCTCTGCTTAGTTTGAAAGCTGAAACTTGGCTTGTGTACTAGAAAAGCACAAAAATATGGGTGAGTTCATCAATTCATTTTTCATGTGACAGATGTTGGAGATAACCTGTATGTGTTAGTCATATTCCTTTACTGACATGGCATGGATTTGGGGAAAAATATTTGGCAATAAGGATAGCCATATGAATCAAAACACTGTGTCGTTTGAGGTATTTTAAAGCAAGATTGTGGATTTGAAAATGATGTTTTTTTGCTGGGAGCACACAGTAAAAAACTACAAGCACAGGAAAAGGTGGTTTTACGTAGACTTGAAGACCATTTTGAGGGTCATTAAAGCAGATGTTTTGTCCCGACAGCATAGGATTTCCTAAAAGTAAAATGACTGGTTTCAATTACAAATACATACTGTGACTCAGTTAAAATTAGACCAAGAGAAGTCGCAGCTGCTTGAAGCAGAATAGCCAACTGTGCTCCAGCCCATCTACCAACCTCCACTGTTTTCTTTTGGGGCTAAAAAAATATACAGGAGATAAGAGAAGTTATTCAAGATAAGGAATGACACGGTTCCTTTCCTAATCAGTCATGGCTGACACCACTTCACCATGGCTGTTGTGGTGTGTAATGCATCCCTTTTTCCATCACATCCCCATGTCATAGGTGTGGGGCCTCTCTCGCTGGGAGATCTTCAGTTGGCCCCAGGTCTGGTGACCAGCACAGAGGAGACCCCATGCTGCTGTGCTGCTTCCCACTTGCCTTTTTCTGGGCTTCAGGGATGCTCCCTGGTCTACTTCGCCTCCTGCTGCCTCCCAGGGTTCCCAAAGGACTGGGCTGTGAGGTGTGCCAACTCCATGCATCTGACAGCTGTTTCCACACAGACCAATGTACATGCCTCTACTTTGTATACACAGTTTTGTATGGGTAGAAAAGATCTCAGAAAATATAGCTGAAAACCTCAATACTCCAGCATAGTATTCCTAGGGGTAGTATGATGTAGTATGATGATATCAGTCCCTAACAAATCATCATCCTAAAGTACTGCAAGGTATTTTTTTAATCACTGTCCTGAATACTGCTGGTGAGTCAGCTGCAGCTAGCATAGAATTGTGTTATCTAATATGGGTAAAGAAGACTGTCATCTCATCTGGATGCTCACCCATACCAAGAGGTTTTCCCTTAACAATTGTTTTTTGATTGTTTATTCTTGATTTTGTATTTCATGTGGGAGAAAGCCTAGTCACCGTAGTTATAATAATTTTCTTCTCAAATGGTTTGTCATGTAAACACTTCTTATTCTTACTCTGAGGCATGGGTGACTATATATTTCAGGAATTACACTGAAAATAATGTTCTGCATATCATAGCAAAACAGTTTTTGTGTTGCAGGGAGGGTGCTTGCATGAGAGAATTCAGTGTGTCTTGCTAAGGGCATGCAAACACCACACTCACAGAGAACATACAGCCCACTCTGTTCAGAAGCTGCACTGAATCAGCTCTTCCTTTTCCTTCTTTAAAGAGACATTAACTTTGGCAAACAACTGCAGAAAGGGTTAACGTATGCCAGGTTTTTGAGTAAGAGGAAAGGCAGTTCTCTTTCTACAGCTTGAAATGGGCCCATCTCAGCCAGCTTCAGGGTTTTTCATAATTATTATCAAGGAAGCTAAGAGAGGCCTCAGGCTTCCTAATGACCATGTTAAAAATAAAAAAATTAAAAAAAAAAAATCAAAGCTAAATCATCATCAACAACAGCAGCGCAACACAAAAAGCTACCCATAACACAAAGTAGTCTGAAAGCATTTGGGAAGAGGAGGATTTGTGTTATAGCTGGGTACCAGAGGAGAGTGCTGAAAGGGAAATAGAGAACAGGAGCAACATCAACATGGGCAGAGCTCAAATTAAAAGTAGAAGAAAGACTGTGAGAACCATATACACGCATAATTTAAAAGTGAGAATGTGGAGGAGTCAGCAGCATATGGAAAACTGTGTTTTCCATAAATTAATGTGTTTTAGTGATACTTATTCCAAGAATATTATTAAACTGTATGCTTTAAAGTACCCTTTCATGTATACACAGGTATGACCATATAGTGTACAAATGAACATGGGACAGTGTTGCTAGAAACATCATTTGAACATTTGGAGGAGCTCTTCTGCATCTCTGTTTCCCAGTTAGTCTTGTGCAAGAGTTGGAGGTGACCCTTCTCACTGTCTGGTATCCCTATAACTATGTCGGTGGTGCAGCAAGCAGCTCTGCAGTGCCCATTGGGCAAGTGTATATACAGGAGTGCGAAGCTAGCATCCTTCCACACCCCCCAGAAGAAGACAGGGTGCTAACACTCACAGCTCATCAGCAAAATGCCCCCGACCCCCAAAATGCTGGAGAACAAACCCTGAGCAGCTGTACAAACAAGGATCTGACAACCAATTTCTGCAATGGGTGCTGAACTTGGTCGACCTGACCACACAAGCAGGACTACCGAGTTCAGCGCTGACAGTCAGGGTAGGGGGAGCTATTGCTGTCACCCTGGCAAATCTGGCTGAAAATGCCAGCGTTAGATTTATAGATATAATGCAAATGCGCTTTTTAGATTCCTTCTCAATCAAGCCCAATTACCAAAGCAATGGAATCAGAGGAACATTTTCAATTCCTCTTTAGAGCATGATTTGACATAAAGGATCAAAAGCATGCCCAGTCTCTGAGAAAAGTGAAGGTGCTTTCAAACATGGCTTTGTCTGGGATAGCAGGAGACTTCCAGTACATTAGATACCAATATTAAAACAGCTGTTTATCAACAGTTTATGGAGAAGCCAGCCACAAAGCTGGTGCCAGGCAGAAAGTTGTGCACAGCTGAGGCACCTCGGGATGTGGCCTCCAGTCTTGATTCAACAGGATACCTGATCAGCAGACGATAGCATTTACTGTAAACAGTTGTGGTTGTCTGCGGGAGCCGCTGTCTGCAAAACTGTCTACAAGAGCTAATATATTCTGTATATGTTTTGTCTCCAGCTTGCGCAACACGTTTTGTAAAACTCATAAAAATCTCCGGACTATACCTGGCTTATCATGAGGGTAGCCAGCTTGGGATGGGGAATGACAACCAGGCTGTGGGAGCAGGTTTGAGCACTCTGCATGCCTGCCAAGATTTCAAAGGGAAAACAAGAGGCAGGCTTCTCAAACTTCTGCCAGCTCCATCTTTACCAGGTCCCTCTTTATTTTTCCTTTAATATCTTCAGTAACTTTAATAAAGCTCTTCTTATGACTAACAGCTTGAAGGTATCAGGATATTAGAGGAAATACAAATGGAAAGACAATGCTAGGTAGGCAAATCCTTTGTTGCAGTGCTGTGTCTCAAATAAACATATGCAATCTGTGATCTTTTAAACAATTACCTGGTGTTCCATTACCTGCTCCCTCTCTGCAAACCTGTTTTTGTGCTCCTGCAAACCCAGATTCCACCCAAATGCTGTTGTCCACATTCCAGCGTGTAACAATAGCTGAAATGCTGAAAGAGATTGATGTTAAACATTGATTACTGTAAGGTGATATATTAAGAATTATTGATACTAATACAAATGAGAAATAAGCGCAGAAGAAAGTCCCAAGCACAGAAAAGGAGGGGAAGGTGACTTTGTGGCTGTGTGCATCCACGTGCAGTGGATGGTGTGGTACATTAATCTACGCATTTCAAAGCACCTAAATCAGTATTAGTACTTGTTCTTCTCTGCTGTTTCAAACAAAGATGTCATAAAACAACACTAGAATAGCTTTTGGTGCTGTGTCTCCATGGATACCGATGTTACACAGGAGGTATAGATTTTTCTAGTTACACTACTTTTCTTTCTTTCTTTCTTTCTTTCTTTCTTTCTTTCTTTCTTTCTTTCTTTCTTTCTTTCTTTCTTTCTTTCTTTCTCTTTCTTTCTTTCTCTCTTTCTTTCTCTCTTTCTCTCTTTCTCCCTTTCTTCCTTTCTTCCTTTCTTCCTTTCTTCCTTTCTTCCTTTCTTCCTTTCTTTCTTTTCCTTTCTTTCTTTTCCTTTCTTTCTTTTCCTTTCTTTCTTTTCCTTTCTTTCTCTTTCTTTCTTTCTTTCTTTCTTTCTTTCTTTCTTTCTTTCTTTCTTTCTTTCTTTCTTTCTTTCTTTCTTTCTTTTTCTTTCTTTCTTTCTTTCTTTCTTTTCCTTCCTTCCTTCCTTCCTTCCTTCCTTCCTTCCTTCCTTCCTTCCTTCCTTCCTTCCTTCCTTCTTTCCTTCCTTCCTTTCTTTACTTTTTTTCTTTCCTTTTTTTCTTTCCCTAATTTTGATCATAAATGTGCAAACGTAAGAGATCCAGTTCATCAAAGGTACCTTTGTGGTTATGGCATATACTGTTCCTCATAGCTCCTCTGCCCAGGGCTCCTGCTGTACTATGAAAGCACAGTTGTGAAAAACAAATATTCCTGTGTTGCAAATGCATGTGTTTGGAATGTGGATGGAAATTTAGGAATAGCCACAGATATCTGCAGAAATTGGACACAGTGAAATCTCTGTGAAGAATCCCATAATTGTTTACTCTAGGTCTTACCTTTAGCTTGGCACAATGTGCAGAGCAGTGCTACCGGGAGATAATTGGCAATAAATGACTTCTCTCTTCTGGCATACATGCTAACATACTTTTCATCCTGGAGCTGTGTTTTCAGCATGAGCAAGGCACATCTCACTAGCTGATGACCCAAATTAACCCATCCTCCCACTGCTGACCACACGCAGACCAATGTGCGGCACCGCATCGCGTTGCTCAGCTTAGTTTGGAGATGAAAAATCAGCTACAGCCAAATATAAGTCGGTCTGGAAATGCGATGTGTGACTGCCCCAGGGCACCCCAGGGCATTGTTTCCAGCCCATGCGCAGCGAGGCAGAGGCCCCACAGCACCCACAGCCTGATTGCAGTGGCAAAGCTGGGTTGACGTCCAACACAGGTGACCTGGAATACAGAAAAGAAAGCTGGGGACTGGTTTTATGAGGGCCAAAGACAGAACTGCTCTCTGCAGTCTCCGCTGGCCCGGAGGTGAGCAGAAGACACAGCCTCCCAGCAGGGCAGGGTGCTCCAACCAGCCAGTGGGAATTTGGGTGAGCAGCGCACGTCTGAGGGTGGTGACACACAAGGCAGGACTGGGACCAGCCTGGGCAGCCCATGCAAAAGCAGGATGCTGTGAGCCTGGCGTGGGTGCCTGCATTGGGTCCTTTGGCTGTGCTGGAGCCCATTGCCCCATCCTGCTGATGCCAGGTCTCCTCTCTTTGCTTGCAAAAAAGCTGTCTCTGCCCAGCACAGGGGATGTATTTTTAGTGTGTTAGAGTTTAGTCTCCTAGCTACAGCTTGAAGCATTCAGCTGGGCAGGGGCTGGCAGTCCTCAGCTTGTACAAAAGCAAATACTGATGATGAATCCTTATGTTTGGGCCAAATCCTGCTGCCCCAGGCTTGCCACCATTTTCCCCCCACCTGCCCCTTAGCTCGGTGTGCAGGGTCTGGTAGAAATGTTACCCAGGTATTCCTGCAGGCTCCTGGAGAACTGCTGGTGACTGGGGTCGTTTACATCCTCTGATGGGTTAGAAATGATCTCCTGTTCAAGCGCAGAGATGTCTGCTCCATGCAGGAAGGATAAAAGACCAAATATTGTTTATGTTGTACGTAGTAATCTATCTCACATCTGGCAGAGTCTGGCTCTCTGTGAAGATGTAAAAGAGACTTCATTAATTCCTCTTTAAGGGCAAGGCCATTAAAAAGTTATTTTAATTTTGGGCACAAATTCAGAATTTCCACTGTTTCTTAAGTTGCTTGCCTTCCTTAAATTGCTATCTGTCTCAGAGCTGTTTATGGGTAATAAAATCTCTTTAAAGATTCTCCTTTGTTTTGGAAAAATCCTAGAGTTAATTTGTCTGGCATCTCCTGGATGTTTCACAGACTCTGCGTGCTCGTTGTTTGGCTGTTACTAGGATGACTGGAAGTCAGGCAGGGTTACCTAAGCCTCCAACTTTCTTTTAATACTGAAATAGGCAATGTAACTGCTGCAAAGTGCAGAGCATCCATGTAATTCAATAAAAGCTGAGCATTAGAGAAGACTGGGCTTTGTGTCTGATCAATTCTTGTTTGTAAGCAAGTCTAACTGTGCCTTGAATTACTCAAGTTAATTTCTTTTTTCCTCCATATTGCCTCCCTTTCATTCTTTGGAAAGCCTGCACTTGCTCTACAAGAGCTAAATGATTTTTCCCTATCCTTTCTTTTGATACGCACCACATAGGAACAATGAAACCTCTTGTTCTGCTTTCTGGAAAAATCCCCTCGGGCCTGGACTTCTTTTGCTGCTGCCATTGTTTCCATTTGCCATTTACAATTTCATCTTGTGTATGCACAGATCTCATCAACATTTATTAAAGACTGGGGCAAACTCCAAATTTGCATTATTGCAAAAATATAGGACAAATGGAACATAATCTCAGACTGGGGGTGCTCTATGTATACCACAATTCCAAGTTTTTTGTTTGTTTGTTTGTTTGTTTTTTTATGGTGCAGACACCAGAGTTGTAGTCCAAAGAGTTTATTGAAAATAATTTCTCTCTATGGTTTCACCAAGTAATCTTTCCACTACAATTGCAGCACTTCAGTATCTCCAAGACAAAAAGTGTATATTTATAGATGCAATTTAGTCAATTCCTTCATTATTTAAAAAACAAACAAACAAGAAAAAGCAAGCAACCAATCAACCAAAAACACAAACCAACACAGAAGCCCTCCTCAACAAAAGTTGGGCATGGTTATACATCTTATATAGGCACTATCTGTTCACACAGAGAACAGATGTGTTTTGAGGCTTCCGTTTTATTTAACATAAAAAGATATAGAGAGAGTCTTTACATGTCTTTTATAAGTTTAGGAATCACTACTAACAAAACAAAAAAGAGAGAAAGAGGGAATGAGAAATAGAAATTGGGAATGAGAAAGAAACAGAAAGAGAAGAGAAAGAGGAAAAGAGGGAGGGAAAGGGAAAAGGAAAGGGAAAGGGAGAAAGAAATTCCTTTCAGAAAGCTTGCATACATGATTTTTCCTTGTAAGTTAAGTATGGTTAGAGCCTGTTCTGTGAGCTACTTCTTTCCATTTTGATGTAGATTAACTGTTACTATTCTTAGATTCAAAAAATATATTTTTTGATATGCACTGGAGCAATTCAGTGGGAACCAACCTAAAGAACACAGTAAGGTCATGGTGCTTTGGACTATCTAATACCATATCTAATGAAGTAATCTCATATTTCTCGTTTCCTTGAGTAAGTCTACCCTTAAGGTGTCTTCCATGGAGTCAGATGAAATAGGAAGTGATTTCCCTTGTGATTAATGAGAATTTGAGATCAAGCTTTCTGAGATAAACAGAACTTTTCTATGACATTCAAATGTCTCTACCTTTCTCTAGGCAGAAATGATGGACAAAGGTATGGTAGCTGCCATGGGCTAATTTTTAGCTAGACTGGCTCTTTCCAAATTACAGTATGTGCACTAGAGTGAAGTAGCACATTGCAGGAGTGTCCCATCCAGTTGGGAGCTGCTGTCATCATCAGTTGTGGAATGTAACCAATGTACATTTGGGAACACTTGTAAGCAATGAATCATGGGCTGTCGTGCAGAATTATATGTCACTGAATAACGTAATGTTGGTGTTGGACTGCATGTGGGCTAGTAAACCTTTGCTGGAATAGATGGTCTGTAACAACAGAATATGGGCCAAGAGACTGGCTTCTTCCCCTCTTGAAGTTTTCAGACTAAGGCTGGAGGTACCCTTGGGAGCACTCTGCTTTTGCCAACACACAAGTCATTACTGAGTGGAAGGAGAGGCATGATTTTTTATGGCCTGTGCTGTGAAGGAAGTAAAACTGGAAGATCTAATAGTCCTTTCTGGGTTTCAAATCCATGAAAGAATATGTGGTGTCATAAGACCCTTATTGCTAACAGCAAAACTTTTCCCCTTTGGTTCAAATGGCAGAAATCAGTTGCTACTTTCTGGCTGTAATGCATTGTTTACCTGTCTCTAGAGGTATGCAATTGATCAATTATTTCCCTTCCCTTCCCTTCCCTTCCCTTCCCTTCCCTTCCCTTCCCTTCCCTTCCCCCTTCCCTTCCCTTCCCTTCCCTTCCCTTCCCTTCCCTTCCCTTCCCTTCCCTTCCCTTCCCTTCCCTTCCCTTCCCTTCCCTTCCCTTCCCTTCCCTTCCCTTCCCTTCCCTTCCCTTCCCTTCCCTTCCCTTCCCTTCCCTTCCCTTCCCTTCCCTTCCCTTCCCTTCCCTTCCCTTCCCTTCCCTTCCCTTCCCTTCCCTTCCCTTCCCTTCCCTTCCCTTCCCTTCCCTTCCCTTCCCTTCCCTTCCCTTCCCTTCCCTTCCCTTCCCTTCCCTTCCCTTCCCTTCCCTTCCCTTCCCTTCCCTTCCCTTCCCTTCCCTTCCCTTCCCTTCCCTTCCCTTCCCTTCCCTTCCCTTCCCTTCCCTTCCCTTCCCTTCCCTTCCCTTCCCTTCCCTTCCCTTCCCTTCCCTTCCCTTCCCTTCCCTTCCCTTCCCTTCCCTTGCATCTTGCCTTGTCTTGCCTTCGCCTTGCCTTTGCCTTGCCGCGCCTTGCCGCGCCTTGCCCTTGCTTTGCCTTGCCGCGCCTTGCCTCTTTCCTCTTTCCTCTTGCCTTGCCGCGCCTTTCCTTGCCTTTCCTTTCCTTGCCTTGCCTTCACCTTGCCTTCCCTTGCCTTGCCTTGCCTTCACCTTGCCTTCACCTTGCCTTGCCTTGCCTTCCCTTGCCTTGCCTTGCCTTCCCCTTGCCTTCCCCTTCCCCTTGCCTTGCCTTGCCTTCCCTTCCCTTCAAATATATATATATTTTTTCCCACTGAATTTTTTCTTCTATAGCTTTACTAAGTGCTGCCTCTTCTGGGAAATAACTCTGTCTTTGAGGCTCACCCCTTCAAGGTGTTGAGAGCTCTGGGCCTTCTCCAAGAAAGCTCTTAAGAGAATGGTCAGCTTTAGGTGTACAAATAGGCTGGGCTAAGGAGCACCCTGTGTTTAGATGAAACCTCCAGAGCACAGTGGCCACTTTGCCAGAAATCAATTGATATAAACTCTGTAACGTCATTACTTTGACACTCATCTATTGAAGGATCCTTAGAGCCTCCTTGAGTTACTAAGACAGCCGTAGATTTTTTGTTATAAACACACTACTGATTAACTATGGAGCAGTTTAGGGGGGAAAAAAAAGAGAGAAAGAAAAAAAATCCTTTAGATAATTCTGCATTAAGGGTTTTTCAGAAGGAAAAATTAAAAGTTCAGACTTTGTGGATGTTTAGACATCCACAGAAATCCACATTCCAGCTAAGAGATAAAAAGATATAACAAGAACAAGAAGAGGGGAATAAAGAATGTTTGAAAAGAAACAGCAGAGCCTGGACTGATGTATTTGAGTAAGAGCTGATGTTAGGAATTTCCATGTAGAATAAGCAAAATAAAATGTCATCTCATGGTTTAAATACTGCCAGATGATTCAATATACTTTTCACAGCATTCTTTTACCATGTGATATTCTCTTATGTTTGTTGAAGTCAGGAAATGAGAAACTGTTTGAAAGGGAAAGGTTACGCCTTGTGTCATTGTATAATATATGCCCACAAGCCTATTATATTAACAGAGCTGCTTAAGATAATTCAGAATGGAAGATGGAGTTCATTTCTACCACAGTATATTCTAACTGTGGTCTGCTGACAGAAATCAATGTATCATACACTTGTTAAATTAAGGCTAGTGAGGAATAGAGCAGATGAGGAAATAACATTTTTTTCCTTCAGAAAGTTGGTATTTGAAAAAAGGTTTTACCTTAAATCAGGATGAAAAATCAAACTCTTACACGTTAATTCCAACAATCTATTAAGTAAGATAAAAAAAAGTTGGTTTGAGTAAATTAAACATTGTATGTCATTTTTTTTGACTTTTCTTATAGATTGTCACTCTCATTTACAGTTTTTACTAAAATTAATTTGATGTACTGAAAGATTACTTGAACAAAACATGAATTTCTATATTAAAAATGTTGAAATTGGACTTTTGGAGAAATTTATAAATTAGCTTTGGAAATGTATAATTTTTGAAAAATAGCTATTTCCTGCACACATTCTTCTATTCAAAGTGCAGGCATGTCCTAGAGGAAAAAAATATTTTGCCCAAAAAAATCTCGGTCGCCCATAATGACGAAGTAAGCAATGCACATTTTAATTACCTTGCTGTTTACTTTCTCTGTAGTTTCCCAGACTTTAAGGGAACTATTAAAACAAGGATAGAGAGGATTGTCTGTTCTGCTTGCACTCATAAAACTCCAATATTGTGGTCTGGTTAGATGTCAGTCTGGTTCAGATGTTCTCCTGCCTGCCATGTCAGAGGCTCTGTTCATGACTAGAGACACACACAGGGCATTAACGTATCGGTATCATGTGTAGTCTGGGGCTCAGAGGGGGAACGAAGATCATTCACTAGCAGCATTTCTTTAATTCGCATACTTGACTGTCACTGTAGATGGAAAAATGCAGTGAAATTTGGTCAGTACTGGTTCTGGTTGGTAATAAAAATTTTATTCATAAATCTTGTGATGGCTCCAGTTTTTGGGTTTGAGAGGTGCCATCTCTTTCTCACTCATTGGGCTTTAACATACAAAATTCAGGCATTAAATGTTTAACATGCAGTTTGCAGGAAGATCTTCAGATGCACATGGCTGCTCTCTGCAGTTACCCAGAGGTGGAGAAGATTGGTGAATCAGAATTGAAGAGCTTTACAGGGCTTCACAAGATTTTAAGATCAGCAGACAGGCTACCCTGAGTCACAGATGCAAACATTTTGAGGTAATCCATTTTTTTAGCAAATACTGCCAACATATTAACTTATTCACATATTCATGTTTGTGCCTCAGTGCCACTATTGGTGCTGGGACAGAGGCCCAGTCCCTTGCCCACAGGGCCCCCTGCACACCAGACCCCAGCCTAGCCCCTCAGCCTGCCCTGGGGAGGGGGCTTGGGCCTTCCCCATGGCTCCCCCATAGACCCTGGGCAGGAGCTGGGCAGGGAAAGATGCACCAGGTTCAACCCCTAGGCCCTCTATGTGGTGCTGGATGATTTATTAAAACCTGCCAATGCAGCCTGATCAATAGTCCCCAGAAAGGCCTATCCTTCAGCGTGTGCTTTCCCTAACCATTGGTGCACTGCAGATAAGAAGATCAGGGTTGGAAATGGGGATTTTACTGGTCTGGACTCATCCATGTTTATTTTTTTAATTTTTCTTTATTCCATTATTCACATCTATGCCAATGGTCTATTCTGTGTTATTGCCTTTATTGTATCTTTTCTGCAATTTCATGAGGATGCAAGGTGTGCTTGCATTTTCCATATGCATATGGAAATCTCCTCCTGTAGGCTATCAGCACAGGCTAGATCAGCTGCTTTTAATGTGAAGGCCCATCCTCAGCTCCAGAAGCCAAGAAGAGATATTTCTAAGAGCATTTCAGCTCAGCACACTCCATTTCATGTCTCGGAGGGACATGGAAATGTGCAGTTGCATTCTTGCAGCTCTTCTTTACAGAATCAGTTCTGGCAGTGGGGACAGGAAGTAGGGCTTTCTTACAAGTATTTGGCTCATACACGACTAGGACTTCTTCACTTTTTAAACAGCATTCACATACTTTAATCTTTCGAAGGGGTGAAAGGAGAAGAGGGGCCATTGAAGACTGTGGTCGCCTTTGTAACCTTCATTCTAAATAGTGGAGAAGATATCAAAGACTACATTTTTTTTAAGATGTGGATTGTAAATAATTTACTAAAAATCTTGGAAATAATCGTAATCTATTGCACTTCCCAGAGATGACAGAAAAAGGAAGGGACTTTCAAAGGCATGAAGTATGAGCTCATTTCCATGATCTTTTGACCATAAAATAAGAATGCATATGTGGAACTGTTGAATCCAGTCTGTCCTCTGTTGGCTGCCCACTGATTTATGAAAGCACATAAATTACTCAGCATCAGAGGACTGTATATTGTATGGCCTCAAGTCAGCAAGACAAACAAGTACATGCCTAATTTTAAGCAGATGAGTTGTTCCGAGAGAAAGGGCTTTCATGAAAAATTAAAATTAAGTATTTTCTACAAAGAACTGAAGCATATACATTGTTTCCAGATGAGCCTCCTTACAGAATCCAAACATCTTGCCTTCTGAATATGCTAATGCACCATATTCCATCCCAGCCAGGCCTAGTATGTTTGACTTTTAATCAGAAATAAGGAATATCTCAAGTATGGTGAAACTGTTCTCTGAGGACGGAAGAAAATGGTCTTGCCCACGTGTATGTCCACAAGCTTCTCAAATTTCTGTTCTGGAGGGCAGCAAAGCAGCTCTGGAAACACAATTTGTTCAGTTTTGCAAAGCAGTTGATCTCTTCAGCTTGTGTTTCAAAAAACTCCTTTTGAGTATTCCTGTCAAAGTCCTGTATTAAAATTTTATTTCTCCTGTCAAAGGCAATAATTCATGTGGTAGCAAGCCACAAACATTGCCTTATAAATGACATTGTGAAAATATGTAGACAACATCCTACTTTCCTCAAATTGGGCACGCTAAGGACAACAGCTGCTGCCTTTCTAGCTTAGAGAGCAGGTGTTTGACCACCTACAAGCAGGATGTTTTCTCCTCATATGAAAATCATACAGGTTTACTCAGCAATGCCAAAGAATCAAGGCAATACAGCAGTCAAAAAATTAAAATGTTGACAGTCTTCCTCTTACTGAATAACTTGGTCCAATGCCATGGAAAAATACATCAAATTAATAAAAATTGAACAGAGTTTTCTCCCTGAATATGCTGTTAAGGCTTTATAAAGCCACCCTCTTCTGCTGTTTTTTTTATTTATTTTATGACACCCTGAAAAAGTTTATATAGTGATGAATTAACTTGGGGAATCTTGGTAGCATGGCCTCTCTGAAGACTAGGATTGATAGGACAAGGGAGAATGATTTTAAACTAAAAGAGGTGAGATTTAGATTAGATGTTAGGAGGAAATTCTTCACTCAAGGTGTGGTGAGGCACTGAAACAGGCTGCCCAGAGAAGCTGTGGATGCCCCATCCCTGGAGGTGCTCAAGGCCAGGCTGGATGGGGCTTTGGGCAACCTGGGCTGGTGGGAGGTGTCCCTGCCCATGGCAGGGGGTTGGAGCTGGGTGGGCTTTAAGGTCCCTTCCAACCCAAACCATTCTGTGATTCTATGATGGTATAAAGAAACACAAATCATAGCATCATGGAATACTTTGGGTTGGAAGTGTTCCAAATACCTCTGATCTTTGCAATTTAATGGATTCTAATGAAGTGTTTTAGCTGGTCCATCGACTGAGTGGTATTGGGCAAAACCCTTAACTTTGAGTAGCATAAATATATTATTTAGAAAAAAAAAAGTGTGCTGTTGTTGTTGTTTTGTTTTTTGGTTTGTTTGTTTGTTTTTACAAAATTGGTTAAAAATTCATAATGAGAAAATGGCAAATTAAATATTTTGCCTTGGTGAAACAATACAAGGGGGAACTGAAACTTGTTCCTCTACGGAAAAGGCTCAGGCAGTGGCTGGGGGTCAGGAAGAGGACTGATGGAGCTGCTTTCACACATTTTCTGGCTGGGGTGGAAAGATATTCATGAAGAACTTGCAGATTTTTATTTTAGGAATTGAAAAAATATCAAAATAGAACATATGCTCAGTGCAGACAGTATTGGCATTTTAAGAAATGGCTGCAAACCTTTCAGAATTTTCTGAGGAAATTAGCTGGAAATGAAAATGACAACAACAACAACAAACAAACAAACAAACTAGAAACACCACCTCCTCTAGTTCTATTTCTCCCTTTCATGGCATTATATTATCCAATTTTAGTACAAAGAAATCATGGCTTAAGTATTTAACAAGGCAGCTCTTGAAACATCAAGGAAAAAACCTTTCTCAAGAGCAGAAAACCTGAAAGAGCATTTCATACAGGTGCAGGTGCTCAGAGGAACTCCTTGTTTCACATAATTAAGTCTATAAAGATCTCAGCCACCTTGTGTTTAAAATAACTTTTAACATCTAACACAGAAAGCCAAAGTTGTGGTTTAATATAAGGCTGAACCAATGTTCCTTAAAATCAAGGGGTTTCTCTTTATCTTTAACCTACATTTTTGTCTGTATTAGTTTTAGTGCTTCGAAATTTGCGCTACTGTTCTAACAATCATGCAAATGAAAAGAAGGGAATGCTGAGACTTTGCATGTACTAAGCAAAGAAGTGGAGTTGCCTAAAATACTCTCCTCACCCCAACTACGAAAGGGACCCAGTGAACTGGTCTAACATGTGGCGTCTGTGACTCAACACTAGCTCTGGTTAAAATAAACAGAACTCTTCTAAAAGATGAGTCAGAGGAAAATGGCAGCTGGGAAGTCGTTTCTCAAGGATAAGACTTGCATCTGCTCAGTGTGAGGCTTTTCTCCTGACTGCTATTTTGAATGGCCATCTGGTACGTGTCTGTTCCAGCCACATACACATTCTGAGCAGTTTCTCTGTATACCTCCAGTGCTTTGGAGGCAGAGGCTCCATGGGCCAGTGTAGATACGATCTGGGAAGCAAGCCTAACCATATTGTGCAGTTGGACATCACTGCATCTCCAAAGCAGCCAAGAGAACTGGCTGAAGAAGTGGTTTCCGAGACACCAGATGCTGTTGCAAACGAGTCATGCAGATTTTGTTGTTTTACTTTAGAAACCTTTTTTTTACCTGCCTGCGATGGGAAGGTACAGAGAGAGGGACGGCCAACAATCCATATGAGAGAAGCACACAGTGCTTTGCTCCTCAAAAACAGGATGCCTCTTGTTCGTAACAAAGTTGAAGCTCTCTCCGCATTTTGATGTTTGTGTCCCCACCTATCCTGAAGTCAGTGCAGGAAAGAGGTGCCAAAAGTTGTTTGTTTTTGACATGTGACTTTCTAGCATTATGTTTTTAGCTTCAGTGCAGAGGATTCTCAGTTTCAGAGCTGCTGTTATACCTTTGATCTCTCTTAGTCTCCTAGCCTCTCCGCTCCGTTTTTAGTTCACCATTTCTTTCATCACTCTCTCTCCTGTCTCCACCCCACCACTGCCTGTTTGCTGTATTTCCTTTAAATAGAACTTCGGAGTGCTGCAATGCACGACATGTTACACAACCGTGCTTTAGGATCCGTGAAGATGTGTAACAGGCTTGTGTACCTTCCCAACTATTTTTTAAATCCATCCTCATCAAACTAGGGAGTAGCTGCTAGTGATGTAAGTAATCTGTTCTTCATCTTCTTCCTAACACTACACCCAAATTCTTTGGCAGCTCACAAACACTTAGTGCTTGTTTTGGAATGCCTTTGATCACCAAAGTGAGCTGGGGCCGGGACTCGACATTCATTGCTAAGCTGTACCTTCTGCGCTTGCTTTTTCTGCATCCCCAGTGATGATTTCTCTCAGTCTTCTATTTAAGTTTGGGTTGGTTGTGTTACCTTGAAGCCATTGATCAGAGAGCCTCAGTTCTCTAATATCCGTCAGTCCCCATTGTTAGTAATCACCAGTGACAGGGAATCCATCCCAGTCCTCTTGTCCAGGCTGCAGAGAATAAGTGGCATATTATTTCTGTCTACCTGGTAAACTGGCTAAAAGCCACCAGCTGTAATACCCTAACGGCACAAACAAGACAAAGCGCCCAGCCCATTTTCAAAGTCTTCAAATATTTCTTGGTATTGCACAGCAGATAGCAACCTGTGGCTTCAGAGCTGATAACTGTGAAGACATCCAGAAGCAATAGCCTCAGCTGTGCACTCCAGCTTGGTCAGTTTATGTGAGATCGGAAACACAGAAGCCCAAGCTACAGGTGAGATGGAAAATGGGTGGTTAAATACCTGTTTTGCTGTTACTGATTCCTACACAAGCCTCATGGAACAGGTCTAATTCCCTATTGCTCTAGAGAATTACATGTGCATAAAATGAATTTATGTGGCTTGGGAATCAATTCCCAGGTTTCTCAAAAATCTTCTTAATCAGATACACATTTCTCAGATAATTCTTAATTTCCTTAACCCCATTAAAATGAGGTTAAAGCTAACTTATTTCCAATTTTATTAACAACTAAAAAAAAATTGTCTTTCAATTTTTACAATCAAGAACTGCTTCATACCAAATTAGGTGAAATACTTAATTATGCAGAAGCTATTTTTTTAAAGCTTAGAGTTATACTTCAGCTTTCTTTAAATAGTTTTTACTCTCCATAAAATTAATAATTAAATTCCCTGTGATTTTATGATAATCATTCATATTTTCCTACTTAACTATGGGAAATTATATTTTTGTTTTGTGGTATGCTGACTTTTTTTCCTCCTCATGTGTACTATTTCCAGATAATTACAGCAGAGCAATCAGATCTGTAGAAAATATGCAAAGGACTAAAATAAACAGATCAATGAACCCCAGGCCTGTTGGTCTATTTCCTGCAATGCAAGATATTTTTAACACTCATCAAGCTTTCAAAAGTTAATTGGAAGTCCTACGTATTTCCCTGACTTTGGATTTCATTCTCCTGATGCAATGAGAAACTAACGATGCTGAGAAATAGAAACTCTGTTTGGTCTATCACAGTGGGTTGTAGAAATGGATGTACTGAAGTAGGTGAACCCTCAACCTTAATGTATTTAAAATCAGTTTTCCTTTAATTTAATTGCAAACTAGAAATTAAACATATGCAAATGTGTGCAGTACAAAATGCAGCAGTGCTGAAAGTTGAAGGCAATTGACTCTGTGTTTGGCTGTTGGTGGCATTCAGACCTGGAATGGCGGCATTGTGTCTTTGAGCTATTAAAGGTAACTTATAACTGCAGTATGGCTCTATAAGGGCCATTGGAGGGGATACATCACAACCCATTAGCCAGGTACGCAGTTCTGGAGGCTGCAGAAACTCCAAGGTCTTGAGCCTGGTTTGAAGTATGGGAGCACAGTGCTCCTCTGCTCCTTTCCAAATCCCATTCTCCAGTTCCCTTGATACCTCCCATGCTTCCTCTTTCCTTCCAGAAGTCCCCACAAGCCCTTCTGATATGAGCCAGCTTCTTCCTTTTCTTTCAGTGAGCTGGAAGCCATCAGCAAAAGAAGTGGGAGAGAGTTTCTTTGCATGTGGTTTTTGTCTCTGGGTCACACATCCTCGAGTGCTTGCAGGAGTAATTGTGGGGCAACAGATGTCTGTTCCTTTCCACTCCATGATGGAGCACACTAAATAGACAAAGATTCTTGGGGAAATGTAGACATCAAACTCTAAAGTGATTTATCTGCAGGGGCAAACTGAGAATTTTCATAATTTTATATTTTAACCAAATTTGGGCAAATTTCCCGAGGAATGACAGGAGGCAAATTCTTAATGCCAGGGTCTTATACACACAGTCCTGATGTATTTCAGATCCTAGACCCAAATCAGTAAGATACTGGAACCTCTCCAATAAGAAATGTTATTTTCAACATTGGTAAATTAATATTATCTCCACAAGGTTGTTCTGAAAAATAGGTGAACTCTTTCAAATGAAACTTTCAAATAAAATTCAGCCTGTGGGTAATGTTGTTGGGCTCAGTTATTATTAAGCCTGAGCAAAATGCTAAGAGTTTAACACCAGGCATCTTGACATTTTAAGAGTTGGACATTTTTAATTACAGGCATTTCTGCCTGAACTCCTTGTAGCTATATCTTTGCTCTTGATTTTTGAATAATAATCATCCTGCCAAAACTTCTTGATGTAAATAGGGAACAAAGGGTGATCACCCAATAAACATAATAAATATTTATCCAATAAATTCTAGGGTTGCTCATCTTACTCAGATGATGTATTTATGATTTACTCAGATGATTTACTCAGAAAAGTGTTTTCACTTTTTTTCCAGCTGATCTTCCCTGGCAAGTTCATTCAGAGAACCTACTTAAAGTAGACTTCAAGTATTGAGTTATGGATAATCCCTACATTTCTGCTTGATACTCTGTGGTTGTGGGTTAACCCATCCCAGCCAGACCCAGTGCATCTGTAAACAGGAAATGCTTGAAAAAGCTTAGAGGATTTTAAATAATAGTTTGCTGAAATTGCTGAGAGTTTACAACTGAATAATCTTGCAGAAGTATATTTCTACTATCCCCACTTCAATCTTGGAAGGCAACACAGGAATAAGAGAAGTCAAATTAGCCAGCATCTAAAGATTTAAAGGTACACTCATCCGAAATATTTGCCATATAGCAAAAGGTGACCTCAGCATTGCAGCACAGTTATTGGCTAACAAAACACCAGCAGGGTTAACAGCTGAAAGCAGGAACAACCTGCAAATAGCACATGAATTTACAAGAATGATACCCAGTATGAGTCTTTCCAAAGCAGATGGGTGAGAGGTTTATTTCTTTATCATAGAACACCAATGGAGAGTACAATGCCAAAAGCATCTCAGCTTTACTCTAAAAGCTTGCCAGAAATGCTTGAATCAGACTTTGTTTGTACTAAAGTGTTTGTAAGGAATCTGTAGTTTCTCGTTGCTAATGGTGCTTAGTCACAATTTTTGCACATTTTTACTTAACAGACTACAAGAACAGCACAGTGTTTTTTGTTTTGTTTTCTATGAATTCCTGCATTGATCATGTTTTTGCATTTTGTCTATTTGAACAAGTAGTGCACAGCAGTTACCACTTACCTTAAATATTATCATCTGTCAGAGTCATTGACAACAGGAACAGAGACTATGTGACATACAGAAAATTTATAAATTATTGTGCAAAGCTATCTGGATTTTGAGGGATTTTTATTAAGAAGGAAAATGTGCCCTTGTCTATTCTATTCCCTCTTCACTGTCCTGATCTCTTCATCTCTGTTGCTGCTATTCTGGATTGGCCTTGCTGCTATTCTGGAGAGTATGGGGATACAGTGATTTTGCTGATGATAGCTACTGCCTGACAACAGCAAATGGTGCTCAGAGAGAATCACTGAGAGCCACTGGATCTCACAACCTGCAAGACAAAACTGAGAACTGTGGAAGCACATACTCTGCATGATCTGGGTATCACAGATAACCTCTCTTTGTGAATTTCTTACAGACTCGTATTCTTCCTAAGTCTTGTGATTTCATCTGTAAGACAGTGAATTGAGCAAATGGTAAAAATGCTTATTTTCAGATGCTTCTGTGCTGCTCAACTCCAACATCACTGGCAGCACTATGTTCAATATCTTTAGTACCAATGCACTATAGCATTTAGAGCTATAGGAGATAGCTGTACATACATCTGTCCAATAGGTGATAGAAAAGATTTTGGCATGAATGTACATTCCAGGTAAGAAGAATGAAACAACCAAAGTTTGAAATCCTGAAGGTGTATCTGCTGTTGCATGGAGAGCATGCAGGCAAAGGGGCTTACCTTGGTCAAATGGCATTTTGGTGACCCTGAAATCTAAAGAGATCAGTTTACTAGGACCTATCATGACATGATTTTACTGAAGTAGCAACTTTGTGGGTCAATAACTTCAACAAGCTCATCTAATGCTTTTGTTAGTGTGAGAGGTAGTTTACGTTGGTCACCAACATGAAAAAAGATGGCCATTATGGCTTTGTGGGATTGAAATTAGGAAACTTTTCTAAATTGTCATAAATTTTGGGTTGCGTTTTGATCAGGAGGTTAAAAGAATATGATTTTGTTGTGTCAGGGTCAAGCATAGTAACTCAAAAATATGTGGATCCTGACACTTACTTATTATGATAACAAATGTCATCAATACATACTTCTTCATAATGTCATGAAGCTGAGTGTGTCTATCAGGGGTTCAATAATGTGGGAGTCAAAGAAGAAAAAAATCTTTTTGCAAAAAGAACCACTGGACAGTTTCCCAAATGAGGAGTAGCATTCTCTAAATGTGCGTGCATTTTTGCTGACTTCTAGCTTTTGGAGGCAGAGCGCCATAAATTTTTGTGTTACATGGTCACTTGCCAGAAATTTAATCTTCAAAGATGAGATTTAGAGTAGATCAACTATAGAGTGATATACAGCACAAATAGTCGATCTATTTTGAAAACAGAATTTTCTTTACATTTTGAGAATAAAGATTTTCCATGCGGTTATATTTCAAAGATCAAAAATACAAGCACTGTTTTTAAAATATCAAGAAACAGCAATAATGATGCATATTTATTCTATTTTTTGAGTTTATCTGTATCTTCTCCAGGATAATTGCTGGCTGTATTGTCATGCCAAACTGTCAAAGTATACTCAATACCTCATGGCAACAAGTTTAACATGTTATGTCTTATTCTTCAGTTTTATATGTAAACAAACACAGTACTTTGATTTGGCACCAAAATTCCTCATCAACAGTTTCCTCTTTTTTATTTGCTAGTGGGGATTACATTTTCCATAAACTTCCATCTCGTTTGAAGATGAGAATGAGACCACTTGATGCATATGATACATTTTTTACAGTACACTGTGAGACTGACACATTGCAAGAACTACTGCTGATAGATAATTGTCATAGTATAATTTTATTAGCGAATATTAGCTTTTTTTAACAGTAAATATGTGGTTAGGAAAATGTGCCAAGAAGAGATATTTGAAATGTATTAACTACTGAGCCAAGGATTTAATAACCAGCATGAAGGTTTAAACTGACTTTTAAGATCTTTTAATACATATAATAAAAATTCAAAATCTTCAGCTTTTTAGAACTTCAGGAAGTATCCACAAATCTCAGTATTTTATATAAGAAATATGGAACATCCCTATGGTATCTAAACAACTACATAGCAGGCAACAACCACTGAAGTAAGCAGCCCAAAAGCAAGTAGCAGAGAATGTACTCTGTAATACAGCACATAGATTATTGAACATGAGCGATACACACTTTGTTGCAAGGGTAAAACATTTTTCTTCTGACCGCAAAGAAGACAAAATAATACAATACATTCTTAACAAGAACAAGTGAATGAGATCAAAGTGCCTTTTGTTAACATTTCTGGCAGATTCAGTATTTGGCAGCCATTGTGTCAGCGTTCAAACAAATCTGTAAGAACAAGGAGGGATCACATTCATTTGGAGAGACCTCCCATCCTGCGAGCTGTTCGGGCTCCACCTCGCACTAACAGGACTCTGCTCTGGTGGGCCTGGCATAAGTCCAGTTTGCTGCATGAATCTCAGTCGGTTCAAACCAGGGCTGCCTGTAAAGTTAATACAGTTATTTACACTGAGTGAGCAAGTATAAGCAGCACCACGAAGAAAAGCGCTATCTTCCAAACATACTCTCAGAGTGGTGGAGAGCCGTAGTGGGACAGAAAGCAGGGGGACAGCTCAGGAGACCTCCACCCACAGTCTGCTCCAGAGGGGACCCCAGGCAGATTTTCCTGCAGGCAGCAGCTCGCTCTCAGCTTCTGCAGAAAGCACTGCTGAGAGCGGAGTTCATCTTCATATAGACAACAAGCAACTCCTCTCATACCAGGTTAAGTGTGTCTGCCCCCAGGTCTGTAAAATCAGGGTGCAGATGCCTGAGAGCTTCGCTGCTTCCATGCCTGCTTTCTGCTGTTGTCACTGTGCCCTCTCTCCACCAGCAGCGTGGTGGGAGGTTTGGTTTTATGGTACCGAGTGGTGGATTTAAATATATCCCTGCCATGTAAACACATTTTCTGTCCAGCTATCTGCACAGTTCTCATAATGGGCCTGCCTTGGCCCTTCTCCAGGTCTTCCCATCAGACCCCTCAGGGCTCTCTTTCACCTCGCGGTGCCTCAGAGGTTCAGGGTCTCCATATTTTCACCCCTCCTCTGTAAGACGCCTCCAGCCCACGCATTTTCTCTTCCACCTGGAGGGTCACAGGGCTCAGACCTTTTCTTGATGGGCCAAATCACTCTGGCTTCAAATTGTACAGCTGAAAGACAATAAGCCATGCTGGGCCAAGAGCTCTGAGGTGGCCCCACCAGCTGGCCAAAAGGCCTCCTGGTGGAGCTCCCATGTGTTGGCTATGGCTTGCTCTTAGCCCTGATCTGCCTATTTTTTGCTGACTCTGGCTTTTCAAGCATCCAGGTCCACCTGGCTGAACTTCCTTTTGCTTAGGTAAGGAAACACCTTTGCTCCTCTGGTGGGCTGGAACAGGATCATCTCATCCTGCTCTGGGGACAGTGTCAGGTGTGGAGATTGGCTGGGGCAGTACACCTGTCAAAGCACGACACAGGTGTGCTAAGGCAAGCTCAGGGAGGGCAGAAGCCTCCTGTGAAGGGCAAAAGGTCTTGACTTTAAGCACTAATACAGACTGTGAAAGTGTTGCCCTCCATATACACCTCCAAATCCTGCACACACAGCTCTCATAGCCTTGAGCACACAACCTTCTCCTTCCTCACCATATATCCTCATCTTAGATGCCAAAAAGCCAAAGTTCTCCTTTCCCTGAGCCCTGTAAGGTCAGACAGACCCCCACACCAAGAGCTGAAAGGTGGAGTTGTGCAATGTGACAATATGAGGGAGTGGGAGGAGCGAGGCAGTGAAACGCAGCAGCTCTGTGCCCAGGCCAGGAGGGATGAGAGGCAAACATCCTGAGATTTGGTACGGGCAACTGCAAGGAGCCCACAGATATTTGCAGCCTCTTTGTTGTATGGACATCTCTGTGTCCATTTTCCACATGCCAGCAAAATACCTTCCAGCCAACATCCTGGTGATCCAAAGGGAGGAAAATGAAGAGCATTTTATGACCAAACACTGATCTGCTGAGCCTGGGCACTTCAAAGTAATCCCAGTCACCTCTCCTCACTCCCATGGCTGAAATTTCTATAAATAGTTGTACATAATTTGTCCCAGCACGGGAATGAATTCTTGGTTTCTCCAATCCCCAGCACAGCCTCCCTTCACCAGGTTAAGTTTCCAGCAAGGTTTCTGAGGGAAACACTGCATTAGCCCCTTTAAGCCTGGGATGCCTGAATGTGCCAGAAGAAAGGGGCCCTTATGGTGGGGGAATAAACGAAATGTTGGTCTTTGAGAAGAGTTCTCAAGGACTGTGGACCTTGGCTGTCAGCACTGAGAGCAAGTCACAGAGAGCAGAACTGGAACCAAGAGATGACACAGTGACAGTGTGTTCCTTTCATGAGAAGCAGCAATTTCACTGCACAGCAAGCCACAGGCAGAGATTTGGGACAGAATAAACTGCCTCTCATCATTTGCACCTTCCAGGTCACACAGGCAAGCAAGCGAGTCACGTAGGAAATGATGGTAGTTGTAGTTCATTTCCTCTTCTTCCTCCGTCTGCTGCCCCTTGCTGCTGGAAGTGCTGTGCAGGACAAGAAGGTCCTGGTGTGGAAGACAGACCATAGCCTATCAGTCCAGTCCCTCCCCGAGGGTGGCTGAGCACCTGCTCCTCTGCTACCCAGCAGCTGCTCGGAGGGTACCGGAGGAGCTCCTGGCCATGGCTGAGGTAGCTGCTGAGGGTTCCTCACCTGCCGGAGGCCTGGGGGATAAACAGCCCTAAATAGCAAGAGAAGAACAATGAGTTCATGGTGTCTACACAGTTTGCCTGCTGGACTATTTCCATGGCTGTTACCAGGCAAGAACAGTGGAAAGCAGAGGCAGACCAGCCAGAAATGTCAGCAGCAAAGCATTCATGGTGAACCACAGAGGACTGCAGCACAATAGAAATAGAAAAATACGCCTTCTTATTGATGAAAAGTTATCTGAGTTTAGAGACATTTGTCCATAGATGACTGTAAAAAGAATCACAAGGAAAACTACTCTGACCTCTTCTGTGTCTGTTATGAATGAAAATAACATGGGGCAAGGACCTTCCAAGTGCTAAATCTCAACTCTTTCTGCAGGTAATGACACTCTCATGTCAGCCTTGGTAACCAAGAAATATACAGCAGGAATATTGCCTTTCATTTCCTGCTGTTAGCTCTCATGGCTGTCACTCCCAGATCTGGAGCATGGTCCTCTACACCTGTTTTGTTCTTTTTATAGTTGTAGCACTGAAAAGGAGCCAGCCCCTTTGCGGGGATAACTCAGTTATCACCAGAAAAAAAAAAATAGGAAAAATGTGTCCTTGCTGCCAAGCAGCATCTAAGTCTTCTAAGAACACCCCTGTGTGCATATGGTCAGCAGAGATATTGCCACCAGGGTTAGCTAAGTTACATATGAAGAGCATGAGTAATTTGCTCTTAAAATGTCAGAGTCCCTGGTGATTAACAGATGTGATCTGTTGCAGTGCTCTGGTACCAGAGGAGTTTGGGACTGTTAGAGCTTAAATTTAGTGACGATTCAGAGGCATGTAAATGTGAAATGTCATGGAGATGATTCAGTGTTTTCAGCAATGTGCTGATCTCAGAGAAGGCATTCACTTTTTCTGCTCCTTAGAGAGAATGGCCTGTGATATGGAAGGATGGCTAGGGGGAAAATCACTAAATCGGTCCTCTTAGCAAACGGATCATCTAAAGACCCGCCTCTTCGTTAGCGTGGGACCACTAACTACCAAGGTATAGAGAATGCAAAAAAAAAAAAACAAAACAAAAAAAACAAACAGAACAAAACAAAAACAAAAACAAAGAAACAAAAAAACTTTAGGGCTATATCTGGGTAAAGGAGCTTTACCATGGAGGACAAAGTTATGGGGTACTCAAAGATAAGATCCTTTGGGTTTGCTTTCTAGGTGTGTCAACCCCCAATCTGACAGAGTCCTAGTCCTCCTAAACTGGTCTTCTACCAGGTTATGTAGGATCTGAATTAGGCAACCAGCATGGTTTACTGCTCGGCTGGTCAGTTGTGTCCATGGGGCCATGCCTGGGGCCTTCCTGGGACCCTGGGGCATGGCTTATAGTCAGGGCTCATCAAAGAGGGTAGCGCTGGGGTTTCACTTATTAGACAAATGCATTTAGCTCTTGAGAAGGCTGCCCATGCTAAAACATCAGCAAATAATCTCAGCAAAGTGCAGTGCTGGACAAAATCAGAAAAGCTCTGAATATACTCAGAATCAGAGGCTGTGAGTCTGGGCCAAAGCATCCTTGAGCTGAAGAACATCCTTCAAGCATCATGCAACATGTTTTTGTGGTTCACTGTGCTTCTTCCTTTTGATATGTATGGAAGGGCTAAAATATTATGTGGAAGCCTTATACCCTTGACACAGTTTTTTGGCAGTATGGAAATGCTGAAATGCTTGGGTTTTGAAGGATCTGTTTTTCTAAGATTTTCCAGTTGATTTCAACTAGCCCTGAGGTTGTCACAATAAAGCTGAGGTTCAGGCAAGCCTACATGTTTGCAGCTGCTTTGCCAAATTGACTGCCAGAACCTCTGTTCACATTCCCACTGTTTCCTATTGAAAATGATCTTTTCACATATGTTCTTGTCATCCACCTCTGCTCTAGGACCCCGTTATACCCTCACCTTACCTCAAGTATGCTGACTTGACCTATTTTTTCACTGAGAGAAACAGAGTTTCTGTCCTTTTCAGCAAAATGACCTGTTGCTGAAAATCACAAGTAGTTTCTCCTCATTGCCTCAGCTGGTATCAGAAATAATTGAACAACCAGCTTATTGGACCAGATGATCTTGGAGGTCTTTTCCAACCTTAATGATTCTATGATTCTGATATGGGAGATGCTCTGCCTTATTCAATTAATTGACATGTTCAGTAGTATTAGAAAAATAAGCCTCCATGAATAAGATTATAAGTACGTTTTGTCTGGTTAACATCAGTTTACTGTTTTTCATTGCTAATTGATGGATGAAAAGGTGAGTCATGGAAATCTGCCACTGAAGGGCAACAGGTCATTTCTCAGAGAAAGCTGGGACAGTGGAAGCTGATGGTTTGCTGGGTGATGCAAATAGTCCTGCTGTGAAGTATGAGGTGAAAACTGGACTGGCTGAGTGATAAGCAGCTTGAGAGGGGCAGAGAGAAGATAATTATGGTTGAGGAAGATTGAAATATGGTAGGGGTAAAAGGCTTTAAAATCCACTTTGTTACCTCGTAACTCCAAGCATCTCGTGCAATCAGAAGTGGTGCTATAGATGAGTGGATCTAAGCAGGCAGAAACAGTGTTCAGGAAAAAATAACAAATAACAAAAAGGTCTGCCTTGTGAATTCAAGCAGAGATTATTTTATGCTCAATCAGAACTCAGAATCTTTCTGGAGAGGGCAGAATAAATTTGGCAAATCCCAAGCTGTGGTTTAAAAGCAAGCCTTATTTGAAATGAAAGGAATTTCTGGAACTCTTTTAGCTGCTAATAATCAATATTAATTGCAGTGTAAACAAAAAATCACAGAAGTGAGAATTCACATAACTTGTATCCACCTCATTTGCAGTTCTGTCTTTAAAGAAAGTTCACTTACTACACTTCTGCTTTCTTAATGAGCTTTCATATGAAGGTAATGGTGCCCAGTTTACCCGCATAAAATAGCTTTATTTTTAGATGCATTGGATAAATGTTGTCAAGGAGAACTTTTGATGCTCAATATCTCTGAAAATCAAGAAATTGTCAGTTGTTATATGCTTATGAATTGCCTATGTTAACGCTCTCAGTGTGGGAAAGGCAATGCAGCCAGCCTCTGTGATTTTAAACATGAGTCTTATGATGGCTTTTTTGCTCTTCAAGCACCAGTTTCTGGTGCTTCTTTCAATCAGCGGAGTGTCTTAGCTTTGTTTTTGTATTTTTTTTTTAGAGAAAGTTCCTGGTGTGGTTTGAAAGAAAAATCTCAAAAATGTGACCCCTAATGTTTCAGAAACCAGAATACATATAAAAAGACTTAAATGATTATTATTTTTTTTTAAATCTTGTTATTTCAAGGTCAGTATCATGATATGGTGATCATGAAACAATTTTTAAAAGTCTGCAGTTGACACTAACTAAAACATTAACTATAGTTACATCATAAATTATAATCTAAACCAGGGCAATAAATTATGTTGCTGAAATGTAACATAATTTTTCTTTCAAGAATATGTAACTCAGATTGAACTCAAAAAATAAAAAAAAGATAAACAGCGAAGCCACAGCAAATTCCATAATTTGCTTTCTTTTTTTGTTGTTGTTGGTCTTTTTTTGTTGTTGTTGTTGTTGTTTTGGTGTGTAAAAAGAGGAAATAGAGAGTAACCAAGAAGCAGATAAATACGAATCAATTATATAGAAAGAGAACATTTGTTTAGAAATTCTTGTGTATTCAGATTTCATTGCTTGTTAACTATTTCAAAATATTTTTTTATTGTAAAGTGCTCAGATCAATGAAGAAGGTAGGTGTGATCTTAAGTAAAATGAAAAAAGTAGACAAAAGATAATGTCAATTGATTTGAGAAACTGCATCTGCAAAGGAGATCCTCTGTAGAGAAGGGAGACTTTTCTTGCTTTAAGTATGAATTGACTGTATTCCAGAGATGGAAACCTGCAGCTGGAAAAGATACAAAAAGGATTTTCACTTTGAAGTATGGATGAATTAACTCTAGAATTGTATCTTTATAAATGAGTGTAGCTTAAGTGGTGGAAAGCATTAAAAACGAGGAGTCGCATATGTTATTTTAAACATGTTACTCCAAGTTAGGCTCAGATGTCCGGCAATTAGTGAAGGCAACTCTTCCTGAAAGGAACAACACTTTGAACGAATAAAACGAGAGCTTATTGAAAACAAACCCTTTTTCCATTTGATGCTGAATGAGTTTGGAACTCCTGAAGCTGTCTTGGATCTTTACCTACACATGGAACGAAAACATCAGATGTCTGAAATGGCATCTGCACCAGCACATTAAGCATGCCCAGGAGTGCTATCACGCTTGTAGTCCAGCTGGCGAGGAGCAGACGTGTTAATGCTATGAGACTCCTCAGCCACCAAACTGGGGCCACCATGTACACACCTCCTCCCAGGAACCAGCCCTGGAAAGTTTTGTTGGCAAAACATGCCTGGGAATCGCATGACAGAGTGAGACAGCCAAAAGTGTGCTGGCAGTACGGGCAGTCATGCTCCAGCTCCCAGGCGTGGTTAAATTTGCTTGTACAGACATACGCAGGTTGCCCAAAGGCTACTTTCAGAACAGTCCAAGCACTCAGATGGCTTTAGGCATCTAAAAGAGAGCAATTGAGATGGCGTTTTCAAGAAGGCAGTATGACTTCTGGCTCCGTATTCAGATAAAGGATGGAAATGCATGCTACACCGACTGCCCCATTTCAGGCTTCTTATGCCTCAGGAGCCAGAGTGCAGCCTCTGAGAACAGGCTGCCTAAATCTCTCACCACTCTCTTAATGGGAGGCATCATCACAGCGGGTACCTAACTCCATACGTGGAAGGCAACCTGCAGTAACTGTGGTGCCCCCCAGCATCGATGTGGCAGGGAAGTCTGATTAGGTAGCAGTAACACGCTTCGGTCAGAAGTCCTCCACTAGCAGTTCTGCATTTTTTTTTTTGTTTTCATCTGAAAAAGAGAGATTGTCTCCTCTCTCCTTCATGTTTTTCATGTGTTGAAATAAAAAAGGAATTGCATGAAACTATTCTGTAGTTAAGTAACCACTTAGATATATATCCCATTTATTTTCAGCATACAAAAATGCAGACAGAAGGATGCTATGCTTAGCAGAAGGCTATTTTCCTCCAACAACTACTGGCTACTCTGGAGGCAAAGGGTCAGGCACTTGATTAGATGAATTACAACTTAAAGTCCCCTAGTATAAACTATGTCATGCCCCAGGCTTCTCAAAACAAGGCACTCTATTTTAGATCATAATGGGTAACTGGATTCAGTAAATGGCCTAATCACAGCAACATAAATATTTATGGGAGAATTTTTCTAATTAAGGTATGAGCTTGTTTAGATGTTATCAGTTAGAAAGGGCTTTCCCAACAAGAAAATGGCTGTTAGGAGACATTAGGAAATGGTTAAACTCCAAGGGATTAAAAGGTCATTGAAGTGGCAACATGCAGAGTCTATTATGGTTGAAATTTAGCTTGCATGCATGTCTTATGTGTATCCCACATTTGGAATCTAAAGAGCATCTTCCATGCTAAAAACCAAAACGGTAATTTTGTTTATTGTTTGAAAAATAAAGTAACATTACATTAGATTCCCCAAGCTATGTATTTATGGTCAATTTAGAAACAAAATATTCTCAAAAGAAACAACATTTTTGCTTCTTGCTTAATGTTCTGCTCCATGAAAACTTATATTTACCTTTGTAATGATATTAGTGAAATATATATCTAATAATGTCTACAGATCTCAGACTCGTTCCCCTGTATCTCAGCTACACAGTGACTTTAGACTTAGAAAAATTGTCTAACATAACTGTCCTTTAATAATGTTGATCTTTGCTGATGCTGTGAATACTGATGGTGTAAACACGGATAATAAATTCATGGCAAGTGACATTTTGGTAACTGTGTTTTTCAGGTCTCCTACTGCAGGAATCAACTAACAATACATAGACCACATTCAGATTTTTGTTATGATAGTATAAAGCTTAAATAACATCACTGCTCTCAGGATAATTAGTCTAGGTTTACCTCAGTCTAAGTATCAGTACAATTCAGCCCTTAAAGTGAAATCTGTAAGTTGTCTTACAGGGAAAGAGCTATATAAAATTGGAAATGTGAAGTACAGGCAGAACTATTCCCTGGGGAAAAACGTATGTAATCTCTGTGGGACTTCATTATTCTGCTAAGAAGTGTGTGTGCGTCTGCCATATGGTATTTCACTCTGAAGGTATAACTCAAAAGGAAAACTCAGAAAAAGAGAAGAGAATGTTCTACAAACCTTCTGCCTTTGAGCAAAATCTATGTATTTTAAAACATTTCAAAGTATAAAGTACAGAAATCTTCTAAATGTCATCGACAAGGTTATTAATTTTCTCTGGCTACCTTTTTGAAGTCAGAATCCACAAGAAGTTTCAAGACCAGGCACAAGGAATTAAGCATTACTGTTTTTCTGAAATAATGAAGTCTGTACTGTCTGGTAGTTGGTATCAGCTACAACAATGCTGGGCATAAAACTATAGGCTCATGCAAAGGTACCTTTGCTCATTTAGAATGTCATCCTGGCCAAACCCATGAAAAATACCTCCTAAATATCACATCTGTGACCTTGCTAAAGGCATCTACACAGTTGAGACTGAATGAGCTACTACCACAAGCCATAGAAAAGACTTGTTCAGAGGGTGATGGCATTCAAACATTGAATAAATCAGATTCTAGACTTTATCCCTCCCCATTCATTAACCTTTTATTGATGAACTCTCCCCTCCTGTACACAATTGCATTGACTTAAAGGACTGGGGCTTTGGGGTAGCAGTTCAAAGGTTCAAATGTATGGGATGGTGTTGAACTCTTGTTTGATTGAGATGGATCTGAATGTGGCAGAAAAATAAAATGTAAGGAAAACTAAAAGTGGTCGGTTTGAGAGTCTGGGAGTTTGGGGAGGTTGCTGGATGCTGTCCAAGCCCCAGCAGCCTTGGTCACAGGAACCTGTGTGATGCTCATGCTCATGCTGTGGCTCCACAGCCATTAGTCGGAGGCCTATGTGCTGACTGATCTCCCAGGAGTACAAATATGATCTGGCTCAAGAACGGGCACATGATCACATTTCTGTCAAATTAGCCAGAACACACCATACGGAGCTTACATGGAGTTTATGTTGGCTCTATACCAGCTGGGGGAGGATGGACGACATTCAGTACAGCTCAAGTTAGAATGGTGTAGACCAGTAATACCTGGTCTGAGCTGAGGTCTGTTTGACACAGATAATCCATTAGCATTTCTGAATGGATTTGAATGGGTGGTATTATGTCAGAGTAATGCTTCTTGTCTTATGGTGGAAGCATTTCTAATGCAGTAGTAGGACTTTTAAAAGGTAGATTTACTCCCCTGCTGAGCTGCAATTTCAGTTTATAGCTGCTCTCCTACAGAGGAGAAATGATTTAGTCATGATTTGCTTTCCATTTTCTGAAGAATAGTCTTTCTATGGGTAGAGTAGTACCCAACCGCATATGCTGAAAAATGATACTGAGATACCAAAAATGAATCGATCCTGGCGCTCCTATCTCCTTAGCATCCCCAGTGATCCCTAAATACTAATGACTGTGTTATTGGTTAGCTATGCCCAGGGTGCTACAAGTCTATAGTTGTACTTTTTGGGTGTCTCATAGGTATGTGTATAGGGTGAGCAATGTTGGTTTTTTTTTTTTTTTTCACATCAGAGAAAATAAAGATGTTTTGAGTGTTCAGAATGGTTGTCGAGGCTAAAGACAGTGTGTTAGAATAATGGTACTTTATTATCTCAATGCAACATGAGACAGGACAAAAAGATAAATTTTACTTGATGGACAACTATCACAACTTGCAAGTAAAATGTGACATGATACATATGTGCATGATACATGTTATAGCATACAGCTGTAAGGCCTGTATGGACTGGGTCATATGCTTGGGGGCTCCCACCACTTGACTGGATGTGCAGTCAAGGAGTTTTATCTTTCCTCGAGTCTGATTCCCACCCAGGCCAGCAGTTCCCTGATAGAATTTGTAGCAGTATTGCCGTGCCTCAGACAATTTTAAATAAAACCTAACTGACTATAGACCATGTCATTTTGTAAGCCCACTTCATTTCTAGACATATGGTTCCCATAATGTTTTAGTTTTGTGCAGCGTTCCTGTGAGGGGATGTGACTGGTCACATGGATGGTGGGAGGAGGAGGAGGCTGGGAAGGGAGCCAGTCCAACAGGAGTGAGATAGCTTTTACAGCACTGTGCCCACCATACAAAGAGAGACAGCCCAACATTAAAAAATGTGCCACTGGAAGATTATCATTGATAGCAGGCACCCCAAAGCCTCAGACAACAGTTTCCCCAGGTACAGTGAGAGCTATCAGTCACCTTTAGGTTCCTCTAGTGTTTTATAACAGTAGTTTTCTGGAAGTCAGCGATCAGACTCCATTACAACCATTTACTGCGCCTCTAAAAGCATCCACAAAAGCAGCCCCCCCATGACACAAACGTGCAGGGCTGTTCCTTCGGGATGAAAGGGTGCTCCTGTCTGCAGCCTCCGCACCAGACAGTGTCCTGGAAGTTTTGCTTGCTTGGTGGGTGAAACCTGATGCCCATGTTTATTCTGACATCTCCTTCAAACATTCTGATTCCTGCCTAAGTCTTTCCAGAAGAATATAAAATGCTAGACCTGGCTTTTCAAAATAAATGTATGATTTTGAGTGTTTCAAGTTTAGCCCAACTTTTGCTCATTTTGAGACAATTATAAAGAGTCTGGCTTTCCAATCTGTATTATTTCCAAACAACTAGAGGAGCCTCACAGATAAAATTGCCCAGACTTCTCAGTCACATTTAAATATTTTGGACTCATCAAACAGCGGTTTTGTCTGAAATTTGACTTCAAAAGCACAAAAGATTATTATGAAGAGACAGCAATGGAAACTGTTAAATGACAGTGGTCTAAGTTCTTCCCAGGAGGGAAGCATTCCTATCATTGTTTTTTCAATATTTGTTTAATTTTCAGGAATGAATAGTTTATCTGACATTGATGTTGCAAGTGAAGATTTAGATTGTGCCCTGAGTAAGAAAGCTGGAAAACAGCATCTTTCTCTACTAAAATGCATGTTAGACAAAACCTGTAGGAACAAGACAGTAACTATACACAAGGCATATTTGCCCACATTATTTAGCAGCAGAAGATGTGTGAAAACACACACACACACAGAGGACTGATCAAGGAACAGAATGTTTGTCAAGTATTAAACTAAAAACAGAATTTCTCTTTGGAGAGCAATTCAGGAGAGGAATTCAGGAGAGCAGTGACCTTTCCAAAAGTTGACTGCTGTACACAGGTATGGCCCCTTGAGAACAGTGCATTTGGATATGACAGTAGGGTTTACCTTCACAGAGACTGTACCAGGGCCAACCTTTTCCTCCATCATGCAAGTGTGGATGAGAGGGAAAAGGTGGCAGCTCCACTAGTGGAGTGGCCCCGTCTCTGTGTAACACCGAAGGGTGGCCTCCTCCAGTGCTTGGGCATTGGGATGGCTCAGAAAGCCCAGAAACCTGCTATGTCAACAGAAGAGGTTTGTGTGAATGATGCAGCAGATCCGTGGTTATCAGATTAGCCAAGCAGGGCAGTAGCTACTGAAAGGAAGAGGTACAGAGGTACAGAGATGCAGAGGTAGCCTCTGTCCCTGCATGCTCTATGCTTTACCAAATGAAAGACTGGTAAACTGTGAACTTTCAATATCTAAAATCAAATGACTTCTATTTTTTGAATCTCTTGTCAAAATGTCTCATTGTGGATCACTTATTTAAGCTGCAATGACTAAATTCTGAATTTTAGCAATATGCTTTTTCCTGGTAACTCTTTCTAGGAGAGTTTTGTAGGTGCTTAATGCAAAACTAAGATGAGGGGCAACTGGTGGTAGCTCCTCTTAACTGTAACAGCATGAACCGCTCCCTGTAGTTCATTACATCATACTTAGGCGTGCAGAACTCACACCATCAACTTTCCCCCCCAGAACACAATGTGTATCATACTGATAAAAGTGGTTGAGGGACTTACTTTGCGCTGCAATTTCCCAACGCCTTGCTAAACCGAAGATAAGTAGACAGGCACCTGGGGGTCCCCCTCCTACACTGTGAAGGCAAAAGCCCTTCACTGGTTCACACCCACAGAGACAGCTTCTTCACTCTCAGCAGTTTTTCCATTACCTTGTGGCAGTGCTGAGAGCTTTCAGTGGAGTATGAAGGAACTGGCTGCTCTAGAAATTAACTTTTACACAGCAGATAAACCAGATTGGCATCTACACCTGCCTAACCTGTGGGGAATGGTGCAGAGGCAATGAGAGTTTAATTCTCCGATGTTTCCAAAGTGTTTTGAGATCTTTGTTTTGAAGGAGGTGCTACACAAATGGAAAAAAAACAAGATTGTTTGTGTGATATTACAGGCACATGCAAAATAGGATTTTGTTTTGATGGTAACAGCAATGATGACACAATCCTCTGCCTTGTGTGCTAATTGATCCATCAACAGACTGCACCACACCTCTGCTTTTCCTCCATATGGCGTATTAGTAATTAGGGCATTTGAGTCTCTTTTACGGAGGTGGCTCCGTACTTCTAAGTGAATTAAACTGTTTCAATTATTCAAAGACTTCTTATAGATTCACTTTTCACAAGCCCCTTCAAAGAAAAATATTAGCTATATGGAAAATAATTTTGAGGATGATAATGCAATTGTTTATGCTTGGATTAACCTGTCAGTTGGTAAAAAGCAAAACTGCACAAGAGGATCAGAAGGAGAGTGTAAGTCTTATGGAGATACTTTTGTTAGAGAAATTCCCAATCTTCTTAACGTGTCAGTCAACTCAAGAACTGGAATGAAAAGCTTGAGCCTCTTTTTTCCCTTCTACTTCTCTCCCGATACCTTGAAACTGACAAATCAAGGATTGAAACATTTCTGAGCCCTGGGGAAAAAGAAAAAAGAAAAAAGAAAAAGGGATAAAAAAGATTAAAGATGGTCCTACAATTAATATGTAAATCTGGCTGATAAAGTCTGACTAAGACAACCACAGCAGTGCACAGACAAGCTATCGCAAGCGTGGCTGCTGTAAGTGGCATGCTGCTGCCGCATCACCATGCCAGCCTTCAGCATCCTCCCATCAAAGCTGGAGGACGAAAGCCTTGGCAGGGCTGAGGGCACACGACTATGCTTGTGTCTTGTGTGCCTAGGATGGCTTTGCCTTTGGATAAACGTCCCTTTGTGGGGCTGGCTGCGCTCCTTGGTGAACCCCGCTGGAGGGATTGCTGCCTGAGGCTGATAAGCTGCACCAAGCTGCGGACCCCGCTGCTGGGGGCTCGTGGGCTTTTCCAGCCCCGCTGCAGGTGCTGGCTAATTAGCCTTATTAAAGCAACTTCATTTGCCCCTTCAGCAGTTAATATCTCAATTTCAAACCTTCATTACTGGGGGTTAATAACTGCAGCGCAGAAATGCACTTGGGACTTGAGTTTGATATAAAATGGAGACTGTTTTTGTTTTCTGATTGAAGTAAATATTGCAAAGGAGAAACGCTACCTGACACAGCCTGAAGTCACCCAGATCCATTCCTGCCTTGCCTTGGTACTCACCTCCCTCACAGGTGCTGGGGAGAGATGCCTGAATATCACTTGGGGTGTGGGTATGTATTTTCCTGTGACTTGAAAGCCCACGTTGTCAGCCTCTGAGAAAGCACATTTAAATGAGAAAGCTCATTTCCCTTGGGGGTTACAGGCAATTAGCACCGCAGCATTCGGATCACATTTCTGACATTTAGAGTAACGCGCAGAAGTCACAGAAACTTCATTCTTTGCACAACTCATTTGGGTTAGGAAAGTGCTTTAAAATAGCAAAATGCTCACTGAAGAACCTCCTCCTGCAGTGCCAGCACCAGCAGGCGGGGTCCTGCTGGTCCCCGCCGTTCCCTCCAGTTGTGAGCAGCAAGGACTAGTTTTCCCGGGATGGACCTCCAGCATCTGGTCTGCATCTCCCAGAACTGGGGACCCATGAGGCTTTCACAACGAGTTTCAAGCCCTTCACACCAAGGAGCAAACCACTATTGAAACTGCATTCATTAGCTATTTTCCTTCCACTGGCTCCATTGCTGGAACCGATTCCAAAATGACAGAAATCAAAGATTTTTTTTTTTTCTTTTTTTTTTTTTTAATCTGGCACAATTCTCACCACCGGTTTAGGCAGGGAACATGTTGTGGAAATTGTCTGCTCCCTGGATCCCACTTGCCTTTTGTTCACTCCCATCGAGCTGGCATGGCTCGTCTTCCGCGGGCTGCTGGGGCGGCAGGAGAGCGGCGCGCTGCCGGCGCTCCCCACACCCCCTCTCAGAGCCTCTGGAGACATTTCTGGCCTTTTCAACCCTGGCTCGTCTCTGTACATCCAGTCAAGTCAAGGGCAGCACTCTGGTGGCAGAGTGTTCTTTCTGAGTAGATCTTCAGGAATGCTCATGGCTTGCAAGGAGTAATACTTTTCCAAAAAAATGGGGCGTGTGGCAGGTTATCCATACCACTGCCCTTCTAAATAGTTTGGAAAATTGCAGCTAATAAATATCATGAATGTCTGCAGAAGGATTTCATTTAGGCTGTACTTTTGCAAATGAACTCCAAACTTTGGTTTGGTGTCTCTTCTTGTAATTGATATTTTGAACAAATCTCTTCGCAGTTTTGTGGCTTATTGCCCCCATGCAGATGAGGAATATTGTGACATAGGGCAACAAAATATGTCTCCAGCTGAGGTGTCAAGAACATCCAGAACTGGAGAGACTGCTTACAAGGCTCTGCTGATTTATTTGTCCTGTTTTCAGCCACAGGCACAAAAGGATCGCAACTGACACCAAAATCTCTACAGTTCTTGAAAGGGAAAGAACATCCTTTCTTCCCTTGTCTCACCCTTGCTGTCTGTCACCACCTAGCAGGTGACATTTCTATGCTGGGAAATAGTCCCTCTTCCCAACTCTCCCTAGCTCCAGAAAGCGAATGAGCAAATGAACAACACCTCACTTTGTCACCATGTCCCAGGGGAAAACATCTTTCCTCTTCAGAGATGGAAATCATTTCATGGCTGTATAAATATCTAGCAGTGTATGTTGCTTTTTTTTTTTTTTTGGTGATCAGCCTCCCTTCACAGTACTTATCTGTTCTGAAGAGCCTCTGCCAGCAGAAGGAAGCCCCACGGTGAAGGTGCAGGGGTCTTGCCAGCATCCAGAACGGAGATAGCTGCACCACCACATTTCTGATAATGGAAATAATCTGGCAAAACCAGCCAGTTGTTATCAGACATGTCTGGAGCAGGGACTTGCTGGTATGGCCTTGCTGGATAGGATGCATAATGCTGAGGTAGCTAGACTAGCTATGCTAATCACCTCTTTGTACCAAGAGAAGAGTGGTTTTCCTCCAGTTGCCAGCAGATTCCCCAGAGATGCAGTCTGGTCTGTTTCATGGCTATCCACAAAAGGATAGGATGCAGAATAATTTTGAAATGTCTGTATATAGTGCAAATGCACACAAAATATGTAATGAAGTTGGTGTGTCCCTTCGAGCTCAGCAAATGGAGAGAGGTTGGAAGCCAAAGGTGCTGAACAGATTTGATAATCTCTGGATGGAGGACCCATTCCCCTTGAAGGCAGTGGGAATTCATTTGGTGATATCAATGGGAGCAGACCCCTCATTCTGTAGGTCTTCAGGGGCCATTTCTCATTTTTCTGGGTTAGTAAAGTGCTGGAAATCCTCTATCCTTGATGCCAAGGCCCTCTACATGGGAACGAGGCATTGGGAAGGGGGCAAGGTGCATTGGCCTCAGCTCTCCCCAACACCATGGCAATGAGACTGGAACCCTTTCTCCCTTTTGTGTTTTTATTTTTCCCCAGTCTGTTTTCTTAGTGTGGGTTATGAAGGGTTTTAGAGCTAGGTCTTGCTGCAACAGCTAACATGTCTGGTAGAAGGCCAGGGGTGGGTTCAAATCCAACTGCATTTGATTGTAATGCAGCTGAATACATATTCTAAAAGCCAAAAGAGCCACCAGCATATTTACTCTGTAAAGAATTAGAAAGGCATAGCAGATAAATTGTCAAATAAAAAAAACAAGTCTTTAAAAAAAAGTGAGGGTACAAAAATCCTTCTCTGCACACTACTTTTGCTCATACCAAAAAGTATGAATATATATATATATGTATTTTCCAGAGAAAGTATTCAGTGGTTAATATAGGTAAGAACATATTGCACTGCCTGGTACACATAGATAAACTGTTCCATCCTGTTTGTGAGGTAGATGATTTATGATCTTTTTCTCTTACTCACTTATTTTAAATCAGACCAACTAAAGTACAAATTCTTTTCTGAAATTCTCGCTCTCCTTTGTGCTTGGCAAAATGCTACTGTGGTTCACTCTTGTTTTTTGTTTTTTGTTTTTTTTTTTTTTTAACTGCTGCCTCTTCCATTTGTCTTTTAAGATGTATTTCTCAAATTTATAGGCATTTACATGAAGAGAGCACACTGTTTTTTCCAACATCAAAAGCAAAATCTTCAGTGTTCCTCTGAATTTGCAGCCTTGCAAAGGACTTTTCAAACGTGACAACAGGGAGATTGAGGTGGCTGATAATGCAATTAAAAACAGATTTTAATGCAGCATCTGTATAGGTTTTACTTGATTGCTGGAACCAACTCAGTGGTATATTATATCAATGTTTCTATCTGGAAACTTTTAATATAGAGTGCAATCTGCAACATTTCCATTGTGGGATTCAGCTACTGAAAGGGTGTGTGGGTGTGTTCTCACTGGGCAGCAAAAAGTGAGTGATGGATAGTCTCCATCAAGCATATCATTGCTTCCAGGTGTTGGCTCATTTTTATTAGCTACTCCTGGGCTTACCTACATTCTCAGAACATTTTTCTTCTCAAAATGATAATTCCCCAAAAAGGAGCTGCCATCCAAAGCACAGCTAGATCTGCTAAGGTGTTTATGATACATTGCCATATCCCACTTTCCAGGAAAAGTATGATTTACAGCAAATTCTTGAGAAAAAGCAACAAAAAATGAGTCTTCTAATCATAGATCTCTTTGCAAAAGTGATAAATATATTCCTTCTCTCCCACAAATTTCCTTTAATGTAGACATTAGAAAATATCTTGGCATTATTTTGTAAATATTTATTATGGCATGCCAATTCTGAGAAGCAGAATAACACTGAAGGCCATTGATCCTCAAAATTGATTTCCTGTCTGGAAGAAACTCTAGTGACTGTAATTAAATGTAGTACCTAAAATTACCATAACTTAAAATGATAAAGATATTGCTTTTTTTTTTTTTTTTCTTTTTCCAAATTACTCACCATCTATGGATTGAATACAGCTAGTGAGCAGTCAGTGTCCTGTTTTTGCATTTCACTTTCTCCAGTGACGAATGGCTATCAGGTAAACATAAACATCTTATGAGCATTATAAATATGTTTGTCTTTAAAATATTTCTGAAGGATGCTATCTTACAAACTGGAGCTCAAAACAAACCCGTGTTGAACAATTCAAAATAATGAGAGGGAAACTAGGAGTAGCTTTCTTTTAACTGTTTCAAACATTTTGGCACCACCGAAGCCATTTTGGAAAGCAATTAGAACACGTTCGTCATGTTGAATGAAAGCTGATGGGATTCATGTGCAGCATGTTCTTGGACAAATTTCTTTTCCCAGATCCATAGAATACAGCTTCTGGATCAGGGTCTTAAAGTCAAAAGATGAATATTTGGTTCTGCCATAGAAAGCTATAGAAAAATTTCTTTAACTAAAAACATGCAATTGAAAGAAGTTGCTGATAAGTGTTTTCAAACACCCATGAGAGTTTTAAAAACTCCCTGATTTCATATAGCTATATTTTGGCTGAGGTATTACATTTTAATAATAACACCATGAAAAAATATGCTTTGGGTTTGGGTAATAACGGCTGTGGACAGAGACACTGGGACACTTACTTATATTCTGGCAGGTTTTCCTTAAGACTCCTGGGGTAGGTGGGCACCCACAGCACCTTGGCCAAGGACCAGTAGGGAGAAGGACCCTTTGCGTTTGCTCTTGGGACAACAATATCACAAGATTTTTCTTCCCTGTCTTTATAGTTATTCTGTCTGTTGTGGGTGTTGTAAATGCATGATGTTACTCATTTTTATCTCCCTCTGGATGGAGTCAGAGACAAAGGACAGCTGCCTGGCCAACATCTCCATTTCTCTGGATGTCATGACCATGAACACTGGGGTCTTGGAATACTCATGAGCCACCAGAGCTACAGGGACATTCCTCAGGGCAGGTCTTGCTGACTGGGTTAGCAATGCAGCAAACCTTGGAGGACAACAGTCCTGTGAAGGACACAGCTCCTAGGGCCTGGCCAGCAAGCTGAGAGTCCTTGGCCTGCAGCAAACTGGGGCAGAGGATGTCTCAGCCAAGGGGGAGCTTCACAGCTCCCATTGCTTTGTCTTTCAAGCCAGGCATGACCAGAGCTGAGAAAAGCAGTTTAATGTAGCTGAGAGGAGTTAGATATCCTTTATTGCCAGATAATTAAAGCAACCATTTCTTCCTTCTCCTGGCGCCATGGACCCTGCATGTGTACCATAACACCCGATCGGTCATTCAGGCGTATGGATTCCTGGACAAATGTGACCGGTGTGTGTACATGCTCCTCACTGCTGTACAACAGGATGGTCTCCTGCAGCAGCCACAAGCATGTGGCCCACGCTTCTTGTACTTCCTCTCCTCCTTCTCACTGAAACCCCCAAGACCAGCAGCACGGCATGGGTAGGATCGGCAGAGGCAGCAGGACAGAGAGGTGCAGGGAAGGGGATCGTTTTCATCCCATGCTCAGGCGTAGGTGGGCCAGAGGTGGTCTGGATTTTTTTCCAGGGGTGAGTAAGAGGAATGATTTTGAGATGCTAAAGCTCACTGACAGCCCATTAAGCAAAGGTAGCCCTTGCCAGGTCCAGTGATTTTATTTAAAAGTCTACCAGAGCTCAAAGCAAATTCACAGACACTTTCTGGCACTATAAAACACTTTTCTTCAAGCTTGCTTTGAATACACTAAAACGATGCCAGTTACAAAAGCTGCTGCTGGAGCTGATGCGAGGTCTTGGCTTTCACATTTTTAACATCCACCACCACTCGAGAACAGAGGGAAATTCTGGCTTTGGCTGTGGAGAAGAGCTTCGACAGAGGAAGTGAGTCTGACCCGACAGGCGCCCTGCGAGCGTCTCAGCGGGCTGGGAGGCAGAGAGCTGCAGGGCTGTGGAAATTCAGGGGTGGCGCCCAGAAGGGCTGCTGCGAGATGGAGTCTTCCACCGCAGTAATGGCAAGGGGTCCCAAAAAGTCAAATGTAATCATCCACAGGCTCTGATTATTTTAGTAACCAGACATAATTAACAACAGCATCAGCGGAGAGTTAATGTCAGGAATACCGGTGTTAGTTCATTTTTTTTTTTTATGGTAAAAAAGTAATCTAAGAACGAATATAAGGGTCTGGCTCTCAATAAATGCATTTGTTCCCTCGTTAGAAGGACCCTCACAGTGCAAACTATTTAAGCAATTTACCCTCTCATGAATGTCAAGAAGTTTTGCCCAAATAAGCGTTGTAAGACCAGACAAGTTATTTCAAAAATAAAACATCTGGTTTATGTATTTCTTTCAGGGATGCCCTGTTATTTATACAGAAGCAATGCAAAATTTGTTTAATACAAAGATTCACCAGTTAAATATGCAAGCTCCAAACAAGGCTTAACTGCTCGAATTTAACCATCTTTCTATCCCTGTGAACTGTCCAAATGAATCATAGCCCTAGGATACATTTCAGTTCATGCATATGTTTAGAATGTAAAAAAAAAATAAAAATATTTAATTAACCCTTGGGCTACTATTGCTTTGGCAAGCAAAGGCATGTTACGTGTGAAGTGGGAGTGCAAATGTTTTATGGTTATTTATTATGGTAGTCAGAGAGTTAAAATGAAAACCACTAACTAAGAGCAGAACAATTACAGTGTTATTTTGTTTTGTAAAGAATGTGCTACATTAGACAGGAAGTTCAGCTTGCAGTGCATAAGGTATAGAAAGCAAGAAAAGAAATCTATATGATCAGGATTAGATGAAAGCTTAATGGTCCTCTCAACCCACAATTAATAGAATTCCCTGATCTAGACTCTCTTCTCTTGCTGCTTAGTTATGTATTTATCTATGAACACATCAGTCCAACCTGCTGTGCCCTCCTGCTTGTGCTGGCAGCCATCAGCTCAGTGCAATAACACTTCTGCTTCCTTTGTCAAAACTCCCTGCCACTGCTGGCCCATAGTTTGCAGGTCTATGGTCATTATTCTGACCCAAGGTGAGGCACAGGACATAGATACTAATGGGAAATAATGCACAAGACCATCAAACACTGCACAGCAATTATTTTCTCTTCATCTAAATCGTTCTTGATGGGAAGAATGCACATTGGACAGGTGCCAGCATATCAATGGTGAACTGAAATGTGTATCCTCAGACAGACATGTTACATTAGCTTAAATATTTTTCTTCACAGTCTGAAATTCTCTCTCTCCTTTTTTTTTTTTTTTCCTATGAACTGATTCTTTATATTTCCAAGGTGTCTGAACATGTATGAGCACCTTCCATCATCAGAATACTGTGTCTACACTGTTATGAGAGTGTGGTCAATGGTTTGTAGTGCTGTCCTCCTCCCTCTGGTTGTGAACTGAAAGACAGTACAAGCCAGAGCACAGACCCAACAAACTCCACATACCCAAATCACATCAGATATGGATCCTTGCTGTGGAGAGGATTCCCAAGAGTTCATGCTACATGCTCAACCACAGACAAGTACTGTGAAAGTAGGTTTCTGGAGGACGAGGTGGTTCATGTGAGCCCTCTTCCACACATAAAGAGCCAAATAGAAACAGCCAAGGTGGGGAGACAGCAGGTAGTGCCATGAGGTCTCAAGGATACTGGGGACTTGGTGAGCCTCTGCAAGCATCACGGTCGTATTACCAAGAGCAGCAGTACGAGAAAGGAGCCACACAGCTGGCTGAGGCCATCTTCACCAGAACTGGCATATCCTATTGCTTTAGGTTAAAGGAACTGAAACTAGTCTATCTCCAGAAGAAAGAGAAGAACCCAATTTTCTGTGCCGCTGTCACAAAGTGGGCACAGGAGAGAAGCCCAAGGGCCTTCATGTAGTGCGCCATTCAGAGGGAGGTCTCTCACACTTCTGTGCTCTGAGACCTGAGACTCTGTTTTGGCGTCTGAGACAAGAACTATTCAGTTCCTAAGACAAACAAAATACCTACCTGCATGTTTTGCAGCAGCCCTGTCCGTGCTTCCAGCTCAGAGCACCTCAGGAAGGCAGTTAGTTTCTTATGGAGAGGACGCAGAGAGCAGGCACCCAGCGGCCTCCTGACTTCAGGCTCATCAGTGGGCTCCTACTGGCTCTTCACCTCCTGCTCACTTCCCAGATGAAGCCTTGAATGAGAGGAAGAGTGACATTTTTCCTCCTTAAATCTGGAAGTCCAGTATTTCTTCTCTGCTCTGGACATTTGGTTCTACTGTGCACAGACAAACCATTCCCACTCTTCCTCAGGGGCTTAAGTATTGCACTGCCACCATGCCTCCCTTGTAAAATTGATGGTAATGTGCAGTCTAGGTAACTCTAGCCCATTTCTCTGCCTGAGGAGAAAAATCTGTTTATAGTAAGGTATTATCTGGAGGTATTTCTATATTCACAATGAGTGGGTATGCAAATAAATGTATGTATATGCAAACACACACATATATTAAATACATGTGTGAACTTTATTCTCATATGCAGACGAAATGCATGTGTATGGATATATATAGGCATGAAATATAGGTTTATGTATAAAATATAGATATGAGTAATTTGCTTTCTTTTCCTTTTTCCCTAAAGAATAAAATTTGCTGATGTTGCATGAGTACTGGGAGTAATTGTAGAGAGTAAGCCTAATTCACTGAGAGCACCAGCAGCATACCTTAGACACACTAAAAGCTGCAGCACATTAAGAAAACAGTCTGATTTGCGAAGCTGTCAAGTTTTGAAAAAGTTGCTCACAGACATCTGCGGCACGTCTCTAATAGAGCAGGAAGCGCTCTTGTCTGACAATAGCTCTGTTTTCAATTTGGTAGCTCCTTCAGGGCTTATAACTCTGAGAAAAAAAAATGCCCATTGTACTGGAAACAACAAGATTTTCACAATGGCTTGTGCTTTGTGCCTTGTCCCGTCTTGTATTTGTAGGTGCCAAATTATAGATGTAGGAAGGGTATTCCTTTTGAGACTGCCACTTTGAGCAACTGAACAACTGAATTTTTCTCTCCAGAGTTTCAGATCTTTTTCTCTCATTTAATAGTCTCTAAATATTGCAATGATATTCAGTTCTTCATCCTCAGCCATTAGTCCTTTAAAACATACTGTAAGATAGGAAACAAGCAGAAACAAACAAACAAAACAAACAAACAAACAAACAACAAGAACAACAACAAAATAAACCAACAGCAAACCAATTCAAAGTTCCTGTTTTTTTCCTCCAACTTCCATATATTCGTTAAAAAATAAAAATAAAGCATTGTGGTTAAGTTCTGCTTAAACCCATGTAGTTGGCTTAGCTAGTGATCTAAATCTGAGATACATTAAATCCTGAGAACATAAAAGTTTTTTTATATATGGCCATGTTTTTTTTTTGGTTTTTTTTTTTTTTTCTTTTTTTTAGATGATATTAGGTAAAATCCAGCTCACATCAATTTATGTCCCACTTAGCAGAGCTAAATATTTTCAGTATCACCTTTCCTGGAGACCTCTGCCAGATGGGTTCTACCAGAGCCAAAAGCCCTTTCCAAGGACTGCTGTGCCACACTTCTGTAGGCAGGAGCTCATCTAACTTAAATGTGGATGTCTAAAACTAGATTTCTAAATCATAATTAATGACTCTCTGCTCCTCTCATAATCAGTGGAGAGAAAAAGGCATCATTGCAGAGAAATGCATTTGACTTCAGTGCATATTTTGGAGTGAGATTAGTGACAGGATTTTTCTTGTGGCTATTTGTGTCCAGTGAGGGCTGCTGATTACACAAGTTCCTCTACTGCTGCCTAATAGGCCGGTGTAGATCCTCTGCCTTCCTTCTCTGCCTCCCCTTCAAAACTAAATCAGTACCTCAGTTAAGATCCATGAAGCCTTCTGTATAAGATGGAAACTTGCTGGGGTGAATCTGATGCAGCATAATTATAATAACACTCTCTAAACTTAAGCAGACTTTTAAGAAACTTTTGAAATAATTTGTTTGTTCTTGTTTTGTGGTGTAGTTGTTAAATACAACCACAGCAAGGGAAGCCATGGTATTATAATGCAAATTACAGATATGCAGCTATCCAGGGAACATAAAAAGCTTAAATTTACATTATTGTTCTTTACCACTATGTTTAAAATATGGCATTAGCATCTTTGTTTTGTTTTGTTTTGTCATTTTGTGCCATTATCTTAAAGACGTTTAAATGTGTTTGTGAAATATCCTGGGCGGATATGAGCAGGCAGAGGTCCACTGGCTTCAGTATTGCATTGGCAGGCCAGCGTTTGTCCATTTGTATTTACCTGACTTAGCAACAAACCCTGTACATTTTTAGAAAGAAAACAGAGCTGTACTGTAAGGATAGGTCAAAATGAAATGTTAACAGTCTGTTGCAAAGGCAAATGGGACCACTTTGCTTTTAACCACATTCCTCATTACAAAACATATCTCTGCAGACTTTGTGCTAGTAATTAAAAACGTCTGTTTTAGCATTTGATGTGTATTAGGCAAAGTTTCAAGTCATGCAGTCTGCAGCAGAAATGAATGTCCCCCACGATTAAAAACTCTTTGGATTCTGAGAGAGGAAAAGTGGAGAACATTTAATTAGACATGCTTTCTTATTGTCTTGTAAATAAAATAAATAATAAAAAACCCTCTTATGCAGGAAGATATTGCTTTACATTTTGATATGATTGATGTTATTCGTATACATTTGTGTTAGACAGCTATGTAGAAACTACTAAGCACTGAGTGCCAGGAACAGGCCATGGGCACAGATTTGTCATAACAGTGCATGGATATGCTTCTGAGACAAATGTGTTAATAATTTACAGCTTGCAACCAGTTGGAGTTTGGCTCCTGAGGTCTTTCCCGAGGAAGGAATACCATCTCTGGGAGATGTTTGTGTTATCTCATGTTGCCTCTTCTCTCCCTATTTATATGTTTTGATTTTTTTTTCTATTCTTTTCTCTTTGATTTCCAAGTGGATCTGCTTCACAGCAACAACCACTGATATTTCCATTTTTCAAAGCCTATTTTAGAAACATGGCTGGACCAGCCTCAGAGCAAGGACAACGACAAGCTTTTAGCAAGGGGTAACTCTACTTAAGCTGGAAGTAAGGCAGGGTTTCCCAAGCTATGGTCATTAAATCACAGAAGGAAAAGGATGCATTGCAGAAGACCATAGCTAGTGATCCTGAGAAACTGTATGATTTAAATTTTCTTTGTCTGAAAAAAAGCATGGTGAGGATAGAGGTCCAGATGATCAGGGAGAAATCTCAGAGCTGACAAAGTTCTGCAGATCAAAGTAAAGAAAAAGAGAATTAACAATGAACTATTCATTTGGTATGAATTTCTAATATCTTCCTCAAGAAAAATTCTGTGCACTCTGTGGTATTTCCTATGTAAATGATGTTATTTTAAGCAGTGTTTGTGCAGTAAACCATGGTTTATCTAAGTTTACTTGTATAAAATGAACACAAGTGCAAAATCATTTGAAAGAAACACTGTCTACGTGTATATTCAGCAATGCAGTTCAGGTTTGATAGCTTACGTATGAGTCACAGAATCATATGGATTGGAAGGGACCTTAAACACCACCTAGTCCCAACCCCCCCTGCCATGGGCAGGGACACCACACACTAGACCAGGTTGCCCAAAACCCCTCCCATCCTGACCTTGAACACCCCCAGGGATGGGGCATCCACAGCTTTCCATCTTTCTAATAACCCCTTTTTAATTACCGAAAAGCTGCAATGGGATAATATGCATCTTTGAACTTTTATCTTGATTTGTGTGCTGGTTACCACCAGACTCTCTCTTCACATTAAAGTATTTCAAAGTTAGTTGAAACTACATTCCTCATGTTACCTTGTTTCCAGAATAATGACACCTTTTTGTTTAAGCCACAGACAATTACAAAACTCTTTGCTCAAATAGGAAATGCATTTCTGCCTAACTGCACACTTTAAACATGTTAATATTCCTTGCATGTTTGATCATGTTTGGAGATAAATAAGTTTAAACTGTACTTCACATGTCCTCTGGAAAAAGTCAAAGCAAGTTCAGTTTATATACAAAAATTTAAATTTAGGGGGGTACATTAACATACTTTGATTCAGCTGAAATGGAAATGATAACTGCCCAATTATGGTAGGCCTGGCTGATACCAGGGTCTGTTTTAATACTTAGTAGTAGTGCATACTCAAGTTTTACGTACCTCTGTACAATATAGATCTCATCAGATTAGCCATTACTGCACTGGGGTATCTTTCCCAGAGCATATTCCTTTCAGTCCTCCAGCCCAACTTACATTTCCTGTAAGAGATTAGCAGTAGTGAAGGGACACACTTGAATTTGGAGATATCCATAAGCAGAAACACAGTGTCTGGGAAGTTCTTCTGAGAGCTCTGGTCTCTCTGAGAGGTCCTTTCCCCTTCAGAAGCTGTCTGAGTCAATCAACAATTCAAAAACAGATTTCAAGCCTTCTGGGGCATTTGCAGCTGTGTCTGAAACATGCTGCTTGGGTACTAAATGTAGCTCCAGCAGCTGGCATGGGGCCAGCTGCAAACAGTGACATTGCCGCTTTCTACTTGTTTCCTCAGGTGTGACGCTGTATGTGTGGACTCAGGCAGTGCGGGGAAACAGAATTCAGTCTGAAGCCCTTCCTTCCCCAGTCCCCTTCATTAAAAGTCAAAGCTCACATCTGAAGGGATTTTTTCTTCTCTCCCTCCTTTCCTCCTTTCCTCCCTCCCTCCCTCCCTCCCTTCCCTTCCCTTCCTTCCTTCCTTCCTTCCTTCCTTCCTTCCTTCCTTCCTTCCTTCTTTACCCTTCCTTCCTCCCTTCCCCTCCTCCCTTCCTCCCTTCCTTCCTCCCTCCCTCCCTCCCTCCCTCCCTCCCTCCCTCCCTTCCTTCCTTCCTTCCTTCCTTCCTTCCTTCCTTCCTCCCTTCCTCCCTTCCTTCCTCCCTCCCTCCCTCCCTTCCTTCCTTCCTTCCTTCCTCCCTTCCTCCCTTCCTCCCTTCCTCCCTTCCTCCCTTCCTCCCTTCCTCCATCCCTTCCTCCCTTCCTTCCTTCTTGCCTGCCTGCCTGCCTGCCTTTTTATTTATTTTTTCTTTCTTAATTGAAAGGATTGAACTTTGGACTGAGAATCCAGAATGTCCTCTCTGAGAGTGAGGCATGATCCTGGGGCAGAGGCCAACCTTTTTTTTTGCTCTGGATGAGCCACATTCTGGGGGGAATTCTTACCCAGCCCACAAACTATTGACAGCAAAACCTCCTGCCTCTTCACTTCTTCACCTCTTGTTCCCTGCTCGAGGTCCAAAGGACTATTAAACCTTCCAACGTTTTTTGAACTGGACTCAAGTTTAGCATCCGCCTGTGCAGCTCAGTGAGGTGCAGACAATCCCATGGATGTTGTCTGTGGCTGCAAGCCAGACTTGAATCCTTTAGCAGTTGCAGTGATCCACAGTGAAGTTGTTGCTTCATTGATGATTGCGCTCCATTGCCATGGTGAAGCAAAGTTGGAATTTCCCCTGTTAGAACTACATCCACTAAAACATCTTCATTTGCATCCTGAAGTAACAAGAGGAATATAAAAAATAGCATAATAAAAGAGTTTTGTAGTAGATAATGAGTATTTTAATAGAAACTGGAGGGAGAATGAAAGCGCCTAATTATAGTATGTGCAGGAAATGTATATTTTGAAGTGCTGTAGAAAGATGTGTGGGCAGGGAGCTATTTCAGCTGAGCCTTTGCATTGTGATGTTTCCCCAGCCAGAGGTCTCATGTTAGCTACCGAGCAGCTGAAACCAAACACAGGAAATAATCAATCCAGGCAGAAAAAGGATGAGAAGTTCAGGAGATTTTGAAAGCAGAAAATAATATCCTGGCTATATGTAATCCCAGACTACAGTTTGGTCTCCGAACTGATTTTACACACCTGGGACAAACATGGTTTGAACACAAACAAGTGTAGCTTAGGTTGCTTGGTTTTCATAGGTGAGGCTGGAGAACGAAGAAAGTGACAGACTGAACCTTTGGGGCTGATTTTTGTCTGTATGTGTCTCATCTTCATAGTCCCCAGTTATTTCAAAGAAATCTGGTACTCCTCTTTCAAAGACAAGTCAACAAGCAAGCCATGGCACTTCAGGAGCCATCCAGAAACATTTCATGGTTGCAAAGAGGTGGTGGGAATGGATAGGGACAATAACTGATCAAACAGAATTATGTGCACAAGCCTGGATTCCTGGAAAAATCGAGTGTCCAGGCAAAGACAGCACTTGCTGAGGAGATCTGTACAGCATTTCAGGGATCAGACTTCTACCATGGAAGTATTTTCGGCTGCTCTTTGGCGAGAACTCTATGAGGCCAATGCCACCCACCTAGTGCAGAGAGTTCAGGGAGGGAGGCAAAATATATGTATGGACATTTAAAAGCCTGCAAGTGGCTCCCTACCCAGAATCTTGCTGAGCATGTCTCAGGGAAAGTAACTGGATTTGTCATGCTGGCAGGTGACAAAGTAAACCTCTCTGACACAGAAGCATCACATCAGATAGAGAACTGACCCCTCTCTCATTTTAATATTTACATGGGGAAAAGATGAAATGCTGATACTGTGAAAGTGTTTCTTTCTTTACAGTTATAAAATTTCACAATGTAACTAAATTCCTGAGGAGGTCACGATACAGAAATAAAAGCTCCTTAAATTGAAGCAGACAAGAACTAAGGCAAGACAGCCATCGAAACTGAATCTTGCTTCTTAAGTATTTGGCATTTAAGAAAAAAAATTTGGAACTGACTTTGATTTATGCTTTACTATTTTATGTATGTATGACTTCTTTGTTTACGTATTCTTTTTTTTTTTTTTTGGTAGGAAAATCAGCATCAAAGTCATGCCTAGAGGACATGTGTAAAATTTTAAACCAAGGCAGACGAGAATAAACAATATCCATGTGTATCTGTGTCAGTCAGTTGCAGGATGCTCAGGAGATATTGCCTGCAAATATTCTCTCAGCAGCAGAGCAGGATTTATCCCAAAAGTGACTGAAGAATATTGCCCTTTATAGAGCATTTAGCAAACGGGTATGCTCCAGTCCCTTCTGACGTGGGGTTAGCCTTTCTTGGGAACCTTAGCCCTTACCTCTGAGGAGTTTCTCTGAAAACGCTCCTCAGGGAGAAGGAACAACAGCTACTTTGAGTCCATTTCTGGCTGGAGCCAGTGTGTTGATCCATTCTGGCACTGGTGGAGGCAGCGCAGCCTTTGGAAGCACTCGCTGCACTGGGGCCCTGCAGCTGCCAAGGAGGAGCCCAAGCCCTGGCCTTGCTCCAGGCTGGATTATTTAAAGTCAGTGTTGCTCCTTTTCTCCAGGTAGTGCTTCCACATGAGACAGGAGGGAGTGAGACAATTCCACGCCTGTGTCTTGGATCAAAATATGGCCTTAATATAGATTTGCTCAAAACGGTTCCTTACCAAAATGCCAAGAGTGCAATAGTCCAATAAGATTATTTGTGCAGATAGAAGTCTCTGTGGACCACATGGATCGGACCTGTAGAATTTATTTTGGATGACTGCATGAAAAATCTACTGACAAAAAGTCTTTTGTATCTGCGCATAATGACTTTCAACCTACATTTACTTTGCTTTTTAGTCTTGAAACATTTAACTGTCTTTAGGGGTAATTATTCTTCTGTATGTAATAAATAATCTGCAACTCATTGACCAAGAAATAAGAGAGCCGTTCTATAGGGAAATTCTTAAAGACCCCTGCAGTTACAAAGAAGATGTTGTGCTACCCTAAAAGAGGGGAGGTGCACAAATGAACAGGTACAGCGAGAAAATTTGCCATGTGAAAGCATGCTCAGTCACTCTTCAAATACAGCTCAAAGAACTACTGTTTGACATTGTCAGGCTTAATTCTGCATGTCACTAGGTCAACCTTATGGCCCTGCAAATGCACTGAATTAGAAGACTACGGTGATGGTACTTTAGCATGACACCAAGGTAAAGGAGTGGAGAATCACAGGGACTTAAGAGCAGTTCTACCAGATTAGGCCAAAGGCCATCCTTACCAGTGTTCCCTCTGTGACACTTTCCAGCAAGAGATGCCTAGAGAAAAGACAGACAAACCCAGCAAGTCTACAGTGATATTTCCACCTAGTACATCACCATTTTCCAACAATTGACCAGCTGGCATTTCCCAACTAGAGGTGGCAGTTTTATATAAACAGCCCTTGGTAGGGCTGCATCCACTTCAGCTCAGAAGTGAATGTATCTCATCACTTTTTTTTGACCTATATAAGCTTTAAGCATCCAAAATGAACTCTTATATTGTCCTCTTTGAAGTTTCACTATTGTCAATGGAGAATGACCATTTCTGTCCTTGAGGAAAAAAAGAAGAAAACATATAACAGATAGGAAAGTGACAATATATCGCTAAACTTGTCATTGTATTTGATACAACAAATGAAATTATTTCCTAAAATAGCTTTCTTGAACTGGAGGTGCCTCTTGTCTTTTCTCCCAGAAAAAGAATGTGTAAACAGTGGAGGGCCTGAACACATCACCACGGAAGGTGCCAAACTAGGCACGCAAGGCCCAAGAAATTATCATGTACTCCAGAGTCTTCCACTCACTCCCACCATCCACGTGGATGTGTCTCAGAGGCTGGTGGCTATCTCAGAAGACAATTGGAAATATTCAGCTGTTCAGCTTCAAATGCTGTCCCACATCACAAGTTCATCTGAAGCAAAAGTCCCTAGCCTAGGGACTATTCTCATGAATTGTGTTTCAGCTAACTCTTTGTAGAATATCGAGAGTTTTACACACAGTTAGGATCTGTCTACTTTATGACTCCCAGCTGAAAGTCTCCTCTGGAGGGTATCATTTCTTCCCAGACAGCTACCTGTTGATTACTTGATATCAGATAATAACTGAATAAGGGTGGACAGGATCCTCAGAAAAGACTGCACATCAGTTTATTGTAAGTACATTACTGTGATGGCAAGTGCAAAAAGAGGAACCAGCAAAAGAGTGTGAGGAGAGAAGACAATGAGAATGCAATGCAGATTTCCAGAGCAGATAGCAATAAATCATTCAGTTTAATCAGATGTCTACAAGAAGAAACACCTAGCTGACTTGGATATGAGTGTCTACAAAGCTGCTTCGTACAATGACTAATAGCAATGCGTATCAAGTACTACCTCTGTTATACAAGTGCATGCTTGCTTTCTCTGGAAAGGTGACTAAAACCACCAAACATTTTTTTCCTGTTACCTAAGCTGGACAAGGGAACAGGTTTTTGGAGTTGGAAGAGTGATGCGTCTTTGCGTGCTTTTTTCCTCTGCACCATGTAAATGGAAGACAAACATCATCAGATCAAGAAAGCCAACTGCATAGTAGATGTGATATCAAGAGAACAAATCTTGCATCCCACGCAAAGGAGAACAGAATCAGCTCAGAATTAGCATTAAGTCTAGTGCTAGGATAACTTTGGTTCATCAGTCACTGGACTCTGCTGAGACTGAGAACAGAGTTCATTGATTGAAAGGACATATATCCCACATTTATCTGCAAGCCCGAGAAAGAAGTAATGCCTGGCTGCAGATAAAGCAAGTTGCTGTGAAATTATATAATGCAGAGGGAGAAGACTGTAGTGCTCTTCTCTGAGCTTGCCTGGAATATGCAGCTAAACAAACTTCGGGTAATTGAGACAAAAATGTCTCAGTTTGCACCACTATTGAAATAATGTTAATAAGGGTAAATTATCAAAAGAACAAACCTGGAGAAAATTACTGCAACAAAACCTTGGTGATGTGGGAAGAAGTAAAGAATCTGTGCAGATCTCTTCTGAAAGAACACACTAAGCAAAAGCAAATTCACATTTCCCTGGCCAAAAGAGGTTGGTGGAGTAGTCTGAAAGAAGTGTACCGAAGTCTCCTGAAAGTTGTCACATGCAGTCACAGATAAAGGACCCTGAGATCTCTGTCAGATCATGCCTGAGAGAGGAGGAAAAGAATGTGAGCAATTGAGCCTGGGACAGAGTCATTATACATGTCGTAACTAATACCATAGTGGCTTCTTCTAGGAAAAAAACTGCTTTTTCCCACAATTGTGAGAAACTAGAAGACGAAATAGGTACAGCCAGCCATATATTTACATAATGATGCCTCTTGCATAAAACTATTGCTGAGTATAAATGAAAAAATCTTGAAAATATGATAATCCTATAGTATGAATGATCAATGTGGTTGGACAGTTTTAGTGCTTTGGCAAATATAATTTAGCCTATCAACTTTTTTAGTTCCCATTTTTCTTCCTAAAAGTCCAGATTCAGATTCTAAATTCCATAATGTTGTACTGGCTGGGTTTCAGCCTTCAAAGCTGCTTGGTTAGTGGGAAGGAGAGCCTACGTGGGATGGTAGGCCATGTGAATCTGGAGATCAGACTATTTTTAGTCCAAAAACTCGGTGAACATTCTGGAAGTTTCATCCTGATATAGCGTTAAAATATGAAAGTGATGCTTCTGGCCCTGCCTACCTTCACTTGATGGAATGTTTAGAAACTGAACTAATGAAAAAACGGTGGAATAAATATTATTGACACAATAGAGCACAATATTATTAGCACAGTTCATTTATGCTGGTTAAACCATTTGAAACCCCCCCACAGGTCCACCAAAATCAGCTGCTGCACAGCATGTTGGCTGCCTAAATTACAGCCCTTGACACAACACGTACTTGTAGGAGGTATGGGAAGGATTTTTGGTATATTTAGTAACCTGTGGACTCAGGATACCCTTGTATTTGAAGAGAGGACGTGAGCACAGAGACTGCTTTTTCCAAGCCCGGTGCTGGCTGGGGGCACCAGCAGAGCCTGGTGGAGGGGAGTTCCAGGCCCAAGCCCCCAGGGTTGAGCCCAGAGCTGCAGTTCCTGCCCAGCAAAAAGGGCAGCAGCATCCCTGGAAAGGCGGATATCTCAGAGAAATGTCCACCTGCAAGTCAGAAGGAGATCCTAGGGTCCATGGTGCTTGTTTTCAGTGCGGATAGTACAAAACAGAGTGTTTGGACGTAAATTTACTTTAACCTTGTTTTGGAGAGTCACCAGAGTCAGAATCCTGGCTTTCCAGCATAGCCAGGTAGGAGATGAGGGACTTCATGAGACAAGTCAGCTCCTGTAAGATCCCTGTTTCCTGCACTGAACCAAGGCCTTGGTTTCTACAGTGAGACTTCAGGATGGGCCTTAGTACATTATCAGAGCTGGGACTTCATAACCATACAGTGTATCAGGGTCTTGTTTTATTTTTTTTCAGAAGTGTTTCATTGAAACATAGTTAAATAGCATAAAAGGTAGGTATACGGCAGATACATCTCAGTAGCTACATATGAGAACAGAATTTGTTCACAGTATTTTTGGTAGAAAGTTCTGGATAGCAAGAAAAAATATATTTATTTTTACCTCTGTGCACTTAAGGAATATACTGATTTTTCAATATGTGTTTTTAAGCATGCACTGTATGAGGTTTTACCTGGTCTAAGTACACACAGTTCCTCTGAATTTTTGGCTTATTATCTTCAACTGCATTTGGGATAATTTGTTATTTGAGTTGCAGCCACAGAAATATTTTCAGACAGACACTAGGCACCCGTTGTTTTCTTCTGTCGACGCACAGTTCTGCGTGAGCACTGGGGAACATTTTATTTCTGGGCACTTTCTGAAGGAGATGCTTTGCTGTTAAACTCCGCGTCCTCTCCCAGCCCCACCGGGAAGAGACCGCATTGTTTTCCCCAGCATTAACAAGCCCTGCCTCCCACTGCTAACACTGATTTCTCTGGAAGAGAAGAGAGGGCACTCCCTGTGATAACCCAGTGTTAGGCCCTCTGTTCAACAGCTGTGCTAAATGAACCTGTACTTGATTATGTATTAAAACCCATCAATCTTGCACAGGGTTTCCAAACCCTCCACAACCTCCTCAGCAGGCATAATGGCAATCACCGCGTTTAAAGGTCATGGTTAGGAGCTTAATTTAAAGCTCTTATAATAATGCAATTTAATTCTGGAAAATGCCATAGTATTGCTCTCTGAGGACTCCTGTCAGACAGAAGACACTTACTGCCTGTGCACAGGTTTGATTTATTTATTCCTTTGAATAACATTTATGTCATTATCTTTTTAACTTACTAATGTTTCCACTTATTAGGTGGTAGGAAGGCTTTCATATCTGCAGTAAATTTCAAGCGAAAAACTTCAGTTGCGTTTTAATTTCTACAATATTTTTTTAAAGCAACAGTGAATAATGTGTGTGCTCTGTAGCAAAAAAAAAGTTAAATCAGTTTCAGTATCATAAGGTTTTGTGTCCTGCTTTAAAAAAGACTTTCACATTTAATGAAGCCATAATAAATAGATTTGCAACATGTGGTTTCTTTTGATAGCAGCAGCTAAATAAAGCTGAAGAGGTGGCTTACTGGTGCAAGCACCATGTTTGAGACACTTAGACTCTCTGGAACCATGGGTTTAAATCTCAGCAGGCTTGACTCAGCACTTCAGCTCCTTTAGGCAGACATTGAGTTTCATGTGCTTACCATGCAGTGAAGTGAGACTTTATGAACCAAGGCCCTGGCTCTTATGCACAAAACTTGCATCACTTGTTCTGCTCCTAGTGCCATTGGTCTTAATTGCTTTTCTCCTCATGGGTATGAAGCTTTCTTGGTGCTGGTGGCTGTCGGGCTTTGCTCTGCAGGAGTCCGCAGTCTGGCAGGGAGGTACACAGCCAGCTTCAATCATCCCAAGGTACTTTCAAGACTAGAAATTCTGGACAAGAGAAAACCAAACTAATACTAGACCCAAACTTACCCTTCATAAGACCAGCTTATTACCTGGGGCACAGTGCTGTGTGACCTTGATGTTACAGCGAGTTGCTCCCAAAGTCTGAAGGGGAAGAAAGATGCTGCAGAGGTGTCTCAGGTGCTTCCACACAGCTCCCCCATGCTTCTTGCCTGTTCAGGGAAGGTGTGTGGGAAGCTACTGGATATCTCTGGCTCATATTATCAGTTTTCTTAAACCTGAAATTTTGGCTGTGGGTGATGGAAAGCTCACTGTTCAGGACTCAGGCACAAAACTCATACAGCATTTAGGGAAAACTAGAAGAGCTTGGCACATGCCAACAACACATGCCATTTTATCATGTGGAGGGCTTGAGTTTTTCCACAAAGAATTCACCTTTCTTACCACTCTAATACGTGACATAGAAAAGGGAAGGAAAACCATCTATAAATACATTCACAGCTAATTACTCACGGAGAGAAACAGAGGGTATAAAAACATCGAATTTCTAAAAGGATTGTTCTAGCTCTGAAGTGACATGCCATAAAATCTATTTTCATTACGTTAATGTACTCTGGAGCAAGAGCCAGGTGGCTTTTCATGGGCCTTAAGAAACCTGCCCATTGTAACAGGGCAGGCTGGCCAGTTACAGCACAGCATGGGGGAGAGCAAAATAAACAGCTCTGATGCAGACCTGCCAGGCCACCACCACAACCCCAGCAGACAGAGTTATCTGAAACCTGATCATTGTGTAAAATTCAGAGCAACCAAATTGCTCTGGAGTGCCTGATTCAGCGCCCAACCATGGCTCTTTGCCATCGAATGGGCATTAGTGTTGTCCTGTTGGCTTAACACCAGCGTAACTGCAAAGAGGCAGATCTCATCTGATGCTCATCAAAAAGTAAATACAGGGGTGTTTTAGCAAGATGCTAAAGATACCCTTATTTTCTGTGATGCAATATATGTGGACAAAAAACTATCTCCTTTTCTTTATACGTGATATTTAAAGCCTGACCCAAAGTCCAGAAAAATCTGCACATCTTCCCATTGACTCCATGGACTTTGGATCACACCCCTAAAGCATAGAGAAGTGCATGAATAATAACAGAGAGCCAAGCACATCAAAAAATATCTTTTGAGTATGTATGTGTTCCTATTTAAATCCCTGAACTCAAATTACAGGGTTTTTAAAGAGCAGTTCTCTTACAAGCCAGGAACAAAGTATTTATATTAGCTACACTGAAATGGAAAGGGAAACTAACAGAAGAGAGCTACACTATTCAACTGCTATTTAAAATCAAAATTACTGTTATTTTAAACCTAATATCTGCCATAATCTGACTTAAGTAAAAGTAAAAATACTACATCTTTCAGCATTAAAAATACATCTTTAAATCAAATATGTAAAAATCATAACACAAAAAAATAAGAAGGAAATAGAGATCTCCAGCAGTACTCAGCTGAGAAGGTGTGGTACAGAGAATAGGAAATCATCTGGTTCTCACTGATTATAGCTCTTTGTATCAAAATACTCAAGGCTGAAATTAGTGCGATCCACAAGAGCAGGTGTTTTGAATTTTAATCTAAGATATAATTAGAGTCTGAAAAAAAACCTATATGATGCAGTAATTGAAAGGGCTAATCATGGGATGTTTTATTTTAAAAAATATTTAAAAATAGAACTACAAGCCATAAAAAAATCATATTCCACAAATCTTTATTTTGACTACATATAAAGCTGCAATCCATTACTACTTTGATTTGAAAAATTTAAACAATTCACTTGTATCTTTAAAATTGGTATGTAATTATCAAGCTCTTTATCTTGCATTTCATGTTGTTTATGTAAACATTGTTAAAATCTCTAATGCTTGCACAATCACTCTGTGGGAATAATTGTCAAGGCCAAATATTGGTTTAAATGCCACCTGGATTCAAGGATTATATTTAGATTGAGCTAAAAGTTTTCCTTTAATTGTTGCCCATTGTTTACAAATGATTTGTCTTGGGACTTCAAGTGTCTGATCTCCTATTGCAGTGTTTGGAGTGAGAGGATGTCAAATTCAGCAGCTCTTCTTGTTCGTGATGGGCAGTATGCAGTCCTATGGCTTTTCCAGCCACTGTTTTGTAGTCAAGGTTGATAACCACAGGAACTGTTGCTGTTAAAAATTTGTATGATGGCTCCCATCTTCTCAGCTATTACCTCTGATTTTGAGCTAAAATGGCAATGCAATCAAGCAAGACAGGAATGAATCAATTAGATAGTGATCATAGTGAAAGGAATGAGTCCTTAACTTTCTAGTGCGCAAACTATGACAGCCTTAAGCAATTGGAACTGAACTGATCACACCAGTTCTCAATGGCTGCAGACTGCTGCACCACAGTTACAAATTAAGTGAACTGAAATACAGCATCTGAAAGGACTAGCTGCTAAAAAATGATGGCTGATTTAACTGTGATGCACTGCTTCATCCTTACGTTAGAAGCCAGGGAAATTAATGTGGATCACACCTATCTGTAGGCTCCAGCACTGCTGTGGACTATGTGCTATAATGCCATATCGATGCACTTCATTCTACTGAAGAGGTGTAAATAAGAGTGAAGATCACTGTCTACTAATAACGATCAAAATCCCTATCAGATAATATATTTCTATTACTAAAATATTACCAGTATTATGAATATTAGCAAACCAACATAGCTCAGAAAGTCTGTCTTTTCTGTAGTCATGTTTGTTAAGGGCAAATATTAGCAATGAAGCTTGTAATCTATTAAAGAGTTATCTTCCAGACAGTCTGAATACCAGAGAAATGTGCATTTTATTACTGCAATGAAATGTTTCACTTTACCTGCAGTTCAGGTGACAACTTGCCTTCAGGTCTTCGGTGCTGAGATAATGCCAGTGATCCTCAGATCTGATGCCAGTACGTCTCGTGGTGGAGCAGGGTCAAAGGGCCCATGGGCCTGGTAATTATTGCAATGTCAATCCCACCGCAGGGTCGCTGCCAGCAGCCTTACAATGGGACCAGACAGCTCAATCTCTGCGAGAATTTCCCTCCACTGAAGCACGCTGGAAGTGTTTCTTCCCTGTTCAAAGAGAAAACCTTTCATTCTGAAGGTGTTTTGAACTTTTTCGAAAGTGCAGATGTTGTTTATATGCTCTGTTACAAGGGAAAATATTCCCTTTTTTCATGTTTTCTAAACTTATTATTGAGGGGAAAAAAAAAAAAACTGGGCAAGGTTCAAGTTTGCTAAGTGCCAAATTCTTCAAACTTTGTAATTTAAATCATCATCCCACATATATATTGGAAAGCCAGATGCTTTGTATCCTTTTTATCTCCTGTTCTATCTGTCAGGCACAAAGATTTCTGCATGTCGGCAAAGCAAGCGTTGCTTCTCAGCATGGCATTGCAGAGAGAGAGGCAGAGAGATGTTTTTATTAGGCTCTCATTCCCTTGTTCTCACTGCATTTTTGTTTTTCAGCTTCAAGCAAAACTCGTAATAGGAATTCTTTCTACAGTTAGTCTCAAAGGCTTGTTTCTGGTATCACAGCTAGGAGTTACCCATGAGAAACGTGTTAAATGAAATCTCGGTTACTTCAATAGGCTTCTTAATCTGATTAATTGCTGAGTGAAGTAGATTTCACCGAGATGCATGTGTGCGTATGTCCTCCATAACGCTGTTTTCTGCTCTCATAGTATCTTGTCAATACTAGTCACTGGCTGTGACTCAGACTCAAGGCATCTGCTGTAATTGTAGGCTTCCAGACCTCCATGTTCATAACCTTAACGTGTAACTTTGACCAAATGCTTGCAATACCAAAAAAGGGCTATCTCAACTTTGATGTAAAATTATATGTGGTAGGGAAGAATAGCCTGCCAAATCCATAGTTTCCAAAGGTGACTGGTGATAATTGCAAAATAAAAAGTTAAAGTTTGCTAAAGATTTTAATTATCCGAATACATACTACCTTCCCACAAGAAGCCATGCTTCAAGGGGAAAACACAAAACAGACACGGCTTAATGAATGAGTTTTCAGTCTTTCTCTTAAACCTCGTGATTCCATGAAGATATCTGTCCCTTCACATTATCTAAGCTTTGGTCTGGGTACTATTTTACTAATTTTGTCACTCTTTTCTAATGCTTATACAAATAATACTTGAATGATTCATAAGCCATCTTTAACCCCTAACTGTTAGCTATATTGGTATTACTTGCCCCATTTTACAGGTAGTGCTTAAACATAATATTTTTAAAAGTTACAAATAATTTTGGGTGCTGAGGAGAAAATCTATGATTTTTTGAAGGACATATCTGTTTGAGGCAGAGCTCCTAGTGACTGCAGTGGCAGCTGCAGTCTGAGAATAATTCTGGTTAGAAGGCACAATCTGATCCACCCCCCTGCTCAAAGCAGGACCAATTTTACAAGTTATATCCAACTTTGAAATCAGAGAAGGTCTTTCAGGGTCATATCTGGCCAAATCTAGAATATCTCCAAGTATGGAGATTTCAAAACCATACTTCTGCAAATGAGGACCTGGAAATCCAAACCATGGCACCCAGAAAAAGAGTTACTGCCACACAGGGCACATGGATAATACTGTAAAGGCAATTTTGTATGTCTTTCTCCATGCTGAACATTGTGGTGGTCTTGTGCTGCTGGTAGGTGATGTGTGGTAAGTCCCCTTTTGGCTGGTTTCTTCATGCACCGCCCCCCAACATCACAGCAGCTCAGTTTCTCAGAAGCAGAAGACTGCACATATCTGCACATGTTCCAGTGCCCTGATGGAAATGAGTCTCTGCCAACACTTAAAGGCTGTTAGCAAATCCCTGGTGTCTTTGAGCACTTGTAGGCTGTACAGCCTTGTGCTTATCCCTGTAATGGAGAATATAAACTGTCTGCAGTCTGCGAAGGAGAACCGAGCTGTTGTTATCTAATAGTGGGCTGCAGCCCTGAGCTCTTTTGTGAGCCCTCCTTACTGAAGGAGCAATGCCTGCCACTTCTGAGGGATGCTGCTGGAGAATATTGTAAGAGCTACCAAGGCCTTGAAAAAAATGACCTCATACACATAATTTCCCTAAATTTCTTAGCTTCTTCATGGATTATGGCTGTCAGTGGGGAGGAGAAAGCTGGGGAAGAAGTGGAAGAGCAGCACAGACTGTAATAAACTAATTGACAAGTGTCAGTGTGTTTTCAAAGCATGCTTAATTGCAGAGTATGAATGAACAGGCAGAATTTTATATAATTTCCCATAGTCGACACATGGAAAAGAAACTGTGCCATCTGTGACTGCACGGAGTGGAGCTTCACGGCTGGTTTGCAAAAAGAAGGGTGCAGGAGCACTTAATGTGTTGGCCTGTGCTGCAGCAGCCTTGAATGCCAGGGCATTTCCAGGGCTTCATGCGGGCAGGTGCCAGCCAGGGCAAAACCACACAGGCAGCCATCACACAGATCACCACTTCTGTGCTACTGTGAGGTGAGACTTCTCCTCCTAAACTTAGTGAGAGCTTGGGGTGCACAAGGAGTGGAAGATACACTTGCCATCTTAAGGAGAGTCTAAGGAAAGAATAACAAAGAATAAAAAAGTCAGTTTCCATCAACTTCAAAGAGAAGAGTCAAGGATGATGTGCATAAAATTACTGTTGAGGAAAAAAAAAAACACAACTGCTTTGGTTTTTAACAAAACGTTAAAAAAATGAAAAAAAGAAAACAAGCCTTGAGCTTTCTGTTGCAGAAAAGCAGACCTAATACGGAAGGGTGTGCTACAGGCAGCAGTCCAAGAGCACGCAAGAGATCTGTAAAAGTAATGCTTCAGGAAGCTTGGTCCAAAAGCATGTTCCAGCAATGATTGTGCTGAAATTAATCACAAAGGAAAGCTACAGGAGCCAGCTAGCACTTTAACTCTAGCATAAACTGGCATTGCTTTTTTGGAATGAGTAGAGCTATGCTGATTTATACCAGCTGATGATCTGGTCCACAAACGTTTTCTTGTTCCAAATTTAATTATTTCCCAGAGTATAAGTGTGTCTATGTCTATCTCTGCTCACTTGCTCATTTAATATTTCCAGATGCTAGTCTGGAAGTATGCTTACTGCAAGCATTAAATTGGTCAGTTTGAATGGAGTACGGGTTTCCTGACATCCTCACTGGATAATTTTATTTCAACTTACAAATATGTGGGTTTATTATGAGAATCTTTTTTTTTTGTTTTGTTTATCATTATTTAAGTTCTCTGTGAACATAAACAAAAATGGCCTATTCTCATAATCCACAAGGGTAAGGCATGTTAATGATAGTTACACATGCACATTGAATATATTTGTACATGAGGGTGATTCCTTATATTTGCAGTCCTAGGGAAAAAGCATAGTTTCCTCTTTATGAGCTACCAAAACCTTTGATTTCAAACAATTTAAAGTGGCATTTCTCAAGTCTTGTCTTTATTCGTACACCCTCTGAGTCTCTTTCACTGAACCTCTACAAACAGCAGCAAAGAGAAAACATGTGAGTGTGAAAAGGGCCTTCAGCTTCTCCCACCTACTTAATGAAACATCCTTGCTTTTTTTGCAAGCAAATGAAAGACAATAAATTACTTGGGATGCTTTTCAATGGCAGCAGGAGTGATAGGAGTGTCCTCATTTGATGCTCCAGGGGATAAGTCTTATAAATGGTGCCATAAAAAGTCTTTCTGGGATGTGAAAGCTTGCAGAGAATGAGGCAGTTCAGCAAGCTCTGTAGTTTAAAGCAGTGTGCTGTGCTTGTCATGTGTCTGATCTGGTTTGTCATGACAAAGAGTCTGCTCAAATTTGTGTAGTTCAACTGGTTTCAGCAGAGTATCACAGACTTACACCAACTCAGAAAGAAATCTGCATTACTGAATAGAAATCTCTGCATTACTAATAGAGTTAGAAATTTTACCAAGAAATGTCTTACTACTGGAGTTTTTTAACCTTCAGCATAGCTGACAGTCTTTTTCACTAAATAATCTCTAAATCAGATACAGATCACTCAATTAGATGCAGTTTGGATGACTCTTTTGGACATCAGAGAACTGGTTGTACCAGAAACCTTGTATTAAGAGACCTTGACTTGATTAATTTTAAATTAAATGCAAATATAAATACAGGTAGTTCTACTTTAAATTGAACCTACTGTTTTCTGTTTCTAAAAATGTAGTTTGCTGAACTGGGAAACTCATAGACTTGAATGTAAAACAGAGGTGGAATTTCTGGATGACGATGGTATAACATTTCTTACAGGCTTACATTGAAATCAAAAGGAGGGATCTAGGCCTAACTGGATGATTACATAGATCAAAAACAACTTATTAGGAACAAATAGACATCCTAAAAAGAATGGAAAAAGACTAATGTTCAGCTTACACAACCAAGTCTTAGAGGTCAGGAAGTGTATGGGTAAAATGAGAATTGCAAAAAGACAAACTAAGTTGGATTTTTCAAACACAGCTAAATCAAATAGAGATTATTTTAGCCAGACAAACAAAAAGATGATGATTTATAACCACTGTGCAGCAAACATGGTGCTGAAGTTAAGGATAATACAGATATGGCCCCAAGATGAATACTTTGGCTCAGTTTTCAACAGGGATGATGATGTCAAACAAGGCTGTGTTGCTAATGGGAATATGAGAATGGAAATGGAATTAACCACATCTAAGGTGGACACAAAACTCTAAAGAGATTAATGTGACTGAGTCAGCTTGCAGTGGAGGCACATCGTAGAGGAACTATGAAAGAACTGGCTTAAGAAACTGCAAGTCTGCTAACAAAGATTTTGAATGTGTCTATCAGAGGTGATAGCTCTTCCCTGAGAAAGTGAGCACTGGATCTAACTTAAGTAAAAAGGAGAAAATGTCTCAGCAACTAGTCTGACTAGTCTGACTTCGAGAATATGTGGAGTTTCAAAACGCACATTGGAGGAAAAACAGGTATGGATATGAAGATGAAAATGAAATTAAATGCCACTCACGGTAATAAAGGTAGATCATGTCAGAATAACCTGGCAACCTCTTTTATTAGTAAGAGAATGAAATGCAACCTAGTTACCAGGAAAGCTTTTAACACAGAGCTGCATAGGAAATTGCTCGTTAAGTTGGAGAAAATTTGGATTAGTGGAAGAATTGTGAGGTGGAAAAAAATGAAAGATCATGTTGAAAGGAGAAATACCAAACTGAAAGGAAGTTACTAGTGGAGCTCTTCCAAGATGTGTCTAGGGACTAATCCAATTTAACATTTTTAACAACTTTGGCAGAAATAGTAGAACTGTGTTCATGAAATTTTCTGATAATGCAATATGTAGTGTGAATGTGGAGGAGGACAGTATACAGGAAGAACTGGATGAGCTTTAGTACTGGAATAATAGAAATGGGATGAATTTGAGTAACACAAAAGATGGGGTCAGGCACTTCAGGACTCATAATTTTCCCCAAGCAGGAAGCTTTGAAAAAAGACCTGGGAATGGACTCTTGGATCACCAGATAACACTATGTGATGTGCATGTGGAGAATACAAACGTCCTCAAATGTATCAGGTGGGTGTCTCCACCAAAGGTAAGTACGAGTGTCACTTTGTGACAAAGAGTACTTCAACTGGAAAAGAGATTTCTAACCAGAAGAGCAATACATCTGCAACAGCCATTTGTCAGCTTAAATATGCTGTTACAACAGAACCTCATCAGTTAATGGAGGGGAATCATCCAAAGATTAGCGTGAGCTTGAATTCTACTTTTGATGAAAAACTAAGCCCATATTGATAAGAAATATCAGTAGCTGTTAATCACTTGACTAGCCCAATCCCCAAATACTTATTTGTCTCTTCTGTGGCAAATGATCCCCATTAATAATATATCCCATATCATCACCTGTAACAAGTCCTGTTAGCTAGTGACTGTTTTGATTTTCAGGCAGCTTCAGCAACACATCTGTCTGCAGTTAGTAAATTTTATTATTAAATAATGTTTTATTATTATTATTATTATTATAGGTAATTTTCACTGTGCATCCCCCTGAACATATTGAATAGGTTCTATGGAAACTTAATTCTCATGTTTTTTAGATAGCATTATCAAAATACGAGACATATTTTCAGTAGCTGGGCTTTCCAACTGCTTGCCACCATTTTTGCTCTGACCCAATGCAGACCGGTGAAGGCCAGCAGGGAATGTCTGTGTTCTGTCCTCTACCCCAGACTGTTGAGTCTTTTCTGTCAGAGTTTTGATTTCTGCGACACTGATTTCTCTGCAGTTCATAATCAAGATAAAAGAGCCTTCATTTGATAAGTATTCTCTATTTAGCTGTGATGAAGTGCTCAGATGAAGGTTTTTGCTGTGCTGCACTCAGTGTATATAGGACTGCTCTGTGAACCTGTTAACCTATTATTTAGACACTGGACGGGCACATTTCCAGTAGATGACTGGATGTTCACATTTTTTATTTGCTAAAGATTTCTTTGACCTTGGTGAAAACCAAAAGAGAGGAAATAGCATTCAAGGAGGCAGAACTTAAAATTAAAAACACATGAAACAGGAACTCCCCAAGGAATGGAGGAATGGAGCACTGGCCGAACTTGGGGGTGTTTTCTGTTTGGCAGCCTTGCCAGGACATATGCAAAAAAAGCAATATTTGAACTTTCTATTCTCCATGTGCAAATGTAGGGGAAAAAAAAAAGAAAAATAAAAGGCAAAAAAGCCAACTAAAGCATTTAACAATGGACATAGCATCCCTGAGATGCGAACCTTTATTTCTTTTAATAAAATAAAAAATGTGGACTATATGGTGAATTCACTAATGGAAGCTGGGTCCACGTGTCTTTCATTTTAAAACAGCAAATTAAATTGCAACTGATTTCTATGGTCACCTTGTTTTTTATGAGAGTGAGAGGCTGCTTAGTGAAAGGCACGTATTTATGACTAATTTAAAGTATAGAAGATTTGTTACAGTGGCCCACACCTGTCACAGCCATTGATTTATACATGTACTGACTTGCCATGTTAGCCTATGGGTAGCTTAAAATTACAGGCCTGGTACACATATACTACACAATTACAATACCAAATAATATCATCAGAAAAAAATAGAATTTTCTACATACCACCATCCAAAGAACTTTTCAGCATGGGAGCTTCCAGCTTGAGCTTGCATTGAGCTTTTGTACAGGCATGTACGTGAGATCATGACACCCACCTTCCCTGGAATACAAAGCTTATTTAATAAGAGAAAAAGAATATTGCTGAGTATGATATCAAATATGGTTCTGATTTGCTGCTAACGTAGACTCACCCCTTTGAGGCTCAAACTGATTTCGGATAGGAAAGAAAGCTGGTGGAAAAGTCTTTATAAAATCTCTCCTGGAGCCCAAGTCACCGTGTTGCAGCAATGTATTGGTGACAAGGGACTGTGGATCGGCTGCCTGCCATTGAGTTTTCTCCACAAAGAACCGTCTGCAGAAGGCAGTTTGGGAACTGATGATCTTGATCATAAATACTATCTGCTTATGGTCTTGAAACAAAAATCGTTCTGTGAGTAATTTTAAAAGGAAGATCTTGCTCCAGCTGAAGTAGTTAAGTTTTGTCTCCAGTGATCCTAGCAAGCCCTAAAAGTGTTCAGCCTTTGGTATTTTCTGTGACTGTATAACACAGTGGGGGAGGTGGAACTGTGGATCTCATACTGATGATAAGATGTGGGTCAGAGCCAGGACTGGGGAGCAAATGTGGTGCGATGCCTGACACATCTGCTGACATCTACTCGAACATTCGGCCCTACTTCAGGAGGGCTGTAGCACCATTAATGTCCATGATAAATCTTTTTGTGAAGCAACACAAACTAATCCCACTTCAATTCTTTGAGGTAGAGGACAGAACACAGAAGATCCATTGCTATCTCCTGCCCCAGCCTTCCTGCTCTATCCAGACTGCAGATCCCACAGAGACCCTGGGGAAAATTGTCTGATTCAGAAGACTACAGGTTGCCTGTCTGAAGCCCCATCACCACCAAGCAAAGACAGAGAGTCGTTGCTAACACCATTTCCCTGAACTGACATTTTAGGAAGGGTTTTATATTAAAGATTGGTCATCCTGGAGAAGAAGGGTGTAAAATAAGACATTTCTGCTAAGTGGTAATAAATAAATGGAACGGACACTTTTTTTTCCCCTAAAAATTGTAACTTCCTGTTGCAAAGGTTGCCTTTTTTTTTTTTTTTTTTTTTTAATGGGAAAGGATATCAAATAAACTGTCTTTTTGCCAAGCTTTACGGGACTAAACAGAATTATGGAACATTCCTGGTTGACTTGGGGTGTGAATCTGGCTTATGTAAGCCTCATGGCCTGTCCTTTCTGCTTTTCCCATTGCCCTCTCCTTTGCCTTCACCCCTGCTTCATGGACACACAAGGCTCTGGAGGCAGGGTTTTCCTCTTGCTTTTCTGCAGTAGCAAACTCTTTTTTTTCATATTCTTCCATCATCTTCCTACACACAGGGTCACAGGGGAGGAAAGCTCAAGGTCTGTGGTAGTTTATTTAGTTCACTCTTAATGGGAAAAATATCTGGGAAACATTTTTCCAGGTTCAGACAATTACCTGTACATCGTTTGCAGTTTTCTTGTTGATGTGACATGTGTATAACATTTAGGTTTTTTAGACAGTTACATCATGTTACTTGATATATACATCTGTAACGTAATTCATAAAACAAGCTGTGGCACCTCACATATCTCTACATTTACTGAATCTCAAAATACAAAGACTTCCCTTTAAAGCCTTGTGTAATTTTGTCTGCACAAAACTCAAAAACAACAACAAAAAAAGCCAAACAAAACAAAATAAAACAAACCCCACATCATTCTAAATATTAATATAAAGCTTAGATGTGAGTAAACGTAAAGCAACACTCCCAACATCTGTACCCACGGTGTAATCTCAGATGTAGCTAAATAAAGGAAAAGCAAAGTGTTTTTTACTGTAACTAAAAGTTTCAAATTAAGGAATATTGGATATCTTGTTTGGCCGAGTGAGGCTGGAAGCCAGCTAGAACTTTCATTTGGATTTTTTCTTTTGTGTCTCTTTAAAATGTTCTTACTATTGAATATCGTATGTCTTGCTGTGTTTCTAAATTCATGCACATTTCCTGCTAAGAACATATGGAAAAGAGTAGATGGTTCAGAGTGAAATCTGGATGACATAATAAACCGTGAGAGAGAAACTTGAAGGATTAATACAGATCCAAAGACTGAAACTGTGTCTACTGTTAAGAGCACACCACCATTTCTTATAGTACAGACTTCTGTTAGGCAGAAATAGGAAAATGCAAAAATCAGACTGTTACAGAATGTTAAGATTTTGTATTCTGGAAGTGATGGCAATTTAGAAATGGTAATTCTTTAAATATTTCTTTATTTTAATGAATTTTAAGGGTATGCAGAGCCTGTGTAAATTTCCAGTCTTGGTCCATTGCCTTTTCTTTTTTTAGAGTTTGCTTTATTCTGAGCAAAAGGACAATTAGCAGTTCTCCTCTCCGGGGCAGGTGAATAATGCAATATGCACAGATGCACTGCTGACAGCAGTCTCCAGCAGCTTAGTGAACACTGGGGCCATGAACATGGGATACCGATAGAGCTCTACTTACCACGGGTTAATTAGTGAGGTGATGTTGCTTCTCATTACATTCATGCCTAGCAATATATTCCTGGCCAGACCCTCAACCTGCAGAAAATTTTGCATGTACATGTCAGATTTCCGTGGAGATAAATGCTAAAGGAAGGGGACAGAGCTCATCACACTATATCCATGTGCAGTTAGGGCTCTGCAGGGGGGTGATGTGGGCTCACCACTCAGCCTTCGTAGGCCAGTGGCAGTCAGTAAGGATGCCACGATGCCACCTCATCACCTGGGGCTACTGCCAGGCTCATTTCCAGAAACGTGCAGTGTGTGAGCACACCCAGGACAGCTGCAATTACACCTACCCTCAACCTTGCACAATAGTCACTCTTGTCTGCTTTCTGTGATGCAGAAAAATCACAGAGGATTTCCCTAAAAAAAAAAAAATAAAGATATTTCCAAGCTATTCTGCAAGGTCTGAACCAGTCACCTTTGGTTCCTGAGATGGAGGAGGGAAAGCAATTTCTTTGACTTGTTTTAGATGCCTCTCTTCACATGCAATGATTCACCACCAGAAGTTGCCTTTTCTCTCAACGAATATCAAGGGAGCATAGGGTTAGAAGTCTTGACCTGCTCCAAGCCAGACATCTCACTTTCAAACTCCTCAGTATATATTGAACTGAATTAAAATGTACACCAAAAAAAAATAAAATAAATAAAGTACTTTTGGAATAGAACACTTACTTTTTCCTTACTGAGATGGTGCTCATGGGCGTGAGGGCATCTTGTGGCTGTGCTGTGCTGGCAGAGGATGATGGTAGCAATGGTACCTACTAGGAGCCAGAGCACAGAGTAAGCAAGAGAAGAAACGGACTTGAGCTATACAAGGCACTTTCACAATCTGAGACCTCTTGTGTGAGGACTCGGAGAGTATGGCAGCCCCTTCCCTAGCCAAGCTAAAGAAAAGGCCAGGGTGATGTAAGCAAAGATCTACCTAGTTTAGAGAGGGAGAGGAGCTATGGATATGTAAAAGAAGGCTTTCACTGTCTGTCAGGAAGGCTAGACCATGTCATGAGACCTTTGCTGGTGAAATGGAGATGTAGTACCCTGTGCAGGAAAAGAAGGCCATAGGTAAGGAGGAAAGCTGAGGCCTTATGCTGAAACTGAGTTTAAGCCAAACAGAAATATTTGTACTAGCAAATTCAAATCTGCTTTCAAATGATAATGAATGGACATCCACTCAGTTTTCTCTCTGTCACGTGCCTTAATGCAAGTAATCATGTCCCTGGAGGGAAATAACCTGATATGAATATTTCATGCTATTGGTCATGGAGTAAGCAGTGTTAATAGTCCTTCACTGTGGGAATAGCAGTTCAATGTCTGCTGTAAACCTGAGAGACTGAGATATTTTAATATTTTAAAGTGATAACTAACCAGATATCTTCTTGTTAGAAACACACCTTTCTTTCTGGGCACGTCCTGGGCTAAGGTCAGCCAGGCTCCCTCCAAGTGAAGGCACTAATGGGCAGGACTTGAACCTCTTAGGAATGATATGGTGGAAAATTTTTCCAGGCAGCTATTCTGACTTTGACTGTCAGAAAATCTGTATTCAGCACGAAACTGTCTGTAGTTGTAGCCTTAGTGATCTTTTAACAGGTTATTAAAATGACTTTCTAGTCACATCACAGTAAAGTTAGAAATAAAACCATTGGAAAGAAGGGTGAAAGAAATTGTTCTGATCTGGCTGCATTCTTAGAACCCCTCAGTCAAATTTTAACATAGCAGCAATAAAAATATTCTATTATTTCCTGCTGGTCGGCAAAAGGAAGCTGTCCTGAAGAATCTGTTTCCTGACCATCAGAAAACGCTGGTGTAGAAACACATCTAAGCTTGTACAAGAGAGGAGTGATTAGAATTAATCTTTTTGCAGCTCCCTAGTGCTGCCCACATCCTTCACAGAGGAGTAGGAGATGAAGTTGAAGTATAGAAAGAAAATATTAAACCTCTGGATGTCCTTAATTTCCCACATATTTTTCTGAATATAGTTATCCATTATTTTAAATGTTATTCCTTACACCACAGCTATGTTAGCAGGGACTCAGTCCTCCCTGTAGAAAAATGCATGTTTTCTTATGTGGTCATTTTGTCCAAGGAGGGTCTAAATGATTATTTCCTTGAAACTGTTTATCTGTGCTGATTACAGTGGAAAAACAAAACAACAACAACAAAAAATCCATAAAATCAGAAGTTAATCTTAGCCAGGAAACAAGTAATACTGAGTCACTAAACCTGGCAAAGGTGGCTGTTTAACTGTAGGTATTCTGAGCCAATTCCTGTCTATATTTCATTGAAGCATAGCCATGGCATTTAATTTAGTTACAAGTGCCAAATTAAACATTTAATTGACTTTTCTTTTACAACAAGTTGTCTTAACTTTGGCTATACTTTGCTGTAGATGTTGCTACAGATATTATTAAACTGAGTGTGAAGCCCAGACAGTGCTATTTTCTATGGGAAAGGAACACTATTTCAATGCTGTTCTTTGTTGTAATAAAATAATAATAATAATAATAAACTCCCTTCCAAAGCTGTAGTCACAGCCTTACGGTAAATGTCCATTTTGAGAACTTACAGATTTTTCATTTCTTTTCTACATCCAAGGCTGGGAAGTCATACATTATTTGGTTAACTGACATTGTGGTAAAAAAGCTTTGGGGAACATAATTTTATATCGGGCAATAGACTTTTAAATCTGTTTTAACATTTTATTCTTGGATGTGTAAACAAATTCTAAGAAGCAGGCCTACTAAACCTTTCATTCTTCTGTCATCCTCCTAATGCATCACAGAGAAGTTATTCTCAGCTTTCACTGAAGCCATTGTATTTCTAATCCACTTCAGTCTGGGAAAATGGCACCCTGCTTTAATTAAAAGAGCAATGAATGTAAACTGACTTCAGAGAAGAGCTAAACTCTTTCTTTCCCCACTGAAAACCCATATGCTGAGTGATGTGCAGCACAAATCTCTCTACCTGTCCTGGATGATGGGTTAGGGCTGACTTGCTATGACACGATGAGACTCTGACGTTATCAGTACAACTCCTCTGAGGTTTGCTGTGAGTTACACGCATGGCCCTGCGAGGACAGTCTGGTCTCTGTTTTCTCCACTGCTTCTCAGCTGTTATCAAGGAGAATACGTGTTGCTAATCTCACATCTCGGTAGCACAAATAGGGAGATTTTCTGAAAAGTGTGTCCACAGGACTCACTCTGTTTCTTTCCTTTTATTTGCTTTCCCTGAAGATTTCACAGTATCACAAGCAAAACAATGTTCTTGCTATATCTTTGGGGATAGGAAAGGACATGGACATTTATTCATTCTCTGAATCCCTATTTACAATGAAGTAGCTGCACATTCTGTGAGGCAAAAAAAAAAAAAAAAAAAAAAAACCTGAAGAAATAGGATACTTAGGAAGGAAACTTTCAGCAGGGTTTAGACAAGCAGAATGCAATTAGAGTGTGGTTGGGCCCCTGAAGCTGCTATCTTCACTCTTAAAAAATAAACATGCAGAAGTGGTCAAGATAGCTGATTTGTGTTTCTCCTGAAAGACGCTTCCAGGAGATCATGGTTTCTTTCAGTCGTGTGAATTTGGTAGAAAAGCATTATTAGCAGCCCTGGCTGTAGGTTGAGGCTGGCACAGACCGTGGCAGGTCACTTGTTAGGGATCAGAGTGCAACAAGAGACACTCTGTGAAAAGGGGAGTGGGTGTTCCTTGGCATATTTACAGATACCACTCTCAGGTGTGGCCCCTCTCATCAGAGATGGACACTGTCTGAGGAGGTAATTCAGGAAGGAAGCCTGGAAGCATGTGGGTGTGATTCCTGCCCCAGGGAAAAAGTGGAATTGTTTACTCCAGCAGCAGGAAAAGAGCTGGCTCTCCATTAGGGTTAGGCCATTTATTTCCAACAAATAGATTATTCACTGAAAAACACAATTTTAGTTGGCCTGAAAATATCCTTGAATTCAGTACACATCTGCAGAGTTGTTTAAGCTGTTTGGGTTTTTCTCTCCTCAGGGGTAGATGCGTAAAAATGTATTTCCTGAGGGCTAGGTGTGAGTGTGTGGAGATGATAGCCTCCCCAGTCACCTAGTCATCTGAAAGTTCATCTACTCTGTGCAAGACTCCACTTCAGCTACAGCTTCTGCCTGAGGAGATTTGAACACATCAGTCCTGCCAGCCTGGAAATTGACTCCACCACCATGCATTTGGCCAGGGATTTCTGCAGTGTGTACTGCCTGTAGCACATGGGTTGCTTCAAAGTGACTAGCATAAAATCTAGTCCAACACCATGTCCCCAGAGAAAGGGGGTTTGGGATATGTATGCAAACAAAATCACTGGGAACAGTGAGGAAGGAGTTCACGGAAAATCTCTGCTCTTGCTACAGGCTCATTTCACAAACAACTGGTCAAGAGAGGATGGCTCCACAGCCTGTGACTTTTGGGTGTTCACCGAAGAGGCAAGGCATTAGGAGTCCTGGCCTTGCTCTGTTGTGTTTTAAGTTGTTTCATGCAAAATGAAGTGGTGACATCAGGACCAACACAAGCATTCTCATCCCTGAACATCCTGTAGTTTGGGAGCCAGGTGCCCTACTGGTATGCCAAGTCTCATGTGCCTGCGCCGGGACAGCACCGCGAGTGGAGCGAGGCTGCAGTCTTGCCTCTTTCTTCACAGCTCCCCTGGTCTTGCCCACCGCTTTCCTCTTCATAAAGGCTACTAAAACAAAGTGGAAATGCTTTGTAGTTGATGTGAAAAAACTTCATACAATGAAGCCTTATGACATTTTTTTTTTTTTTTCTTAGTTGACAGGGTTCAAAATGGAAACCAAACAGTTTTGTTTTAGTTCTGAATTCTTTTATGGATAATTTGGGAGGCTGTGTTTTATTTTATTCTTCACTGGCCAAAATGCAAAAAAAACCCACAAAACACAACACAACCAACCAACCAAAAAAAAAAAAAAAAAAAAAGACAACTGACAGGACTGTACCCCTACTCATTGATTTTATTTTCCACTAAATGAGCCTTACTCAGTCTCCATCATTTTTGTGCACGGCTGTGCTGAGCCAGCAATCAACTGGCCGGGCTTCTGTAACGGTATTTTTCTGCAAGCATGTAAGATGTGTGTCCTGTGTTTTTTGGCCACTGTTTGACTTCTTGTCTGGATTTTCTTGTCTGGTGTCGTTGAGTTCTGCCTTATTTTTTCTTTCAGATTTTGCTGACATTACCAGTCTTAGTGCCACCAGAGGGATGCAAGTGCAAGTCCCCTCAGTTTAAAAGAGAGGAAAAGTTTCAAACACAATCTTTTGACCTTTAAAGCATATTACAAAGACTGTCTATTTCCTAAGGCTTTGGGGGAAGAATTGAGGGAATGAATGGGACAGGATACATTTTACTGCTTTGAATTACTAGCTGGCTAAGTTAATTTAATTTTGTTTTGCGTGAGCTCTGTTGTGTTGGCCTTGTATTTTAAATAATTGGTAATGTGCTGAAAGCTACGGATAGTCATTGTCCTTTGTATTTTAATTGTACTAAATAAAATGAGAACAATGGAAGCAAAAAAAAAAACCAAAAACTAGAGGTGAGTCATAAATAAGCATTATTTAGTTTCTAACAGACACATTTTAGTTTCCCAGTTATAATGGGACACATAAGTAAGGCATTTAAATATGTACTGAACAACTGAGAAGCAAATAGCCCTGGGTTCATTATTGTCTGAAATAAAGATTTCTTTTTTTTTTTTCTGAGCCACTAATAAAAATTAATCTTTACTGTTCAAGTTACGTTTATTTTGCTAATAGAATAAACAAAAGAACTAATGACAAATTAGTAAGGTCTCCAATGGAAACTATTGCTATGTGACAGCTGGTCAGCTGAATAGAGATATGCTTTGAGCCAGCTGAGAGAAGCAAGAAAGATTATACTAAATTTGACACTAACAGGAAAGAAGAAAAAATCTCAGTGAATCTTCAAAGGAGAATTTGGTTTTGAAATTTTACATTGAACTAAAGAGCTTCAAGTGACTTGCGTAATGCAGTGATTATGGTAAAACAGCACCAATTATTTCCTTTAAGCTTTGTGTCTAAAACTGAATAGGTTGTGGGTGGGCTTTTTAAGTGTTTTCTGAAGAAGAAAATAGTGACACTTCCACCTGTCAATAATACCATTTTGTGGGCAAATTTCATCTGTTCCCATCTGTCATACTCATATCTACCAGCAACCTAGATGAATTATGGGATGCTCCGTCTCCCTCAGATGTACCGTTATCCACAGCCAGCTTGCTCTGACCTCTGCAAAAACTCTGTCAAGTTTGACAACACACTGCAGCACTGGCATCTTCTCCTCTGACACACTATGTGTTTGTTTTACTTATTTTTCTCAGTACATTTTTGCCCAGACCATCTATTTCATTGAATCCCATCCAAGATGGCATGATTTCATAGAGTTCAGTTCTGCCACATAGGTGTGGAGGGTCCTTACATACATTTATTGGTTGCTTGCTCACCTGTGGAGGAGGCCCTCTAGAAATCTGTGTCTAGTACCTCTGATAGACTGCTTTGCATTGCCCTAGTGATTTCTCTAGCAAAATCAAATTATTTGTGGCCTCGAATTATTTGTGAATTAAATATGAGGACAAACAACCCATTGTGCAGCAGGAAATACATAGTCTGCATAAATGCCCTCAAGTTTTCTGTTGGTTCTTTTCATTGAGAGCACCTGTATATTGCTAAACAGCATATAAATCTTAGGTTATTTGCATTTTACCCCCAAAGTCTTCTAATGAGTCTATGCTTTATTTTTATAAACATTTTATAAGCTGCCTGGAGGCTTATATGTGCTGGTGGACATATTTTTTGGTTAAAATCTCACATTTCATTAAAAATGAAGCTCCCCATTGATATGCTAAGAATGAATTTTTGTCTTTGTTACATGGCTCATCAAACGAATGGTTCCAATTCTTCAGACTTAATGTTAGACAGATGTCTTGTTAGACAGATATTACCACATTTTTTTGGAATTCTACATGTTAGAGGATATATTTTTGCAGGCTGTGCTGCACATCAGACAAAAACCTTGTCCAAAAAGATGTAAAGTAACACTTGCGAAGCATTAGTATTCCAAACCCAGAGATGCTATTGTACACTCTTGGCCAAAGTCAAATAAGGGAAGTAGGACACTGGAGCAGTTGGGATTTCAGTTCCTCATTACGAGCTCAGGACTACAAGTTGATTAGCACTTTGGCCCCGATCCAGAAAAGCACTTAGACTGAGAAAGTATATGGCAGTTGGGTGTTTAATTCCTTTAAACCTTTTTTTGAAAATCTTAGCCTTAAGCACTAACTGCTGTAGGTGTATTCAATTGTCTAAATTAAGCGGGGTTCTGGCAGGGAGCTTGAGTGCTTATCACAGCAAGGTTTCAAATCCCATTCACCAGGCTCCTCTCACTGTGTGGAGTGCAAGCCATGCCAGACGCCACCGGCGTTTTCCTCGAAGGCAGAAGATCTCTTCAGTCTCAGCAAGGTGACAGGCGCTAAACACTGAGTGAAGAGGCACAGAGAAGCTAGAAAGCTGGGCAAGTGATGGGAGGGAAGAAGAACTGTCCAGAGGCAGGAGTCATATTCAGACTTACACATAGTCCTCTGTGTGCTCTGATAGGGTTCTGAGACATGTCCTTTAGCTTCTAAAGCTCCCCCTCACTCTCCAGGACAAGGATGAAATTTCTCTAACTTCTCTCTTTTTGTTTTCACTCAGCCTTTGTTCCATTGCTGTGTCCTCACATGGCTGGAGCTCATCATGCCTTCTGCACTACAGCCTTTTGCCCCCACATGCCACATGGTGACCAGTCCTCAAGGAAATGGGACTCCGGCAGCTCTCAATTTTCTCCACAGTGGTTTATTTGATAGGTCCAGACAAAGCCTGGATTAGTGATACATTAATGTAAGGTTTTGAGTATGTCTGGTAACGGGCTATAGTTCTACACATGGAAGTGGTCTTCCTCCTACCTATGTGTGTGGATGCACCCTGAGGGCAAAGGCGAGCCCTCCTCTTTGGTGTGGTGCAATGCATGCAGTGCTGTGGGTCTTTTTAATAGTTTCCTACTTTTCAACTGGAAGTATATCCCCTGAGGATATGTCTAATGAAGGTAGCTTGGGTATCACTATGTTACAATGCGCTCCACTGAAGCTAATGTATTTCTCTTCTCCCCAGGACTAATTAACTCAGATATGATTCTGAACTAGTAGAGCTATGCAGCTTCCAGAGCTCGAGTTAGCTCTTTCACGGGTAGCTCAGGTATCTCTATGTGGGGCTGAATTATGCCAGTGAGACATATTATGAGCTCCTAAGCAATCCTTTTTAAAGAAATTCGAAGCAAGGAAACATCAGAATGCAAATGGATATAAAGTGCTGCGTATGACTGTCAAATTTTGTCTAGATAATTTGATCCATATTCAGTTCAATTTTAATAAACTAACATCTATTTTTGAATTAGTCTCTTTATGGCTTACAAAAATATGTTCTAAGCTGCAAGATCTGTCTCAATGAAACTAAAAATTAAATAAGAAATACCCACAGGAAACTTGCAGGTTTTTGCTAACATCTTAATTAAATCCCACAGGTGGAGGAAAATTAATTGAAGACTTTTACCACTTTCCCCACTAACTTTTCCTACTCCAGGGATTCAAATAAATAGAGTTTACAAATTCACCCACTGTTTTGCTTTAAAACTTCATGAAACTTTGCTTTTTAGTAGGAAGTTAATTAGGTATAGTTCTTATTATACCTTTTATGTGGGTAAGACTCCTGAGGCATGGTAAACATTAATTAAGCTCCATAGTACCCTCTGAAGTAGATAGTTCTTACCCACAGCTATACTGAAAATAAGGCCTACCCTCCTCTCTTGAACTGGTGATATGCTCTATCCCCATATCAGCAAACCTACCTTAAATAGTGAGAAGCAAATACACTGAAAGAAAGAGGGAAAAGAGCACCACACAATATTTTCCTATGCTTTCATTGTGCCTGAGGAAAATTTTTGAAGGCTATAGAGTTAAGCTATTTGGTGCAATGCTATTTGCAACTTACTGTTATTTAGGTCTTTGTCATCCTAAAATTTGTTACCTGTTACATGACGTTCTATGTGCCTATATAAAATATAGGCATATTATACTAGCACCAAACTTCAAAAAAAGAGTTTTTTGATGGTCTAGACATTTTTCAGTCAATAGCTTACAAGCGGAATGTTTCTGGGAAGTGAATGCATTTGGATCATTCAGGGATTCTTTGAAGACCCGAGTACAACTGTACCCACATGTCTCTTCCACTAATGCACTTCAGTAGAAATAGGGATGTAAGAACCTAATACATCTGCACAACATTAATATTGTACTGGAATACCGGTATGGTAATGCTGTCGTAACATGATACAATAGACAAATCGCAATGGCTGTAAGACTTTCATATGGTACTGGTGTATGAAATCCATTAGTGTCAGCTGCAGCTTGTAGGGCTGTTGCTTTTGAGCATTAGGGAACAGCAAATAGCGAATTTGTTGCCTCTGAGTGTTGTAAACTGCTCCATTTTCAACTCCAGTGCTGCATTCCCCTGATAAGGAAAAGAGATCCAGAAATAAGTAATCATTTTAAACTCCAAAATTTTCTATCCTAAATGTTGCTTCCCTTAAACTTCATTGATTTTTTGGCATCTCTTAGGCAGTAGCCCACAAATAATTTGCTAAAATGCCCAGTGTCACTATATCCTTCAGGCAAGTACCTTTGCTTCTCACGGAATCAATAGATCTCCATTTTCCTTTAGGACTTGTGTAGCTCTGAATGCCAACTTATTTTATGCACAGCAGGCCTAAACCTGCAGGTCCAAAACCCAGCAACATTAAAGGAAAGACTCTTTTCTTCCTTCAACGGGTTCTCAGCCTATTTTCTGTTTTGCAGACAGGAATCACATATAGATTTCCGGGCTGCATCTAAACTGCAGATCAGACTGGCAGGGAGCAGTCTCTGGCCTTGAAGGTGACTGTCAGAGTATGGCTTCTGCCCTGGTAGGAAAACTCTCTTACCTAAGTCTCTCTCCCTCCCAAAGGAATAGGAATCAAGCTGACAACATTTGACCTCAACCTCCCACCCCCTCTCTCTGTTCCACCAGTGATTTCACAGAGCTGCTTCATAGTATGGTACATCAAGAAGAAAGCTAAGCATGTGGAAAATATGATAAAATAAATTGAGTGTAGCCAAATGAAAAGTGGGAGACAACTTGTATAGGTCAATTTCAGTTACTTTTACCATATGATGAATAAGAATAAGAATAAAAGAATAAGAATAAAAGAATAAGAATAAGAATAAGAATAAGAATAAGAATAAGAATAAGAATAAGAATAAGAATAAGAATAAGAATAAGAATAAGAATAAGAATAAGAATAAGAATAAGAATAAGAATAAGAATAAGAATAAGAATAAGAATAAGAATAAGAATAAGAATAAGAATAAGAATAAGAATAAGAATAAGAATAAGAATAAGAATAAATAAAGCATGTCCTTGTCTTCAGTCATGTATTTATTGCAGTAATTCACACTTGCTTATTTGCATCACAAATTGTACACAAACATCATAGCTTTGGCCAAGATTCTCTGAAGATTACTGGACTACAAGAACCATAAACTGGATCAAATCAAAGGTCCAGGAGCCTGCATCCAAGTGTATCAAATTGAAGATACTTAAGTAAAAGCATAAAACCAGGACAAGCATGCAGTGAAACTACCTTGGAACAGGCTTGCAGCTTCAGTGATTTGTGGTGCAGGTGCTTCCTGAGCCAGCAGTAGTTTCTTTATATTTATCAGTGTGAGATGGATTTTTCACCCATGAATTCATCCAATTTCTTTGTGAACTTCTGCACATTGTTAGCATCTGCAACAGCCTGTGGTTGTGAGTGAATGTGAACTATCACCTTTTGTCCAGTTTGAATTTACCGCCTAGTTTCACCTGGTCCTTTAGTTTTGGTTGACACCCTATAGCTCTTGCACTGGAACAGACAATGATTTTTTTTTTTTTCCCTCCGTTAAAATCCTGCACCTTACCACTATTTTTTGGAGAGCTTTTGGAATGGCATGATGTCCTGATAAGCCGCAGGGCATTGGCCCCCCCAGGGAGGGGCAGCCCACAGGGCAGGAGAGAGCTGGCATTGCCCACCCCACAGGCCCCTGACCCACCACCAGGCACATGGTGGGATGGGACAGGGATGCCCACCCTTGGGCTGGTCTGCGGCTAGCAGCAGCTGTGTCCAGTGGGACCTGCCTCTGGGTATTACCACTGGTGATGGTGCCTCAGCTCAGGATCCCTAAGGCTCCCCAGCTCCCCCAGTACCCCATTCCCCAAACTACTATGCTTTCTTTTTAAAGGGGGAAGCTCTTTATCATCACCACTGGACAAAATTGAGCATAGTTGCAGTTTGTTAGCAGAGGCTTTCATGAAATGTGCTTTTTCCAGGAGCTCTGAGGGTAGTGGGTTTTCAGCAGTGGGGGATAAGCGACACTTGGCACAGTGTCCTTGCAACGGCCGCTGATGTAGCTGCAGAAGTGTTTTGCTTTCTGACTAAGAAAGGTAACTGCTGTGCTTTTTTCACCCACATCAGCATTCCTCCCCTTCTGACCATGTACTGCTTAGCCACAGAAAATTGCAAAAAATCCCCGGTGTGTGAGGATTTAGCGAAAGTAACAACACCAACAGTCTTTTATCTATGCTGACTAAAAGTTAATCCATATATGCAAGAATCTGACACTTCAGCTTAGTGGGAGTGACAGATACATAATGGAATCTCTTGAGCGTTATCACTTCCCAATAACAGAGCTTTGTCATCTTTTGTCTGACTCCAGCCAATACAAGCCTTTTGGTGAGTTTAAAATTCCTAGCACAAACTACAGGAATCTGCCGCAAAGTTGTCATAGAAAAATGGATTAGATACAGATACAAATATATATAAAAATAAGCTCTGAGGTCTCTGGGAGCCCTGCTCATTTATTATTTGAAGGTGATGCTACGCACAGGCTGAAAATCAAAAATTTGGGTAAGGATGGAGTTCTGCACTAAATAATGTAAGTTTGTATATAATTGCTGACAATTTCTCTCTGCTTTCATTGTAAGCCCTATATATATATATATATATTTATTTATTTACATGATACTGGCCAGTAAACTCACAGTTCATCCCAAATTTCTAATTGATTCATTTTGAATCTTGGAATTTACCAAATCCATATACAAAAAGTGAAACTTGATGAAATTTCAGGTAGCCTGTAGTTTCAGAAAGACACGATGCAAAATACCACGAGTCACCGAGGATACTCTCTGTATGCAACAGGAGGATGACTTGCTGAGCTCAGGGGCAGACCAGTGAAACTGGGTCATCTCTTGCACCTTTGGAAGATGTACTGTGAAAAGGCATTGATGTGTGGTCTGAAAACACCAAAGTATGCCTGCAGCCTTATGGCAGCCATGCAGATCTCTGGAGTACACCCAATTACAGAGCAAATGAGAAGGACTTGAAGAGCTGAAGGTGTGGTGCTGATGGGTTGGTATGACCTTTTCCATGACACGTGACACTTACCAGAAAAATGTACTCACTAATTTCTGCACTGTGCTCAGAACTCCTGTTTGAAGCTCTGTCATTTAGGAAAATAGATGGTCTTTGTCTGCAGGAATTTACTCATCCTTACACGTATTATTCTAGCAGTTAATCACTCTGGCAGCTAAAGTTCAGAGTCTTACTTCTAGTCTGAATTTTGTCAACATTCAGCTTGTAGGCATTGGATCTTATTATAGCTTTCTTTCCTGCTAGATTAAACACCCATCACCCATCAGATTCTGCTGGATACACTATTAACCATAAGCCTGCTCCAATATTTAGCTCATACTGAATTTCAGCCTTCATGCCCTTCACGAAGGCTTCACGAATCCTGCAGTACCAGCTTGCCTCCTGTCTCACTTGCCCCTTGCAGTATCTCACCAACAAGGCCTACCTCCTACAGTGAGAAGCACAGCTTTGAGGGATGCGTTTTTCATAAATTTTACATGAACTTAATTTTTCTGGATTTTTTTTTTCTTTTTCTGTAACTCAGATACTGATGCTGTTCTTACCTCCTTGCTGTCCTACACAAATCTTTTGTCACTAATGGTTTGAGACATTCTGATCTCAGTATAGCAGTTATATCGTAAGATATAGGAGCTGCATAAGTTGGATGAATCAAACAGTCCCCTGTATTTTATATTAGCTGAGACAAAACTTTTTTTTTTTTTTTTTTTTTTTTTTTTTTTTTCTGCATATCTGCATTCTTACACTCCCATCAGCTGTGCCAACAGCGCTCTGTGGGGGGCAGTTTCTACAGAAACATGTATCAAGATTTCTTTAGTGCCACAGTGGCCACAGCATTGTTTAATGACTATTGAACTATTTATCTCAGTGTCCAAAGAATAGTAAAATCGGGTATCCAAAGTGGATGCCAGGAAATAGCTGGAGAAAATTCATTCCAAAAAGTAATAAGAGCCACCTCAAAGCAGAAACACAGAAGAGAGAGGTAACAAAGACACCAGGCGGCTATAAAACTTCTTCAGATACCACTCCTTAAGGCAAATACTCTCTGGGAACCAGACTTCTGTCTGGAATATCTGGCTGATGTCCAGCTCTATATGTACAGAAGATATGGCCATTGATTCCCAGTCATATATTATACATCATGCTTTATCTTTAAAAAGTGAAACAGAATTTAGTTAACTGGATGGGCGGGGGAAGTCTAATCATGTATTACAAAACCCTACAAAGCTTTTTGTAATAACACTCATAAGAGAAACACAAAATAGAATAAATCTTAATGCTAAGCTTAGCAATACAGAACTGGATCAGTAATACAAAACAGAATCACCCAGTTCAATGTTTTCCTGTGACTACTGCTGCAGCACATCCTACCTAGGAGTAGGTAGAGTCACTGTCCTTACCGACTTCAGATCTTGGGTATATCAGCTTCTTAGCCTCTCCCTCTTCTTTCAGCACTGATTGCTGATCCCACTTTCCTCCAGTGAGATGTACTGCAACTGTGCATTATAATGTCCCAGCCGTGCAGGATCTTACATGGAGTTAATGGGAAGTAAAGGGTCTTTTGAATCCCTAATATTTGTTGGAGGCCTGCCCCCTTCCTGTGTCCCCCCTTTAAAAAAGATACAAATCATCTTTTTCATATCATTTTTCTTTTCTTTCTTCTTAAATGTGAGTGATGGATAAACAGCCTATTCTTATCAACATAAATAAAGCCCCACAACCTGTTCTTCAATTTCAGCTTGTGTGACTGTGTCATGAATTTGATCTTGGGCAGAGTTTGCAATGTTTCAAAATAAAGTAACTGATGATACATATTTTGATCTTGCATTTTAAAAAGGAATTGAAGCATCTGTCTTGAAAGGGTCTTTTGGCAAGTACAATTAATTTTTCAAATATTAACTATGAGTGCAGCTGGCACTTCTCCAACATGAATAAAATTTCTGAACAACCTTCATTGCCATTCATCTTGAACATTCTTCAGAAAGACTTGGCCTTCCTCTCTAACCCTGCTCTTTAGATATATATCTTGAAGTGTTAAGTGAAGACACAGGACACATTTCTGGGGATGTAGGAGGGGATATTTATTTTCTGATGGTTTAGTGAAAGACATTGATAGGTTTGTTAGTTCTTAGTTCAGTAGCTCCTATGCAGAGTATACAGAACTAAACAGAAACAAGGATATTAGAGGCCACCTAGTATTTTCACTCTTATAGATTTGCTATTTTCTCTCTGCTGTGCTCAACTCTTGTACAGCATTTTTTATCTCGTTGAAATACTTACAAACATCAGTGATTCAGTTAACAACCCAGTGGTCAACATTAACATGGATATAATTAGCATTTGCAAGTATTTAAAGTTGCCATGGTACCTTTGCATAGATAATACTATGGTAACACAAATCAGGAAGAGACAAGATTTTAAATACCTTAATGGTGACCAATATATTTGGCATTTTTATAACAATTTTTATTTGTAGTAGTTTACAGACATGAACTGGTTAATCTGTACAACAGGTTTTTGAGATCAGTATCTGAGTCTCCCATAGACCCACAGAATCATTTAGGTTTGAAAAGACCTCTAAGATAATCAAGTCCAACTAACAACCTGACTTACTGAGTCCCATCACTAAACCATGTTCTTTAGTGGCATGTCCACACATCTCTTAAATACCTCCAGGGACGGAGACTCCACCAGTTCCCTGGGCAGCCCATTCTACTGCATGACCACCCTCTCCATGAAGAAATTCTTCCTGATATCCAATCTAAACATCCCCTGGCACAACTTGAGGCCATTGCCTCATGTTCTATCACTTGTCACCTGAGAAAAGAGACTGACACCCTCCTTGCTGCAGCCTCTTTTCAGGTAGTTGCAGAAAGCAATGAGGTCTCCCTTGATCCTCCTTTTCTCCAGACTTAATAACCACATTTCCTTCAGCTGCTCCTCTTAAGTCTTGTTTTCTAGTCCCTTCACCAGCTTCACTGCTCTTCTCTGCACACGCTCAAGTAACTCAACATCCTTCTTGTAGTGAGGGGCCTAAATCCGAAGACAGTACTCAAGGTGCTGTCTCACCAGTGCCATGGCTCAGTCTAATATCATATGCAAGGGCGCTGGGTACGGTTAGAAGAAAAATACCATAAAATTAAAGATTTTTACAAAGGTTAACTAGTATGTTAATATGGAGCACTGTGAGACCCAAGCTAAAAATCATCACTCTGGTTCAAAACTCCTGCAACCAGCACAGGAATCATGATGTTCCTGAAAACATTTGTGCATGTTTTATTTGCCTCTGAGCTCTTTAACCTTTAGGGTACACTTGGGTCTTGCTTCTCACTTTTCTCCTCTACCAAGAGAGCTAGAAAGGTAGCTTTACTCTACAAGTAGAAGCTGAAAGTCTCACCCACACATCCCCCAAGGAGTTGAAGCTACAAGAAAAACATCTAAGATCACTGGTCTCACATAAAGCCACAAGAGCTGGCAACAATGAGCCAAGGAGGCTCCATTTTGCATATTAGCTCCTTTTCCCAGAAGGAGAAAGACACAGTCATGTAAGCCAACAGTTCTGCACTCTTCCTTTCCCATGTCTGCCCATTCCTGGTGGTGGAGTATTGAAGACAGCAAAAAAACACTGCTGTTCCCTTGCTTTCCAGATTCTCTTTTCCCTCGGCTTTTAAGGTCTCATACTCTTTTTGGGTTGGAACGCCACTATTGTAGCATACCTGTCTCTACAGAAGAAATTACTACAACTAAGACAGAGGATAGGCAATATGCCTCCTGCTGTTTTCCCCATAGTTTATGCCAGACTAGCAGACTAACATTCTCCTAGAAAAGAAACTTTTGCTGATTCAGCCATAAATTTCTTACAGTGACAACTGAAAATGCAAGGAATAAATGAAGAGAAACAAAACATTTCAACTGACACAAACAATAGCTGTGATTCAAATAAAAATGCAGTGAAAACCATAAATTTAGGAAAGGCTGAAACTTATTCAGATGAGGTTAATTTATAGAGTGGTTGAAGTGAAAAATTCAGTAATATTTAACAAAGTTTCTGTAGTAAGAGAGAAATGAGAAAATAATCTAACTAGATGCTGTTGAAATTCTTTGTTCTTTATGGTTGCAATAATAAATATCATAACTAATTTTGATAGTTGCAGCCCAAGAGAAGTCAAAATGTCTCTTTGGTGATTTTAACACTTCTTGGAGTGCAAACAATGCAGGAAAAAATATCAAGCTTTTCTTCCTGAATATGGACTTTTAAAAAGGCTTCTTCAAAGAGGAATTTATTAATGCTGGGAGTGCTGTCAAGTGACACCACTGCAAAGAGAAAATTCCCTGCTCAGAGCCACAGCACAGCTGTTAAATAGTCTTTGCTCTCCCTCACTGTGCATTGATCCCCTGGTGTCAGCAGGGTTGGTCTCCTATGGAGGAAGAGCAGAATATCAGAGGCAAGAGAGAGGTCATATTTTAGTTGCAGAAGTCTTGACATACATGAGGGTGTTAAGTGCTCTGAATCCAGCTCTGAGGTGTTTTTATGTTTAACATGAAACTACCATTGCACAACTCCTACCCCAGTCAGTTTTGACATAGATCTGCCTCTCCCACCCCAGCTTCTGAGCACGTCCTTGGCCTGCCACATTGTTCCCCCAGGCTCAGACCCTCCCTATCTAAGAGTTGTAAGATTATACTGGGGACAGTCATGGTTTAATCATCATGTTCTTCAGATCTTCCCAGCACTTCTTCTACTGGCCAGTGTGTGTGCGTCAGAGAGGCCTGGTTCCAAACAGCCACCTCTCGGGCAGTGGTGGTGCCTGCAGGCCACCCCTGGGCAGCACGAGGCCTGGATGCTGCCTTGGGGCACCCTCTGCTCTGGCGTTGGGAACATTTGCCAGGAGTGTGGGCACGTGTGGCTCCTGTCCCTATGCAGAGGCCAGGGCCCATTGGCTGGCTCTGGTAGCCACCCTGCAGCAAGGAATGTGCTGCAGTATCACTCTAATGCACATTTATAAGACTTTTGAAGAAGATCATGAAGATTTGGTATTGGAAAGACCAGAAACAACCAGAAATTGCAGTGGGTTCCTCATACCCTTAGGTTAAGATAAAATCTTGGGAGGACTTGCTCTCCCTTGAGGAGTTCATGAGCTCTTCTGAAGACAGGAGAGAAATGGAAGAAGCTGAATGCGGTGTGATATATTTTCTGAGGTGCTCTCCTTGCATAAAGCAAATTTAGATGGAATGAATCAGCCCTTTCTTTTCCTCCAATAACCCTGACATGACATGCCTAAAGTATCGGTGAGGTAGGCTTGATTCCACCCTCTGCTTTACTCTGTAAACACTTTGACTTGGCTGGCTGAGACCTGTTACTCATTGCCACTGATCACACGAGAAAGAAAACCAGCCTGTAAGTGTTCGCAGGATGGAGCATTAGACTGGGAGTGAACACATGATTTACATGAACTTATTTTCTTCCTGAAAAAATGACATGAATAGCTTAAATGTTGTAGTTTACTGTAGATCCACCATGTTAGTTTAACAATATTTACAACATCTAAGTTGTTACAGTATTATTGATCCAGGTTATTTTTTTCTCCATTAAATCAAGGATTAAACAGAAAAGTTTTGGATTATGTGATGATTAATCACAGGTTAGAATTTTGTAGTTGGAATGCATAGATAGATAGCGTTAAAAAAGTTTGTCTTCCATCTCAGTGCAAAATTTCAATCTAGAGTGTCTTTTTTTCTACATCATTACTTCCACATGTTTTTAGTTAAAAGTTGAGTGCTTAATTTTTCTGATAATGCTGTTGTAATTGGAGTATGCCAATATTATATACATTTGGTTATAACATATCTCAGTATATCCTTCCTTAGCTAAAATATAGAAGATACTTCGAACAACATATTGCAGGAGTGTTTTCTGGACTTGGAAGGAATGTATACTAAATCATGTACCTAACTTAAAGAAACTGGAAAAGACAGCAAGATTCTTTGACATCCTCCTCTTTGTTGAGGTGTTCTTGGTAGTGCTATGTTTTTAATTTCAAGGGAAACTTAGCTGCTGCATGACTTTTGATGATCCATGCTTTGATTTGGGTGGGTTTGTCCTTGGGAAGTGTAATTACATATCAGATATAGATCTGCTCAAACATGCTAATTCATAGACTACTTTAGATCCTGCAAAACTGCCAAATACAAAGATGTCTAAAATTACCCTTTCCTTTTCCTGATCAAGAACATAATAATGTGGAGGTTATTTTGTATACAGACCATTGTCTTCTTCCTTCTGAAAAAAACAAATGATGTATTATAAGAAAATCTTACTTGACAAGAACAGTGGTTTCTGCATCAGGTTTTGGAAAGCTGTGAAGCTTTCTTCCTTAACAGTGAAAACACTGACAATATTAATGCTCATGATAGTTTTGTTTTGGTACAATTAAATGTTAAAAGTACTCTAATGTTGCCTTTAAAAAAAAACCTTTAATCTCTTTTGCTGATAAGAACTTTTCATTCTCATTTGAGTATTGGCCAGACTGGTTTCCTTATTCACACTGTTACAAATCTTTTGTTCAGTCAATGGGCCTGCCAGTATCTACAGGATTACTCATGGTGTAAAACTTTATTCAGCATATGGTTTTCTCAGTCCTGCCTGTGGTGTTCATCCAGTTTCACACCTTCAGGTCTTTCTTTTATCTGCTCATCTGTGTCTTCTCTCTTTTCTCTCTTCCTTTACTTTCAGTATATACACATCTATCTGGGGACATTTCAGCAGGTGGATAGCCTGAAACTTGGATGATTACTGTGGTAGTTGTCAGATTTCATCTTTGATCCCTTAGTTGTTTTAAACTAGCAAATGCTCTCATATTCCTTAAGCGGGGGGAGGGGGGGGGGGGGGGGGGGGGTGCGGGGGGATCTTTTGAATTTCATCTTAAATGGATAAATTCTAGCTCCAATTATAGTATATACATATATATATTAAAAAAAAAAGGTTTAATTTTAACTATTGTTTTATTCTGACAGGTGGGTCCACAGATAAAAACGAGTGCTCCATAGTTGGATTTATTGAAAATGAAAATGTGCAGTGTCTGTTCTGAAGTCAGAGACTAAACTGATGTTTCTGCACGCAAGGATCTTGCAGCATCTACCAGAGAGAAGTCTCTCTGTTGGGCTGCTCTCACCAGTCCCTACTCACCCTAAATCTACAGCATGGCTTAACATCAGATAGTCAGAGAAGGCATCTTGAATACTGGCATTTTCATTTGCTACACTACAAAAGCTTGTGGAAATAGTCTCAGGTGGCTATTTCAGACCTCATGTGCCAAAGACCCATGGCCCAAGGGCCATGAGCATCTCCTTTCTCCGCTTCCAGGGTGAACTTCATTTTAGCTCCCTGCTTCAATGTCCAGGTTTTCCAGTAACAACCTCTCTGGGTGATGGCAGCAGTGCAGGATTCACATATGTCTGCCAAGTGTGCTGCTGTGCTTAGAAGAGTGCCACTGGGGCTACTTTGACATCTAAGCCACATTTCAGTGGCCCATGTGTCCTACATCTCCTGGTTCCAGCAGCTGTATAAACACCATGCAGTTGTTCCCAGGAAAGGGAAGAGATTAAGAACTCAGAAGATAATGAGGCAAGGTCTCCTCGCTCTCCATCAGGCTCAGCCAGCTCCCTGAAGGCCACACACTCACAGCTCTGTCTTTACTTTGGGGCAGACATAACAACTTGCCAATCAAGTGTTTAAATCCAACATGTTGAGGCATTTGTCTCTACTCCTGTTGCACACAAACAAGCCACAACCAGCAAATAATGAATTTTATTCTTCCTTCAAATGTTCCTATTGTTCTGAGAAGCATCCAGTTGATATAAATTTGCATCCCAGAGAAAACTATCAGTGTAAGATCTCTGGGGCAAAGTATGCTTTTTTGTTAAAATGGATGATGTGAAGTGCAAGCTGACCCTCAGAGATGGCACAGGGCTGGTTCACAGAGCCACTGTGGTTGGCACCATGAGCCATGGTGCTGGTCTTCCTTGGCTGTGCATGTGAGCCTGGGTCTCTTTGAGGCCTTGGATATTTTCCAACTCTTTTTTTCCAACTCTGTTTTTTTCTTCTCTGTTGACTGACAAACAGGCAGAGGAGGGCAGTGTAAAGTCTGTACTCCCGAAGAGGCCAATGTTTGTGTTAGTGTCTGGCATATGCCTTTATTTCACGTTGACCATTGCCAATTTGGAGTTCAATGCAAGGCGTAAGAGGCAGAGCCCTGACTTATTCATTTATATGTTCTTAACTTATCTGCCTTTAAAGTCAGTAGAGGGAGGAAGAGAGACCCCTAAAAAGGACAGATGAGACTGACAAAGTCATGTCTTGGTGTGAAATTACTCCAAAAAAACAAGACTTGGGACACATGCTTTAATGTGGCTAAGACAGGCAACTAGATGTGAGGGGCAGGAATACCTTTCTCCTTGCCTGGGTTCACCATGCACAAAAACCTGTCCTGTCTGTTTAGGAGAAAAAAGGGAACTCTTAGGGTATTACACACACTAGGAGCACTGCCGTCCTTGGGGCGGGGAGGGGGGGGACGACTGGGTCACTCTGCTCTGTCTTATAACCAGGTCCCCGCAGGGTCAGTGACCATCTACTTGGCTCTATCAAGGCACTAGCGAGCCTACCGGGGGTATGGGGAACATACCTGCCACAGAGGCCTGAGCACACTGTGCCTGCAAGGGAGACCTGGGAATTAGGCATGACTGGCCTCCACGTAGCTCTTCCATCACCGTGGCAGCTGTATCTTCTAAATGTAGATAAATATTGACTTGGTCTCAGAAGAAGTCAGTTTCACGTGATTTTCCAACACTGCATTAATAAACAACTTGCAATCCAGTTAGACAAACTGTCAGTAGTGCCAGCCAAATAATTTACATGGCAACAGCATGTAACAGATTCTAACACAATGGAATACTTTAACCAAAATCAGCAGTGTAATGTATACACAGATCTGACTGATTTTATCAAAGCTTGTGAGGTGCATCTGACCGTCCAGGATACCTTATGATTTTCTAATGCTACTGTTTTTTTTTTTTTGTTTGTTTTGTTTTGTTTTTTAATGAAGGAAATACAAAGTTTTTTCTTCAGTTGACATTTTGCTTCTTCCTTAATTAAAAAACAAACAAACAAACAAACAGAAATCCTGCGAATCAACAAATAGTGGTAAAGCACTTTCAAATCTTTCAAATGAAGACACAGCAAAAAATCAGTTCCAGGATGAAAACCATAATTACAAGACTATACGAAAAGAGACTGTGTGGTGCTTGTAACACATTTTTTCACTTGTGAATGTAATATTAATTGCTTGTCTGCAATACATGGAGGAATTATCTGTTCTATCTAACTACATCTCTGTGGGTATCAACTGTCTCATCTGGTTATCTTGAGGACAATGTCTTGAAGCCTCTCTCTAGCAAAATTCCAACTGAATTTGAAAGTGTCCGGTAGAAATTTATCTTGTGACATTTGGTTGTATGCTAGTCAGAGGATATGTACAAACCACCTAACCAAGATAAGTCCTGCATTTGCCTGAGCCCTAGTCAGTGAAGAGAGAGTTAGTTCCTACAGATAAGGACATTGACCTATTAAAACAAGTCCAGAGGAGAGCCATGAGGATGATCAGAGGGCTGGAGCACCTCTCCTATGAGGACAGGCTGAGGGAGTTGGGGTTGTTCAGCCTGCAGAAGAGAAGGCTCCAGGGAGACCTTAGAGCAGCCTTCCTGTACTTAAAGGGGGCCTGCAGGAAAGCTGGGGAGGGACTCTGTCAGGGAGTGGAGTGATAGGACAAGGGGTAATGGCTTTAAGCTAAAAGAGGGTAGGTTTAGATTTAGATTAGACATTAGAAAGAAATTCTTCACTCAGAGGGTGGTGAGGCACTGGCACAGGTTGCCCAGAGCAGCTGTGGATGCCCCATCCCTGGAGGTGCTCAAGGCCAGGCTGGATGGGGCTTTGGGCAACCTGGTCTGGTGGAAGGTGTCCCTGCCCATGGCAGGGGAGTTGAATTATATGATCTTTACGGTCCTTTCCAACCCAAACTATTCTACAATTCTGAGTGTGTTTCTAAGCAGAAACCTAACAGAAACTTTGAATCATGCCCAACCTGATCCTCCCTGTTGGTAAAAAGAAAAGCCTAGGAGACAACTAAATCAGGTGCTTAAAATTCAGTAGAGTGAATAGCCTGGCAATGTGTTCACCCCTTGTAAAACACCTTTCACGGCCAAAGGCTGCAAAACATTTCCAGCAGTGTGGAAGCTGCAGACCTTCAGCCCATACTTCAGGGGCCATGCTCAGAGACTCAGGGTGGACTTCAGAGCCAGCAACAGCTCCTGGCTGTGCAGGGGAGAACGAGTCTGCCAAGGTGTGTCTATATTGCATGACCCAGAGTGTGCATGCTGCATGCAACGGCAGTAACAGGCCCACTGAGCCCCTCCAATAAACCATATTTGTTTGAATTAGCACGTTTTTCAAATATATCTCCTTGCCTCCTGAAGTCAGCTTTGGAGAGTTCACAGTTCATGATTACAATGTGCTGTTCTTTAGTCTCCAAGCAAGCGTCTCTGTTTTGGTCTGCTGTGAATATGCTGAGATATGAATATGAAACTTTATATTCCACTAAGATTGACTGAAGAAGCATGATCAAGGTCATAGAAATCACTCCAGGAGGTCTGAGCGCAACATCTGCCAAAGTATTACAGAAAGTATGTTTTTTCCAGGAAACACAACAGAAGAATTCAGGTCAGATTACTGAACTGGAAATCAAAGGTCCCAATGATTCCTCAGACTTGGAGGGTCTTGTTGAAACGTGATAGAAACAAGAAAAATTCATTAACGTGATAGAAACAAGAAATATTCATTAACCTTCAAATTAGGATACTCTATGGGTAAATGCAACAGTGATTAAATTTCAGAGGGGTTGCTACATGGACATCTGAATGTGAACCATAGTGGCTAGTACTAATTGGAGGTAGCTTAAAAGCTCCTGAAGCCCACGGTAAATCATTCCTTGACACTCCCACATCTGCAGACAGAGGAAAAAATCACTAATACCACTGATGATGCTGTGTGGAGGGATATGGTTTTGGCTTGAACTCACCTGAACTCTGTGGGTTCCAGGAGAACAAATGCAAGCAAATTTCATGAAAGGCTCCATTATTGGTGTGTGGCTTTGAAATTTTCTGGAACCCTGAGACTCCTACTTGGAATGGTTAATTCACATCTTAGTTGCCAAAAATTTCAAAGCAGCATGCTGACTGGATCAGAAATCACCCACTAAAAGGACATTGGTGTCAAAAGAGGAACAGCTAACAGCAAACTAATAGAAGATACCCTGGTGGCAGTAAAGAATAACATATCCCAAAATGTGGTAGAAGAAGCCTTGTTCATGAGAAAAGAGAGGACAGTGAAAGAGGCTTTAGACAATTCAGAAGAAGAAAGATCCTTCCAGTCACCAAGAATGAAAAAGTTTCTTTTTTTCCCTTTCACTCAAAATTGTGGGCAGCAGCTGAGAACATGAAATCTGCCTGGGAATTCAAGTCAGGAAACTGGGAGACAGCCAAGAAATTCTAAAATGCCGTCTTTTAATAAAGTTGAAGAAGTTTAAGTCAGCAGAACTTTATTTTCACTCATGGAAAATTTATAAACAGCAGAAGCTCAACTGTCACATTCATGGTAAATTGTTACTCAGCTCCAGCTTGGAATTGCAGAGCGAGCTGAAGCCATGGCAGAAAGAACAAAATAACTGATTTCCACGTGTGCTCCGCTTAGCGCTGGCTGTGCTATTTGAATGTGCTTGTGGTGCTAAGCAATAAGCAATGGAATAAATTTCCTACCACTAGATGTGAGTGAAACTTCATCCACTTCAGGATATTTCTGTAAAGGATATATATAAAGAAAGGATATTTCTTCACCGTCCTCTGGCCATGGATGCATATCACACAAAGATGCAGGTGGTGTCTGAAAGGAAATAAAGTAATGCTACCCTACACAAAGAGGAGCTTTTGCTAGCATGGCCATGCTTATCAAGAAGGGCTTAGGTGGTTGTGTTTGCTAAACAGGTGTGTATTGCTTATCTAAACTAGTAAAATCCTAATGGCAGACACTGTTGCTTTGGCAAATACACACCAAAGAGCAGCAAGATAGCTTGGTTTGTTTATGAGGCTGATGAATGTAATACAGACATAAACAATTTACCCTGATCAGCTGCACCTGTACTAAGAGAGATTCTAAGCAACTGCTTTCTAACTTGTGCCTTGGCCAAAAGGTGCTTTCCAGAATGATGGGCTTGTTAAATACTAGGAGAAAATGGCTGTAACACTGAGGATTTTTGCCCAGAAGCATGGAGGCACTCCTATCACAGACTTGTTCCCTGCCTGGATATCCTCTAATTTGAATTGTTTTAATATACTTTCTACATATTTATTATATTTGTCGTTTCTAGATATTTGCCTGTGAAGGAGCACCACCCCCAGGTTTTTCCATGCTGTCCCGTGGCCTGGCAGCTCCAGCTCCAAAGGAAGTGATACTGGGTGAACCAGGGTGGCTCGGTGGCATTCTGCAGCAACTGGGTCCCCCCCTCCTGCTGCCCTTTTGTGGCCTCTCCCCCTTGACCACATTTCTCCTTCAGCATCTGGGTTCCCTGTTTGAAAGTCCCTTCTCTGTTGGGAGTGTTACTGCGAAATGGTAAAGAAAAACGTGTTATGAACTGCCTGGGTTGAATCTGGCAATAACTGAGGTTCACCTTTGCTTAGCCTTAGATTTTTCCCTTAGTTTTAACTCTTCTGTTTTCTATTTTCATACTGAAATAATCTTTTCAGAGAACTGGATTATCCATGCAATTGAATTAAAAGGATTAAGATATGGCTTTCAGTTCATTGCTTAGTCTTGAAGATATTTTACTGTCTGCTAGAATAAATTCTCTTTCAAATAGTACTTACTTTCAGACTCTCTTACTGAAAGGCTGCCCATAGTTAATCTTCTTACAATTCATAAGATGTATTCCTCCTATCTTTTGTATTAATAGTAAGAAAAAGATGCTCACTTTTACACAAAACCAGGTACAATTACCTGGTGAAGTGGAGTTTTGGAACCTGCCTGCATTTTTTTTAAGGATAGCTTATAGTATCTAAAATTACTCAGATTACCTAAATAAGAACCTCCAAATTTGTCAGGATCTGGAGAGCTAGCTAAGCAATAATCGCTGGATAGGGGAATAAAAGGCTTATATTTACTTTAGATCACAGATAAGAACATAATTTATAAGCTTGCACAAAAACAGCTTTGGTAAGGGAAGAAAGTGAGGGAAGTTGATTCTTGTGGGTTTTGATCCTGTAGCATGCAATCCTCTCTGATCGGGATCAGCCACTTAATGAGAAGGAGCATTCCAGGACAAAATGAGAATAATTGAAAAAATGCCTTGGGCAGAGCACATCCATGTTTGTTTATGTAAAGTTACTGAATCATTTTCTTGTTACTAGCTTTCTGATAAAAAAGTAATTTTAATAAACATGAATGTTTTGTGCGGGTTTTGGATAGACGTCATAAAAATATGAAATGTCATAAAACATTTTATTTTTTTAAAGAAGTTCACAGTGAAGATTTTCTTTTTTACTTGAGAATTTTCATGCAGCTCAGCAATGTATGTTGTGGCAACACAGGGAGGAAAATTAGAATTGATAGTTATCATGAGTGAATGGTAGGACAATTGAAAATAAGATTTAACTTCTGTTTTGTTAAACTGCAGTTCATGGTTTCATCACTTCCTTCATGATGCTGTTTCTTTCAGTTGTTGCTTTGGATCAGACTTTACTCATTAGTCAACAAGTAACTGTTAGCTACACAGAATTTGAATGGTGTTCTCTATATATTCACCATATCTGAAGGGGAGTCAGCTTCAATCAGCTAAAGCTTACAAAACACCACCATCAGCTTTAAAAACAGCGTGTTCTGTTAATGTCCTCACAGGGGTCCAGATAATTCTTAGGTATTTGAAGATGAACACTGAGATGCTATAGATTTAGTGAATACATTTTAGCATAAACTACTGTGACCATAAGTTTATTTGTTTGTTTGTTTTCATGTAGTTATTTGTGTTTTCTAAAAAATTCAGGTTCAAAAATTGCCACCTGAATGAAGTGAGGTTGAAAATCTGGCATTAAACCAAAAGAATAAAATTTTGGACAGAATCCTGCCTGATTTGGCCTGCTCACTGGCCTCATATCAATCCACCATCAGATTTTCTGAAATATTTAATCTCCTTAAAAATCACATTTTGGGCATGCACTAGTGCAGTCTGCGGTGCATGCATTTATCTTATCTATAATATATAAACTACCAGATGTAAAGAAACAGAAACCATTAGCCATTCACCCTGCAAACATTACACCAAGAAATATAGTGGGTTTGTGATGAATTCAGTGTGTACAAACAGAAACTAGTGGCTTTTTTTTTTTTTTTGGTTGTTTTTTGGTTTTTTTTTCCAAGTTAGGGCTCCACAATACTTTTACCCTAGACCCAGCTCTGCAACAGGCATATAAAGGATAAGGAGGAAAGCAAATAAAATCCACATGCCTAATCACCTCCTAATTTAAGGAGGAAGACGGAGAGCAGCAACTAAGAAATGTAAACTGGACCTACAGTGGCCACTGTCTTTTCTTTGTGCACCCAGCATGTGCTGACCAAGGGCACTAGCTGATATAGTAGATGATTATGTTACACTGTTCAGTTTTTTTCCAGAATACTTTTGTGTGTTTGCGTTTCAGCAGCAAATTGCTAGAATTTCTCTGTCTCTCTTTATTTGCCTCTGTCAAAGGACAGCGTCATGGCATAAAGGCTGGTATTGTGTCTTCCTGCTTCTCGCAATTACCTGCTGGCTTTTGAAAAATCTGTTTATTTCAAATAACGTTCTTCACATTCTTGTGTGAGCCATAAGGGCTTTGGGAAGAGGAAGATACTTTTATTATTGTTTGTTTGTGGCTATGTTAAAATTATAGGGTCTCGTCTGAAACGTTTGAAGAATTGCCTATATCTGAGGTTATTCAGTCAAGCATAAATTTAAGACCGAACTTCTGTGAATCTTCCCAGGCTCTACATGAATTTAATCCTGAATCTTGCACATGCTCAGAAGAATTCGCTGTATAAAAGTGTAGATCAGAAAGGGAATTGTTTCCTTCTAACCCATGGCCTGGCCCATGCAATTCTGTTCTGTTACTCAAGTAAGCTTCATTCAAACAGTTAGCAGATTTTCAGGAGTCCATTTTGGGAGCAACCTTACACCTTTAATAACTAAATAATTTTGTGCTGTTGGCAGAAAATATTTGCATGCCTTTTTCACAATAACACTTGAAGCCCGCTTTGAAAGGGTATTGGAGCACTGCCCTGGTGTTCTCACCCATGCCCACTGACACAAGGGCTCACTACCCTGCTTTACCCATGTGGAGCTTCCCTGGGAGCTCTTTGGGGGAACACCACTTTGTATAAAGAATTTTACAGCTTTTTTAACAGCTTCTGAAAGGTTTCTCTCCATCACCATTTGTAATAAAACTCCACATGAGGAAGATTAATACATTTTATTAAAAAGTTTGCCCATGAAAGGATAGGTATACAGTAGAAGCACATAAAGATATTATTCAAAATTCAACACCCATTAATGCATTTACCTCAGCTTCATACTAAAACCCTTGAGTGCTGAAGCAAAAGTTTAAGTTCAAGCTCAAGAAGGACTCTACTGAAGCTAAGCTCGTGCTGGACTGCCTTGCTGAATAGGAGCTTAACACATGCTGTAATTAACGGCTACATTATATAACTATTTCAGATCATCAACTTTAATCTGAAATGGATTAAAAGTATAAACCTTGAAATGAGTTCTGTTGTTCTTGTTATCGGGCTGATGATTTAATTACCTTAGCCTGTCATCGTGCACTGTAAGGATAAATGTACCCCTAACATACAGATAGATTTTTAAATCTAGCAGCATGGTAATGCACACGGGGCCTGATGGTGTCCCTTCTGCAAGAAGCAATTTCCATGTTAGCTGTGATCAGCTAAGATGAAAGCAACGCATAGCTCAGCGAGGTAGCACTGCAGACAGGCTCAGGTTCACTACAAAGAGCAGCTCGGCACAGCACGGCACCCGAGATCCTCCTCAGCTCCTTCGGCTGCCTGTCTGCACTCAAGGTGTCTTTGTAAACTGGGGATAAAAATAGAGATAGATGGTACGCCTGGAGTGCACTGTAATCCTTGGAAAGCACTTTTACAATGCTGGGGGGAGAGGGGGAATGAAAAAAGAAGAAAAAAAAAAAAAGACAGATTTTAACCAAAATTGCCTCTGGACAATTATCTCACGCAGTTTGCGGTGTGTATGTCACTTAAGCTATCTCTACTCCTCCCCCTTCCAATGATCTCTTCTGTTGCAACAGAAATAGTGCAATTTATTTCAAGAACCTGGTACAAACTACAAATCCGAGTCATTACAGTTTGAATCTCATTCAAGATACTGTTACATGCTAAATTCGCTTAACACAAGAAATCTGATGCCAGCTTTAGCGTAGTTTAGCTGTATTCCCATTCAATACAGCATATGCTAACCATACATCAAACTTTCTATGGGGCTTTGTGGTAAGTACAGCAATCACTTACAAATGTACAATTCTTTAGCTATGCGTATTTACTGCTACTATTTTAGCAAGAAATGAACTGAAATTTCTTTCAGAAAAAAAAAAAAGTAGTTTTTGACAAGTATCTGATAACGAAAGTTTCCGATGGCTCCTGCAAGACATTTCTCCACTGCTGTTGTCACTGTTAATTTAGAGTGAAGCTGCGTGGGTTGAGCTCCAACTGCATATTCGGTCAGGTTTATTACACCACAGAGCAGTGAGTCATGACTAGGGCTGATAAAGGCAGATGCTGTACTTTCCTTTTTGTAACGAGATTAGTTTACATTTTAATTATATTTTGACAGTATAGGTGGCCTTTCATTAGCGTTACAGGGCTGTAACATCACCTGCAGGTGGAAACAGCGCACAGTTTCCATCACATGTGGGTTTCCTTTGATACTGCCGCGGCAATGCAGGGAAGGAGCCACATTCTGCATGCAGGTTGTGAAGGAGCAACCCCGTTGGGCCCCACAGGGCTCCGCTTCTCACAGCCGACTGGTACTTCCTGCTTCCTATTAAGGCATAAAGGGATGAAAAAAATTGCAATCTAAGCGTCTGAGTGGGTTATTCATATGCAGACCGTGCTGTGGATGGATGCTGGTGCAGCCACCCGCCTCAGCTGCTGTGTAGTGTTGGGTCATCAAGTGCAAGAACTGGAGGAAACTTGCTGATATATCACCACTAAAATAAGAAACACAGCACAGATGCTGCAATGGGGAGAACTATCTGCTGTTGCAGAGAAGTTACAGTTCTTCATCCTCTAGACCGAAGGAGAGCAGGTGTAGAGCCCAAAAAACTTTCCCTCCCTTGACTGCTCCTCCTAACAATGTACCTTCATGTCATCTTTCCTGGGGGTTGCTTTAACCCTAAACAATCACAGAAGTCCACCTCCATCTGATCATCCCTGCAGCAAATAGCTCTAAAGGCAACTTAGGACTGTTTTCAGAGAGAGGAATGGTTGGCAGCATATAGAGCCCAGCTATACAAATCCCAACAAGCTTAGCTAATAAAGTCTGCTCAAAAATCTTGTTCTGTTTTCCACATGTTCAATGTGCCTTTATACTTGTATGGGATTTTCCTGCTGAAAAGTACTATTTTTCATCTTTCAATAAACTTATTAAATACATAAAGCCTACATATTTTTGCTGAGGCTTAGAGTTACAGATGAACATATAACATGAGGCACAAAATTATTTTCTTTTATATTATACTGCAATTTAAACTACATTTGATGAGATTGGATCTAGATTCAAATGATGGAAGCTAAATCTCCATTTTGCAATTTGTAAAAATTGCACTCAGTTCATCACTTACTCCGGTAAATTTTGCTCATATGAAAAGATCTGCCACCTGTTGGATGTGTTATTAACAACATTTGAATAGGGAGATGATGTTTAACAATCAGTTGCAGGGAGTACAATCACAGTAGAGGTTCCCCAGCGCGACCTAAAATACAAGCTAGACAATGGAAATCTGCATCTAACATTTGTCAAGTTGGCTACGGGCCTGCTATTGTCTGCCTGTCTGCACAATGCTTGTGCTAGACATGATTCAAAATCTGTTTGTTACCAATCGGTCTATCTGCAAAACAGATACTTCTTAAAGTATGCCTCGAAAATAAAATAAGAAATGAGACTGGATTGGAAACAAGACTGTTTTGCATGAAAGGTTTGTAACAATGCAGCTCACAGCCCTTTTCAAAGTGCGGTAGTTGCCAATTAAAATAAAAATCCTGTATGTTCAGAAACACCAAATGGTTTTCATTCTGAGAATGAACTGATACGTTAAATGAGAGAGAAATTAAACAAACAACGTTCCTGGAACCCTGCAAACTCACTAACACAGAAGAGCTGCAAGAGTCTGACAGGAGAAACACATCGGGTAGGTGCACTCAAGGCTGGACCTGCCATGGACTCCTGCCTTCTCCCATCCTGCTCTGTGTTTCTTGTGGGATGTTAAAAGGTGGACTGGGAGGGAGCAGTATGTTGGAAAGAACAAATATTTTAAAATCGTGATGATCTATATGTAAGAGAAAAATATTTGGAATACCTCTAAGGGAAATAGGGGCTGCATGCTTTTTTTCACTTGTCAGAAAAGAAGTTGAACAGTAGCCCCCTAAAAATGGGGAAGAATGAATTACTGCAGAGGGAGTATATAAGGCTGAAGGGAGAAAGTATCTCCAGGACAAATCTGTACAATCAGAGAAATAAAAGCCTACATAATTAACATGTGCCTTTTTGTGGACTTGACACTTGACACAACATCAAACTTAAAATTAACATGAGAAATCAAAGAAAATCTTGTTGTCTAATGAGAAAAAATATGCAAATGAATGACCAGCCAGGTATCAAGAAAAACAGGGAAGATTTTTATCTGTTATTTATGCAAGAGTTATGAGCCAAGGACAGATGAAAGCTTCAGCAATTTTTTTTCTCTAAAAAAGCCTGTGAGCTCTATTCTATACCCAGTGTCCCTATGTGGAAAACACAGCTGACCCTACTGACAAAATGGGAAGAGAGCCTGCTTCAAAATAACCTGTTGACATATGGAGAATGATGGAAACAAATGCTGCCTAGAAGTAAGCAGAAGGAACATCTGAAATGAATCATTTGAAAGCTGAGCATACATAGGTGGATCTGGCCAAATTAGACTTTGCTAAAGGGGGAAAAAATCCTTTGGGAAAATAAAGGAGAAAGCAGAATGAGATAATTGTTAGGAATGATAGTACTGTAATACTTACGGGGAATGGGAATACTTCAGCTTACAAAGCAAAAGGCAGAATTTATGTAGGCAGAGTAAAATCTTGATCTGGGCAAAAGCTCCACTAACCCTTTTTCTTGATTTAATTGCAATTCTATTAGAGACTTTTTAAAGGATATCCCAGTTAAGCTTAGACAGCCTGTTTACAATATGTATAGATTTACGAAAGGATTTACAAATACACATCACTTGCCAAAAATGAAAATTCAAAACATCTTATGTTCTGCACAGGAATCATTTAGTCACCTGTGCTATTAGCTTAACCAGATGAGCGCTCTTGCGGTGCTGTAGCAGTTTCTGTCTGCGTGCCACAAGTGACTATCAGAATGGCTGAAACCCCAAATGCCTTCATCACCAGTACAGCAGTACTGTATTTGACTGCAGATAAAAAGATTTCCCTTCTGCAGTAACCTCTAACAAACTGCAAGAACGCCGACCTAATTTTAGATTCTAAAAATTCTTCTTGAGATATTCTTAGAAAAAATATTGGCTGATTATATATAGATACGGATATATAGATACATAGGTTTATTTATTGTCTGTGTAAAATTTACTCGTAAGGTATAAGCTACTTGAAGTTTATTAGAAAGCAAGACATAGGATTTTTTTAGACTTTTGTTCAGTGTGACTGAACTGCATCACTTTTTCATTAAGTTTTATGCAGAGATTAGGCCAACTGCAAATAAACTATGCAGAATAATTTACTGAGTAGAAACAGCAGGTAACTCCAAACAACACAAATACAGGACCTCCTAAGAATTCAGTTTGAATCAATGAATCTGGCTTCCAAATAGTGTATTCTGAAAAGCAATAAGGTTCTCTTTATATTATTATCTCTCTTAAACTGAAAAGTGTTTAGTAAGTTCCTTTCATATCGGGCCTAACCCTTTATGATGTCTGTAATGTGTCCAGGAAAGCCATGATCATATTAATCAATATAATTTCAAAGAGGTTCTGCTTATATCAGGTACATGAAATCTTTCCAAAAATTTGACTAACGAGATGCGTAAGTGTACTATTTTATTTGTCTGTTTGAATATCGGTTGGAAAGTGGCTGCATTTTAACTTGTAAATGAAATTCCTCTGAATGATATACAAAAGAGATGCAATTTAAAGAAGTTAGCCAAAGTTGTAATTATTTCTTATTCTTACAGGTTGGGTTAAGCAGCATATGACAAAAATAAATAAATAAATAAATAAACCTGAAATGAATGGAATTAACTTTCATTTTCAAGAAGTGAAGTATCTGATGCAGTCCTGATCTTTTCTGACATCTTGAAATGTAGAATTGATATCTAGTGGACTCTTGAACTCTTCTACCTGCCAAGAAGAAATTTGGGCCTTCGAGTTTTATTTCATTCTAGAATTAAATCTCTAGATGTTATCTAGCTAGAAGCATATTCTTACCCACCCCCTTGAAAATCTGGATAACAGATTTCAGGAAGGTGTCTGGTGCCAATTTTGTTATTACAATGTGAATTATAACCAGCTGAGCCATCTGCACCAGATATAAATCCTAAATATCAGATATTCTTTTTCTTTGAGATTTTTCTTCCACCTGCATCATCATATGGGCTTACAGTGCTCCAGTTTTCCCGAGTTCTTCTGTGAAATGAAGAAATTATTCCACACATGCATTAACTCTCACTTCAAAATACCCAGGAATTGTCACATTGCCTAATTTTTTTGGTAACGTGTGAATTGCACTTTTGCAGTGTGTGATAGTTGAAAGATTTCCCATTTGGACTAGATTTTCCAGGTCTTTTATAGTCTTTGCTCCAATAAAAAATATTGTTCCTCTTGGTGGTCTGCAGTGAGTTTTTCAGAGAACTCAGCCTTGTAGCAGGAGCCGGTTTCTACAAAACTGCAATTAGATCGTGCTCAGCACTGCCTGAAATGATTGCTTCAGCATATTTCAAAGCCAGGTTGGATCCAGTAGGAATGGATATTCATGCTTCACCTAAATCTGTACAAATGCAGCTTTTTTTCCACAGAGAATCATTCAGATGATCATAGCTCATTTTCTTGAATAGGTATTATGCTCATTAACTTGTTTCTTAACATCTGCATCGCAGCTTTGGTAGATCACAGGAGACAGTAACTAAGTAAGTTTGTTGGAGCATACTTTCAAATGGCTTATGTACTTATTTCCACCTGAAAAATCAGTCATGTCTCCAAAACTCCGTGCAAAATCACTAGCATCATACAGCTGTGTAGAGGCTTTTATGAAATGAGAGGAGTATTTTAGGGAATGAGTGAGAAGCAGACAGCAGTCACACCAAAGTCAGCACCACGATGCAACATTCTGTGTTCAGAAACAGAGATGCCAAATAATCAAACTTTATATATGCTTAAGTCACTTAATGAAGTGTCCTATACTACCAAATTGTAGTTTCCAAAAACCAAAGGTTACTTTTTTTTTTTTTTTAAAAAAAAAAAGAAAGAAAGAAAAGAAAAAAAAAAAGTGTTCTGTCTTATTTCCTGAACAGGCAACATCACTTTTCTCTGTCCCAGATGGACCATTAAGACATGCAATGTGCTCTTGGACTGCTTTGAAAAGCACTTTTAAAATTGAGCAGTGCATCTAAAAACTTTAAGCTCCCCTAAAAATGCATCAAGAATAGAAGTTATATCTGTCTAAGGAAACCTTAGCTTACAAACCAGCTTTGCCTGCAAAAATTTGTGGGATGGTACCCAATGTGCTTGCATTTGGGTAGAGTTTAGACCAGGGCTGCTCAAAAATGCATTGGTGTGGTGAATTTTAAATGACTGGATGACTGCTTTGTCAGTTATATCTGTTACATGATTTCTGATGAAATTGGTTTTCCCAAAATAATTAATGCTCTTTTACTAATTTGCTAGGTGAGCATCTTATTTTAAGTTTTCAGGGTAAATCTTTACAGCTAAGAAATCATTTTCTCTTCTCTCTCTCCAGACCTCACCAACATACATTGAGCTTTCCTCATTCAGTATTGTTATTTCTCTTATATATTAATTTGTTTGTTCTGTTACTTCATTATAGTAACGCATCCGTATATAGTGCCTGGCAGTACCACCATGCTACAATGACTACAGTCACAATTCCTAATCCAAATGTGTTTTTATTTAGAAAAGACAAAGGCTTAGAGTAGGAAAAGTTATTCCACGTACACAGTAAGTGATAAAGTTAAGTTTCATGCATTTACACATTTGCGTGTGTGGATTGCCAGACTTTGGATGGGCTGTTGTGGTGGGAAGGAAAGAGTTGAAGGACATTACACGAGTTAAAATGTATGAAAAGGTAGAGAAGGGAATTAGGTGCTGAAGAATGGGAAACAGAGTGGACAGAGTGAATGAGACTGAACAGCTGAAAGCCAGGAAGAAGAAACAGCCAACAAACAAGGTCAGTGGCACGAATGTTGAAAAAATACTGAGGTTATTTATGCCCAGAGGCACTCAATTTTTGACCATGGAGTAGCAATGTTATGCTACATTTGCAATGCAAATAGAAGGATCTTTCAGGTAATAAGACCTGACAAAATGTGCAGTGAGTGGCTGGTAAGCAGAAACATGTCTGTATATTACTTTTCCATATTGTAGCAGTCTCTGCATTGACGTCGTGCCTTAGCTCTCTTGGTGGAAGCAAAACTATGCAGTTGGTGCTCTGTGTGCTGCATTTTCGTGGCTTGTCTGTACCTCAAGGTGCTCACCTAAACTTGTTGCATTCCTTGCAGCTCTGCTTTTGAGACATTGTGCTGTTAATGTTTCATCCAGGAAATTTTTATAAATCTTTCATGTACTTTCAGCAAATGCTGTGTACATTGGCTGGCTTCCTGGAATAGTTTAAAATATGTTCCTTCTGAAGGGCATCTCCTTACCACTTAAAATATGTCTTATAACAATGAAACTACAATCACGACTCTCACCTTCCTGAAGTATCAAACATTTATCTCGCTTCGTTGAGGGTCAAATCTGAAAATGGCAATTCCAGAAGGCCAACTAGCTCTAGAATTATATAAGAAGAGATTGTTAATGTATCACTAAGATCTGTCACCATATTTTCCACTTAAGGTATGTGTTTCAAATTTGTTCTTCCTGGTTCGACATAACTGAACTGCAGTTATGGCATGACAACAACCTGGAACCCTTCCAGCTTTCACTCATCCTTTGCAAGACTAATTATATTGTATTAAAAGACATATTTAAGTAATGTAAAATGTGCCCCTATAAAGTCTGTCATCATTATCAGAGTCTGTATTTCATATTGAGTGTTTAACTCCACTCCATTGTTTGTCAAAATCAAACACATGAACAAAATGGCCTGCTGTCATATGATTCATTCCCTCTTAAATGAACCCATTGATATGCTAGCATGCAGGTTAGTTCAGCAGATATCCCTTCTGGCGACAGCCAGCCTCCCCCTGATATCTCTGCTTTTACTCATCGGATGCTTTGTTCATTCACAGCTTTCTGGACGTGGTTATTTAAATCATACCGAGGGGGCTGCCAGCTGGTTGGCGGCACAGCCACCTCCTTACAGAGGTCTGCCAGGCAGGCCCCAGGGCAGTCTGGAGCCCAGTCCTTGTCAGGAGGCCCTGCTATGAACCGCTGGAGGCTTCTGGGGCAGAGGCGTGGAGCAAGACAAATCTCCTGCAGGCAAATTGTAGGTTGTCCGTGAGGTGTCCCGTAGGTGGAAGGCAGCTGAATCATGGCCCACACTGTGATTATGACTGCTCTCGCATCTGCCTATAAATAGGACTTCAGATGTAACCTAAAGATCCCTAGCAGAGAAGATCTCTGATGCAGATGCATACAAGCAGAATAATATTGCTCCGGAATAACATTACACCTCGTTGCAGCCAGGGCTTTTGAGCGCTCTCAAAATGATCAGACTTACTGCTACGCACTGTCCAGCTCACGCTCCCATTTCCTGCTTTGTTGAGGAGCATCTGGGAAAGGGGCCAGGAACAAGCTGCCTTCTCCAAAAGAGACATTCAAGAAGCTCACTTTTGGCTGCCAGCTTCCTCAAGGGCTCCAGAGAGGCAGGCAGGAAGAGGGATGAAGGTCGCATACCTTGCTGCAATGGTAGCAGCAGCCCTCTTCCACATCACACCTTTTCTGCAGGCTCCTCGGCCCCCTCTCAGCATCTGTCCAAACGTGCACCCATCGCATGCCTCCTGGTGTTGAATACAATGCCTCCAGGCAAGGTCTGTTGGAGTCTTAAAACTAAACCATTTAGCAAAGGCCTTTTAAAATCCAAATCACATGAAAATGAAAGGGCTGAATCTCAGAAATTCCAAGTCCAAACAGCAAGCATGGAGCTGCTGAGGTTTCAGCCTCCTGCTCACAGCAGAGCAACTCATGAGGGGGTGTTGTCTCAGCAGAACCCCCCCCACACACACACCACCAGTGCTCTTAGTTCATTTTCCCAGTGGCATTGAACATATGTGCGTGTGCACGGCCCAGCTGGAGGCAGCAGAAGCCTCCTGGACATGGGCTGTCCTGGCCACACCACCTGCAGAACCTCAGCTTGCAGGAGACTCAGGGGAAATCTTGCAATGAAGTCTGCAGCCCCTAATCAATCCCCCATTTTAGGCGCTCCATTTCTACTTTGTAGGCACCCATTTCAGTCTATTGCAGCTACTGGGAGGAAGCCTTCTCAAAAAAGCTTTAAAAGGTTACCCCTGAAAATGGTCAAACCCTAATTAGTGTCATGATTTTAGGTGCATGCTAGAGAGCTAAAACACCACAATAAGAAATAATTCTTTCTGATGTTGAGTTCCTGTGCTTTCAGAGTTTGCCAGCTGCCTTATCCTGGGAAAAGACAGCTCTTGGCTGGAAAGGAGTCACTGGTGCATTTGAGCCCACCAGGAGCTTTGGAAATTACATCCCAGGTCTCTTACTGGCACCAGAACAGGGTGGGAGTCACGGCAGGGACTGCACCGGTGCTCGTTTATTCACAGAGTCTCCTGAAACAGAGACAAGTTAATACATTATGCTCGTGGTAGAAATCTAGGGTTACTTACAGCAAGGTCTGGTAATGCAGCCTGGGAAGGATGAACATGTGGATCTCACTAGCAGGAGGAGGTGAGTTTCCTGCAAGCCTAATCAAAGGAAGAGAAATCGCATGATGTGGTACTTATTACACTCGTGCTCTGCGTAACAAGAAAACACAGACGCTTTGTGCACAGCTTGGAGAATGATGTGTGTGAGCAGAAACAACTGTGCTGCAGCTCCTCGGTGTCTGCTCACCAGGGCTCTGCTCAACACGAGATGATAACAAGCTAATAGGTATTTCCTGCTGAACAATTACATGAATAAAAAGCAGAGAAGCACATGCCAGACATCAGCAAAATGTGGCCAGCTCCCAGCCAGGGAAATACACCCTAGCAACAGATCATAAACCAAACAGGGGAGCAGCAATGCTGTTGACCAGAGAGAGACAAAAGTTGGTCTGAGTAACAGACATTTTGCACATGTGTGACCATCAACCTCCAAAATGGCAAGAACCTCCTCAGCAGCCATCAACCCAACTCACTGAAAGCACACAGGTCTTTATTCCAGGGATGAGGATTACTTTGAGATACCCTGTGTCCAAATTACTACAGATGGGACAAAACAGCTGTACCAAGAAAAACAGATAGTTTCCTCTCAGCCCCAAACCAACTAGCCCAGCACATGCTGTAACAGCATCCCAGTTCAACCATCATAATTCATTTTTTGTATTTTCACTAGATCAAAGAAGTGATTTAAGAGGTAACACTTGCTGGAGTGATTGCTGCCAGAAAATGTACTGGGTCCTCTCCCTTGGCCTAACTGAAGCTAAAGCAATGTTTTTGAGAGATATTAGTCATCTCGCATATGGCTGTCCAGCGAAAATATTTAGGATGTTAAATGTCATTAACTTGCTACAGTATAAATTCTGCAAAACTACAGAGGGGAGGTGATGGGTAGGAATGGAGAGAGAATAAATGCTTTGATGCTGCTCTTTAGGGAGAGGGGAGACCTCCATTCTGATTCAGTCAAAAGCTTCAGCTGAAAAAGTTTGAGCACCCTATTTTAAGAGACTAAAAATAAATACTATGATGCTTCATTCTGAAATGGTGTGTTTCATTCTGAAATCAACCTCTCTCTTAAAGAAAAGAAACCCATGCAAAGTACATCAGTAGGAAACCCAAGCAATATTACAAGATGTTTCACTTTGGGTCCTTTGCATTGACCTGTCTGAAATGACACTGCCTATTAAATTTACCTGGGGAGAAAACAAAGCTGTGTTACAGTTTTTTGGGTTAAGTTCAGCTGCAATGATTCTTTTAACCATTCCTGTTCAATCTAGCTTAAAAGTCCAGCGATCCCCTGTTGTAAAGGAGACCTGAATGGTCTTGATGGACAACCACTGTCTTTCCTCCCCCCTCAGGAGCTAAAATCACAGCGTTAAAAAGGACAGTGAAGAAGAAAAGAAGGAAAATAACAAAGTAATCACATAAGAGCAACTGAAAATCAGCTGATGTTCTCTGATAAACCAGGAGGATTCCCAACCACCAGTTTTTCCTGGGCTCTGCATTCGCTTGTCCGGCTCCTTTAGTGCTCCCTGCTCAGGAACAGCTGGTGTGAGATCCCAGAGGGACAGTGCAAGGACAGTGCTTAAGTTACCCAAACAGGGCTTTGGAGGCCAGAATCAGCCATTGGCTCACTCATAAGATTACGAGTGGCTGTGGGCAATTTCCCAGGTCTCATTTCATTAAAGTCATTCCCCAGGAGCTGAACTTAATTACTTCAGTGGGATTCATGTATGTTCTTAAGTATTTTCCTGAATCAGGACATTAATTGCTCTGTGCCTTTGCTCCCCATCTGCAAGATAGGTTTAACATTTGCTCTCTTGCATGCTCTGACTATTTAGATTTACGTTCTTCCAGCCTCGCGGTCCCTGTCTGCTCAGCACTTTGTCTGATAAGGCTGAGGTTTCACTTGAGCTCTTACCGGGCCTTGTCACATTTCACTTTTACGCAAGCCACGTTCTGAAAACCGGTCACATTTCTACGGCTTTCATGTCTCTAGCACTGGCAAAATAAGTTGCTTATTGATTTGGGAGCAAAACAGCAAGCGGTATTTTTCACTTTAACTCCATCACAAATAGACTAATTACATGGCACTTTGAGACAATTTGCTAAAGATGCTCACACATTTCAAGAGGGTAAAATTACTTTATCCAAAGCAATTACAAAATAGCTAATTAGTGAAACTAACTGTGAGCTCCTACAAATGTGTTATGCGGAGATGTTGCTTCTAATGTCAGACGAGCCTCCAGCTTATGAGCCATTTCCAGGTAATGAAGAAACTATTCCAACGCAATAAATATGTTGTTTTCAGCTGAGACTTTCCTAGCCAAGATGGGCCCAGATCCCCAAATTAATGTCAGTGTTCCTGTCACGTGCCTTCCCCACAGCCTCATTGCAACATAACTTTGTCAGGTGAGTAGTGAGATAATTTCTGGAGCAGCTGGGCAGCAGCTCCACGTGAGGAAAAGCAGCCAGGACATCGGCGCGCTTGTCACACAGCAGGACCCCTGTGCCTCACGGATGTACAGGCTTGTGGCTGCGCCCCTCCCAGAGGCACTTTGCTGTGTGCTCTGAGACCAGTGGCCACGGAAAAACAGCTTTGAAAGAGCTTTTTTAAAAATATTTTGATGTAAGGATCAATTGCAAATTAGTCCTTTCTGTCATGTCCCCACAAGCTGACATAAGACCTGTGGGGAAGTTGTTTTTGCTCAGCTGGCTGTTGGGTGGTTTGCTGTGGGAGACAGTGGGATCTGCAAAAACAAAAGCAATTGCATTTCAGTCATTCTTGCTTTGATTCCTCTAGCTGATAAAAAAAAAAAAAAAAAAAAGAGCAGTTTATCCACAGTATGCCTTTCACAAAAACACTTCTTTAAAATTCTGTAGGGAGAACAGTCACGTGTGAAGAAAAATGAAATCTCTTGGTCATTGGAATTTTCCTTTTTGCTTTCAAAAAAAGGTATCCATTATGTATAAAGTAATTGTTGCAGGCTGTGTAATTAGTCTTAAACATAAGTGGTGGACATAGACAAGAAATGACATCGTTTTACAGAGTTAATAAAATATAAACCAGAGATAAAGTGAGTCCCTGGGTCTTTTTGTTGGATAACTGTTAAAGCAATTGCTGGCAGAACATTACACCTCAGAGTAAATCTAGGGACATTCTGCAATAAATAACTTTTATAAAAAAAAAAAAAAAAAAAGTCCAGACTGTGATTTTTTCATAGAATTTTAAACCATCTGTGCATTGTCACTCTAACACTGAGATCTCACTTATTTGTGCATCTTACCCATATGATCTGGTGTAAGTGGGAATAGAAAAGAAGCACTAAAGACTCATTAAAATCAGAGATTATACAGATAAGCATTTAATTATTTGCAGGTATAGAATTTCTTCAGTTTTAGAAACACATCCATATTTAAGCTCCTTTTCCTCTGTGTTATAAAAGTTATAATTTATGTTCATAAAGACACAAACTCTTAGATATTTTGCATGTTGAACTTCACAAAGTAGGAAAAAAAAGGGAAATTCTTCTATTCCTTCTGCCCATATACACTGGGGAAGAAACTATGCGATATATAGGTGTGCTCTTTATGTATAACTTATTTTTCACAAGTTCACTTGTTTTTGAATTGACCTTTCCATTATAAATTAATAAAACTGTAGCAGTTCTGTTTCATAAATAAAACAGCTTCATTTGACTGTCTCTTACTCTATGCAGATCTGCGATAGCACCATATTAATGTCATCAGTAAAATGCCAGAGCATTTTGCAAATCTGCTATGTAGATAGATATCAAATTCCTATGTTCTTAATAATAGAGGACTCAGCAACCTGCACACTTCTGAGCATCCAAGTTACCAGTAGGTGACAGATATAAATTGAATTCAGTATATGAAAACAGAACAAGATGAACCAAACTCCAGCCATCACTCTAAGCACTATTATTATAATAATGTCTCCTCCATTAAAAAATTTGGTTACCTCAGACATATTCTTGTCTTGCTTGCAGTTTTAGACCAGACGAGAATTATTTTTGCAACCTGCCTGCTGTATATATAAAGACCTTGCGCTTTATTTTTAAGTGCATCAAACAGCCATTTTTTTAGTATTTGCATAATCCATGTATTTAAGATTCCTCACTCATGAAACTTAAGTATCTACGTGCTCCTGTATATGCTACTAACCTCTCTTTTAAAGTCTTCTACAAAAAGATGACTTTCACACCTGTCTTAGTTACAGCTGCATAAGTGGCATAACTCATCCTTATTGACAGCCACCGCATGATTGTCAAGCAAGTCATATTGACTGGTGAGCATCAGCAGCAGACTATGGTCTGGAGGATTTTCCTCCCTGTTCCCTTATTTGGCTTTTTTTTTTTTTTTTTTTAACTAGCTGTTGATAAGAAGTAATAAATCTACTCAAGTGCTGACAGTGATAATCCAGGCAATTGTTGCTCTCTAACTGAGGTGGAACAGGTTTCTTTGGTTTGTTTATTTGTCAGACATAATCTAACACTTCTCCCCTTCTGCATGTGAGAAATTTACTGTGTGTTCCCCTCTGGCCAGATGTTTGAGACAATGTCATCCTAAAAGCAAGCTGTATATTTGGAGATGCAGCGAAGTCCAGACTTGGTAATCACCATTAATCTACGTGTCAGCCTGTGTTTTATGTGCCTGCTCTACCATAATGGATACTCTCTCACCCAGATGGGAGGCCCAGGAGGCATTGTGTGTCTAGCAGTCCTCTTAACCCTGGAACATCACTAAATCATGGAGATGCTATACCTGCTAGGTCTTCCCTGTCAGTCCTGGAAAAGATACAGCATGGGCTGAGCTCACTAGTCCAGCATTCCTGCTGCCCTCTCCACAACTAAGGCCATCTCTTCCTAACCCTTTTTCACATGGCCCCATCAGGAGAAGGGTAGCTGACAGCCAGAAAAAAACATGTCCATATCTCTTAGTCCCATGCAGCGGGTGCACAGCTTGTGTATTCCCCCCGGTCAAGCACCAGTACAAGAACTGGGCTTGACAAAGCCCCCAGACAAAGTGGCTTAGGTTGTTCAATGGGTATGTCATCGCAATGGCATTAGGTCATGCAGGTAGAACTGACTGCATATAATGAGTAAACTTTAAGAAGAAATACTTTTTTACTTAGTACCATTTTACTTATATCAAAAGTAAGCAATGTACTTGTTCTCTGCCACTTCTAAAGGTGTACATCTATTCTTCTGCTATTACAATCACTGTAGTCTCTGATTTTTTGGAATTAAGCCTGTTGCATCATGTCCTTTTTTCAGTTCATTGCCAAACTTGACCATTTTTCAGCCACTCTGCTACTCCATCCTATTTCTACTTCTCACTCACCAAAATAGGCTACCATGGGATGCAAACAGCTGAAAATATTTAAGCAATAGTCCCCATATTGCAAATGCCTCTGACAAGATAATGAACTACAATGACAGCTGCATGCTGAGGAAAGGCACAAAAATAAAGATGGCAATCTTTGACTTGTACAGGAAATAAGACATGAAACAGTTGCTGCTTTCATTTTGAAGGATTAGAAAACATTTTCAAATGTCTTGGAAAGAAAGGCTGTTATTTCTTGGAGGGTGATATTGTCTCCTTATTCCAGGAAATTACCTGTTCTGGGAAAAATGTCATGGAAAGAGAGACTGCCTGATGGTCAGATGCCATTCAGGTGGTAACACCCGACTGCCGGTTATTTAGGCACCTTTCAGTCTAAAAATGGGGTTTCCTCAAGTGCCCTGTTGGCTGCTAACCTCTTCTTCGATGCTGTCAGAGTGTGTAAATGTCTGAGTTTTACCAACAAAGCCAAGAGAGTATGAATTTCAAGTTGAGGCACACAAAGAAATTACCTCAAGGTGTGACAAAATTGAGAAACCAGCTGGGTGTCCACCTCGGCCTGCGGCCTGCTTGAGGTACACCGCCATGTACATCCCCCCTGCACGGGGTTGCTGAGCTCCCTCTGGACAGCCCTCCCAAAAGAGAGGACTGCTCCCCTTCCCCACTGTGTTTGAGTGGCCACAGCATTCGCCTGAAGCACAGAAGACATGAAGATTTATCTCCCTTCCCTGAAAAGAGATGTCCTCCCAGCTACAGATTCAAATCTTCTCTGAACCAAGGTAGATATAATGAACATGTAATTAATCCAAGCAAAATGACCTATGAAAATAGGCATAAAACCACTACAACCTAGCAATTAGTAGGTGGAAGAGAAGGGCAGTGAGGAAGATTTAAGGAAAAGGGAGATTTGAATTTGATTTGTGTTAAGGAAGGTATGCAAACCTAAATTTTTGGAAAGGGAGATGGTGAGAGAGAAGATCTTTTCTGGCTTGCTTTATGAGAAGGGTTTGGCAAGATTTCCAAACTCTAGGAGAGACTGCACGTTTGAAAGCTGCACTCTGGTGAAAAGATGTTCTCCTCTGCAGTCTCTGCTCCAAGATGTGATCCTCCCAATCTATGCTGTCCTCCAAAGCACTTCCAGCCTGAAGTGACTGACAAAGACAACTCCTTCCTGCTCAGCTGGCAAGGACGCATTCTGTTGTCAGTGCTAAACCCTCCATTACGCTGTAAGGAGCCTATGGGTCTAACAATCTGTAGTGATTTCAGGAGCTAGCCCAAAACATAATTTTGCACATTTTTTTCCAGTAGGAATGTCTGTTTTTCTAATATCCAAAACTGCTAGCTGCAACTATCTAAAGAATGGCTTAACGTGTTCTTTGAATTAGGGATGCTGTTTAATTTTAATTAATTAATTAATTTTCTCAATTAGCTTAATGTGATATCTGCAGCATGAATTCTTCCCTTTCTCTGCACCATCCAGGGTAACACTGATCCAGCACTACAAAATGAAACACTTAGCGGTGAGGTTTAACCCATACACAGAGAAGTAGAAAAATGTGCATACGAGCATAATACTTGACGTTACAAACAGGTCATCTGTTCCTAAGCCAGCTCTTTTTCTGTTTTCTTCTTGTTTGAGTTGTGATAAAGAAATTAGGAGAGTTAGAACAACTGTTCTCTATAAGCTTCTTTACTTCCTAGTTTAAAACAAAAACAACTTTATTTTAATTTTCCTTTTAGCTCAAAATAGTAGCCTCAGGCCCCACTGCTTTGTCAGGCTGCTCTACAGTGGTCAGCATATCTACTAAAATACACAATTATTTTTAATGATTTTAGAGCTTGAACTTTATTTTAATAAACAGTATGGTTTGGCTCCTGTTTTTCACATAAATCAACTGTTATAAATTCCAGGTTTAGTTTAATTGGGCTTTTTTTTTTTCCCAAATACCACAGTAAAAGCAGCTCAGATATCAGAAACTGCATTCTGTTTCATCACCTTACAAATGCCAACAGCACATATGGATGTTCCATAAGTTGCTACCATCAAGGCATTCACATGTAATGGGTTGCCTTGTAAACACAAGTTGTGTATATTTTTCTTTCTGAAGTCAGGTGAAGTTCTTTCATCTCAATTCAGATGTGATTTACTGTAAATAACCCTGACGTTGCTAAGAGACAAATTTCAAAACAAGTCTCAACCACAACAGTGTTAATATTAAAATCTTAAATAAAGATGTTCATAACACGCTGAATACACTCTAACATCCTCTGATAAGGCCAAGAAATGCTTGCTATTTGAGAGAAAGTGACTTGCTGGCACCGGCAGTTCAGAGAGCAGGAGGTCTGACACGTCCTGTCGTGTACCTATTGCCACCGTAACTGCGTGATCCTTGCGCTCACAGGAGCTGTTTCTCTGTATATCTAGCACCACAGGCGGCTGAAATCCAGGAAACTGGTGCACTTGAGAGGTCTACAGAAGACTGGGAGGTATATCTTCTTTATACATAAAAATCACATGGATGGACTAATTGCCTTTGAAGACCAGGTTTATCTCACAGCCAATAAAGGTGATGATTTGCTGAAGTAAGGTTGCTCAACGTGAAGTATGGGAATTAGAAACTCAAAATACAGTGTAACAGTATGTCTGGAGAAGGAGAAAAAACACCACTAAAATTTCAGGCTGGGGCGCTAAATGTTGCTTCTTGGTAAAAAATAAAAACCCAATACTCTCATTACATCCTTTCCTCCTTTTCCAACAGATATACAACATTGCCTGACCACAGAGGACAAGAAACAGAAGGTAGGGAGTAAGGATCCACCTTTGCCTGAGTTAGGGTAACAATCCGGATGCTACCTAGGGAGAGTCAAACATGCTCTCTATTGAAGTTAAACTGTTGAATAAGGTGCATAGTAAGTTATAAGTTTCCATAGTAAGTTTCCTGATGGGAAAGAGAAGAGATGTGTAAGCTTTCTAGGTGTCTGTGTGAGAGAGCCTCCGAGTGATATGTGCTATATCTAATACCATGATAATACATATTCACTCTTTTTTCGTGTATCCGTCTAAATATAATGGAACAAGGTGCCTGAAAAGGCATGGGTGTGGTTTCAAACAACATTAATTTTAATTAATCCAAAGGTACTAATTGGTTCTCAAGTCAATGAGAAACTAACAAATGTCTAGGGATTTGGGAGGGGATCAAGGAAGCAAAACACTGAGAACTGAGGGAGGTTTCCTCAGGTTAGGTTGTGGGCACTTTGAAACTTAATAATCCTGATATACCTCAGTTCTCTTTGGAAGCTGTTGTTCATGCTTGACCTACATTGCTAATACAACCCTCTTCGCCCTGTCAGTTTCTCCACAGAGAACAGAGTTTGAACTTCTAAAAGAAAACAGACATTTTAACATTAGCATCAGTGGTAGTGAGAGGGCCAGCAGCTAAGACGGAATCTAGCCAAGGGAGGACACAGCAGCAGCCAGGAGAACTGGGGAGAGTCAGTACCCTTGTGGTGAGAACAAACACCTGGAAAGGAGTAAATGGAAGATGAAGGGAGCAAAGTGATGAGAAGGAAGAAAATGACAGGAAAGATAAAAAGAGAGAAAATAGGAGGATTAGAACATGTCATTATTTGTCATTATTATGATTACACTGACTAAAATAATAGGAAAATTAATTGAAAGTAATGCAGCTGATGGCATTTGGATTGGCATATCCTTAGAGGCAATGAAGTAGCTGCAGAAAAAAAAAGTATGTGTAGTTTTAGAGTGCTTGGATCAGACTATACAAAGTGTATGAAAATACGTGAGAGGCAGGAAAATTGCAGCAGCTTTTGCTGTACCAACAAATGTCATTTATGCTGTGCACGTCTGTTGTGAAAAGATGGGAAGCAAGTGAGCCCAAGTTACTACTGGACAGATCTGCTATGGAAGACCTTTCTGAGCTTTGGTTAGCTTTGACAAGCATGTGCTTCTTGCAGCCTATTGCCCACAGTTGTATGATGCTGAGATTTTGGCAATGATTACACTAAAGCTCCACGTTTCCTTCAGCAAGTGCTCTTCCACCATATGAAATGTTCAGGGTGTTTTTGATTGAAGAAGATTTCACGACAGTAGCAATAGGAATAAAACTAATTACATCTGTTTGATGGTAGGACCTACTTTAAAATAATTTGCAACAGGCTCCCTGGGGAAGTTTTCCCCTTTGAAGTACTTCTCACTCCAGGGTTTCCTTTTGAAGTAACTCCCCCTCTGGATTGCTTTTGAAGTGCTACTTTTCCTTTTCTTCAGTATTCTTTGGTTTCTGTTTTGTTGCACCTTTCCCATTGGAGGTTCACAAATGAAGATTAGTGAGCAGAAAGGAAGACTTCTGATTTAGATTTGTTTCTCTCTCATGTCACCAAGAGGAAGGCCTGACTGCATCTCCCCAAAAGAAGCCATACGGGGAGGATTGAGAAAGCTACTGCAGTTCATTCATCTCTTCACTGGCACCAACTCCTTGTCTAAACTGGCCACCATCCAGACTGAGATGCAGAAATGTCTCCAGCTGTCTAAAATGCCTGTTTTGCATGAGTGCAAAACAAATCTTTTTTTTTTTTTTTTTTTTTTTTTTCCCCCTTTTCTTTCTCTTTTCACGTGACTTTAGGTATCTGGCTCTCTTCTCACATTCCTTGCATGATATAAGTCTCCACCTGTCATACGGAACACCCTTAATTCTAAGGGAGTTCATAATGTCATAGTTTTTCTAGGCAGTTTGGAAACAGTGCTTTTCTCTGGCAGTAGGACATATCCACCACTATAAAAGTGTCAGCTCCGACACCTTCATCCTCACCTGAGGGTTTGCATATGGTGTGAGCAGAGATACAGGAATTGGGACTTTGGGAGGGTTTTTTGATCAGCTAAAGGTGACATAAGGATAGAGTCAGGGGACACACACTACGTAAGGTTTAGCAGAAACACAAGAAGTCTACCACCAAGCTGAGGGAAGCTTCTCAACCCCCTCAGAGTGCCCAAACAACACTTCGCCACTCTCTCTGTCAGGGGTCTACAGTATTTGTTACATCGTGCCACATATCCCACCAACTCTCCCTCAAGCTTTTTCACCCCAGTGGTTTTCCACAATTTGGAAACCACCTTTTTGTCTCCAGGCAAGACACCCACAGCACACAGCTCAAAAGCCTGTATCTATACACATCATCAAATCTGCCAGAGTAGCAACCAGCTGTACAAACCAGGTAGCCTACTTATTCCCTCCATGACCAGACACTGCTCCTGGCTATCACGGACGATGACTTGGGGCTGGAAGCACCTGATACTACTGTAACCCTGGGGCCAGGGGCAATGGGACATTCCTGATGTGGCCAGAGATATTAATGAGTGAGGATTCCTCGTGGCAGTTCCTCTTGGCTGTGCTCCCTCCCTGGGTCACTGAGTGGCTGAGCTTGGAAGGTGCCTCTGAAGATCATCTGGTCCAACCTCTGGGACCTCTGGAGGCCATCTGGTCATGTCTGTAAAGCAAGAGCAGGTAAGAAGGTATAGATGCTATGGTAAGATCAATAGTTTGCAGCTCATCGCTTCCCCTCCTCTTCTTCCATCCGTGTACAACAGCTCTCCTGAGCTGGGCCTCTCTTCCTAACGTGGGCACCAGAGAGTGGTACTGACGGTCTAACAGCAGCACGGGCTCTGCACCAACCACCACACTCTGTAGTGAGCCATGGGTGTCTTCTGGTGCCAGTCCGGAAGGGCGAGGTTAACCACAGAAGCTGGCCAGCACTGATGAGAGCAGGAACTGTGTAGGCTACCCAGGAAGCCAGTCTGAAATGGAAACACATTTGTTAAAGTCAAGGGAATGATTGCTCTTTGAACAAGGAGGTGCAATGGCTGGCAACATGGCAAGTGATTTGGGAAGTCACTAGCAGCACTTATGGCAATTAATCAGGCTCGGCACTCCAGATTATCAGTGCAATAACATGAAAAGTGCATGGCTAGTTAATGTTAATTTAAGAATGCTATGCTGTTCAAAGCAGATTTTTTAAACATTGAAAATGTTTGCATTTTAACAGGGTCATAATTGAAATAGAAACAAACGTGCCCCATGAGCAAATCCGTCCAAAAGAAATGAGAGTGGGAAATTTTTTTGGCTCTGCAGAAAATCGGGTTAAATTAAATCAAAATAGCAGAAAATAATGAAACAAATGGCAAAGAGAGAGTTTGAGCATTATTTAAAATTATATGAGATAAGTGGAAATCCCTCAGAAATTCCACCATCCTCATTACCATACTAGTAAAATACTATTTATGGAAATACCGGGGCCTTTCAAATACAGAGAGATGCTACCAATACTATATCATGCTTCAGTGTAGGCAGCCTTCTCTTTCTTGCTGTGCTGGTATCTTCCACAAATTGGAATTCAGTACCTTACAGTTCATCTTGCTAGCGCTTGTGATAAGAACCAATGTAAGATTACTGATAATCTATACCTTACAACCACCATAGTCCTTGCTTAGGAGGTACTGCTGTGGTTATATGTCATAGTAAGTTTAGTCACTCCAACTCTGGTTTTAGTTTCATGTTACATTTTTTCCCAATACTAGTCCTAGTCCCTCCCTGTCACTGCCCCTGCCCCTGTCTCCATGCACCCTCAGTAGGCTGAATAAAATATTTGTAGGTCCAAAACAAAGTCAGTGAAGTGATCTGAGGGGTTGGGGAGAGCCTGAAAAACAGATCATTCTGGCACTGTCACAAGAGAAAACTTTGCATTAATCCATAACCTTAGAGACTATTCAACACGTACCATCAGCATTTGTCAAGCAGGGATACATGCGTGTCTTATGAATGAATTATCTATTGACAGTGAAATGATAACACTTTCTGGGCCACCCAGGGTGAGGTAGAGTTTCAAAAGCATTTTTGCATATCAAAAGCTAACATTGTATCAACCAGCTTTCATTAGGAAGATCATAAATTGATATCCTAATTAAATTAATTATCCAGTCTTTGGGCTACAGGAAATCCCCCGTGTGGCATATACACTTTATCGAATTCCCAGGAAGAGGATGGGTTCACAAGGCTTTGCCCTGAGTACGAGAGCCTGATGTTGGATGGATGGGGCTGCCTGGGAGTGCAGTTGCATGTGTCTTTGAGCTGGCAAAGAGCTTGCTGCAGATAGAGAACAGAGGCTCCGTCCTGCACCCACCACTCCACTCCTCCCCACTCCCTTTCCCAGCCACAGCACCCACAGGACATCCTTCTGAGCCACATGGCTTCAGCGAAACCTCAGGTAACCATTCACCTCCCTGTTTCCTTGCCTCCTTTCTGCTGATTCATCAGCTCATGGAAAGCTTCATCAAGGGACACACAGATGAGGAGCCAGGACCTGGCATGGGGATGGGGTGTATGATGTCAGAGCAGGATCTTCCAATTCTTCCCACCTGCTTTCCAAACCTAGCAGGCTTTTAAACAAAAATAATAATTAAAAGTAGTTTTTAGTATGACAGAACAAAACCTGCTCTATTTCTTGCCCCAGCAGGACATCCTGTGAAAAGCTGAGACACCTCCCAGCACTAGGAGTGATGTGCAGAGAGGAACCCCTTTGGGAATGCTTCATAGCCCATGCAGGCCTTGGGTACTCACAGATTTTCCTGCCACTGAGCTGTGAGGACCTCCTCAGAGGTCCCTGATGCTGACAGCCAAGTTGTGGGAAGCCCCACTGTGAAGGCTTGAACAAACTCAGGGGCACAAAACCACATGATGGGGATTAGTAGGGACTCTGAGCACCAGGATTCCCTACACACCTGCTCAGATTAACTGACAGACACGCCAAAATGCTGCTGTTGGCTCTCGCATGCTGTCCTCAGTGTTAACTATAAGAGTGGTGCTGGAGCAGCAACAGCATGAGAAAGAGATACCAAAAATCTTTCTGACTTGCCTGGTAGGAGTCATCTCCCCAGACCTGAGGCAATCTGGAGTGAAGCACTTGGTCTGTGCCCGTGCCTCAGCTCCCCCAGACACTGGGTGCTGAAGGGCTGTGGGATTTTCCCCCACACCCCACAGACACTTAGCCTAGCACAGGCTCTTCCACCAACTACAAGAGAGCAGAGCAGCCCAGATATCTGCCAGAGGTGACAGAGACAGCTTCCAGCTGATTCTCACATGCATTCCCATTCTGCCTCTTTAAAATATCTATACTGCAACACAAGCAAGGACAGGGCAGAATAAATTGTGTTCTCTACCTTTTCCCATCATTGACACAGAATCTGAATGAAGTGGCAGTCATCACTCGGATATGGGCAGCTATGCACAAGAAAACAGAGAGTAGAGAGTTTCAACGGGAAAAAAAAAAAAAAAGGAAATAATAGTAAAAAAAAAAAAAAACATAACCTGGATCTTTGCCTGATGATGAAATTATTTGAATTTCTGAATTCCAGTTATTTCCCCAAATGGTCCAAAATATATTTGTTAGCTGTCTCAAAGTATTATGAATCAGCTGGGAGCTGACACAGACCCCAAGACATATCACTCACCCTGGCCAGAAAAAGCTACAGAACAAAGAACAGAGCTCATAAACCATATCCATTGGGCTCTGGCCAAGCAGTGACTGCGATAAGGGAGGTGACTGAGTGGGAAAATTAGTTTGATTAACTTTATCAGCAGGAAGGTGAGGAGTGGAAAATCCCTAAGCAGGAGAACAAAGGGGCAGAGGTGATAGAGCAGTGGTTTGAAGAGTGAGAAGGCTTTGGGCAAAAAGGAGGAACAATGGTGCATGCCTTCATGAAGAGGACTTCTCTGCACCATCATCCAACGAAAGAGAAACCTAGCAGGAGAGGAGTGGACTCTGGGAGAGGGCAGGAGGAGATCGTCTATGTGCCTTGTGGTAAAGTCACACAAAGGCTGGGAGGAAGGAGTAGGTAAGGAAGATGAGTGTTTCTGGAATTACTGTTGGTCTTCAACCAGAAACGCTTACTGTTGGTCTTCAACCAAAACATCTCTGGATTTACCCAGACATGTCTTTTTTTCATCTCTCCCCAGAATCTTTATCAGGAGAAAGAAAGTTTTTTTGGCCCTTTGTCTGGCAGTTCAAAGAGAAGGAGAAACAATGCTAATAGACTTGCCAGATTTCCACAAGTCCCAAACAAAATGCCATTGCACATAACAAACGGACTATGCAGCACTTAAAATGTGAGGCAGGAGTATTCCAGAAACACTGGGCTTCTTGAATATGCCTTTTACAGCTACTCTGAACACTCACTCACCAAAAGCGCAACTCGTGCTCCAGAGAGTGGAGACATAACATGCATTGTCCTAGCAGATGTTTGGAGGAGCTTCCAAAGATTCAGAAAGGTGCAGTCCCAGATGTTGCTTCAGTAAGATTTCTGTTTCTCCTGTGTTGTCTTCTCTCAAGTAGGATGGTGCCAGAGTCCTTTGGAGAGCCTGGGTGCCACTGCTTACTTCACATTGCTTCAAACATTGTGTTGCTTCAAATATCAAACCTCTATTAGGAGCTAAATGATAAATTAAAACTCTGATGCTAAATTTTTGGCAAAGGGTGTGTTTGGCTGTCAGGGAAATTATGGTGGGACTGAGGATGGCCAGAGTGCCATAGTCCATTTTCATGAGGAGTAAGAGACACAAAGATTGTGTCCTTGAAATATATGAGAGAGGCTAAGAAAAAAAAAAGAAAATAAATAGTGCTTTGGGACATCTGCAAGCATGAGAGCACACAGATCTAGCATTCTCTCAGTAGACAGCAGTCTGACAGATAACTAGGAAGGGAAATTGTATTAGAGCTTAGCTAATCACTTTTCTTCCAGAAACATTAAATACCTCTTCCTGCATATGAGGGGACCGAAGCAAGCAACGGGGAGGATATTCCTCCAAGGTGACCCACTAAGCCAAGTGACAGAGCTAAGAATAGACTCTGTCTCCCAAATCCTGTCTGACCTGCAAATACCCACCTCTTGTGCGATCACCATGGCAAGACTAAGGACATGCCAAGGTCACTGCGGGGAGCTAGAGGTGACTTGAAAGATTGTACTGTGACTACTGAGGCACAAGGCTCTGGGATTTTTCAGGGAATGCCATGAAAAAAGAGATCCCCGGACGACCATGTGATTAAATAAGAGTAGACTGTCTACAAAACAAATAAAATAATATGGAATAAATGCTGATAGGCTGTGCTGGAGAGTGTGAACCTCTGTCACAATGACTTAACCTGCTATTAGGGAAAGTGAGGGGTCATCCGCGGAGAATTGCTGCTGAGATAAGTTGTGTCTTGAAAGCACCTTTCGCAGGCACATTCCCTATCAGGAGAGGCCACTGGTACGTGGTCAGTGATACTGTTGCTTTCTTTCAGCCAGTTCCTAGGAAAAATAATCATGTCTTTCACCCTGTACAAATGACCACATCATTGCAACAACCTCTCCTCAGTACTTTTGAAAAGACATTTCACGCCTGAGTGGTTCTTAACTGGCCATGTACCTACCTCACATCCGTCTCAGCTTGCATGTTATTTTCTATAGACAGAGCCTTTTTGAGATAGCTCTGGCTATACAGAAAGGGAAACTTTGTGTTCTGTCACTTCTGAGGATGAATCCTGGCTTTGGGGACAGTGAGCACCAGATAATTGGAGCAAAGCGTGACAGAGTGAATGATGAAAAAAGAATATGTTCAGAAGCAAGAGAAAAAGTAGCAATAAATGGCCAGCAGCAAGCCATAAAGACAGACACAGTGCTGTCTGCAGTTCACATCTCAGAGGCTCCTGCGGTTGTCTGACGACATCCAAAGAGCATGTAGTTGCTTCTCATTTTTCAAAATGGATTTCAGATCTAATTACCAAAGTAACATCAAAACCCACAGGTAAATTCACAAACTCAGAACATTGCTCTGAGGGCTGTATCTCTGCAAGAGACCACAACATGTGTGTGAGGGGAGATGTCAACTGTAACCTACTGTGATAAAAACTTCCCAGCGTTTACTCCTATTTCGAAACAAATCCAATGACTCCAGGAGTGTTCTTTTGCCAGAGGGTGAATGCAGTGACTGAAGACATTACCTGCTGTGCAGTGATCTTCCCACCCCTCTGGTGCCTGCAGCTGCAGGCTCCATGTCGAGAACATCCCAGAAAGACCGGTCCTCTCTCCTCCCCAGTCCTCCGACCACGGTGTCTGCAGGTGGCTCCACGTGCATCACGAGGGTGCAGCACAGCCCACGGTACTGTGTCACAGCCTTACAGTGATATTTCAAAACATCCCCCGTCACTTGATAGTTTTTCCAGTCCGCTGCATCCTTCTGAGCACAAATGGATAGCAGGAGGCTCAAAGAAGTGCCCGAGGACAGCTCTGCACATGCCTACAGACCGCAGGTGGAGTGTGGTGCAGGGACACTCAGTGCACTGGTGGTGTCATGGCAATGACAACCGAGCTGCGGGTTGCTGTACAGAGGTGGCTGGAAAAGATTGCACAGTGCATGGAAAGCAGCCCTGTATTTCCCTTCAAAGAGCAGATATTTCCCAAGCCATGGGATTTAGAGGAATGCAAAAGCACTTGAGGAGCATAAGGGAAATCCCCAGGTACATTGAAGGCTGGACCTTAAGAAACCAAGGACAGCAGAACGAGAGACCATGAGCTCCTCAGGACAAAGCAGAAAGGTGAATGTCCAAGTCGGGGACTCCATCCCTCACAGAAGAAGGAGACAGGGTGTGGAGCCTCCGTGCTGCTCACCAGACGCGGTGTGTGCTGACCTGCAGCCCAGCTCCCTTTCAGCAAACAGACTGTGCAGAAAGATCCCAACCACTTACTGCGGTGAGGGAGTGAGATCATTTATTCCAGCAGTGTCATTGCTTGCCACCACAAGGAGAGCGTTCCTGCAGCACAGTCTCTTGGCAATATCATTCTGTTATCAAGCATCATAAATCTTTTTGATGAAGAGCAAGCTATTAAATGTGCAGAGCTTAGCTAGTAATGCACTAAAAGTGTATGGGAGGTGTTCACTGCTTCCTGAGCACTTTCCTGGGATGTCTGTGTAACCTTTCCCGGTGTCAGCTTTCTTTCAATCTCTCAGTATCTTAGCAGCAATAAAATATTGCGGAGTGACTTCATTTGTTGCCTTTTACCTCTGGGAGCCTATGGTGAATTTGTCTCAAGTTTTTAAAGAGTGTGTTCTCTGTGGATGGATGGAGAACAGGTGTACCAAACTGACCCTGTTTTCCTTTATGTGCTTTATCCTACAGCTGAAAGTGTTCAGCTTGGAGCTGTATGTCAACATCTCAAACCTTGAAAATCTGACAGGTTGGGAATCACACACGCTCACAGAATAATCAGTTAGCCATAGTGATTATGCGTGTGCTGCAGCTGAGAAAGGGACTTACAGGGACAGACTTTGGAAAGCGCAGATGGTCTTCCAGGAATCACTCAAGTGCACAACGTTTCACTGCAGCTAGCAGAGCTAGTGCTGAAGAAGGAAGTCATTTTAATGAAGGCTTTGGCTTCCAAGAATATAATCAAAAAGTTTCTCTGTCCCAAACCTGAGGCCAAAGCCTTGACCCAATGCATCACACAATGTACTCTGATTTTGTCCAAGTGAGTACACAGAAGGCAAAGGAGTCCCACTAAGAAAGAGAGCAAATAACAACTTTTCAATGTTTCTTTTAACCTGTTCTCAGCTGTCCTTCATTCTTGTACAAAAACAAGCGGATTAGTTAAAGCCTGGGCACTTTCCATTTTAACCCCTGGTTTTGCACTGGAATGAAATAAATACACCTGAAAATGGGTCCAGAGGTAACTTCTGCCCCTTAGTTTTTATCTGCTGAAGTTTAACATGGCTAGCTGTCCACAGTGCACATGGGAAGCTCTCCTGGACAGGCTGTTCCTCTGCTGCTGCTCGGCTCCTGCTTGCTCAGTGGGCACCACGGAAGCGTTCAGCAGCATCTGTGTTCAGATGTTTAGTAGCTAGTTTGGCTCCAAATCGGCATCTAAGCGTGATTTTAACCAACAGTGTGACCAGTCCTTCAGCTTCCAGTGAGCTATGGATGTGTGTCACTAGCAGGAATTTGTGCGAGGGAGAGCCGAGCTCTTGCAAATTGAAAGGGAAATAAACAACTGTAAGTCAATCTTGGCCAAATGCAAAATGAGCCAACAGTGCTCAGAAAACCCTGTTCAGTCTGCAATGCCTAGAGACTGTTAGTTTCCTCACAAAAAATTAAGGGAGATGCTATTGTTTCAAAATGCAATGGTTCCTTTAGAAAATATTTCCTAATTACAGCTTTAAAATTACTTCACCTGAATTAAAAGATTGAAAGGGGTCCCTGCAGTGGGTCAGCCCTTCCTGGCTGCCTGGCTGTGTGGTTGTGCCTGTTCTGCTTATGAGCCTGCTCAGGTGATCACCAGGGCATAGAAGTCATATATATTGTTCATAGTCATACGTAGTCATATATATTGTTCATCTTGAAATCGAGTAAGCTGGTTGTGGGAACACACTGTATTTGAAGCCATCACCTGTGTGGTATTTAGAGCCTTAAGTTCAGTAAAATCATCTGTTCAAGTCTGCTAATGTCCCATCTATTTGCCTGATGACTCTGACCATCAGTTCAGTGTATTTTTGAAGAGCAAAAATAACTAAAAAATTGGAATGGGAGCACTCATGTAGCTAAACAAAATAAAAACCATCATCAGTCCTATCTTCACATGATTTTAATGAAATGCCTTTATAAGTCATTGAGCATAGCTATTGCCCACCTTCCTATTGTGGTCTTGTTCCTGCAAGGTCACGAGGCAGTATGTAGGCTTGAGGAGGCACCCGCAGGGAGCCCTGAACGATGTGAGCTGTCTTGTTTCTCCACCTCCACCTGATTTATAGTCCTTCTCTATACTTCCAGCTTGTGTTGTGTGCTTAATGCAGCCAAGAGCAGGGGCTGCACATTTTTAAAGGAAGCACATTCCAAAATAATTTGTCCCACTTTTTAAAATCTGAACAAACTCTATCAATAGTTTTTAGATCCACACCCTTTCATTCATTGCTTTGTGAATGTTAATTTTCAAGTATGCTGAACTAATATGACAGCATTGCAGCTGTGCAAAAGGAAGATGGTTAAAAATAGCTGTAGCTCTACATCCGCAAATAACAACCTTTTGCTCATCACCTCCACGTCCAAGCATGACAATGCCAGGCCAACCACATCAGTTCAATGCCAGATGCCTTGTGCAAGTGCATGCTTGTGCTGAATGGGGAGTAGAGTACTGGAGGAAAGGGAATCCCACAAATGAGGGGAGGAATTGCACTGCAGGAAGATGAGAGGAGTGATTTGTGCAGGGAAGGTGCCAGTGGGAAAGCAGGGAGCCGTGCTTGGCAGGAGAGCCAAACAACAAACAGATGTGGGGAAGGTGATGTTCACCTACCAAAAGCAAGGTCTGACCTGGGAAAGGATGGCGAGGTGCTGGTGTTTTAATATCTACTCCCAATATAGATTCTCCACATGTCTTAGACAACTTTGAGATGTAAGGCTCCCAACAGTGGTGGCTCAGTGTCTCACAAGTATGTGACAGAGGAGGGACGTGAAGTCGTTCCTCCTTAGGCAGAGTCCAGTGTTAATAACCACCAGACTGTCCTTCCTCTCTGTGCAGACAGCTAGAGCTGACAGTCATTCCTTGCTTCACAGCGCTGTTAAGTAATTGAATTTTTTTAACAGATGTTCACATGCTACCATCAAGAATGTTCACGTACATGTAGAGACATATACAGATAATAAAATCATGTTCATTACATTGCTTAAAGATTACACCCTTTTGATGGGCAAATTATTTGGCTTGAGTTTTGTTTTCATGTTTCCTGACCTTATTGCTCACTGCTCAGGGCTTGCCAAAGACACCTCACTGTTTAAAATACTAAAACTTTGAGAGCTGCCTGCCTTATATCTAATGATCTAACTAATGATCTAACAAATAGATCATTAAAAAATCCTACTGTACAAATCCACGTTAAAGAGATGAAAACTGTAAGCATGACAATTTGCATTTTTTTGTTGTCTTAATTGAAAGCACTCCCCCTCCTTCCTCCTCCTCTTTAAACACCAGAGGAAAAAAAAAACAACACATATTATTGTCCAGATATCAGAGAGAAAGGGAAGTTAGCTTCTGGTCAAAACCTGCTTAAAAGATTTATGTCATCAAATACATAAAGACGGAGCTTGGGGCAAGAAAATGATGAGTTGTAGGAAAGGGCTGGTTGTAAGAAAGTGTTAACACATTTATTATAGCTCTAGGGAAAGGTGTATTTTACATTCTTATCAGACCAGCTGTTAAACTATAAAGGCACTAAATTTTGCATCTGGTTTTGAAAACCCAGACAGAGTCACATGACTGACGCAATAGTGAGTTGATCAGATCTATTTTTTAACTATAAAATGCCTTTTTACATTAGACATAAAACCGAAGAGTCTGGTCATTATGGCCTACACACAGCAATGGTATTTCGGCTTGTATTAATTTTGTTGTCAAAGATACAGCTGTTGTAGGAAATATTTTGAATTTTTAGTACCATCTGGTGTGCTGAAAGAAGAAGAAGTGCTTTAAACGTTGGCATAAATCCATTTTCTAAGTGGTTAATATTGGTGCTTTGAGAAAGGGGCTGTCAGAGCAGGAGATGAGAGGAGTTGTTAATCCGGGCTGTTTTCATCCTTCTATTGCACTACAAACCCTACCCTGCCTCGAAAAAACAAACATGTTTATGACTCTTAGAGTCCTCAGAATGGCTCATCATTACTAAATACATTTGCATTATCAAACCTTTTTTTCGGGATTTGATATTCAGCTATGCTGGGAAATGATAGACTCGAGGATTGCACAAGCCGGGAAGCAGAGGGAGCCGAGACTTCGTGCAGAGGCTGTTGTAACACCTCCTTGTGGGGGTGAGTACCTGCCTGATGGCCCCTCTGCAGTCCTTGTACCTCCCTTTTCCTCTCCACAGCCAGAACAAGCAGAAATCTTACTGCTTTAGCTTGCTTTTTCCGTGCAGATAACTGAATATGGGATCAACCTTTGTCATACAGTTAGTTCAGAAAGAAAAAGACTGAGCTTCTGCAGGAATGTTAGACAAGTGTGTTACAGTTCACATGTAATGTCTTCTTCTGAGGAGTCATTTCCTATTGTGGTGACTCAGGTTAGAGAAGTAGCAGCGGCTCTGAAGTAATAGAGCATTTCCATAGGGGAGCCCTGAAATCTTCATTCACTGAGTCTCCATTGCAACCACAGCATTAAGACAATCTTAAAAACACGGAAACTGAAGACGACAAAAATTAAGCAATTTGTTCCAGAGAAAACAACGAGTTGAAAACTCCCCCACAAAAATATTTTCTTTCAGTCACCAAAAGCCCATTTGAAGGCAAAACACAGACTTCAGCATCCGGATGCTTAAATCTGTAGAGTCAATGCTGCAACTCTCCCCTTAATAAAGGAGATTTTGTAGCTGAAGACTGTTGGCATTGCCCAAATCCTGCAAAGTTTGTGGGAAAAAAGCTACTGCATATCCATGGAGACTAGGAACTCTGTGTTCTGGGGCTGCATCCTTTCTGGAGGACACTTGGAAGTGGGCTGTAAGCTAACTTTATTGACTCTATGATACTGAAGACCCTCAACAATTAATGATGAGCATGTATTTTATTTTTGCTTCATATTCCCCTCCTTTACAAAGCCATGCTTTGGTTATTCATACTTCTTCTCACACAGCTGTCTACAGTGGGGGCAGAATAGATGTTTTGAATACCATTTTCAATAAACATTAGAATTGGATGCTCTTTATCACGAGCTCGATAAAATTTAAAGTTTTCCTAAAGGGTAGCTGTATCGCTACACTGTAGAGTGGAACTGAAAACAAGACTGAGACTCATCATAATTATCTCCCATTGGAAAAGTACTTGGTTTTACACTGGCATTTTGTAGCAGCAGGAGACCATCCTGTGATGATATTCTCTTCCACTGACATTATCACTTAATTCCCTTCTTTTTGAAGGTTTTTATAGGGATTGGGTGCAGCTGTTTCTCATCAGCCCCTTCTTATTAGAGTTTCTAAGAATCCTGATTAATTTAGAGCCCATTTCAGCTGCTGCTTAAGGAGGCTGAACATCTTGCCCTCACCCTTCTGAGTCTGCTTTCCCAATGGCTTTTAAAACATTGTGCGCAGTATTAGAAATTTCCTTTTGCTGTTAATGAACAAATGTATGCATAAATTTTTCTGTATTAGAGGCATTTGTCTTTTTCTCAGGAGCTTAATTGTTTCCTCCCCCTCCCCCATCCATTTAATTTCTTGAAATGTGTCTAATTTGTAGGGTAGTATAAAAATGCGTGGGAGTACATTTAAGCTCTAAGGAGGCTGTTACATAGCCTGATGCTGGAAGGGGTTGAGTAATGCTAAGCTCTGCCTGAAAATGGGTCACTCACAATACCTTGCAGGAATAGGTCTCTGTGGTTCTTTCACCAAGTGGGTTGCAAGTGTGTTTTCAGAAATTTAGCATACAAACCTTCCTAGATAGAAGAGGCGTCTCCTTTCTCATCTCCTGAGGGAGGCTGTCTTTTGGTGGCTGGTGAATACTATGCTCTGTCTGTGCTTCTAGTAGCTTTTCAAGCATATACTGATGGATTCTGCGCAAACCAGATTTTTGGGACAGTGAGAACATAACTTGAGTGTTACGGAGTTAGAAAAGGAGAGAGTGGTGCTTTGAAGACACTAAAGGGACAGCGGCTGAAGAAAGATGTGTTTTGGGGATGAGAAAAGAAAGTCTCTTGAAGTGTTGGAGAGGACTTTAAAGAGCTGATTGCTTGAGAACAGACATATAAAATCCTAGATGAATCCTTTCCATAGATTATGAGCATTTCTAAACTCTTTCTGCTTTAAATGGCAACCAAATGTCCCTAAAGTAAATAATTAGATGTAGTTATTTTGTTGATTTCCTACATGTAACATAGAGATTTAAAAAACTCATTTCAGCCTAAAGTTTTCAGAATTAAAACTTCTGGTTTGGTCCTTTTTAACTGCATCCCTTAGACAAGTCTCAGTAAATGTCATTTCTCTCCACCAGAGAGAGACTTCTGATTGTTTAATATGGCGTGGCCTTGGTTTTGGGCTCTTTTACAGGTGAGATAGGAGTCACCCCATAAAGGCTTTTCAAGATTTCTTCCCAGACTTTAAGAAGATGGTTTGGAAACCATTTGGCTCCTGAATTGAGCAAATTTTCTCTGAATCTAGAAGTAAGTGCACTGCTAAAATATCTGAAGAATTTTCACCAATAAATTTCAAATACTGTTTCCCTGTAGCAAAGGAAACAATGATTCTGCAGTTATTTACTCTGTCCTTTCAGGGCAATGGGAGTTCACAACAATAAAAACAAAGATAGCACAGAACTGTTAAAAGGTGGAGAAATCACCGAATTATTGATTATGTTGCATGACAGAGCCTACAGGACTCAAACCAGTTGTACTCTACTGTATAAATTATGTATTGCATAATACTTCTACCAGTTTATTGCGGATAGAAGGTTGAATTGAGGAAAAACAACAGGTTTCCTCTAAGATTGCTCAAAAGAACTACGTAGAACCATCATAAGATTCTCATTTTATATACTGGTTGTGGTTTCTTTAAATGATTTTAGAAATATCTTAGTTTTATGCAGGGTATCTAATCAGCCTTACCCAGATAATGTCATATACAGAGAATAAACATCCCCTTTAGCTGGGGATAGGATCATGCAGCTTGAGGTTCTGCAACCTCTTAAGCTACATTTGGAGTCTGTAACTTTTAAGTATCTAATTTCAGATTTCAGCCTGCCTTTTCTTCCCAAGCATGAAGTTTATCTTTTTTTTTTTTTTAAGTGAATGCCATAGACATACTAGTGTTACTGCAATGCTTTCATTTTCTCATTGGATTACTCCTCCCATTTTCACATTCCTGTGGAATCTCAATTAAGAATAGTGGAAAAAGAGAAATAATCAATTTAGAGTTAAATTTCCAAACCTATCTTGTTAAAACAGGTCAGAAATTTTCTAAAGCAATCCTGATATTTTCCTCTTTCCAAAAGGAAAATGTGACCCTTGAGGAAGGTAACACATTTGCAGCTAGGATGTTCTAGAGAAAAAGTCTGTGATGGACTTCATTTTCAACAATACAGTAGTTCAGTGAAAAATCCCTTCACAAACAGCTATTAATTTCAAAAATTCTGTTACGCCACCATATCTAAGCTGTACAATCTTTCCCTGTCTAATTTAATTTCATCCTCAGGTAGCGATTTACCTGCAAGTCACTAAGTGAGCAGTGAAGCTCACTTGCTTACAGAATCCCAACCTTGGTTTTAATAAACACCTCTATAAAAGTTGTGGTGGGAGACTGCTGATTTGCAGAAGTTGTTTACAGTTCAGGTTTCCCTGCGAAGAAGGAGTGCTTCACAAACAAATGTCCACAAACACATACTGACCTCAGCCCATTACCTTATTTTTGCTTTGCTTCATTTAGTTGTAGCATGAGGAATTCTTCATTCATACAGCAGAGTAAATGGCATGAAGAGCCTGGGGTGAGGAAAAGAGTAACGAGGGAAGCCTACAATAGACAGAAAAAACAAAGGCTTGATTTACTTTACCAGTGCAAAAAGATAAAGTTGAGCAGAGCCTGATGAAAAGCTAAGGAAAGAGATGGGAATCTTACCAAGCAAGGCAGAGATTTTGATCGACTGATATTTCATTTAACTGAGCAAGTGAATGTAGCGTTTAATAAAAGAACTATGAAGTCATGTTTCTGGTAATATCACTCGCCAGTAATTTAGTTACCATTCTGTAGTTAGAAGTTACATAATAGTTAATTGACTGCTGTACGCACTAGGAATGCGCTTCAGTTCCAGCCAGGCTCACGGAGAAAGCTGGGCAGCACAGGGACTCGTGGTGGCACAGCCAGGTTTGTAGTTGGGTGCACTATCACGGTTTTTGCTACTCACAGCCTTTTGCACCTAAGATTATAGAAAGCACGCTAAACTTTATTTTCCCATCTAAGAAGCTTTGGGTTTTCTGCTGCTAAAAACAAAGACAGGCCATGGATGTAGGACTAATTTACTAACTGGATGTTTGTTCTCCCTCCATCTTGTTTTACTTCGCTATCAAAACATATTTTGTTTCTGTTAATCTAGAAATTTAAACTGTAGTAATCTAGGGCTATTTACCCTGAATGAGACTATTCACACAGAGTTTTAATATGCTATAGCTTATATAAATTGACTTCACACCTTTAGCTGATTGATTTATTTAGCTTTCCTGAGTGACCCTTTGTAGGCAGCCCAAACTGTTTCATTAGTAAAATGAGGACTACCCTTCAGGCTGTATCTCTTTCAGCTGTTCTCAGACCCTATTCAGCCCTTTTTCATTATCCTGAAAATTTAAAAGCTTGCAAGGGGCCTGAGGCCAAGTTTAGCTTACTGCTGTGGAGTACGCTTATGATCCAGCTTTTTTTTTTTTTTGACCCCATGTGAGTTTGCTTCTACCTCTGTTCCTACAATACTTTTTCTTCCCTCATAAGCAGATTTGCAGGATCAAACCTCTCAGCCTGGTGCACCAGGACACCTTCTTGCCTCCGTTTTTCTATTTTCCCTGTCTGGCAATTTTTCTGCTTCTTAATGCCATTGTAT